>NW_028295523.1:0-614863 GCF_964341445.2 Mesoplodon mirus | reverse complement strand
AGACAGCCCCTTTAAGCTCCTGGTTCGCACAGGTTGCGAATTTGGCAGAGGATGTAAGGGAAGAGGGAGAACCAATGAGAGAGTAGCTGTTAGTCATTTGGATGGGCACATGTCACTCTAATTTCCCGGCAGGAAGAAGAATTAACCAAAGTCTCAGCCACCCACCGGGAACCAGTATAGGTCCTGAACCAAAAGTTTGGACTTGCGTTCAGCTCACAAAAAACGAGTTGAAAAATGGAGCTCAGGGGCACAGCAATTCACAAACTGGCAGAGTAATCAAGGCCAACTATCGTCCAAAAATCTGTTGAGGGAAGGCAACGAGGCGGACTTGAAAGCGAGGCAGAATAGCAGGAAACAGATTTCAAGAGGTACGTTGGAATCGCCTGTAAAGCACAGCAAGAGGGGCACAACTTCGACAATGATGCACTTGGCCAAAAAGGGCGTATGCGTTTTCTCCTGAATATATTCAGGAGAAAACGCATACGCCCTTTTTGGCCAAGCAAGCAAGCGGGCAATGCAAATCTGCACTACAAAGAAGTATCACTTCCCCCCGGTCAAAAGGGATATCCACAAAATGTGTAAAAACCAGAAAGGCAAGACAGGCCCTGGAGAACAGGGAGCCTTGTTATGCTGATGGGCGGGATGTAAGTTGCCAACTGCCTCACTGGATGAGTGCATTGTGTTCCCTAAAACAAGTAAACAACAGAGCTACAGAGCCAAGGGCACTTCCCGTCTAGGGAATATACCTTGGGAAAACTGAAAATCCATAAGACAGGGCCACCTCCAAATTTAGGGCTGCACTGCTTACAAGATCCTCAACCTGGGTACACCTGAAATATCCCAGGAAATATAAAAATGGTTCCAAACATTGTGGAACTTACGTACAATGGAATATCCCTCAGCCATGAAATCAATGTCATAAGACCAGTAGCAGCAAAATGAGTGGATTCAGGTACGATGTTTCTAAGTGAAAGAAGTCACACAGGAAAAGAAACTTACCATAAGATATCACTTAGGAAGATCCTGTAAACATGGCTACACATGAACTGAGTTAGGCAACAGAACAGAGTCTCACATTTAGAAAACACTCTTATGCCTGCAAAAGGGGGAAGGAGAGGTGGGGTGATGCATCAAACCAGAGTTTGATATAAGCACAGGTACCATTCCAAAAACCAACTATGGAATAGACAAGACCTACACCTTCCTCAGTGAAAGGGACTCCAAACCCCATATTTCCCACAGAGGAATAGATCTGACTAGTAAGAATCTTAAAACCTATGTATTGATATGTCTCCGTAAGGGAATCAAGTGTGTCTAGACTGGCATAAACATGGCAGCGAGAATCAGCTCAAACCCACTCTAAAGAGGAATTTCAAAAACAGAACAAAGAAACAGGGAAATTCTTTACAATTCCTTCAGGGTCTCTGATGCAACCTGGAATGACCCTATCTACAATGACAGCTGGATGTGGCATGAGGCTGGACACTTGGGACTGAGAGGATTGGTGAGATTTGGTGAGCAAATGCAGACCCTTTAAAGCAGTAATGCATGGCACCCATTCCATGGGTCCCAGCTCTCCAGGTTGAAGGGAATATTACTACAGCTATAACATGTATGGGAAACCTAGAGAATGGACACACTGTGAATACGAAAGGTTTCTAAATCTCAACGAAGAGCCCCTCTCCTGGTGCTCCGGTTTGACTTTCCAACTGCTTTCCTATCAATCTCCCAACTTGGAGAGACAGCCCCTTTAAGCTCCTGTTTCGCACAGGTTGCCAATTTGGCAGAGGATGAAAGGGAAGAGGGAGAACCAATGAGAGAGTAGCTGTTAGGCATTTGGATGGGCACATGTCACTCTAATTTCCCGGAAGGAAGAAGAATTAACCAAAGTCTCAGCCACCCACCGGGAACCAGTATAGGTCCTGAACCAAAAGTTTGGACTTGCATTCAGCTCACAAAAAACGAGTTGAAAAATGGAGCTCAGGGGCACAGCAATTCACAAACTGGCAGAGTAATCAAGGCCAACTATCGTCCAAAAATCTGTTGAGGGAAGGCAACGAGGCGGACTTGAAAGCGAGGCAGAATAGCAGGAAACAGATTTCAAGAGGTACGTTGGAATCGCCTGTAAAGCACAGGAAGAGGGGCACAACTTCGACAATGATGCACTTGGCCAAAAAGGGCGTATGCGTTTTCTCCTGAATATATTCAGGAGTAAACGCATACGCCCTTTTTGGCCAAGCAAGCAAGCGGGCAATGCAAATCTGCACTACAAAGAAGTATCACTTCCCACCGGTCAAAAGGGATATCCACAAAATGTGTAAAAACCAGAAAGGCAAGACAGGCCCTGGAGAACAGGGAGCCTTGTTATGCTGATGGGCGGGATGTAAGTTGCCAACTGCCTCACTGGAGGAGTGCATTGTGTTCCCTAAAACAAGTAAACAACAGAGCTACAGAGCCAAGGGCACTTCCCGTCTAGGGAATATACCTTGGGAAATCTGAAAATCCATAAGACAGAGCCACCCCCAAATTGAGGGCTGCACTGCTTACAAGAACCTCAACCTGGGTACACCTGAAATATCCCAGGAAATATGAAAATGGTTCAAAACATTGTGGAACTTACATACGATGGAATATCCCTCAGCCATGAAATCAATGTCATAAGACCAGTAGCAGCAAAATGAGTGGATTCAGGTACGATGTTTCTAAGTGAAAGAAGTCACACAGGAAAAGAAACTTACCATAAGATATCACTTAGGAAGATCCTGTAAACATGGCTACACATGAACTGAGTTAGGCAACAGAACAGAGTCTCACATTTAGAAAACACTCTTATGCCTGCTAAAGGGGGAAGGAGAGGTGGGGTGATGCATCAAACCAGAGTTTGATATAAGCACAGGTACCGTTCCAAAAACCAACTATGGAATAGACAAGACCTACACCTTCCTCAGTGAAAGGGACTCAAAACCCCATATTTCCCGCAGAGGAATAGATCTGACTAGTAAGAATCGTAAAACCTATGTATTGATATGTCTCCGTAAGGGAATCAAGTGTGTCTAGACTGGCATAAACAGGGCAGCGAGAATCAGCTCAAACCCACTCTAAACAGGAATTTCAAAAACAGAAAAAAGAAACAGGGTAATTCTTTACAATTCCTTCAGGGTCGCTGCTGCAACCTGGAATGACCCTATCTACAATGACAGCTGGATGTGGCATAAGGCTGGACACTTGGGACTGAGAGGATTGGTGAGATTGGGTGAGCAAATGCAGACCCTTTAAAGCAATAATGCATGGCACCCATTCCATGGGTCCCAGCTCTCCAGGTTGAAGGGAATATTACTACAGCTATAACATGTACGGGAAACCTAGAGAATGGACACACTGTGAATACGAAAGGTTTCTAAATCTCAACGAAGAGCCCCTCTCCTGGTGCTCCGGTTTGACTTTCCAACTGCTTTCCTATCAATCTCCCAACTTGGAGAGACAGCCCCTTTAAGCTCCTGGTTCGCACAGGTTGCCAATTTGGCAGAGGATGAAAGGGAAGAGGGAGAACCAATGAGAGAGAAGCTGTTAGGCATTTGGATGGGCACATGTCACTCTAATTTCCCGGAAGGAAGAAGAATTAACCAAAGTCTCAGCCACCCACCGGGAACCAGTATAGGTCCTGAACCAAAAGTTTGGACTTGCATTCAGCTCACAAAAAACGAGTTGAAAAATGGAGCTCAGGGGCACAGCAATTCACAAACTGGCAGAGTAATCAAGGCCAACTATCGTCCAAAAATCTGTTGAGGGAAGGCAACGAGGCGGACTTGAAAGCGAGGCAGAATAGCAGGAAACAGATTTCAAGAGGTATGTTGGAATCGCCTGTAAATCACAGGAAGAGGGGCACAACTTCGACAATGATGCACTTGGCCAAAAAGGGCGTATGCGTTTTCTCCTGAATATATTCAGGAGTAAACGCATACGCCCTTTTTGGCCAAGCAAGCAAGCGGGCAATGCAAATCTGCACTACAAAGAAGTATCACTTCCCACCGGTCAAAAGGGATATCCACAAAATGTGTAAAAACCAGAAAGGCAAGACAGGCCCTGGAGAACAGGGAGCCTTGTTATGCTGATGGGCGGGATGTAAGTTGCCAACTGCCTCACTGGAGGAGTGCATTGTGTTCCCTAAAACAAGTAAACAACAGAGCTACAGAGCCAAGGGCACTTCCCGTCTAGGGAATATACCTTGGGAAAACTGAAAATCCATAAGACAGAGCCACCCCCAAATTGAGGGCTGCACTGCTTACAAGAACCTCAACCTGGGTACACCTGAAATATCCCAGGAAATATGAAAATGGTTCAAAACATTGTGGAACTTACATACGATGGAATATCCCTCAGCCATGAAATCAATGTCATAAGACCAGTAGCAGCAAAATGAGTGGATTCAGGTACGATGTTTCTAAGTGAAAGAAGTCACACAGGAAAAGAAACTTACCATAAGATATCACTTAGGAAGATCCTGTAAACATGGCTACACATGAACTGAGTTAGGCAACAGAACAGAGTCTCACATTTAGAAAACACTCTTATGCCTGCTAAAGGGGGAAGGAGAGGTGGGGTGATGCATCAAACCAGAGTTTGATATAAGCACAGGTACCGTTCCAAAAACCAACTATGGAATAGACAAGACCTACACCTTCCTCAGTGAAAGGGACTCAAAACCCCATATTTCCCGCAGAGGAATAGATCTGACTAGTAAGAATCGTAAAACCTATGTATTGATATGTCTCCGTAAGGGAATCAAGTGTGTCTAGACTGGCATAAACAGGGCAGCGAGAATCAGCTCAAACCCACTCTAAACAGGAATTTGAAAAACAGAACAAAGAAACAGGGTAATTCTTCACAATTCCTTCAGGGTCTCTGATGCAACCTGGAATGACCCTATCTACAATGACAGCTGGATGTGGCATAAGGCTGGACACTTGGGACTGAGAGGATTGGTGAGATTGGGTGAGCAAATGCAGACCCTTTAAAGCAGTAATGCATGGCACCCATTCCATGGGTCCCAGCTCTCCAGGTTGAAGGGAATATTACTACAGCTATAACATGTACGGGAAACCTAGAGAATGGACACACTGTGAATACGAAAGGTTTCTAAATCTCAACGAAGAGCCCCTCTCCTGGTGCTCCGGTTTGACTTTCCAACTGCTTTCCTATCAATCTCCCAACTTGGAGAGACAGCCCCTTTAAGCTCCTGTTTCGCACAGGTTGCCAATTTGGCAGAGGATGAAAGGGAAGAGGGAGAACCAATGAGAGAGTAGCTGTTAGGCATTTGGATGGGCACATGTCACTCTAATTTCCCGGAAGGAAGAAGAATTAACCAAAGTCTCAGCCACCCACCGGGAACCAGTATAGGTCCTGAACCAAAAGTTTGGACTTGCATTCAGCTCACAAAAAACGAGTTGAAAAATGGAGCTCAGTGGCACAGCAATTCACAAACTGGCAGAGTAATCAAGGCCAACTATCGTCCAAAAATCTGTTGAGGGAAGGCAACGAGGCGGACTTGAAAGCGAGGCAGAATAGCAGGAAACAGATTTCAAGAGGTACGTTGGAATCGCCTGTAAAGCACAGGAAGAGGGGCACAACTTCGACAATGATGCACTTGGCCAAAAAGGGCGTATGCGTTTTCTCCTGAATATATTCAGGAGTAAACGCATACGCCCTTTTTGGCCAAGCAAGCAAGCGGGCAATGCAAATCTGCACTACAAAGAAGTATCACTTCCCACCGGTCAAAAGGGATATCCACAAAATGTGTAAAAACCAGAAAGGCAAGACAGGCCCTGGAGAACAGGGAGCCTTGTTATGCTGATGGGCGGGATGTAAGTTGCCAACTGCCTCACTGGAGGAGTGCATTGTGTTCCCTAAAACAAGTAAACAACAGAGCTACAGAGCCAAGGGCACTTCCTGTCTAGGGAATATACCTTGGGAAAACTGAAAATCCATAAGACAGAGCCACCCCCAAATTGAGGGCTGCACTGCTTACAAGAACCTCAACCTGGGTACACCTGAAATATCCCAGGAAATATGAAAATGGTTCAAAACATTGTGGAACTTACATACGATGGAATATCCCTCAGCCATGAAATCAATGTCATAAGACCAGTAGCAGCAAAATGAGTGGATTCAGGTACGATGTTTCTAAGTGAAAGAAGTCACACAGGAAAAGAAACTTACCATAAGATATCACTTAGGAAGATCCTGTAAACATGGCTACACATGAACTGAGTTAGGCAACAGAACAGAGTCTCACATTTAGAAAACACTCTTATGCCTGCTAAAGGGGGAAGGAGAGGTGGGGTGATGCATCAAACCAGAGTTTGATATAAGCACAGGTACCGTTCCAAAAACCAACTATGGAATAGACAAGACCTACACCTTCCTCAGTGAAAGGGACTCAAAACCCCATATTTCCCGCAGAGGAATAGATCTGACTAGTAAGAATCGTAAAACCTATGTATTGATATGTCTCCGTAAGGGAATCAAGTGTGTCTAGACTGGCATAAACAGGGCAGCGAGAATCAGCTCAAACCCACTCTAAACAGGAATTTCAAAAACAGAACAAAGAAACAGGGTAATTCTTCACAATTCCTTCAGGGTCGCTGCTGCAACCTGGAATGACCCTATCTACAATGACAGCTGGATGTGGCATAAGGCTGGACACTTGGGACTGAGAGGATTGGTGAGATTGGGTGAGCAAATGCAGACCCTTTAAAGCAATAATGCATGGCACCCATTCCATGGGTCCCAGCTCTCCAGGTTGAAGGGAATATTACTACAGCTATAACATGTACGGGAAACCTAGAGAATGGACACACTGTGAATACGAAAGGTTTCTAAATCTCAACGAAGAGCCCCTCTCCTGGTGCTCCGGTTTGACTTTCCAACTGCTTTCCTATCAATCTCCCAACTTGGAGAGACAGCCCCTTTAAGCTCCTGTTTCGCACAGGTTGCCAATTTGGCAGAGGATGAAAGGGAAGAGGGAGAACCAATGAGAGAGTAGCTGTTAGGCATTTGGATGGGCACATGTCACTCTAATTTCCTGGAAGGAAGAAGAATTAACCAAAGTCTCAGCCACCCACCGGGAACCAGTATAGGTCCTGAACCAAAAGTTTGGACTTGCATTCAGCTCACAAAAAACGAGTTGAAAAATGGAGCTCAGGGGCACAGCAATTCACAAACTGGCAGAGTAATCAAGGCCAACTATCGTCCAAAAATCTGTTGAGGGAAGGCAACGAGGCGGACTTGAAAGCGAGGCAGAATAGCAGGAAACAGATTTCAAGAGGTACGTTGGAATCGCCTGTAAAGCACAGGAAGAGGGGCACAACTTCGACAATGATGCACTTGGCCAAAAAGGGCGTATGCGTTTTCTCCTGAATATATTCAGGAGTAAACGCATACGCCCTTTTTGGCCAAGCAAGCAAGCGGGCAATGCAAATCTGCACTACAAAGAAGTATCACTTCCCACCGGTCAAAAGGGATATCCACAAAATGTGTAAAAACCAGAAAGGCAAGACAGGCCCTGGAGAACAGGGAGCCTTGTTATGCTGATGGGCGGGATGTAAGTTGCCAACTGCCTCACTGGAGGAGTGCATTGTGTTCCCTAAAACAAGTAAACAACAGAGCTACAGAGCCAAGGGCACTTCCCGTCTAGGGAATATACCTTGGGAAAACTGAAAATCCATAAGACAGAGCCACCCCCAAATTGAGGGCTGCACTGCTTACAAGAACCTCAACCTGGGTACACCTGAAATATCCCAGGAAATATGAAAATGGTTCAAAACATTGTGGAACTTACATACGATGGAATATCCCTCAGCCATGAAATCAATGTCATAAGACCAGTAGCAGCAAAATGAGTGGATTCAGGTACGATGTTTCTAAGTGAAAGAAGTCACACAGGAAAAGAAACTTACCATAAGATATCACTTAGGAAGATCCTGTAAACATGGCTACACATGAACTGAGTTAGGCAACAGAACAGAGTCTCACATTTAGAAAACACTCTTATGCCTGCTAAAGGGGGAAGGAGAGGTGGGGTGATGCATCAAACCAGAGTTTGATATAAGCACAGGTACCGTTCCAAAAACCAACTATGGAATAGACAAGACCTACACCTTCCTCAGTGAAAGGGACTCAAAACCCCATATTTCCCGCAGAGGAATAGATCTGACTAGTAAGAATCGTAAAACCTATGTATTGATATGTCTCCGTAAGGGAATCAAGTGTGTCTAGACTGGCATAAACAGGGCAGCGAGAATCAGCTCAAACCCACTCTAAACAGGAATTTCAAAAACAGAACAAAGAAACAGGGTAATTCTTCACAATTCCTTCAGGGTCGCTGCTGCAACCTGGAATGACCCTATCTACAATGACAGCTGGATGTGGCATAAGGCTGGACACTTGGGACTGAGAGGATTGGTGAGATTGGGTGAGCAAATGCAGACCCTTTAAAGCAATAATGCATGGCACCCATTCCATGGGTCCCAGCTCTCCAGGTTGAAGGGAATATTACTACAGCTATAACATGTACGGGAAACCTAGAGAATGGACACACTGTGAATACGAAAGGTTTCTAAATCTCAACGAAGAGCCCCTCTCCTGGTGCTCCGGTTTGACTTTCCAACTGCTTTCCTATCAATCTCCCAACTTGGAGAGACAGCCCCTTTAAGCTCCTGTTTCGCACAGGTTGCCAATTTGGCAGAGGATGAAAGGGAAGAGGGAGAACCAATGAGAGAGTAGCTGTTAGGCATTTGGATGGGCACATGTCACTCTAATTTCCCGGAAGGAAGAAGAATTAACCAAAGTCTCAGCCACCCACCGGGAACCAGTATAGGTCCTGAACCAAAAGTTTGGACTTGCATTCAGCTCACAAAAAACGAGTTGAAAAATGGAGCTCAGGGGCACAGCAATTCACAAACTGGCAGAGTAATCAAGGCCAACTATCGTCCAAAAATCTGTTGAGGGAAGGCAACGAGGCGGACTTGAAAGCGAGGCAGAATAGCAGGAAACAGATTTCAAGAGGTACGTTGGAATCGCCTGTAAAGCACAGGAAGAGGGGCACAACTTCGACAATGATGCACTTGGCCAAAAAGGGCGTATGCGTTTTCTCCTGAATATATTCAGGAGTAAACGCATACGCCCTTTTTGTCCAAGCAAGCAAGCGGGCAATGCAAATCTGCACTACAAAGAAGTATCACTTCCCACCGGTCAAAAGGGATATCCACAAAATGTGTAAAAACCAGAAAGGCAAGACAGGCCCTGGAGAACAGGGAGCCTTGTTATGCTGATGGGCGGGATGTAAGTTGCCAACTGCCTCACTGGAGGAGTGCATTGTGTTCCCTAAAACAAGTAAACAACAGAGCTACAGAGCCAAGGGCACTTCCCGTCTAGGGAATATACCTTGGGAAAACTGAAAATCCATAAGACAGAGCCACCCCCAAATTGAGGGCTGCACTGCTTACAAGAACCTCAACCTGGGTACACCTGAAATATCCCAGGAAATATGAAAATGGTTCAAAACATTGTGGAACTTACATACGATGGAATATCCCTCAGCCATGAAATCAATGTCATAAGACCAGTAGCAGCAAAATGAGTGGATTCAGGTACGATGTTTCTAAGTGAAAGAAGTCACACAGGAAAAGAAACTTACCATAAGATATCACTTAGGAAGATCCTGTAAACATGGCTACACATGAACTGAGTTAGGCAACAGAACAGAGTCTCACATTTAGAAAACACTCTTATGCCTGCTAAAGGGGGAAGGAGAGGTGGGGTGATGCATCAAACCAGAGTTTGATATAAGCACAGGTACCGTTCCAAAAACCAACTATGGAATAGACAAGACCTACACCTTCCTCAGTGAAAGGGACTCAAAACCCCATATTTCCCGCAGAGGAATAGATCTGACTAGTAAGAATCGTAAAACCTATGTATTGATATGTCTCCGTAAGGGAATCAAGTGTGTCTAGACTGGCATAAACAGGGCAGCGAGAATCAGCTCAAACCCACTCTAAACAGGAATTTCAAAAACAGAACAAAGAAACAGGGTAATTCTTCACAATTCCTTCAGGGTCGCTGCTGCAACCTGGAATGACCCTATCTACAATGACAGCTGGATGTGGCATAAGGCTGGACACTTGGGACTGAGAGGATTGGTGAGATTGGGTGAGCAAATGCAGACCCTTTAAAGCAATAATGCATGGCACCCATTCCATGGGTCCCAGCTCTCCAGGTTGAAGGGAATATTACTACAGCTATAACGTGTACGGGAAACCTAGAGAATGGACACACTGTGAATACGAAAGGTTTCTAAATCTCAACGAAGAGCCCCTCTCCTGGTGCTCCGGTTTGACTTTCCAACTGCTTTCCTATCAATCTCCCAACTTGGAGAGACAGCCCCTTTAAGCTCCTGTTTCGCACAGGTTGCCAATTTGGCAGAGGATGAAAGGGAAGAGGGAGAACCAATGAGAGAGTAGCTGTTAGGCATTTGGATGGGCACATGTCACTCTAATTTCCCGGAAGGAAGAAGAATTAACCAAAGTCTCAGCCACCCACCGGGAACCAGTATAGGTCCTGAACCAAAAGTTTGGACTTGCATTCAGCTCACAAAAAACGAGTTGAAAAATGGAGCTCAGGGGCACAGCAATTCACAAACTGGCAGAGTAATCAAGGCCAACTATCGTCCAAAAATCTGTTGAGGGAAGGCAACGAGGCGGACTTGAAAGCGAGGCAGAATAGCAGGAAACAGATTTCAAGAGGTACGTTGGAATCGCCTGTAAAGCACAGGAAGAGGGGCACAACTTCGACAATGATGCACTTGGCCAAAAAGGGCGTATGCGTTTTCTCCTGAATATATTCAGGAGAAAACGCATACGCCCTTTTTGGCCAAGCAAGCAAGCGGGCAATGCAAATCTGCGCTACAAAGAAGTATCACTTCCCACCGGTCAAAAGGGACATCCACAAAATGTGTAAAAACCAGAAAGGCAAGACAGGCCCTGGAGAACAGGGAGCCTTGTTATGCTGATGGGCGGGATGTAAGTTGCCAACTGCCTCCCTGGAGGAGTGCATTGTGTTCCCTAAAACAAGTAAACAACAGAGCTACAGAGCCAAGGGCACTTCCCGTCTAGGGAATATACCTTGGGAAAACTGAAAATCCATAAGACAGAGCCACCCCCAAATTGAGGGCTGCACTGCTTACAAGAACCTCAACCTGGGTACACCTGAAATACCCCAGGAAATATGAAAATGGTTCAAAACATTGTGGAACTTACATACGATGGAATATCCCACAGCCATGAAATCAATGTCATAAGACCAGTAGCAGCAAAATGAGTGGATTCAGGTACGATGTTTCTAAGTGAAAGAAGTCACACAGGAAAAGAAACTTACCATAAGATATCACTTAGGAAGATCCTGTAAACATGGCTACACATGAACTGAGTTAGGCAACAGAACAGAGTCTCACATTTAGAAAACACTCTTATGCCTGCTAAAGGGGGAAGGAGAGGTGGGGTGATGCATCAAACCAGAGTTTGATATAAGCACAGGTACCGTTCCAAAAACCAACTATGGAATAGACAAGACCTACACCTTCCTCAGTGAAAGGGACTCAAAACCCCATATTTCCCGCAGAGGAATAGATCTGACTAGTAAGAATCTTAAAACCTATGTATTGATATGTCACCGTAAGGGAATCAAGTGTGTCTAGACTGGCATAAACAGGGCAGCGAGAATCAGCTCAAACCCACTCTAAACAGGAATTTCAAAAACAGAACAAAGAAACAGGGTAATTCTTCACAATTCCTTCAGGGTCGCTGATGCAACCTGGAATGACCCTATTACAATGACAGCTGGATGTGGCATAAGGCTGGACACTTGGGACTGAGAGGATTGGTGAGATTGGGTGAGCAAATGCAGACCCTTTAAAGCAATAATGCATGGCACCCATTCCATGGGTCCCAGCTCTCCATGTTGAAGGGAATATTACTACAGCTATAACGTGTACGGGAAACCTAGAGAATGGACACACTGTGAATACGAAAGGTTTCTAAAACTCAACGAAGAGCCCCTCTCCTGGTGCTCCGGTTTGACTTTCCAACTGCTTTCCTATCAGTCTCCCAACTTGGAGAGACAGCCCCTTTAAGCTCCTGTTTCGCACAGGTTGCCAATTTGGCAGAGGATGAAAGGGAAGAGGGAGAACCAATGAGAGAGTAGCTGTTAGGCATTTGGATGGGCACATGTCACTCTAATTTCCCGGCAGGAAGAAGAATTAACCAAAGTCTCAGCCACCCACCGGGAACCAGTATAGTTCCTGAACCAAAAGTTTGGACTTGCGTTCAGCTCACAAGAAACGAGTTGAAAAATGGAGCTCAGGGGCACAGCAATTCACAAACTGGCAGAGTAATCAAGGCCAACTATCGTCCAAAAATCTGTTGAGGGAAGGCAACGAGGTGGACTTGAAAGCGAGGCAGAATAGCAGGAAACAAATTTCAAGAGGTACGTTGGAATCGCCTGTAAAGCACAGGAAGAGGGGCACAACTTCGACAATGATGCACTTGGCCAAAAAGGGCATATGCGTTTTCTCCTGAATATATTCAGGAGAAAACGCATACGCCGTTTTTGGCCAAGCAAGCAAGCGGGCAATGCAAATCTGCACTACAAAGAAGTATCACTTCCCACCGGTCAAAAGGGACATCCACAAAATGTGTAAAAACCAGAAAGGCAAGACAGGCCCTGGAGAACAGGGAGCCTTGTTATGCTGATGGGCGGGATGTAAGTTGCCAACTGCCTCACTGGAGGAGTGCATTGTGTTCCCTAAAACAAGTAAACAACAGAGCTACAGAGCCAAGGGCACTTCCAGTCTAGGGAATATACCTTGGGAAAACTGAAAATCCATAAGACAGAGCCATCCCCAAATTGAGGGCTGCACTGCTTACAAGAACCTCAACCTGGGTACACCTGAAATATCCCAGGAAATATAAAAATGGTTCCAAACATTGTGGAACTTACGTACGATGGAATATCCCTCAGCCACGAAATCAATGTCATAAGACCAGTAGCAGCAAAATGAGTGGATTCAGGTACGATGTTTCTAAGTGAAAGAAGTCACACAGGAAAAGAAACTTATCATAAGATATCACTTAGGAAGATCCTGTAAACATGGCTACACATGAACTGAGTTAGGCAAGAGAACAGAGTCTCACATTTAGAAAACACTCTTATGCCTGCTTAAGGGGGAAGGAGAGGTGGGGTGATGCATCAAACCAGAGTTTGATATAAGCACAGGTACCGTTCCAAAAACCAACTATGGAATAGACAAGACCTACACCTTCCTCAGTGAAAGGGACTCAAAACCCCATATTTCCCGCAGAGGAATAGATCTGACTAGTAAGAATCTTAAAACCTATGTATTGATATGTCTCCGTAAGGGAATCAAGTGTGTCTAGACTGGCATAAACAGGGCAGCGAGAATCAGCTCAAACCCACTCTAAACAGGAATTTCAAAAACAGAACAAAGAAACAGGGAAATTCTTCACAATTCCTTCAGGATCGCTGCTGCAACCTGGAATGACCCTATCTACAATGACAGCTGGATGTGGCATAAGGCTGGACACTTGGGACTGAGAGGATTGGTGAGATTGGGTGAGCAAATGCAGACCCTTTAAAGCAATAATGCATGGCACCCATTCCATGGGTCCCAGCTCTCCAGGTT
Organism: Mesoplodon mirus; assembly: GCF_964341445.2. Classification (NCBI taxonomy): domain Eukaryota; kingdom Metazoa; phylum Chordata; class Mammalia; order Artiodactyla; family Ziphiidae; genus Mesoplodon; species Mesoplodon mirus. The sequence continues at coordinate 601,107 of NW_028295523.1, read as the reverse complement.
GAAGGGAATATTAGTACAGCTATAACATGTATGGGAAACCTAGAGAATGGACACACTGTGAATACGAAAGGTTTCTAAAACTCAACGAAGAGCCCCTCTCCTGGTGCTCCGGTTTGACTTTCCAACTGCTTTCCTATCAATCTCCCAACTTGGAGAGACAGCCCCTTTAAGCTCCTGGTTCGCACAGGTTGCCAATTTGGCAGAGGATGAAAGGGAAGAGGGAGAACCAATGAGAGAGTAGCTGTTAGGCATTTGGATGGGCACATGTCACTCTAATTTCACGGCAGTAAGAAGAATTAACCAAAGTCTCAGCCACCCACTGGGAACCAGTATAGGTCCTGAACCAAAAGTTTGGACTTGCGTTCAGCTCACAAGAAACGAGTGGAAAAATGGAGCTCAGGGGCACAGCAATTCACAAACTGGCAGAGTAATCAAGGCCAACTATCGTCCAAAAATCTGTTGAGGGAAGGCAACGAGGCGGACTTGAAAGCGAGGCAGAATAGCAGGAAACAGATTTCAAGAGGTACGTTGGAATCGCCTGTAAAGCACAGGAAGAGGGGCACAACTTCGACAATGATGCACTTGGCCAAAAAGGGCGTATGCGTTTTCTCCTGAATATATTCAGGAGAAAACGCATACGCCCTTCTTGGCCAAGCAAGCAAGCGGGCAATGCAAATCTGCACTACAAAGAAGTATCACTTCCCACCGGTCAAAAGGGACATCCACAAAATGTGTAAAAACCAGAAAGGCAAGACAGGCCCTGGAGAACAGGGAGCCTTGTTATGCTGATGGGCCGGAAGTAAGTTGCCAACTGCCTCACTGGAGGAGTGCATTGTGTTCCCTAAAACAAGTAAACAACAGAGCTACAGAGCCAAGGGCACTTCCAGTCTAGGGAATATACCTTGGGAAAACTGAAAATCCATAAGACAGAGCCACCCCCAAATTGAGGGCTGCACTGCTTACAAGAACCTCAACCTGGGTACACCTGAAATATCCCAGGAAATATAAAAATGGTTCCAAACATTGTGGAACTTACGTCCGATGGAATATCCCTCAGCCACGAAATCAATGTCATAAGACCAGTAGCAGCAAAATGAGTGGATTCAGGTACGATGATTCTAAGTGAAAGAAGTCACACAGGAAAAGAAACTTATCATAAGATATCACTTAGGAAGATCCTGTAAACATGGCTACACATGAACTGAGTTAGGCAAGAGAACAGAGTCTCACATTTAGAAAACACTCTTATGCCTGCTTAAGGGGGAAGGAGAGGTGGGGTGATGCATCAAACCAGAGTTTGATATAAGCACAGGTACCGTTCCAAAAACCAACTATGGAATAGACAAGACCTACACCTTCCTCAGTGAAAGGGACTCAAAACCCCATATTTCCCGCAGAGGAATAGATCTGACTAGTAAGAATCTTAAAACCTATGTATTGATATGTCTCCGTAAGGGAATCAAGTGTGTCTAGACTGGCATAAACAGGGCAGCGAGAATCAGCTCAAACCCACTCTAAACAGGAATTTCAAAAACAGAACAAAGAAACAGGGAAATTCTTCACAATTCCTTCAGGGTCGCTGATGCATCCTGGAATGACCCTATCTACAATGACAGCTGGATGTGGCATAAGGCTGGACACTTGGGACTGAGAGGATTGGTGAGATTGGGTGAGCAAATGCAGACCCTTTAAAGCAATAATGCATGGCACCCATTCCATGGGTCCCAGCTCTCCAGGTTGAAGGGAATATTACTACAGCTATAACATGTATGGGAAACCTAGAGAATGGACACACTGTGAATACGAAAGGTTTCTAAAACTCAACGAAGAGCCCCTCTCCTGGTGCTCCGGTTTGACTTTCCAACTGCTTTCCTATCAATCTCCCAACTTGGAGAGACAGCCCCTTAAGGCTCCTGGTTTGCACAGGTTGCCAATTTGGCAGAGGATGAAAGGGAAGAGGGAGAACCAATGAGAGAGTAGCTGTTAGGCATTTGGATGGGCACATGTCACTCTAATTTCCCGGCAGGAAGAAGAATTAACCAAAGTCTCAGCCACCCACCGGGAACCAGTATAGGTCCTGAACCAAAAGTTTGGACTTGCGTTCAGCTCACAAGAAACGAGTTGAAAAATGGAGCTCAGGGGCACAGCAATTCACAAACTGGCAGAGTAATCAAGGCCCACTATCGTCCAAAAATCTGTTGAGGGAAGGCAACGAGGCGGACTTGAAAGCGAGGCAGAATAGCAGGAAACAGATTTCAAGAGGTACGTTGGAATCGCCTGTAAAGCACAGGAAGAGGGGCACAACTTCGACAATGATGCACTTGGCCAAAAAGGGCGTATGCGTTTTCTCCTCAGGAGAAAACGCATACGCCCTTTTTGTCCAAGCAAGCAAGCGGGCAATGCAATTCTGCACTACAAAGAAGTATCACTTCCCACCGGTCAAAAGGGACATCCACAAAATGTGTAAAAACCAGAAAGGCAAGACAGGCCCTGGAGAACAGGGAGCCTTGTTATGCTGATGGGAGGGATGTAAGTTTCCAACTGCCTCACTGGAGGAGTGCATTGTGTTCCCTAAAACAAGTAAACAACAGAGCTACAGAGCCAAGGGCACTTCCAGTCTAGGGAATATACCTTGGGAAAACTGAAAATCCATAAGACAGAGCCACCCCCAAATTGAGGGCTGCACTGCTTACAAGAACCTCAACCTGGGTACACCTGAAATATCCCAGGAAATATAAAAATGGTTCCAAACATTGTGGAACTTACGTACGATGGAATATCCCTCAGCCACGAAATCAATGTCATAAGACCAGTAGCAGCAAAATGAGTGGATTCAGGTACGATGTTTCTAAGTGAAAGAAGTCACACAGGAAAAGAAACTTATCATAAGATATCACTTAGGAAGATCCTGTAAACATGGCTACACATGAACTGAGTTAGGCAAGAGAACAGAGTCTCACATTTAGAAAACACTCTTATGCCTGCTTAAGGGGGAAGGAGAGGTGGGGTGATGCATCAAACCAGAGTTTGATATAAGCACAGGTACCGTTCCAAAAACCAACTATGGAATAGACAAGACCTACACCTTCCTCAGTGAAAGGGACTCAAAACCCCATATTTCCCGCAGAGGAATAGATCTGACTAGTAAGAATCTTAAAACCTATGTATTGATATGTCTCCGTAAGGGAATCAAGTGTGTCTAGACTGGCATAAACAGGGCAGCGAGAATCAGCTCAAACCCACTCTAAACAGGAATTTCAAAAACAGAACAAAGAAACAGGGAAATTCTTCACAATTCCTTCAGGGTCGCTGCTGCAACCTGGAATGACCCTATCTACAATGACAGCTGGATGTGGCATAAGGCTGGACACTTGGGACTGAGAGGATTGGTGAGATTGGGTGAGCAAATGCAGACCCCTTAAAGCAATAATGCATGGCACCCATTCCATGGGTCCCAGCTCTCCAGGTTGAAGGGAATATTACTACAGCTATAACATGTATGGGAAACCTAGAGAATGGACACACTGTGAATACGAAAGGTTTCTAAAACTCAACGAAGAGCCCCTCTCCTGGTGCTCCGGTTTGACTTTCCAACTGCTTTCCTATCAATCTCCCAACTTGGAGAGACAGCCCCTTTAAGCTCCTGGTTCGCACAGGTTGCCAATTTGGCAGAGGATGAAAGGGAAGAGGGAGAACCAATGAGAGAGTAGCTGTTAGGCATTTGGATGGGCACATGTCACTCTAATTTCACGGCAGTAAGAAGAATTAACCAAAGTCTCAGCCACCCACCGGGAACCAGTATAGGTCCTGAACCAAAAGTTTGGACTTGCGTTCAGCTCACAAGAAACGAGTGGAAAAATGGAGCTCAGGGGCACAGCAATTCACAAACTGGCAGAGTAATCAAGGCCAACTATCGTCCAAAAATCTGTTGAGGGAAGGCAACGAGGCGGACTTGAAAGCGAGGCAGAATAGCAGGAAACAGATTTCAAGAGGTACGTTGGAATCGCCTGTAAAGCACAGGAAGAGGGGCACAACTTCGACAATGATGCACTTGGCCAAAAAGGGCGTATGCGTTTTCTCCTGAATATATTCAGGAGAAAACGCATACGCCCTTTTTGGCCAAGCAAGCAAGCGGGCAATGCAAATCTGCACTACAAAGAAGTATCACTTCCCACCGGTCAAAAGGGACATCCACAAAATGTGTAAAAACCAGAAAGGCAAGACAGGCCCTGGAGAACAGGGAGCCTTGTTATGCTGATGGGCCGGAAGTAAGTTGCCAACTGCCTCACTGGAGGAGTGCATTGTGTTCCCTAAAACAAGTAAACAACAGAGCTACAGAGCCAAGGGCACTTCCAGTCTAGGGAATATACCTTGGGAAAACTGAAAATCCATAAGACAGAGCCACCCCCAAATTGAGGGCTGCACTGCTTACAAGAACCTCAACCTGGGTACACCTGAAATATCCCAGGAATATAAAAATGGTTCCAAACATTGTGGAACTTACGTCCGATGGAATATCCCTCAGCCACGAAATCAATGTCATAAGACCAGTAGCAGCAAAATGAGTGGATTCAGGTACGATGATTCTAAGTGAAAGAAGTCACACAGGAAAAGAAACTTATCATAAGATATCACTTAGGAAGATCCTGTAAACATGGCTACACATGAACTGAGTTAGGCAAGAGAACAGAGTCTCACATTTAGAAAACACTCTTATGCCTGCTTAAGGGGGAAGGAGAGGTGGGGTGATGCATCAAACCAGAGTTTGATATAAGCACAGGTACCGTTCCAAAAACCAACTATGGAATAGACAAGACCTACACCTTCCTCAGTGAAAGGGACTCAAAACCCCATATTTCCCGCAGAGGAATAGATCTGACTAGTAAGAATCTTAAAACCTATGTATTGATATGTCTCCGTAAGGGAATCAAGTGTGTCTAGACTGGCATAAACAGGGCAGCGAGAATCAGCTCAAACCCACTCTAAACAGGAATTTCAAAAACAGAACAAAGAAACAGGGAAATTCTTCACAATTCCTTCAGGGTCGCTGCTGCAACCTGGAATGACCCTATCTACAATGACAGCTGGATGTGGCATAAGGCTGGACACTTGGGACTGAGAGGATTGGTGAGATTGGGTGAGCAAATGCAGACCCTTTAAAGCAATAATGCATGGCACCCATTCCATGGGTCCCAGCTCTCCAGGTTGAAGGGAATATTACTACAGCTATAACATGTATGGGAAACCTAGAGAATGGACACACTGTGAATACGAAAGGTTTCTAAAACTCAACGAAGAGCCCCTCTCCTGGTGCTCCGGTTTGACTTTCCAACTGCTTTCCTATCAATCTCCCAACTTGGAGAGACAGCCCCTTAAGGCTCCTGGTTCGCACAGGTTGCCAATTTGGCAGAGGATGAAAGGGAAGAGGGAGAACCAATGAGAGAGTAGCTGTTAGGCATTTGGATGGGCACATGTCACTCTAATTTCCCGGCAGGAAGAAGAATTAACCAAAGTCTCAGCCACCCACCGGGAACCAGTATAGGTCCTGAACCAAAAGTTTGGACTTGCGTTCAGCTCACAAGAAACGAGTTGAAAAATGGAGCTCAGGGGCACAGCAATTCACAAACTGGCAGAGTAATCAAGGCCCACTATCGTCCAAAAATCTGTTGAGGGAAGGCAACGAGGCGGACTTGAAAGCGAGGCAGAATAGCAGGAAACAGATTTCAAGAGGTACGTTGGAATCGCCTGTAAAGCACAGGAAGAGGGGCACAACTTCGACAATGATGCACTTGGCCAAAAAGGGCGTATGCGTTTTCTCCTCAGGAGAAAACGCATACGCCCTTTTTGTCCAAGCAAGCAAGCGGGCAATGCAATTCTGCACTACAAAGAAGTATCACTTCCCACCGGTCAAAAGGGACATCCACAAAATGTGTAAAAACCAGAAAGGCAAGACAGGCCCTGGAGAACAGGGAGCCTTGTTATGCTGATGGGCGGGATGTAAGTTTCCAACTGCCTCACTGGAGGAGTGCATTGTGTTCCCTAAAACAAGTAAACAACAGAGCTACAGAGCCAAGGGCACTTCCAGTCTAGGGAATATACCTTGGGAAAACTGAAAATCCATAAGACAGAGCCACCCCCAAATTGAGGGCTGCACTGCTTACAAGAACCTCAACCTGGGTACACCTGAAATATCCCAGGAAATATAAAAATGGTTCCAAACATTGTGGAACTTACGTACGATGGAATATCCCTCAGCCACGAAATCAATGTCATAAGACCAGTAGCAGCAAAATGAGTGGATTCAGGTACGATGTTTCTAAGTGAAAGAAGTCACACAGGAAAAGAAACTTATCATAAGATATCACTTAGGAAGATCCTGTAAACATGGCTACACATGAACTGAGTTAGGCAAGAGAACAGAGTCTCACATTTAGAAAACACTCTTATGCCTGCTTAAGGGGGAAGGAGAGGTGGGGTGATGCATCAAACCAGAGTTTGATATAAGCACAGGTACCGTTCCAAAAACCAACTATGGAATAGACAAGACCTACACCTTCCTCAGTGAAAGGGACTCAAAACCCCATATTTCCCGCAGAGGAATAGATCTGACTAGTAAGAATCTTAAAACCTATGTATTGATATGTCTCCGTAAGGGAATCAAGTGTGTCTAGACTGGCATAAACAGGGCAGCGAGAATCAGCTCAAACCCACTCTAAACAGGAATTTCAAAAACAGAACAAAGAAACAGGGAAATTCTTCACAATTCCTTCAGGGTCGCTGCTGCAACCTGGAATGACCCTATCTACAATGACAGCTGGATGTGGCATAAGGCTGGACACTTGGGACTGAGAGGATTGGTGAGATTGGGTGAGCAAATGCAGACCCTTTAAAGCAATAATGCATGGCACCCATTCCATGGGTCCCAGCTCTCCAGGTTGAAGGGAATATTACTACAGCTATAACATGTATGGGAAACCTAGAGAATGGACACACTGTGAATACGAAAGGTTTCTAAAACTCAACGAAGAGCCCCTCTCCTGGTGCTCCGGTTTGACTTTCCAACTGCTTTCCTATCAATCTCCCAACTTGGAGAGACAGCCCCTTTAAGCTCCTGGTTCGCACAGGTTGCCAATTTGGCAGAGGATGAAAGGGAAGAGGGAGAACCAATGAGAGAGTAGCTGTTAGGCATTTGGATGGGCACATGTCACTCTAATTTCCCGGCAGTAAGAAGAATTAACCAAAGTCTCAGCCACCCACCGGGAACCAGTATAGGTCCTGAACCAAAAGTTTGGACTTGCGTTCAGCTCACAAGAAACGAGTGGAAAAATGGAGCTCAGGGGCACAGCAATTCACAAACTGGCAGAGTAATCAAGGCCAACTATCGTCCAAAAATCTGTTGAGGGAAGGCAACGAGGCGGACTTGAAAGCGAGGCAGAATAGCAGGAAACAGATTTCAAGAGGTACGTTGGAATCGCCTGTAAAGCACAGGAAGAGGGGCACAACTTCGACAATGATGCACTTGGCCAAAAAGGGCGTATGCGTTTTCTCCTGAATATATTCAGGAGAAAACGCATACGCCCTTTTTGGCCAAGCAAGCAAGCGGGCAATGCAAATCTGCACTACAAAGAAGTATCACTTCCCACCGGTCAAAAGGGACATCCACAAAATGTGTAAAAACCAGAAAGGCAAGACAGGCCCTGGAGAACAGGGAGCCTTGTTATGCTGATGGGCCGGAAGTAAGTTGCCAACTGCCTCACTGGAGGAGTGCATTGTGTTCCCTAAAACAAGTAAACAACAGAGCTACAGAGCCAAGGGCACTTCCAGTCTAGGGAATATACCTTGGGAAAACTGAAAATCCATAAGACAGAGCCACCCCCAAATTGAGGGCTGCACTGCTTACAAGAACCTCAACCTGGGTACACCTGAAATATCCCAGGAATATAAAAATGGTTCCAAACATTGTGGAACTTACGTCCGATGGAATATCCCTCAGCCACGAAATCAATGTCATAAGACCAGTAGCAGCAAAATGAGTGGATTCAGGTACGATGATTCTAAGTGAAAGAAGTCACACAGGAAAAGAAACTTATCATAAGATATCACTTAGGAAGATCCTGTAAACATGGCTACACATGAACTGAGTTAGGCAAGAGAACAGAGTCTCACATTTAGAAAACACTCTTATGCCTGCTTAAGGGGGAAGGAGACGTGGGGTGATGCATCAAACCAGAGTTTGATATAAGCACAGGTACCGTTCCAAAAACCAACTATGGAATAGACAAGACCTACACCTTCCTCAGTGAAAGGGACTCAAAACCCCATATTTCCCGCAGAGGAATAGATCTGACTAGTAAGAATCGTAAAACCTATGTATTGATATGTCTCCGTAAGGGAATCAAGTGTGTCTAGACTGGCATAAACAGGGCAGCGAGAATCAGCTCAAACCCACTCTAAACAGGAATTTCAAAAACAGAACAAAGAAACAGGGAAATTCTTCACAATTCCTTCAGGGTCGCTGCTGCAACCAGGAATGACCCTATCTACAATGACAGCTGGATGTGGCATAAGGCTGGACACTTGGGACTGAGAGGATTGGTGAGATTGGGTGAGCAAATGCAGACCCTTTAAAGCAATAATGCATGGCACCCATTCCATGGGTCCCAGCTCTCCAGGTTGAAGGGAATATTACTACAGCTATAACATGTATGGGAAACCTAGAGAATGGACACACTGTCAATACGAAAGGTTTCTAAAACTCAACGAAGAGCCCCTCTCCTGGTGCTCCGGTTTGACTTTCCAACTGCTTTCCTATCAATCTCCCAACTTGGAGAGACAGCCCCTTAAGGCTCCTGGTTCGCACAGGTTGCCAATTTGGCAGAGGATGAAAGGGAAGAGGGAGAACCAATGAGAGAGTAGCTGTTAGGCATTTGGATGGGCACATGTCACTCTAATTTCCCGGCAGGAAGAAGAATTAACCAAAGTCTCAGCCACCCACCGGGAACCAGTATAGGTCCTGAACCAAAAGTTTGGACTTGCGTTCAGCTCACAAGAAACGAGTTGAAAAATGGAGCTCAGGGGCACAGCAATTCACAAACTGGCAGAGTAATCAAGGCCCACTATCGTCCAAAAATCTGTTGAGGGAAGGCAACGAGGCGGACTTGAAAGCGAGGCAGAATAGCAGGAAACAGATTTCAAGAGGTACGTTGGAATCGCCTGTAAAGCACAGGAAGAGGGGCACAACTTCGACAATGATGCACTTGGCCAAAAAGGGCGTATGCGTTTTCTCCTCAGGAGAAAACGCATACGCACTTTTTGTCCAAGCAAGCAAGCGGGCAATGCAATTCTGCACTACAAAGAAGTATCACTTCCCACCGGTCAAAAGGGACATCCACAAAATGTGTAAAAACCAGAAAGGCAAGACAGGCCCTGGAGAACAGGGAGCCTTGTTATGCTGATGGGCGGGATGTAAGTTTCCAACTGCCTCACTGGAGGAGTGCATTGTGTTCCCTAAAACAAGTAAACAACAGAGCTACAGAGCCAAGGGCACTTCCAGTCTAGGGAATATACCTTGGGAAAACTGAAAATCCATAAGACAGAGCCACCCCCAAATTGAGGGCTGCACTGCTTACAAGAACCTCAACCTGGGTACACCTGAAATATCCCAGGAAATATAAAAATGGTTCCAAACATTGTGGAACTTACGTCCGATGGAATATCCCTCAGCCACGAATTCAATGTCATAAGACCAGTAGCAGCAAAATGAGTGGATTCAGGTACGATGATTTTAAGTGAAAGAAGTCACACAGGAAAATAAACTTATCATAAGATATCACTTAGGAAGATCCTGTAAACATGGCTACACATGAACTGAGTTAGGCAAGAGAACAGAGTCTCACATTTAGAAAACACTCTTATGCCTGCTTAAGGGGGAAGGAGAGGTGGGGTGATGCATCAAACCAGAGTTTGATATAAGCACAGGTACCGTTCCAAAAACCAACTATGGAATAGACAAGACCTACACCTTCCTCAGTGGAAGGGACTCAAAACCCCATATTTCCCGCAGAGGAATAGATCTGACTAGTAAGAATCTTAAAACCTATGTATTGATATGTCTCCGTAAGGGAATCAAGTGTGTCTAGACTGGCATAAACAGGGCAGCGAGAATCAGCTCAAACCCACTCTAAACAGGAATTTCAAAAACGGAACAAAGAAACAGGGTAATTCTTCACAATTCCTTCAGCGTCGCTGATGCAACCTGGAATGACCCTATCCACAATGACAGCTGGATGTGGCATAAGGCTGGACACTTGGGACTGAGAGGATTGGTGAGATTGGGTGAGCAAATGCAGACCCTTTAAAGCAATAATGCATGGCACCCATTCCATGGGTCCCAGCTCTCCAGGTTGAAGGGAATATTACTACAGCTATAACGTGTACGGGAAACCTAGAGAATGGACACACTGTGAATACGAAAGGTTTCTAAAACTCAACGAAGAGCCCCTCTCCTGGTGCTCCGGTTTGACTTTCCAACTGCTTTCCTATCAATCTCCCAACTTGGAGAGACAGCCCCTTTAAGCTCCTGGTTCGCACAGGTTGCCAATTTGGCAGAGGATGAAAGGGAAGAGGGAGAACCAATGAGAGAGTAGCTGTTAGGCATTTGGATGGGCACATGTCACTCTAATTTCCCGGCAGGAAGAAGAATTAACCAAAGTCTCAGCCACCCACCGGGAACCAGTATAGGTCCTGAACCAAAAGTTTGGACTTGCGTTCAGCTCACAAGAAACGAGTTGAAAAATGGAGCTCAGGGGCACAGCAATTCACAAACTGGCAGAGTAATCAAGGCCCACTATCGTCCAAAAATCTGTTGAGGGAAGGCAACGAGGCGGACTTGAAAGTGAGGCAGAATAGCAGGAAACAGATTTCAAGAGGTACGTTGGAATCGCCTGTAAAGCACAGGAAGAGGGGCACAACTTCGACAATGATGCACTTGGCCAAAAAGGGCGTATGCGTTTTCTCCTCAGGAGAAAACGCATACGCCCTTTTTGTCCAAGCAAGCAAGCGGGCAATGCAAATCTGCACTACAAAGAAGTATCACTTCCCACCGGTCAAAAGGGACATCCACAAAATGTGTAAAAACCAGAAAGGCAAGACAGGCCCTGGAGAACAGGGAGCCTTGTTATGCTGATGGGCGGGATGTAAGTTGCCAACTGCCTCACTGGAGGAGTGCATTGTGTTCCCTAAAACAAGTAAACAACAGAGCTACAGAGCCAAGGGCACTTCCAGTCTAGGGAATATACCTTGGGAAAACTGAAAATCCATAAGACAGAGCCACCCACAAATTGAGGGCTGCACTGCTTACAAGAACCTCAACCTGGGTACACCTGAAATATCCCAGGAAATATAAAAATGGTTCCAAACATTTTGGAACTTACGTACGATGGAATATCCCTCAGCCACGAAATCAATGTCATAAGACCAGTAGCAGCAAAATGAGTGGATTCAGGTACGATGATTCTAAGTGAAAGAAGTCACACAGGAAAAGAAACTTATCATAAGATATCACTTAGGAAGATCCTGTAAACATGGCTACACATGAACTGAGTTAGGCAAGAGAACAGAGTCTCACATTTAGAAAACACTCTTATGCCTGCTTAAGGGGGAAGGAGAGGTGGGGTGATGCATCAAACCAGAGTTTGATATAAGCACAGGTACCGTTCCAAAAACCAACTATGGAATAGACAAGACCTACACCGTCCTCAGTGGAAGGGACTCAAAACCCCATATTTCCCGCAGAGGAATAGATCTGACTAGTAAGAATCTTAAAACCTATGTATTGATATGTCTCCGTAAGGGAATCAAGTGTGTCTAGACTGGCATAAACAGGGCAGCGAGAATCAGCTCAAACCCACTCTAAACAGGAATTTCAAAAACGGAACAAAGAAACAGGGTAATTCTTCACAATTCCTTCAGCGTCGCTGATGCAACCTGGAATGACCCTATCCACAATGACAGCTGGATGTGGCATAAGGCTGGACACTTGGGACTGAGAGGATTGGTGAGATTGGGTGAGCAAATGCAGACCCTTTAAAGCAATAATGCATGGCACCCATTCCATGGGTCCCAGCTCTCCAGGTTGAAGGGAATATTACTACAGCTATAACGTGTACGGGAAACCTAGAGAATGGACACACTGTGAATACGAAAGGTTTCTAAAACTCAACGAAGAGCCCCTCTCCTGGTGCTCCGGTTTGACTTTCCAACTGCTTTCCTATCAATCTCCCAACTTGGAGAGACAGCCCCTTTAAGCTCCTGGTTCGCACAGGTTGCCAATTTGGCAGAGGATGAAAGGGAAGAGGGAGAACCAATGAGAGAGTAGCTGTTAGGCATTTGGATGGGCACATGTCACTCTAATTTCCCGGCAGGAAGAAGAATTAACCAAAGTCTCAGCCACCCACCGGGAACCAGTATAGGTCCTGAACCAAAAGTTTGGACTTGCGTTCAGCTCACAAGAAACGAGTTGAAAAATGGAGCTCAGGGGCACAGCAATTCACAAACTGGCAGAGTAATCAAGGCCCACTATCGTCCAAAAATCTGTTGAGGGAAGGCAACGAGGCGGACTTGAAAGCGAGGCAGAATAGCAGGAAACAGATTTCAAGAGGTACGTTGGAATCGCCTGTAAAGCACAGGAAGAGGGGCACAACTTCGACAATGATGCACTTGGCCAAAAAGGGCGTATGCGTTTTCTCCTCAGGAGAAAACGCATACGCCCTTTTTGTCCAAGCAAGCAAGCGGGCAATGCAATTCTGCACTACAAAGAAGTATCACTTCCCACCGGTCAAAAGGGACATCCACAAAATGTGTAAAAACCAGAAAGGCAAGACAGGCCCTGGAGAACAGGGAGCCTTGTTATGCTGATGGGCGGGATGTAAGTTGCCAACTGCCTCACTGGAGGAGTGCATTGTGTTCCCTAAAACAAGTAAACAACAGAGCTACAGAGCCAAGGGCACTTCCAGTCTAGGGAATATACCTTGGGAAAACTGAAAATCCATAAGACAGAGCCACCCCCAAATTGAGGGCTGCACTGCTTACAAGGAACTCAACCTGGGTACACCTGAAATATCCCAGGAAATATAAAAATGGTTCCAAACATTGTGGAACTTACGTACGATGGAATATCCCTCAACCACGAAATCAATGTCATAAGACCAGTAGCAGCAAAATGAGTGGATTCAGGTACGATGATTCTAAGTGAAAGAAGTCACACAGGAAAAGAAACTTATCATAACATATCACTTAGGAATATCCTGTAAACATGGCTACACATGAACTGAGTTAGGCAAGAGAACAGAGTCTCACATTTAGAAAACACTCTTATGCCTGCTTAAGGGGGAAGGAGAGGTGGGGTGATGCATCAAACCAGAGTTTGATATAAGCACAGGTACCGTTCCAAAAACCAACTATGGAATAGACAAGACCTACACCTTCCTCAGTGAAAGGGACTCAAAACCCCATATTTCCCGCAGAGGAATAGATCTGACTAGTAAGAATCTTAAAACCTATGTATTGATATGTCTCCGTAAGGGAATCAAGTGTGTCTAGACTGGCGTAAACAGGGCAGCGAGAATCAGCTCAAACCCACTCTAAACAGGAATTTCAAAAACAGAACAAAGAAACAGGGTAATTCTTCACAATTCCTTCAGGGTCGCTGATGCAACCTGGAATGACCCTATTACAATGACAGCTGGATGTGACATAAGGCTGGACACTTGGGACTGAGAGGATTGGTGAGATTGGGTGAGCAAATGCAGACCCTTTAAAGCAATAATGCATGGCACCCATTCCATGGGTCCCAGCTCTCCAGGTTGAAGGGAATATTACTACAGCTATAACGTGTACGGGAAACCTAGAGAATGGACACACTGTGAATACGAAAGGTTTCTAAAACTCAACGAAGTGCCCCTCTCCAGGTGCTCCGGTTTGACTTTCCAACTGCTTTCCTATCAATCTCCCAACTTGGAGAGACAACCCCTTTAAGCTCCTGGTTCACACAGGTTGCCAATTTGGCAGAGGATGAAAGGGAAGAGGGAGAACCAATGAGAGAGTAGCTGTTAGGCATTTGGATGGGCACATGTCACTCTAATTTCCCGGCAGGAAGAAGAATTAACCAAAGTCTCAGCCACCCACCGGGAACCAGTATACGTCCTGAACCAAAAGTTTGGACTTGCGTTCTGCTCACAAGAAACGAGTTGAAAAATGGAGCTCAGGGGCACAGCAATTCACAAACTGGCAGAGTAATCAAGGCCAACTATCGTCCAAAAATCTGTTGAGGGAAGGCAACGAGGCGGACTTGAAAGCGAGGCAGAATAGCAGGAAACAGATTTCAAAAGGTACGTTGGAATCGCCTGTAAAGCACAGGAAGAGGGGGACAACTTCGACAATGATGCACTTGGCCAAAAAGGGCGTATGCGTTTTCTCCTGAATATATTCAGGAGAAAACGCATACGCCCTTTTTGGCCAAGCAAGCAAGCGGGCAATGCAAATCTGCACTACAAAGAAGTATCACTTCCCACCGGTCAAAAGGGACATCCACAAAATGTGTAAAAACCAGAAAGGCAAGACAGGCCCTGGAGAACAGGGAGCCTTGTTATGCTGATGGGCGGGATGTAAGTTGCCAACTGCCTCACTGGAGGAGTGCATTGTGTTCCCTAAAACAAGTAAACAACAGAGCTACAGAGCCAAGGGCACTTCCAGTCTAGGGAATATACCTTGGGAAAACTGAAAATCCATAAGACAGAGCCACCCCCAAATTGAGGGCTGCACTGCTTACAAGAACCTCAACCTGGGTACACCTGAAATATCCCAGGAAATATAAAAATGGTTCCAAACATTGTGGAACTTACGTACGATGGAATATCCCTCAGCCACGAAATCAATGTCATAAGACCAGTAGCAGCAAAATGAGTGGATTCAGGTACGATGATTCTAAGTGAAAGAAGTCACACAGGAAAAGAAACTTATCATAAGATATCACTTAGGAAGATCCTGTAAACATGGCTACACATGAACTGAGTTAGGCAAGAGAACAGAGTCTCACATTTAGAAAACACTCTTATGCCTGCTTAAGGGGGAAGGAGAGGTGGGGTGATGCATCAAACCAGAGTTTGATATAAGCACAGGTACCGTTCCAAAAACCAACTATGGAATAGACAAGACCTACACCTTCCTCAGTGAAAGGGACTCAAAACCCCATATTTCCCGCAGAGGAATAGATCTGACTAGTAAGAATCTTAAAACCTATGTATTGATATGTCTCCGTAAGGGAATCAAGTGTGTCTAGACTGGCATAAACATGGCAGCGAGAATCAGCTC
The DNA here is from genome assembly GCF_964341445.2 of Mesoplodon mirus. Lineage (NCBI taxonomy): Eukaryota > Metazoa > Chordata > Mammalia > Artiodactyla > Ziphiidae > Mesoplodon > Mesoplodon mirus. The sequence continues at coordinate 585,738 of NW_028295523.1, read as the reverse complement.
AAACCCACTCTAAACAGGAATTTCAAAAACAGAACAAAGAAACAGGGAAATTCTTTACAATTCCTTCAGGGTCGCTGATGCAACCTGGAATGACCTTATTACAATGACAGCTGGATGTGACATAAGGCTGGACACTTGGGACTGAGAGGATTGGTGAGATTGGGTGAGCAAATGCAGACCCTTTAAAGCAATAATGCATGGCACCCATTCCATGGGTCCCAGCTCTCCAGGTTGAAGGGAATATTACTACAGCTATAACGTGTACGGGAAACCTAGAGAATGGACACACTGTGAATACGAAAGGTTTCTAAAACTCAACGAAGAGCCCCTCTCCAGGTGCTCAGGTTTGACTTTCCAACTGCTTTCCTATCAATCTCCCAACTTGGAGAGACAACCCCTTTAAGCTCCTGGTTCACACAGGTTGCCAATTTGGCAGAGGATGAAAGGGAAGAGGGAGAACCAATGAGAGAGTAGCTGTTAGGCATTTGGATGGGCACATGTCACTCTAATTTCCCGGCAGGAAGAAGAATTAACCAAAGTCTCAGCCACCCACCGGGAACCAGTATAGGTCCTGAACCAAAAGTTTGGACTTGCGTTCAGCTCAGAAGAAACGAGTTGAAAAATGGAGCTCAGGGGCACAGCAATTCACAAACTGGCAGAGTAATCAAGGCCAACCATCGTCCAAAAATCTGTTGAGGGAAGGCAACGAGGCGGACTTGAAAGCGAGGCAGAATAGCAGGAAACAGATTTCAAGAGGTACGTTGGAATCGCCTGTAAAGCACAGGAAGAGGGGCACAACTTCGACAATGATGCACTTGGCCAAAAAGGGCGTATGCGTTTTCTCCTGAATATATTCAGGAGAAAACGCATACGCCCTTTTTGGCCAAGCAAGCAAGCGGGCAATGCAAATCTGCACTACAAAGAAGTATCACTTCCCACCGGTCAAAAGGGACATCCACACAATGTGTAAAAACCAGAAAGGCAAGACAGGCCCTGGAGAACAGGGAGCCTTGTTATGCTGATGGGCGGGATGTAAGTTGCCAACTGCCTCACTGGAGGAGTGCATTGTGTTCCCTAAAACAAGTAAACAACAGAGCTACAGAGCCAAGGGCACTTCCAGTCTAGGGAATATACCTTGGGAAAACTGAAAATCCATAAGACAGAGCCACCCCCAAATTGAGGGCTGCACTGCTTACAAGAACCTCAACCTGGGTACACCTGAAATATCCCAGGAAATATAAAAATGGTTCCAAACATTGTGGAACTTACGTACGATGGAATATCCCTCAGCCACGAAATCAATGTCATAAGACCAGTAGCAGCAAAATGAGTGGATTCAGGTACGATGATTCTAAGTGAAAGAAGTCACACAGGAAAAGAAACTTATCATAAGATATCACTTAGGAAGATCCTGTAAACATGGCTACACATGAACTGAGTTAGGCAAGAGAACAGAGTCTCACATTTAGAAAACACTCTTATGCCTGCTTAAGGGGGAAGGAGAGGTGGGGTGATGCATCAAACCAGAGTTTGATATAAGCACAGGTACCGTTCCAAAAACCAACTATGGAATAAACAAGACATACACCTTCCTCAGTGAAAGGGACTCAAAACCCCATATTTCCCGCAGAGGAATAGATCTGACTAGTAAGAATCTTAAAACCTATGTATTGATATGTCTCCTTAAGGGAATCAAGTGTGTCTAGACTGGCATAAACATGGCAGCGAGAATCAGCTCAAACCCACTCTAAACAGGAATTTCAAAAACAGAACAAAGAAACAGGGTAATTCTTCACAATTCCTTCAGGGTCGCTGATGCAACCTGGAATGACCCTATCTACAATGACAGCTGGATGTGTCATAAGGCTGGACACTTGGGACTGAGAGGATTGGTGAGATTGGGTGAGCAAATGCAGACCCTTTAAAGCAATAATGCATGGCACCCATTCCATGGGTCCCAGCTCTCCAGGTTGAAGGGAATATTACTACAGCTATAACGTGTACGGGAAACCTAGAGAATGGACACACTGTGAATACGAAAGGTTTCTAAAACTCAACGAAGAGCCCCTCTCCTGGTGCTCCGGTTTGACTTTCCAACTGCTTTCCTATCAATCTCCCAACTTGGAGAGACAACCCCTTTAAGCTCCTGGTTTGCACAGGTTGCCAATTTGGCAGAGGATGAAAGGGAAGAGGGAGAACCAATGAGAGAGTAGCTGTTAGGCATTTGGATGGGCACATGTCACTCTAATTTCCCGGCAGGAAGAAGAATTAACCAAAGTCTCAGCCACCCACCGGGAACCAGTATAGGTCCTGAACCAAAAGTTTGGACTTGCGTTTAGCTCACAAGAAACGAGTTGAAAAATGGAGCTCAGGGGCACAGCAATTCACAAACTGGCAGAGTAATCAAGGCCAACTATCGTCCAAAAATCTGTTGAGGGAAGGCAACGAGGCGGACTTGAAAGCGAGGCAGAATAGCAGGAAACAGATTTCAAAAGGTACGTTGGAATCGCCTGTAAAGCACAGGAAGAGGGGCACAACTTCGACAATGATGCACTTGGCCAAAAAGGGCGTATGCGTTTTCTCCTGAATATATTCAGGAGAAAACGCATACGCCCTTTTTGGCCAAGCAAGCAAGCGGGCAATGCAAATCTGCACTACAAAGAAGTATCACTTCCCACCGGTCAAAAGGGACATCCACAAAATGTGTAAAAACCAGAAAGGCAAGACAGGCCCTGGAGAACAGGGAGCCTTGTTATGCTGATGGGCGGGATGTAAGTTGCCAACTGCCTCACTGGAGGAGTGCATTGTGTTCCCTAAAACAAGTAAACAACAGAGCTACAGAGCCAAGGGCACTTCCAGTCTAGGGAATATACCTTGGGAAAACTGAAAATCCATAAGACAGAGCCACCCCCAAATTGAGGGCTGCACTGCTTACAAGAACCTCAACCTGGGTACACCTGAAATATCCCAGGAAATATAAAAATGGTTCCAAACATTGTGGAACTTACGTACGATGGAATATCCCTCAGCCACGAAATCAATGTCATAAGACCAGTAGCAGCAAAATGAGTGGATTCAGGTACGATGATTCTAAGTGAAAGAAGTCACACAGGAAAAGAAACTTATCATAAGATATCACTTAGGAAGATCCTGTAAACATGGCTACACATGAACTGAGTTAGGCAAGAGAACAGAGTCTCACATTTAGAAAACACTCTTATGCCTGCTTAAGGGGGAAGGAGAGGTGGGGTGATGCATCAAACCAGAGTTTGATATAAGCACAGGTACCGTTCCAAAAACCAACTATGGAATAGACAAGACCTACACCTTCCTCAGTGAAAGGGACTCAAAACCCCATATTTCCCGCAGAGGAATAGATCTGACTAGTAAGAATCTTAAAACCTATGTATTGATATGTCTCCGTAAGGGAATCAAGTGTGTCTAGACTGGCATAAACATGGCAGCGAGAATCAGCTCAAACCCACTCTAAACAGGAATTTCAAAAACAGAACAAAGAAACAGGGTAATTCTTCACAATTCCTTCAGGGTCGCTGATGCAACCTGGAATGACCCTATCTACAATGACAGCTGGATGTGTCATAAGGCTGGACACTTGGGACTGAGAGGATTGGTGAGATTGGGTGAGCAAATGCAGACCCTTTAAAGCAATAATGCATGGCACCCATTCCATGGGTCCCTGCTCTCCAGGTTGAAGGGAATATTACTACAGCTATAACGTGTACGGGAAACCTAGAGAATGGACACACTGTGAATACGAAAGGTTTCTAAAACTCAACGAAGAGCCCCTCTCCTGGTGCTCCGGTTTGACTTTCCAACTGCTTTCCTATCAATCTCCCAACTTGGAGAGACAACCCCTTTAAGCTCCTGGTTTGCACAGGTTGCCAATTTGGCAGAGGATGAAAGGGAAGAGGGAGAACCAATGAGAGAGTAGCTGTTAGGCATTTGGATGGGCACATGTCACTCTAATTTCCCGGCAGGAAGAAGAATTAACCAAAGTCTCAGCCACCCACCGGGAACCAGTATAGGTCCTGAACCAAAAGTTTGGACTTGCGTTCAGCTCACAAGAAACGAGTTGAAAAATGGAGCTCAGGGGCACAGCAATTCACAAACTGGCAGAGTAATCAAGGCCAACTATCGTCCAAAAATCTGTTGAGGGAAGGCAACGAGGCGGACTTGAAAGCGAGGCAGAATAGCAGGAAACAGATTTCAAAAGGTACATTGGAATCGCCTGTAAAGCACAGGAAGAGGGGCACAACTTCGACAATGATGCACTTGGCCAAAAAGGGCGTCTGCGTTTTCTCCTGAATATATTCAGGAGAAAACGCATACGCCCTTTTTGGCCAAGCAAGCAAGCGGGCAATGCAAATCTGCACTACAAAGAAGTATCACTTCCCACCGGTCAAAAGGGACATCCACAAAATGTGTAAAAACCAGAAAGGCAAGACAGGCCCTGGAGAACAGGGAGCCTTGTTATGCTGATGGGCGGGATGTAAGTTGCCAACTGCCTCACTGGAGGAGTGCATTGTGTTCCCTAAAACAAGTAAACAACAGAGCTACAGAGCCAAGGGCACTTCCAGTCTAGGGAATATACCTTGGGAAAACTGAAAATCCATAAGACAGAGCCACCCCCAAATTGAGGGCTGCACTGCTTACAAGAACCTCAACCTGGGTACACCTGAAATATCCCAGGAAATATAAAAATGGTTCCAAACATTGTGGAACTTACGTACGATGGAATATCCCTCAGCCACGAAATCAATGTCATAAGACCAGTAGCAGCAAAATGAGTGGATTCAGGTACGATGATTCTAAGTGAAAGAAGTCACACAGGAAAAGAAACTTATCATAAGATATCACTTAGGAAGATCCTGTAAACATGGCTACACATGAACTGAGTTAGGCAAGAGAACAGAGTCTCACATTTAGAAAACACTCTTATGCCTGCTTAAGGGGGAAGGAGAGGTGGGGTGATGCATCAAACCAGAGTTTGATATAAGCACAGGTACCGTTCCAAAAACCAACTATGGAATAGACAAGACCTACACCTTCCTCAGTGAAAGGGACTCAAAACCCCATATTTCCCACAGAGGAATAGATCTGACTAGTAAGAATCTTAAAACCTATGTATTGATATGTCTCCGTAAGGGAATCAAGTGTGTCGAGACTGGCATAAACATGGCAGCGAGAATCAGCTCAAACCCACTCTAAACAGGAATTTCAAAAACAGAACAAAGAAACAGGGTAATTCTTCACAATTCCTTCAGGGTCGCTGATGCAACCTGGAATGACCCTATTACAATGACAGCTGGATGTGACATAAGGCTGGACACTTGGGACTGAGAGGATTGGTGAGATTGGGTGAGCAAATGCAGACCCTTTAAAGCAATAATGCATGGCACCCATTCCATGGGTCCCAGCTCTCCAGGTTGAAGGGAATATTACTACAGCTATAACGTGTACGGGAAACCTAGAGAATGGACACACTGTGAATACGAAATGTTTCTAAAACTCAACGAAGAGCCCCTCTCCAGGTGCTCAGGTTTGACTTTCCAACTGCTTTCCTATCAATCTCCCAACTTGGAGAGACAACCCCTTTAAGCTCCTGGTTCACACAGGTTGCCAATTTGGCAGAGGATGAAAGGGAAGAGGGAGAACCAATGAGAGAGTAGCTGTTAGGCATTTGGATGGGCACATGTCACTCTAATTTCCCGGCAGGAAGAAGAATTAACCAAAGTCTCAGCCACCCACCGGGAACCAGTATAGGTCCTGAACCAAAAGTTTGGACTTGCGTTCAGCTCAGAAGAAACGAGTTGAAAAATGGAGCTCAGGGGCACAGCAATTCACAAACTGGCAGAGTAATCAAGGCCAACCATCGTCCAAAAATCTGTTGAGGGAAGGCAACGAGGCGGACTTGAAAGCGAGGCAGAATAGCAGGAAACAGATTTCAAGAGGTACGTTGGAATCGCCTGTAAAGCACAGGAAGAGGGGCACAACTTCGACAATGATGCACTTGGCCAAAAAGGTCGTATGCGTTTTCTCCTGAATATATTCAGGAGAAAACGCATACGCCCTTTTTGGCCAAGCAAGCAAGCGGGCAATGCAAATCTGCACTACAAAGAAGTATCACTTCCCACCGGTCAAAAGGGACATCCACACAATGTGTAAAAACCAGAAAGGCAAGACAGGCCCTGGAGAAGAGGGAGCCTTGTTATGCTGATGGGCGGGATGTAAGTTGCCAACTGCCTCACTGGAGGAGTGCATTGTGTTCCCTAAAACAAGTAAACAACAGAGCTACAGAGCCAAGGGCACTTCCAGTCTAGGGAATATACCTTGGGAAAACTGAAAATCCATAACACAGAGCCACCCCTAAATTGAGGGCTGCACTGCTTACAAGAACCTCAACCTGGGTACACCTGAAATATCCCAGGAAATATAAAAATGGTTCCAAACATTGTGGAACTTACGTACGATGGAATATCCCTCAGCCACGAAATCAATGTCATAAGACCAGTAGCAGCAAAATGAGTGGATTCAGGTACGATGATTCTAAGTGAAAGAAGTCACACAGGAAAAGAAACTTATCATAAGATATCACTTAGGAAGATCCTGTAAACATGGCTACACATGAACTGAGTTAGGCAAGAGAACAGAGTCTCACATTTAGAAAACACTCTTATGCCTGCTTAAGGGGGAAGGAGAGGTGGGGTGATGCATCAAACCAGAGTTTGATATAAGCACAGGTACCGTTCCAAAAACCAACTATGGAATAGACAAGACCTACACCTTCCTCAGTGAAAGGGACTCAAAACCCCATATTTCCCGCAGAGGAATAGATCTGACTAGTAAGAATCTTAAAACCTATGTATTGATATGTCTCCGTAAGGGAATCAAGTGTGTCTAGACTGGCATAAACATGGCAGCGAGAATCAGCTCAAACCCACTCTAAACAGGAATTTCAAAAACAGAACAAAGAAACAGGGTAATTCTTCACAATTCCTTCAGGGTCGCTGATGCAACCTGGAATGACCCTATCTACAATGACAGCTGGATGTGTCATAAGGCTGGACACTTGGGACTGAGAGGATTGGTGAGATTGGGTGAGCAAATGCAGACCCTTTAAAGCAATAATGCATGGCACCCATTCCATGGGTCCCAGCTCTCCAGGTTGAAGGGAATATTACTACAGCTATAACGTGTACGGGAAACCTAGAGAATGGACACACTGTGAATACGAAAGGTTTCTAAAACTCAACGAAGAGCCCCTCTCCTGGTGCTCCGGTTTGACTTTCCAACTGCTTTCCTATCAATCTCCCAACTTGGAGAGACAACCCCTTTAAGCTCCTGGTTTGCACAGGTTGCCAATTTGGCAGAGGATGAAAGGGAAGAGGGAGAACCAATGAGAGAGTAGCTGTTAGGCATTTGGATGGGCACATGTCACTCTAATTTCCCGGCAGGAAGAAGAATTAACCAAAGTCTCAGCCACCCACCGGGAACCAGTATAGGTCCTGAACCAAAAGTTTGGACTTGCGTTCAGCTCACAAGAAACGAGTTGAAAAATGGAGCTCAGGGGCACAGCAATTCACAAACTGGCAGAGTAATCAAGGCCAACTATCGTCCAAAAATCTGTTGAGGGAAGGCAACGAGGCGGACTTGAAAGCGAGGCAGAATAGCAGGAAACAGATTTCAAAAGGTACATTGGAATCGCCTGTAAAGCACAGGAAGAGGGGCACAACTTCGACAATGATGCACTTGGCCAAAAAGGGCGTCTGCGTTTTCTCCTGAATATATTCAGGAGAAAACGCATACGCCCTTTTTGGCCAAGCAAGCAAGCGGGCAATGCAAATCTGCACTACAAAGAAGTATCACTTCCCACCGGTCAAAAGGGACATCCACAAAATGTGTAAAAACCAGAAAGGCAAGACAGGCCCTGGAGAACAGGGAGCCTTGTTATGCTGATGGGCGGGATGTAAGTTGCCAACTGCCTCACTGGAGGAGTGCATTGTGTTCCCTAAAACAAGTAAACAACAGAGCTACAGAGCCAAGGGCACTTCCAGTCTAGGGAATATACCTTGGGAAAACTGAAAATCCATAAGACAGAGCCACCCCCAAATTGAGGGCTGCACTGCTTACAAGAACCTCAACCTGGGTACACCTGAAATATCCCAGGAAATATAAAAATGGTTCCAAACATTGTGGAACTTACGTACGATGGAATATCCCTCAGCCACGAAATCAATGTCATAAGACCAGTAGCAGCAAAATGAGTGGATTCAGGTACGATGATTCTAAGTGAAAGAAGTCACACAGGAAAAGAAACTTATCATAAGATATCACTTAGGAAGATCCTGTAAACATGGCTACACATGAACTGAGTTAGGCAAGAGAACAGAGTCTCACATTTAGAAAACACTCTTATGCCTGCTTAAGGGGGAAGGAGAGGTGGGGTGATGCATCAAACCAGAGTTTGATATAAGCACAGGTACCGTTCCAAAAACCAACTATGGAATAGACAAGACCTACACCTTCCTCAGTGAAAGGGACTCAAAACCCCATATTTCCCACAGAGGAATAGATCTGACTAGTAAGAATCTTAAAACCTATGTATTGATATGTCTCCGTAAGGGAATCAAGTGTGTCGAGACTGGCATAAACATGGCAGCGAGAATCAGCTCAAACCCACTCTAAACAGGAATTTCAAAAACAGAACAAAGAAACAGGGTAATTCTTCACAATTCCTTCAGGGTCGCTGATGCAACCTGGAATGACCCTATTACAATGACAGCTGGATGTGACATAAGGCTGGACACTTGGGACTGAGAGGATTGGTGAGATTGGGTGAGCAAATGCAGACCCTTTAAAGCAATAATGCATGGCACCCATTCCATGGGTCCCAGCTCTCCAGGTTGAAGGGAATATTACTACAGCTATAACGTGTACGGGAAACCTAGAGAATGGACACACTGTGAATACGAAATGTTTCTAAAACTCAACGAAGAGCCCCTCTCCAGGTGCTCAGGTTTGACTTTCCAACTGCTTTCCTATCAATCTCCCAACTTGGAGAGACAACCCCTTTAAGCTCCTGGTTCACACAGGTTGCCAATTTGGCAGAGGATGAAAGGGAAGAGGGAGAACCAATGAGAGAGTAGCTGTTAGGCATTTGGATGGGCACATGTCACTCTAATTTCCCGGCAGGAAGAAGAATTAACCAAAGTCTCAGCCACCCACCGGGAACCAGTATAGGTCCTGAACCAAAAGTTTGGACTTGCGTTCAGCTCAGAAGAAACGAGTTGAAAAATGGAGCTCAGGGGCACAGCAATTCACAAACTGGCAGAGTAATCAAGGCCAACCATCGTCCAAAAATCTGTTGAGGGAAGGCAACGAGGCGGACTTGAAAGCGAGGCAGAATAGCAGGAAACAGATTTCAAGAGGTACGTTGGAATCGCCTGTAAAGCACAGGAAGAGGGGCACAACTTCGACAATGATGCACTTGGCCAAAAAGGTCGTATGCGTTTTCTCCTGAATATATTCAGGAGAAAACGCATACGCCCTTTTTGGCCAAGCAAGCAAGCGGGCAATGCAAATCTGCACTACAAAGAAGTATCACTTCCCACCGGTCAAAAGGGACATCCACACAATGTGTAAAAACCAGAAAGGCAAGACAGGCCCTGGAGAACAGGGAGCCTTGTTATGCTGATGGGCGGGATGTAAGTTGCCAACTGCCTCACTGGAGGAGTGCATTGTGTTCCCTAAAACAAGTAAACAACAGAGCTACAGAGCCAAGGGCACTTCCAGTCTAGGGAATATACCTTGGGAAAACTGAAAATCCATAACACAGAGCCACCCCTAAATTGAGGGCTGCACTGCTTACAAGAACCTCAACCTGGGTACACCTGAAATATCCCAGGAAATATAAAAATGGTTCCAAACATTGTGGAACTTACGTACGATGGAATATCCCTCAGCCACGAAATCAATGTCATAAGACCAGTAGCAGCAAAATGAGTGGATTCAGGTACGATGATTCTAAGTGAAAGAAGTCACACAGGAAAAGAAACTTATCATAAGATATCACTTAGGAAGATCCTGTAAACATGGCTACACATGAACTGAGTTAGGCAAGAGAACAGAGTCTCACATTTAGAAAACACTCTTATGCCTGCTTAAGGGGGAAGGAGAGGTGGGGTGATGCATCAAACCAGAGTTTGATATAAGCACAGGTACCGTTCCAAAAACCAACTATGGAATAGACAAGACCTACACCTTCCTCAGTGAAAGGGACTCAAAACCCCATATTTCCCGCAGAGGAATAGATCTGACTAGTAAGAATCTTAAAACCTATGTATTGATATGTCTCCGTAAGGGAATCAAGTGTGTCTAGACTGGCATAAACATGGCAGCGAGAATCAGCTCAAACCCACTCTAAACAGGAATTTCAAAAACAGAACAAAGAAACAGGGTAATTCTTCACAATTCCTTCAGGGTCGCTGATGCAACCTGGAATGACCCTATCTACAATGACAGCTGGATGTGTCATAAGGCTGGACACTTGGGACTGAGAGGATTGGTGAGATTGGGTGAGCAAATGCAGACCCTTTAAAGCAATAATGCATGGCACCCATTCCATGGGTCCCAGCTCTCCAGGTTGAAGGGAATATTACTACAGCTATAACGTGTACGGGAAACCTAGAGAATGGACACACTGTGAATACGAAAGGTTTCTAAAACTCAACGAAGAGCCCCTCTCCTGGTGCTCCGGTTTGACTTTCCAACTGCTTTCCTATCAATCTCCCAACTTGGAGAGACAACCCCTTTAAGCTCCTGGTTTGCACAGGTTGCCAATTTGGCAGAGGATGAAAGGGAAGAGGGAGAACCAATGAGAGAGTAGCTGTTAGGCATTTGGATGGGCACATGTCACTCTAATTTCCCGGCAGGAAGAAGAATTAACCAAAGTCTCAGCCACCCACCGGGAACCAGTATAGGTCCTGAACCAAAAGTTTGGACTTGCGTTCAGCTCACAAGAAACGAGTTGAAAAATGGAGCTCAGGGGCACAGCAATTCACAAACTGGCAGAGTAATCAAGGCCAACTATCGTCCAAAAATCTGTTGAGGGAAGGCAACGAGGCGGACTTGAAAGCGAGGCAGAATAGCAGGAAACAGATTTCAGAAGGTACATTGGAATTGCCTGTAAAGCACAGGAAGAGGGGCACAACTTCGACAATGATGCACTTGGCCAAAAAGGGCGTATGCGTTTTCTCCTGAATATATTCAGGAGAAAACGCATACGCCCTTTTTGGCCAAGCAAGCAAGCGGGCAATGCAAATCTGCACTACAAAGAAGTATCACTTCCCACCGGTCAAAAGGGACATCCACAAAATGTGTAAAAACCAGAAAGGCAAGACAGGCCCTGGAGAACAGGGAGCCTTGTTATGCTGATGGGCGGGATGTAAGTTGCCAACTGCCTCACTGGAGGAGTGCATTGTGTTCCCTAAAACAAGTAAACAACAGAGCTACAGAGCCAAGGGCACTTCCAGTCTAGGGAATATACCTTGGGAAAACTGAAAATCCATAAGACAGAGCCACCCCCAAATTGAGGGCTGCACTGCTTACAAGAACCTCAACCTGGGTACACCTGAAATATCCCAGGAAATATAAAAATGGTTCCAAACATTGTGGAACTTACGTACGATGGAATATCCCTCAGCCACGAAATCAATGTCATAAGACCAGTAGCAGCAAAATGAGTGGATTCAGGTACGATGATTCTAAGTGAAAGAAGTCACACAGGAAAAGAAACTTATCATAAGATATCACTTAGGAAGATCCTGTAAACATGGCTACACATGAACTGAGTTAGGCAAGAGAACAGAGTCTCACATTTAGAAAAAACTCTTATGCCTGCTTAAGGGGGAAGGAGAGGTGGGGTGATGCATCAAACCAGAGTTTGATATAAGCACAGGTACCGTTCCAAAAACCAACTATGGAATAGACAAGACCTACACCTTCCTCAGTGAAAGGGACTCAAAACCCCATATTTCCCACAGAGGAATAGATCTGACTAGTAAGAATCTTAAAACCTATGTATTGATATGTCTCCGTAAGGGAATCAAGTGTGTCGAGACTGGCATAAACATGGCAGCGAGAATCAGCTCAAACCCACTCTAAACAGGAATTTCAAAAACAGAACAAAGAAACAGGGTAATTCTTCACAATTCCTTCAGGGTCGCTGATGCAACCTGGAATGACCCTATTACAATGACAGCTGGATGTGACATAAGGCTGGACACTTGGGACTGAGAGGATTGGTGAGATTGGGTGAGCAAATGCAGACCCTTTAAAGCAATAATGCATGGCACCCATTCCATGGGTCCCAGCTCTCCAGGTTGAAGGGAATATTACTACAGCTATAACGTGTACGGGAAACCTAGAGAATGGACACACTGTGAATACGAAAGGTTTCTAAAACTCAACGAAGAGCCCCTCTCCAGGTGCTCAGGTTTGACTTTCCAACTGCTTTCCTATCAATCTCCCAACTTGGAGAGACAACCCCTTTAAGCTCCTGGTTCACACAGGTTGCCAATTTGGCAGAGGATGAAAGGGAAGAGGGAGAACCAATGAGAGAGTAGCTGTTAGGCATTTGGATGGGCACATGTCACTCTAATTTCCCGGCAGGAAGAAGAATTAACCAAAGTCTCAGCCACCCACCGGGAACCAGTATAGGTCCTGAACCAAAAGTTTGGACTTGCGTTCAGCTCAGAAGAAACGAGTTGAAAAATGGAGCTCAGGGGCACAGCAATTCACAAACTGGCAGAGTAATCAAGGCCAACCATCGTCCAAAAATCTGTTGAGGGAAGGCAACGAGGTGGACTTGAAAGCGAGGCAGAATAGCAGGAAACAGATTTCAAGAGGTACGTTGGAATCGCCTGTAAAGCACAGGAAGAGGGGCACAACTTCGACAATGATGCACTTGGCCAAAAAGGTCGTATGCGTTTTCTCCTGAATATATTCAGGAGAAAACGCATACGCCCTTTTTGGCCAAGCAAGCAAGCGGGCAATGCAAATCTGCACTACAAAGAAGTATCACTTCCCACCGGTCAAAAGGGACATCCACACAATGTGTAAAAACCAGAAAGGCAAGACAGGCCCTGGAGAACAGGGAGCCTTGTTATGCTGATGGGCGGGATGTAAGTTGCCAACTGCCTCACTGGAGGAGTGCATTGTGTTCCCTAAAACAAGTAAACAACAGAGCTACAGAGCCAAGGGCACTTCCAGTCTAGGGAATATACCTTGGGAAAACTGAAAATCCATAAGACAGAGCCACCCCCAAATTGAGGGCTGCACTGCTTACAAGAACCTCAACCTGGGTACACCTGAAATATCCCAGGAAATATAAAAATGGTTCCAAACATTGTGGAACTTACGTACGATGGAATATCCCTCAGCCACGAAATCAATGTCATAAGACCAGTAGCAGCAAAATGAGTGGATTCAGGTACGATGATTCTAAGTGAAAGAAGTCACACAGGAAAAGAAACTTATCATAAGATATCACTTAGGAAGATCCTGTAAACATGGCTACACATGAACTGAGTTAGGCAAGAGAACAGAGTCTCACATTTAGAAAACACTCTTATGCCTGCTTAAGGGGGAAGGAGAGGTGGGGTGATGCATCAAACCAGAGTTTGATATAAGCACAGGTACCGTTCCAAAAACCAACTATGGAATAGACAAGACCTACACCTTCCTCAGTGAAAGGGACTCAAAACCCCATATTTCCCGCAGAGGAATAGATCTGACTAGTAAGAATCTTAAAACCTATGTATTGATATGTCTCCGTAAGGGAATCAAGTGTGTCTAGACTGGCATAAACATGGCAGCGAGAATCAGCTCAAAGCCACTCTAAACAGGAATTTCAAAAACAGAACAAAGAAACAGGGTAATTCTTCACAATTCCTTCAGGGTCGCTGATGCAACCTGGAATGACCCTATCTACAATGACAGCTGGATGTGGCATAAGGCTGGACACTGGGGACTGAGAGGATTGGTGAGATTGGGTGAGCAACTGCAGACCCTTTAAAGCAATAATGCATAGCACCCATTCCATGGGTCGCAGCTCTCCAGGTTGAAGGCAATATTACTACAGCTATAACATGTACGGGAAACCTAGAGAATGGACACACTGTGAATACGAAAGGTTTCTAAAACTCAACGAAGAGCCCCTCTCCTGGTGCTCCGGTTTGACTTTCCAACTGCTTTCCTATCAATCTCCCAACTTGGAGAGACAACCCCTTTAAGCTCCTGGTTTGCACAGGTTGCCAATTTGGCAGAGGATGAAAGGGAAGAGGGAGAACCAATGAGAGAGTAGCTGTTAGGCATTTGGATGGGCACATGTCACTCTAATTTCCCGGCAGGAAGAAGAATTAACCAAAGTCTCAGCCAACCACCGGGAACCAGTATAGGTCCTGAACCAAAAGTTTGGACTTGCGTTCAGCTCACAAGAAACGAGTTGAAAAATGGAGCTCAGGGGCACAGCAATTCACAAACTGGCAGAGTAATCAAGGCCAACTATCGTCCAAAAATCTGTTGAGGGAAGGCAACGAGGCGGACTTGAAAGCGAGGCAGAATAGCAGGAAACAGATTTCAAAAGGTACGTTGGAATCGCCTGTAAAGCACAGGAAGAGGGGCACAACTTCGACAATGATGCACTTGGCCAAAAAGGGCGTATGCGTTTTCTCCTGAATATATTCAGGAGAAAACGCATACGCCCTTTTTGGCCAAGCAAGCAAGCGGGCAATGCAAATCTGCACTACAAAGAAGTATCACTTCCCACCGGTCAAAAGGGACATCCACAAAATGTGTAAAAACCAGAAAGGCAAGACAGGCCCTGGAGAACAGGGAGCCTTGTTATGCTGATGGGCGGGATGTAAGTTGCCAACTGCCTCACTGGAGGAGTGCATTGTGTTCCCTAAAACAAGTAAACAACAGAGCTACAGAGCCAAGGGCACTTCCAGTCTAGGGAATATACCTTGGGAAAACTGAAAATCCATAAGACAGAGCCACCCCCAAATTGAGGGCTGCACTGCTTACAAGAACCTCAACCTGGGTACACCTGAAATATCCCAGGAAATATAAAAATGGTTCCAAACATTGTGGAACTTACGTACGATGGAATATCCCTCAGCCACGAAATCAATGTCATAAGACCAGTAGCAGCAAAATGAGTGGATTCAGGTACGATGATTCTAAGTGAAAGAAGTCACACAGGAAAAGAAACTTATCATAAGATATCACTTAGGAAGATCCTGTAAACATGGCTACACATGAACTGAGTTAGGCAAGAGAACAGAGTCTCACATTTAGAAAACACTCTTATGCCTGCTTAAGGGGGAAGGAGAGGTGGGGTGATGCATCAAACCAGAGTTTGATATAAGCACAGGTACCGTTCCAAAAACCAACTATGGAATAGACAAGACCTCCACCTTCCTCAGTGAAAGGGACTCAAAACCCCATATTTCCCGCAGAGGAATAGATCTGACTAGTAAGAATCTTAAAACCTAGGTATTGATATGTCTCCGTAAGGGAATCAAGTGTGTCTAGACTGGCAGAAACAGGGCAGCGAGAATCAGCTCAAACCCACTCTAAAAAGGAATTTCAAAAACAGAACAAAGAAACAGAGAAATTATTTACAATTCCTTCAGGGTCTCTGATGCAACCTGGAATGACCCTATCTACAATGACAGCTGGATGTGGCATAAGGCTGGACACTTGGGACTGAGAGGATTGGTGAGATTGGGTGAGCAAATGCAGACCCTTTAAAGCAATAATGCATGGCACCCATTCCATGGGTCCCAGCTCTCCAGGTTGAAGGGAATATTACTACAGCTATAACGTGTACGGGAAACCTAGAGAATGGACACACTGTGAATACGAAAGGTTTCTAAAACTCAACGAAGAGCCCCTCTCCAGGTGCTCAGGTTTGACTTTCCAACTGCTTTCCTATCAATCTCCCAACTTGGAGAGACAACCCCTTTAAGCTCCTGGTTCACACAGGTTGCCAATTTGGCAGAGGATGAAAGGGAAGAGGGAGAACCAATGAGAGAGTAGCTGTTAGGCATTTGGATGGGCACATGTCACTCTAATTTCCCGGCAGGAAGAAGAATTAACCAAAGTCTCAGCCACCCACCGGGAACCAGTATACGTCCTGAACCAAAAGTTTGGACTTGCGTTCAGCTCAGAAGAAACGAGTTAAAAAATGGAGCTCAGGGGCACAGCAATTCACAAACTGGCAGAGTAATCAAGGCCAACCATCGTCCAAAAATCTGTTGAGGGAAGGCAACGAGGCGGACTTGAAAGCGAGGCAGAATAGCAGGAAACAGATTTCAAGAGGTACGTTGGAATCGCCTGTAAAGCACAGGAAGAGGGGCACAACTTCGACAATGATGCACTTGGCCAAAAAGGGCGTATGCGTTTTCTCCTGAATATATTCAGGAGAAAACGCATACGCCCTTTTTGGCCAAGCAAGCAAGCAGGCAATGCAAATCTGCACTACAAAGAAGTATCACTTCCCACCGGTCAAAAGGGACATCCACAATATGTGTAAAAACCAGAAAGGCAAGACAGGCCCTGGAGAACAGGGAGCCTTGTTATGCTGATGGGCGGGATGTAAGTTGCCAACTGCCTCACTGGAGGAGTGCATTGTGTTCCCTAAAACAAGTAAACAACAGAGCTACAGAGCCAAGGGCACTTCCAGTCTAGGGAATATACCTTGGGAAAACTGAAAATCCATAACACAGAGCCACCACCAAATTGAGGGCTGCACTGCTTACAAGAACCTCAACCTGGGTACACCTGAAATATCCCAGGAAATATAAAAATGGTTCCAAACATTGTGGAACTTACGTACGATGGAATATCCCTCAGCCACGAAATCAATGTCATAAGACCAGTAGCAGCAAAATGAGTGGATTCAGGTACGATGATTCTAAGTGAAAGAAGTCACACAGGAAAAGAAACTTATCATAAGATATCACTTAGGAAGATCCTGTAAACATGGATACACATGAACTGAGTTAGGCAAGAGAACAGAGTCTCACATTTAGAAAACACTCTTATGCCTGCTTAAGGGGGAAGGAGAGGTGGGGTGATGCATCAAACCAGAGTTTGATATAAGCACAGGTACCGTTCCAAAAACCAACTATGGAATAGACAAGACCTACACCTTCCTCAGTGAAAGGGACTCAAAACCCCATATTTCCCGCAGAGGAATAGATCTGACTAGTAAGAATCTTAAAACCTATGTATTGATATGTCTCCGTAAGGGAATCAAGTGTGTCTAGACTGGCATAAACATGGCAGCGAGAATCAGCTCAAACCCTCTCTAAACAGGAATTTCAAAAACAGAACAAAGAAACAAGATAATTCTTCACAATTCCTTCAGGGTCGCTGATGCAACCTGGAATGACCCTATCTACAATGACAGCTGGATGTGGCATAAGGCTGGACACTTGGGACTGAGAGGATTGGTGAGATTGGGTGAGCAAATGCAGACCCTTTAAAGCAATAATGCATGGCACACATTCCATGGTTCCCAGCTCTCCAGGTTGAAGGGAATATTACTACAGCTATAACGTGTACGGGAAACCTAGAGAATGGACACACTCTGAATACGAAAGGTTTCTAAAACTCAACGAAGGGCCCCTCTCCTGGTGCTCCGGTTTGACTTTCCAACTGCTTTCCTATCAATCTCCCAACTTGGAGAGACAGCCCCTTTAAGTTCCTGGTTTGCACAGGTTGCCAATTTGGCAGAGGATGAAAGGGAAGAGGGAGAACCAATGAGAGAGTAGCTGTTAGGCATTTGGATGGGCACATGTCACTCTAATTTCCCGGCAGGAAGAAGAATTAACCAAAGTCTCAGCCACCCACCGGGAACCAGTATAGGTCCTGAACCAAAAGTTTGGACTTGCGTTCAGCTCACAAGAAACGAGTTGAAAAATGGAGCTCAGGGGCACCGCAATTCACAAACTGGCAGAGTAATCAAGGCCAACTATCGTCCAAAAATCTGTTGAGGGAAGGCAACGAGGTGGACTTGAAAGCGAGGCAGAATAGCAGGAAACAGATTTCAAGAGGTACGTTGGAATCGCCTGTAAAGCACAGGAAGAGGGGCACAACTTCGACAATGATGCACTTGGCCAAAAAGGGCGTATGCGTTTTCTCCTGAATATATTCAGGAGAAAATGCATACGCCCTTTTTGGCCAAGCAAGCAAGCGGGCAATGCAAATCTGCACTACAAAGAAGTATCACTTCCCACCGGTCAAAAGGGACATCCACAAAATGTGTAAAAACCAGAAAGGCAAGACAGGCCCTGGAGAACAGGGAGCCTTGTTATGCTGATGGGCGGGATGTAAGTTGCCAACTGCCTCACTGGAGGAGTGCATTGTGTTCCCTAAAACAAGTAAACAACAGAGCTACAGAGCCAAGGGCACTTCCAGTCTAGGGAATATACCTTGGGAAAACTGAAAATCCATAAGACAGAGCCACCCCCAAATTGACGGCTGCACTGCTTACAAGAACCTCAACCTGGGTACACCTGAAATATCCCAGGAAATATAAAAATGGTTCCAAACATTGTGGAACTTACGTACGATGGAATATCCCTCAGCCACGAAATCAATGTCATAAGACCAGTAGCAGCAAAATGAGTGGATTCAGGTACGATGATTCTAAGTGAAAGAAGTCACACAGGAAAAGAAACTTATCATAAGATATCGCTTAGGAAGATCCTGTAAACATGGCTACACATGAACTGAGTTAGGCAAGAGAACAGAGACTCACATTTAGAAAACACTCTTATGCCTGCTTAAGGGGGAAGGAGAGGTGGGGTGATGCATCAAACCAGAGTTTGATATAAGCACAGGTACCGTTCCAAAAACCAACTATGGTATAGACAAGACCTACACCTTCCTCAATGAAAGGGTCTCAAAACCCCATATTCCCCGCAGAGGAATAGATCTGACTAGTAAGAATCTTAAAACCTATGTATTGATATGTCTCCGTAAGGGAATCAAGTGTGTCTAGACTGGCATAAACATGGCAGCGAGAATCAGCTCAAACCCACTCTAAAAAGGAATTTCAAAAACAGAACAAAGAAACAGAGAAATTCTTTACAATTCCTTCAGGGTCTCTGATGCAACCTGGAATGACCCTATCTACAATGACAGCTGGATGTGGCATAAGGCTGGACACTTGGGACTGAGAGGATTGGTGAGATTGGGTGAGCAAATGCAGCCCCTTTAAAGCAATAATGCATGGCACCCATTCCATGGGTCCCAGCTCTCCAGGTTGAAGGGAATATTACTACAGCTATAACGTGTACGGGAAACCTAGAGAATGGACACATTGTGAATACGAAAGGTTTCTAAAACTCAACGAAGAGCCCCTCTCCTGGTGCTCCGGTTTGACTTTCCAACTGCTTTCCTATCAATCTCCCAACTTGGAGAGACAGCCCCTTTAAGCTCCTGGTTCGCACAGGTTGCCAATTTGGCAGAGGATGAAAGGGAAGAGGGAGAACCAATGAGAGAGTAGCTGTTAGGCTTTTGGATGGGCACATGTCACTCTAATTTCCCGGCAGGAAGAAGAATTAACCAAAGTCTCAGCCACCCACCGGGAACCAGTATAGGTCCTGAACCAAAAGTTTGGACTTGCGTTCAGCTCAGAAGAAACGAGTTGAAAAATGGAGCTCAGGGGCACAGCAATTCACAAACTGGCAGAGTAATCAAGGCCAACTATCGTCCAAAAATCTGTTGAGGGAAGGCAACGAGGCGGACTTGAAAGCGAGGCAGAATAGCAGGAAACAGATTTCAAGAGGTACGTTGGAATCGCCTGTAAAGCACAGGAAGAGGGGCACAACTTCGACAATGATGCACTTGGCCAAAAAGGGCGTATGCGTTTTCTCCTGAATATATTCAGGAGAAAACGCATACGCCCTTTTTGGCCAAGCAAGCAAGCGGGCAATGCAAATCTGCACTACAAAGAAGTATCACTTCCCACCGGTCAAAAGGGACATCCACGAAATGTGTAAAAACCAGAAAGGCAAGACAGGCCCTGGAGAACAGGGAGCCTTGTTATGCTGATGGGCGGGATGTAAGTTGCCAACTGCCTCACTGGAGGAGTGCATTGTGTTCCCTAAAACAAGTAAACAACAGAGCTACAGAGCCAAGGGCACTTCCAGTCTAGGGAATATACCTTGGGAAAACTGAAAATCCATAACACAGAGCCACCCCCAAATTGAGGGCTGCACTGCTTACAAGAACCTCAACCTGGGTACACCTGAAATATCCCAGGAAATATAAAAATGGTTCCAAACATTGTGGAACTTACGTACGATGGAATATCCCTCAGCCATGAAATCAATGTCATAAGACCAGTAGCAGCAAAATGAGTGGATTCAGGTACGATGTTTCTAAGTGAAAGAAGTCACACAGGAAAAGAAACTTATCATAAGATATCACTTAGGAAGATCCTGTAAACATGGCTACACATGAACTGAGTTAGGCAAGAGAACAGAGTCTCACATTTAGAAAACACTCTTATGCCTGCTTAAGGGGGAAGGAGAGGTGGGGTGATGCATCAAACCAGAGTTTGATATAAGCACAGGTACCGTTCCAAAAACCAACTATGGAATAGTCAAGACCTACACCTTCCTCAGTGAAAGGGACTCAAAACCCCATATTTCCCGCAGAGGAATAGATCTGACTAGTAAGAATCTTAAAACCTATGTATTGATATATCTCCATAAGGGAATCAAGTGTGTCTAGACTGGCATAAAAAGGGCAGCGAGAATCAGCTCAAACCCCCTCTAAACAGGAATTTCAAAAACAGAACAAAGAAACAGGGAAATTCTTTACAATTCCTTCAGGGTCTCTGATGCAACCTGGAATGACCCTATCTACAATGACAGCTGGATGTGGCATGAGGCTGGTCACTTGGGACTGAGAGGATTGGTGAGATTGGGTGAGCAAATGCAGACCGTTTAAAGCAATAATGCATGGCACCCATTCCATGTGTCCCAGCTCTCCAGGTTGAAGGGAATATTACTACAGCTATAACGTGTACGGGAAACCTAGAGAATGGACACACACTGAATACGAAAGGTTTCTAAAACTCAACGAAGAGCCCCTCTCCTGGTGCTCCGGTTTGACTTTCCAACTGCTTTCCTATCAATCTCCCAACTTGGAGAGACAGCCCCTTTAAGCTCCTGGTTCGCACAGGTTGCCAATTTGGCAGAGGATGAAAGGGAAGAGGGAGAACCAATGAGAGAGTAGCTGTTAGGCATTTGGATGGGCACATGTCACTCTAATTTCCCGGCAGGAAGAAGAATTAACCAAAGTCTCAGCCACCCACCGGGAACCAGTATAGGTCCTGAACCAAAAGTTTGGACTTGCGTTCAGCTCACAAGAAACGAGTTGAAAAATGGAGCTCAGGGGCACAGCAATTCACAAACTGGCAGAGTAATCAAGGCCCACTATCGTCCAAAAATCTGTTGAGGGAAGGCAACGAGGCGGACTTGAAAGCGAGGCAGAATAGCAGGAAACAGATTTCAAGAGGTACGTTGGAATCGCCTGTAAAGCACAGGAAGAGGGGCAGAACTTCGACAATGATGCACTTGGCCAAAAAGGGCGTATGCGTTTTCTCCTGAATATATTCAGGAGAAAACGCATACGCCCTTTTTGGCCAAGCAAGCAAGCGGGCAATGCAAATCTGCACTACAAAGAAGTATCACTTCCCACCGGTCAAAAGGGACATCCACAAAATATGTAAAAACCAGAAAGGCAAGACAGGCCCTGGAGAACAGGGAGCCTTGTTATGCTGATGGGCGGGATGTAAGTTGCCAACTGCCTCACTGTAGGAGTGCATTGTGTTCCCTAAAACAAGTAAACAACAGAGCTACAGAGCCAAGGGCACTTCCAGTCTAGGGAATATACCTTGGGAAAACTGAAAATCCATAAGACAGAGCCACCCCCAAATTGAGGGCTGCACTGCTTACAAGAACCTCAACCTGGGTACACCTGAAATATCCCAGGAAATATAAAAATGGTTCCAAACATTGTGGAACTTACGTACGATGGAATATCCCTCAGCCACAAAATCAATGTCATAAGACCAGTAGCAGCAAAATGAGTGGATTCAGGTACGATGATTCTAAGTGAAAGAAGTCACACAGGAAAAGAAACTTATCATAAGATATCACTTAGGAAGATCCTGTAAACATGGCTACACATGAACTGAGTTAGGCAAGAGAACAGAGTCTCACATTTAGAAAACACTCTTATGCCTGCTTAAGGGGGAAGGAGAGGTGGGGTGATGCATCAAACCAGAGTTTGATATAAGCACAGGTACCGTTCCAAAAACCAACTATGGAATAGACAAGACCTACACCTTCCTCAGTGAAAGGGACTCAAAACCCCATATTTCCCGCAGAGGAATAGATCTGACTAGTAAGAATCTTAAAACCTATGTATTGATATGTCTCCGTAAGGGAATCAAGTGTGTCTAGACTGGCATAAACATGGCAGCGAGAATCAGCTCAAACCCACTCTAAACAGGAATTTCAAAAACAGAACAAAGAAACAGGGTAATTCTTCACAATTCCTTCAGGGTCGCTGATGCAACCTGGAATGACCCTATTACAATGACAGCTGGATGTGACATAAGGCTGGACACTTGGGACTGAGAGGATTGGTGAGATTGGGTGAGCAAATGCAGACCCTTTAAAGCAATAATGCATGGCACCCATTCCATGGGTCCCAGCTCTCCAGGTTGAAGGGAATATTACTACAGCTATAACGTGTACGGGAAACCTAGAGAATGGACACACTGTGAATACGAAAGGTTTCTAAAACTCAACGAAGAGCCCCTCTCCAGGTGCTCAGGTTTGACTTTCCAACTGCTTTCCTATCAATCTCCCAACTTGGAGAGACAACCCCTTTAAGCTCCTGGTTCACACAGGTTGCCAATTTGGCAGAGGATGAAAGGGAAGAGGGAGAACCAATGAGAGAGTAGCTGTTAGGCATTTGGATGGGCACATGTCACTCTAATTTCCCGGCAGGAAGAAGAATTAACCAAAGTCTCAGCCACCCACCGGGAACCAGTATAGGTCCTGAACCAAAAGTTTGGACTTGCGTTCAGCTCACAAGAAACGAGTTGAAAAATGGAGCTCAGGGGCACAGCAATTCACAAACTGGCAGAGTAATCAAGGCCAACTATCGTCCAAAAATCTGTTGAGGGAAGGCAACGAGGCGGACTTGAAAGCGAGGCAGAATAGCAGGAAACAGATTTCAAAAGGTACATTGGAATCGCCTGTAAAGCACAGGAAGAGGGGCACAACTTCGACAATGATGCACTTGGCCAAAAAGGGCGTCTGCGTTTTCTCCTGAATATATTCAGGAGAAAACGCATACGCCCTTTTTGGCCAAGCAAGCAAGCGGGCAATGCAAATCTGCACTACAAAGAAGTATCACTTCCCACCGGTCAAAAGGGACATCCACAAAATGTGTAAAAACCAGAAAGGCAAGACAGGCCCTGGAGAACAGGGAGCCTTGTTATGCTGATGGGCGGGATGTAAGTTGCCAACTGCCTCACTGGAGGAGTGCATTGTGTTCCCTAAAACAAGTAAACAACAGAGCTACAGAGCCAAGGGCACTTCCAGTCTAGGGAATATACCTTGGGAAAACTGAAAATCCATAAGACAGAGCCACCCCCAAATTGAGGGCTGCACTGCTTACAAGAACCTCAACCTGGGTACACCTGAAATATCCCAGGAAATATAAAAATGGTTCCAAACATTGTGGAACTTACGTACGATGGAATATCCCTCAGCCACGAAATCAATGTCATAAGACCAGTAGCAGCAAAATGAGTGGATTCAGGTACGATGATTCTAAGTGAAAGAAGTCACACAGGAAAAGAAACTTATCATAAGATATCACTTAGGAAGATCCTGTAAACATGGCTACACATGAACTGAGTTAGGCAAGAGAACAGAGTCTCACATTTAGAAAACACTCTTATGCCTGCTTAAGGGGGAAGGAGAGGTGGGGTGATGCATCAAACCAGAGTTTGATATAAGCACAGGTACCGTTCCAAAAACCAACTATGGAATAGACAAGACCTACACCTTCCTCAGTGAAAGGGACTCAAAACCCCATATTTCCCACAGAGGAATAGATCTGACTAGTAAGAATCTTAAAACCTATGTATTGATATGTCTCCGTAAGGGAATCAAGTGTGTCGAGACTGGCATAAACATGGCAGCGAGAATCAGCTCAAACCCACTCTAAACAGGAATTTCAAAAACAGAACAAAGAAACAGGGTAATTCTTCACAATTCCTTCAGGGTCGCTGATGCAACCTGGAATGACCCTATTACAATGACAGCTGGATGTGACATAAGGCTGGACACTTGGGACTGAGAGGATTGGTGAGATTGGGTGAGCAAATGCAGACCCTTTAAAGCAATAATGCATGGCACCCATTCCATGGGTCCCAGCTCTCCAGGTTGAAGGGAATATTACTACAGCTATAACGTGTACGGGAAACCTAGAGAATGGACACACTGTGAATACGAAATGTTTCTAAAACTCAACGAAGAGCCCCTCTCCAGGTGCTCAGGTTTGACTTTCCAACTGCTTTCCTATCAATCTCCCAACTTGGAGAGACAACCCCTTTAAGCTCCTGGTTCACACAGGTTGCCAATTTGGCAGAGGATGAAAGGGAAGAGGGAGAACCAATGAGAGAGTAGCTGTTAGGCATTTGGATGGGCACATGTCACTCTAATTTCCCGGCAGGAAGAAGAATTAACCAAAGTCTCAGCCACCCACCGGGAACCAGTATAGGTCCTGAACCAAAAGTTTGGACTTGCGTTCAGCTCAGAAGAAACGAGTTGAAAAATGGAGCTCAGGGGCACAGCAATTCACAAACTGGCAGAGTAATCAAGGCCAACCATCGTCCAAAAATCTGTTGAGGGAAGGCAACGAGGCGGACTTGAAAGCGAGGCAGAATAGCAGGAAACAGATTTCAAGAGGTACGTTGGAATCGCCTGTAAAGCACAGGAAGAGGGGCACAACTTCGACAATGATGCACTTGGCCAAAAAGGTCGTATGCGTTTTCTCCTGAATATATTCAGGAGAAAACGCATACGCCCTTTTTGGCCAAGCAAGCAAGCGGGCAATGCAAATCTGCACTACAAAGAAGTATCACTTCCCACCGGTCAAAAGGGACATCCACACAATGTGTAAAAACCAGAAAGGCAAGACAGGCCCTGGAGAACAGGGAGCCTTGTTATGCTGATGGGCGGGATGTAAGTTGCCAACTGCCTCACTGGAGGAGTGCATTGTGTTCCCTAAAACAAGTAAACAACAGAGCTACAGAGCCAAGGGCACTTCCAGTCTAGGGAATATACCTTGGGAAAACTGAAAATCCATAACACAGAGCCACCCCTAAATTGAGGGCTGCACTGCTTACAAGAACCTCAACCTGGGTACACCTGAAATATCCCAGGAAATATAAAAATGGTTCCAAACATTGTGGAACTTACGTACGATGGAATATCCCTCAGCCACGAAATCAATGTCATAAGACCAGTAGCAGCAAAATGAGTGGATTCAGGTACGATGATTCTAAGTGAAAGAAGTCACACAGGAAAAGAAACTTATCATAAGATATCACTTAGGAAGATCCTGTAAACATGGCTACACATGAACTGAGTTAGGCAAGAGAACAGAGTCTCACATTTAGAAAACACTCTTATGCCTGCTTAAGGGGGAAGGAGAGGTGGGGTGATGCATCAAACCAGAGTTTGATATAAGCACAGGTACCGTTCCAAAAACCAACTATGGAATAGACAAGACCTACACCTTCCTCAGTGAAAGGGACTCAAAACCCCATATTTCCCGCAGAGGAATAGATCTGACTAGTAAGAATCTTAAAACCTATGTATTGATATGTCTCCGTAAGGGAATCAAGTGTGTCTAGACTGGCATAAACATGGCAGCGAGAATCAGCTCAAACCCACTCTAAACAGGAATTTCAAAAACAGAACAAAGAAACAGGGTAATTCTTCACAATTCCTTCAGGGTCGCTGATGCAACCTGGAATGACCCTATCTACAATGACAGCTGGATGTGTCATAAGGCTGGACACTTGGGACTGAGAGGATTGGTGAGATTGGGTGAGCAAATGCAGACCCTTTAAAGCAATAATGCATGGCACCCATTCCATGGGTCCCAGCTCTCCAGGTTGAAGGGAATATTACTACAGCTATAACGTGTACGGGAAACCTAGAGAATGGACACACTGTGAATACGAAAGGTTTCTAAAACTCAACGAAGAGCCCCTCTCCTGGTGCTCCGGTTTGACTTTCCAACTGCTTTCCTATCAATCTCCCAACTTGGAGAGACAACCCCTTTAAGCTCCTGGTTTGCACAGGTTGCCAATTTGGCAGAGGATGAAAGGGAAGAGGGAGAACCAATGAGAGAGTAGCTGTTAGGCATTTGGATGGGCACATGTCACTCTAATTTCCCGGCAGGAAGAAGAATTAACCAAAGTCTCAGCCACCCACCGGGAACCAGTATAGGTCCTGAACCAAAAGTTTGGACTTGCGTTCAGCTCACAAGAAACGAGTTGAAAAATGGAGCTCAGGGGCACAGCAATTCACAAACTGGCAGAGTAATCAAGGCCAACTATCGTCCAAAAATCTGTTGAGGGAAGGCAACGAGGCGGACTTGAAAGCGAGGCAGAATAGCAGGAAACAGATTTCAGAAGGTACATTGGAATTGCCTGTAAAGCACAGGAAGAGGGGCACAACTTCGACAATGATGCACTTGGCCAAAAAGGGCGTATGCGTTTTCTCCTGAATATATTCAGGAGAAAACGCATACGCCCTTTTTGGCCAAGCAAGCAAGCGGGCAATGCAAATCTGCACTACAAAGAAGTATCACTTCCCACCGGTCAAAAGGGACATCCACAAAATGTGTAAAAACCAGAAAGGCAAGACAGGCCCTGGAGAACAGGGAGCCTTGTTATGCTGATGGGCGGGATGTAAGTTGCCAACTGCCTCACTGGAGGAGTGCATTGTGTTCCCTAAAACAAGTAAACAACAGAGCTACAGAGCCAAGGGCACTTCCAGTCTAGGGAATATACCTTGGGAAAACTGAAAATCCATAAGACAGAGCCACCCCCAAATTGAGGGCTGCACTGCTTACAAGAACCTCAACCTGGGTACACCTGAAATATCCCAGGAAATATAAAAATGGTTCCAAACATTGTGGAACTTACGTACGATGGAATATCCCTCAGCCACGAAATCAATGTCATAAGACCAGTAGCAGCAAAATGAGTGGATTCAGGTACGATGATTCTAAGTGAAAGAAGTCACACAGGAAAAGAAACTTATCATAAGATATCACTTAGGAAGATCCTGTAAACATGGCTACACATGAACTGAGTTAGGCAAGAGAACAGAGTCTCACATTTAGAAAAAACTCTTATGCCTGCTTAAGGGGGAAGGAGAGGTGGGGTGATGCATCAAACCAGAGTTTGATATAAGCACAGGTACCGTTCCAAAAACCAACTATGGAATAGACAAGACCTACACCTTCCTCAGTGAAAGGGACTCAAAACCCCATATTTCCCACAGAGGAATAGATCTGACTAGTAAGAATCTTAAAACCTATGTATTGATATGTCTCCGTAAGGGAATCAAGTGTGTCGAGACTGGCATAAACATGGCAGCGAGAATCAGCTCAAACCCACTCTAAACAGGAATTTCAAAAACAGAACAAAGAAACAGGGTAATTCTTCACAATTCCTTCAGGGTCGCTGATGCAACCTGGAATGACCCTATTACAATGACAGCTGGATGTGACATAAGGCTGGACACTTGGGACTGAGAGGATTGGTGAGATTGGGTGAGCAAATGCAGACCCTTTAAAGCAATAATGCATGGCACCCATTCCATGGGTCCCAGCTCTCCAGGTTGAAGGGAATATTACTACAGCTATAACGTGTACGGGAAACCTAGAGAATGGACACACTGTGAATACGAAAGGTTTCTAAAACTCAACGAAGAGCCCCTCTCCAGGTGCTCAGGTTTGACTTTCCAACTGCTTTCCTATCAATCTCCCAACTTGGAGAGACAACCCCTTTAAGCTCCTGGTTCACACAGGTTGCCAATTTGGCAGAGGATGAAAGGGAAGAGGGAGAACCAATGAGAGAGTAGCTGTTAGGCATTTGGATGGGCACATGTCACTCTAATTTCCCGGCAGGAAGAAGAATTAACCAAAGTCTCAGCCACCCACCGGGAACCAGTATAGGTCCTGAACCAAAAGTTTGGACTTGCGTTCAGCTCAGAAGAAACGAGTTGAAAAATGGAGCTCAGGGGCACAGCAATTCACAAACTGGCAGAGTAATCAAGGCCAACCATCGTCCAAAAATCTGTTGAGGGAAGGCAACGAGGTGGACTTGAAAGCGAGGCAGAATAGCAGGAAACAGATTTCAAGAGGTACGTTGGAATCGCCTGTAAAGCACAGGAAGAGGGGCACAACTTCGACAATGATGCACTTGGCCAAAAAGGTCGTATGCGTTTTCTCCTGAATATATTCAGGAGAAAACGCATACGCCCTTTTTGGCCAAGCAAGCAAGCGGGCAATGCAAATCTGCACTACAAAGAAGTATCACTTCCCACCGGTCAAAAGGGACATCCACACAATGTGTAAAAACCAGAAAGGCAAGACAGGCCCTGGAGAACAGGGAGCCTTGTTATGCTGATGGGCGGGATGTAAGTTGCCAACTGCCTCACTGGAGGAGTGCATTGTGTTCCCTAAAACAAGTAAACAACAGAGCTACAGAGCCAAGGGCACTTCCAGTCTAGGGAATATACCTTGGGAAAACTGAAAATCCATAAGACAGAGCCACCCCCAAATTGAGGGCTGCACTGCTTACAAGAACCTCAACCTGGGTACACCTGAAATATCCCAGGAAATATAAAAATGGTTCCAAACATTGTGGAACTTACGTACGATGGAATATCCCTCAGCCACGAAATCAATGTCATAAGACCAGTAGCAGCAAAATGAGTGGATTCAGGTACGATGATTCTAAGTGAAAGAAGTCACACAGGAAAAGAAACTTATCATAAGATATCACTTAGGAAGATCCTGTAAACATGGCTACACATGAACTGAGTTAGGCAAGAGAACAGAGTCTCACATTTAGAAAACACTCTTATGCCTGCTTAAGGGGGAAGGAGAGGTGGGGTGATGCATCAAACCAGAGTTTGATATAAGCACAGGTACCGTTCCAAAAACCAACTATGGAATAGACAAGACCTACACCTTCCTCAGTGAAAGGGACTCAAAACCCCATATTTCCCGCAGAGGAATAGATCTGACTAGTAAGAATCTTAAAACCTATGTATTGATATGTCTCCGTAAGGGAATCAAGTGTGTCTAGACTGGCATAAACATGGCAGCGAGAATCAGCTCAAAGCCACTCTAAACAGGAATTTCAAAAACAGAACAAAGAAACAGGGTAATTCTTCACAATTCCTTCAGGGTCGCTGATGCAACCTGGAATGACCCTATCTACAATGACAGCTGGATGTGGCATAAGGCTGGACACTGGGGACTGAGAGGATTGGTGAGATTGGGTGAGCAACTGCAGACCCTTTAAAGCAATAATGCATAGCACCCATTCCATGGGTCGCAGCTCTCCAGGTTGAAGGCAATATTACTACAGCTATAACATGTACGGGAAACCTAGAGAATGGACACACTGTGAATACGAAAGGTTTCTAAAACTCAACGAAGAGCCCCTCTCCTGGTGCTCCGGTTTGACTTTCCAACTGCTTTCCTATCAATCTCCCAACTTGGAGAGACAACCCCTTTAAGCTCCTGGTTTGCACAGGTTGCCAATTTGGCAGAGGATGAAAGGGAAGAGGGAGAACCAATGAGAGAGTAGCTGTTAGGCATTTGGATGGGCACATGTCACTCTAATTTCCCGGCAGGAAGAAGAATTAACCAAAGTCTCAGCCAACCACCGGGAACCAGTATAGGTCCTGAACCAAAAGTTTGGACTTGCGTTCAGCTCACAAGAAACGAGTTGAAAAATGGAGCTCAGGGGCACAGCAATTCACAAACTGGCAGAGTAATCAAGGCCAACTATCGTCCAAAAATCTGTTGAGGGAAGGCAACGAGGCGGACTTGAAAGCGAGGCAGAATAGCAGGAAACAGATTTCAAAAGGTACGTTGGAATCGCCTGTAAAGCACAGGAAGAGGGGCACAACTTCGACAATGATGCACTTGGCCAAAAAGGGCGTATGCGTTTTCTCCTGAATATATTCAGGAGAAAACGCATACGCCCTTTTTGGCCAAGCAAGCAAGCGGGCAATGCAAATCTGCACTACAAAGAAGTATCACTTCCCACCGGTCAAAAGGGACATCCACAAAATGTGTAAAAACCAGAAAGGCAAGACAGGCCCTGGAGAACAGGGAGCCTTGTTATGCTGATGGGCGGGATGTAAGTTGCCAACTGCCTCACTGGAGGAGTGCATTGTGTTCCCTAAAACAAGTAAACAACAGAGCTACAGAGCCAAGGGCACTTCCAGTCTAGGGAATATACCTTGGGAAAACTGAAAATCCATAAGACAGAGCCACCCCCAAATTGAGGGCTGCACTGCTTACAAGAACCTCAACCTGGGTACACCTGAAATATCCCAGGAAATATAAAAATGGTTCCAAACATTGTGGAACTTACGTACGATGGAATATCCCTCAGCCACGAAATCAATGTCATAAGACCAGTAGCAGCAAAATGAGTGGATTCAGGTACGATGATTCTAAGTGAAAGAAGTCACACAGGAAAAGAAACTTATCATAAGATATCACTTAGGAAGATCCTGTAAACATGGCTACACATGAACTGAGTTAGGCAAGAGAACAGAGTCTCACATTTAGAAAACACTCTTATGCCTGCTTAAGGGGGAAGGAGAGGTGGGGTGATGCATCAAACCAGAGTTTGATATAAGCACAGGTACCGTTCCAAAAACCAACTATGGAATAGACAAGACCTCCACCTTCCTCAGTGAAAGGGACTCAAAACCCCATATTTCCCGCAGAGGAATAGATCTGACTAGTAAGAATCTTAAAACCTAGGTATTGATATGTCTCCGTAAGGGAATCAAGTGTGTCTAGACTGGCAGAAACAGGGCAGCGAGAATCAGCTCAAACCCACTCTAAAAAGGAATTTCAAAAACAGAACAAAGAAACAGAGAAATTATTTACAATTCCTTCAGGGTCTCTGATGCAACCTGGAATGACCCTATCTACAATGACAGCTGGATGTGGCATAAGGCTGGACACTTGGGACTGAGAGGATTGGTGAGATTGGGTGAGCAAATGCAGACCCTTTAAAGCAATAATGCATGGCACCCATTCCATGGGTCCCAGCTCTCCAGGTTGAAGGGAATATTACTACAGCTATAACGTGTACGGGAAACCTAGAGAATGGACACACTGTGAATACGAAAGGTTTCTAAAACTCAACGAAGAGCCCCTCTCCAGGTGCTCAGGTTTGACTTTCCAACTGCTTTCCTATCAATCTCCCAACTTGGAGAGACAACCCCTTTAAGCTCCTGGTTCACACAGGTTGCCAATTTGGCAGAGGATGAAAGGGAAGAGGGAGAACCAATGAGAGAGTAGCTGTTAGGCATTTGGATGGGCACATGTCACTCTAATTTCCCGGCAGGAAGAAGAATTAACCAAAGTCTCAGCCACCCACCGGGAACCAGTATACGTCCTGAACCAAAAGTTTGGACTTGCGTTCAGCTCAGAAGAAACGAGTTAAAAAATGGAGCTCAGGGGCACAGCAATTCACAAACTGGCAGAGTAATCAAGGCCAACCATCGTCCAAAAATCTGTTGAGGGAAGGCAACGAGGCGGACTTGAAAGCGAGGCAGAATAGCAGGAAACAGATTTCAAGAGGTACGTTGGAATCGCCTGTAAAGCACAGGAAGAGGGGCACAACTTCGACAATGATGCACTTGGCCAAAAAGGGCGTATGCGTTTTCTCCTGAATATATTCAGGAGAAAACGCATACGCCCTTTTTGGCCAAGCAAGCAAGCAGGCAATGCAAATCTGCACTACAAAGAAGTATCACTTCCCACCGGTCAAAAGGGACATCCACAATATGTGTAAAAACCAGAAAGGCAAGACAGGCCCTGGAGAACAGGGAGCCTTGTTATGCTGATGGGCGGGATGTAAGTTGCCAACTGCCTCACTGGAGGAGTGCATTGTGTTCCCTAAAACAAGTAAACAACAGAGCTACAGAGCCAAGGGCACTTCCAGTCTAGGGAATATACCTTGGGAAAACTGAAAATCCATAACACAGAGCCACCACCAAATTGAGGGCTGCACTGCTTACAAGAACCTCAACCTGGGTACACCTGAAATATCCCAGGAAATATAAAAATGGTTCCAAACATTGTGGAACTTACGTACGATGGAATATCCCTCAGCCACGAAATCAATGTCATAAGACCAGTAGCAGCAAAATGAGTGGATTCAGGTACGATGATTCTAAGTGAAAGAAGTCACACAGGAAAAGAAACTTATCATAAGATATCACTTAGGAAGATCCTGTAAACATGGATACACATGAACTGAGTTAGGCAAGAGAACAGAGTCTCACATTTAGAAAACACTCTTATGCCTGCTTAAGGGGGAAGGAGAGGTGGGGTGATGCATCAAACCAGAGTTTGATATAAGCACAGGTACCGTTCCAAAAACCAACTATGGAATAGACAAGACCTACACCTTCCTCAGTGAAAGGGACTCAAAACCCCATATTTCCCGCAGAGGAATAGATCTGACTAGTAAGAATCTTAAAACCTATGTATTGATATGTCTCCGTAAGGGAATCAAGTGTGTCTAGACTGGCATAAACATGGCAGCGAGAATCAGCTCAAACCCTCTCTAAACAGGAATTTCAAAAACAGAACAAAGAAACAAGATAATTCTTCACAATTCCTTCAGGGTCGCTGATGCAACCTGGAATGACCCTATCTACAATGACAGCTGGATGTGGCATAAGGCTGGACACTTGGGACTGAGAGGATTGGTGAGATTGGGTGAGCAAATGCAGACCCTTTAAAGCAATAATGCATGGCACACATTCCATGGTTCCCAGCTCTCCAGGTTGAAGGGAATATTACTACAGCTATAACGTGTACGGGAAACCTAGAGAATGGACACACTCTGAATACGAAAGGTTTCTAAAACTCAACGAAGGGCCCCTCTCCTGGTGCTCCGGTTTGACTTTCCAACTGCTTTCCTATCAATCTCCCAACTTGGAGAGACAGCCCCTTTAAGTTCCTGGTTTGCACAGGTTGCCAATTTGGCAGAGGATGAAAGGGAAGAGGGAGAACCAATGAGAGAGTAGCTGTTAGGCATTTGGATGGGCACATGTCACTCTAATTTCCCGGCAGGAAGAAGAATTAACCAAAGTCTCAGCCACCCACCGGGAACCAGTATAGGTCCTGAACCAAAAGTTTGGACTTGCGTTCAGCTCACAAGAAACGAGTTGAAAAATGGAGCTCAGGGGCACCGCAATTCACAAACTGGCAGAGTAATCAAGGCCAACTATCGTCCAAAAATCTGTTGAGGGAAGGCAACGAGGTGGACTTGAAAGCGAGGCAGAATAGCAGGAAACAGATTTCAAGAGGTACGTTGGAATCGCCTGTAAAGCACAGGAAGAGGGGCACAACTTCGACAATGATGCACTTGGCCAAAAAGGGCGTATGCGTTTTCTCCTGAATATATTCAGGAGAAAATGCATACGCCCTTTTTGGCCAAGCAAGCAAGCGGGCAATGCAAATCTGCACTACAAAGAAGTATCACTTCCCACCGGTCAAAAGGGACATCCACAAAATGTGTAAAAACCAGAAAGGCAAGACAGGCCCTGGAGAACAGGGAGCCTTGTTATGCTGATGGGCGGGATGTAAGTTGCCAACTGCCTCACTGGAGGAGTGCATTGTGTTCCCTAAAACAAGTAAACAACAGAGCTACAGAGCCAAGGGCACTTCCAGTCTAGGGAATATACCTTGGGAAAACTGAAAATCCATAAGACAGAGCCACCCCCAAATTGACGGCTGCACTGCTTACAAGAACCTCAACCTGGGTACACCTGAAATATCCCAGGAAATATAAAAATGGTTCCAAACATTGTGGAACTTACGTACGATGGAATATCCCTCAGCCACGAAATCAATGTCATAAGACCAGTAGCAGCAAAATGAGTGGATTCAGGTACGATGATTCTAAGTGAAAGAAGTCACACAGGAAAAGAAACTTATCATAAGATATCGCTTAGGAAGATCCTGTAAACATGGCTACACATGAACTGAGTTAGGCAAGAGAACAGAGACTCACATTTAGAAAACACTCTTATGCCTGCTTAAGGGGGAAGGAGAGGTGGGGTGATGCATCAAACCAGAGTTTGATATAAGCACAGGTACCGTTCCAAAAACCAACTATGGTATAGACAAGACCTACACCTTCCTCAATGAAAGGGTCTCAAAACCCCATATTCCCCGCAGAGGAATAGATCTGACTAGTAAGAATCTTAAAACCTATGTATTGATATGTCTCCGTAAGGGAATCAAGTGTGTCTAGACTGGCATAAACATGGCAGCGAGAATCAGCTCAAACCCACTCTAAAAAGGAATTTCAAAAACAGAACAAAGAAACAGAGAAATTCTTTACAATTCCTTCAGGGTCTCTGATGCAACCTGGAATGACCCTATCTACAATGACAGCTGGATGTGGCATAAGGCTGGACACTTGGGACTGAGAGGATTGGTGAGATTGGGTGAGCAAATGCAGCCCCTTTAAAGCAATAATGCATGGCACCCATTCCATGGGTCCCAGCTCTCCAGGTTGAAGGGAATATTACTACAGCTATAACGTGTACGGGAAACCTAGAGAATGGACACATTGTGAATACGAAAGGTTTCTAAAACTCAACGAAGAGCCCCTCTCCTGGTGCTCCGGTTTGACTTTCCAACTGCTTTCCTATCAATCTCCCAACTTGGAGAGACAGCCCCTTTAAGCTCCTGGTTCGCACAGGTTGCCAATTTGGCAGAGGATGAAAGGGAAGAGGGAGAACCAATGAGAGAGTAGCTGTTAGGCTTTTGGATGGGCACATGTCACTCTAATTTCCCGGCAGGAAGAAGAATTAACCAAAGTCTCAGCCACCCACCGGGAACCAGTATAGGTCCTGAACCAAAAGTTTGGACTTGCGTTCAGCTCAGAAGAAACGAGTTGAAAAATGGAGCTCAGGGGCACAGCAATTCACAAACTGGCAGAGTAATCAAGGCCAACTATCGTCCAAAAATCTGTTGAGGGAAGGCAACGAGGCGGACTTGAAAGCGAGGCAGAATAGCAGGAAACAGATTTCAAGAGGTACGTTGGAATCGCCTGTAAAGCACAGGAAGAGGGGCACAACTTCGACAATGATGCACTTGGCCAAAAAGGGCGTATGCGTTTTCTCCTGAATATATTCAGGAGAAAACGCATACGCCCTTTTTGGCCAAGCAAGCAAGCGGGCAATGCAAATCTGCACTACAAAGAAGTATCACTTCCCACCGGTCAAAAGGGACATCCACGAAATGTGTAAAAACCAGAAAGGCAAGACAGGCCCTGGAGAACAGGGAGCCTTGTTATGCTGATGGGCGGGATGTAAGTTGCCAACTGCCTCACTGGAGGAGTGCATTGTGTTCCCTAAAACAAGTAAACAACAGAGCTACAGAGCCAAGGGCACTTCCAGTCTAGGGAATATACCTTGGGAAAACTGAAAATCCATAACACAGAGCCACCCCCAAATTGAGGGCTGCACTGCTTACAAGAACCTCAACCTGGGTACACCTGAAATATCCCAGGAAATATAAAAATGGTTCCAAACATTGTGGAACTTACGTACGATGGAATATCCCTCAGCCATGAAATCAATGTCATAAGACCAGTAGCAGCAAAATGAGTGGATTCAGGTACGATGTTTCTAAGTGAAAGAAGTCACACAGGAAAAGAAACTTATCATAAGATATCACTTAGGAAGATCCTGTAAACATGGCTACACATGAACTGAGTTAGGCAAGAGAACAGAGTCTCACATTTAGAAAACACTCTTATGCCTGCTTAAGGGGGAAGGAGAGGTGGGGTGATGCATCAAACCAGAGTTTGATATAAGCACAGGTACCGTTCCAAAAACCAACTATGGAATAGTCAAGACCTACACCTTCCTCAGTGAAAGGGACTCAAAACCCCATATTTCCCGCAGAGGAATAGATCTGACTAGTAAGAATCTTAAAACCTATGTATTGATATATCTCCATAAGGGAATCAAGTGTGTCTAGACTGGCATAAAAAGGGCAGCGAGAATCAGCTCAAACCCCCTCTAAACAGGAATTTCAAAAACAGAACAAAGAAACAGGGAAATTCTTTACAATTCCTTCAGGGTCTCTGATGCAACCTGGAATGACCCTATCTACAATGACAGCTGGATGTGGCATGAGGCTGGTCACTTGGGACTGAGAGGATTGGTGAGATTGGGTGAGCAAATGCAGACCGTTTAAAGCAATAATGCATGGCACCCATTCCATGTGTCCCAGCTCTCCAGGTTGAAGGGAATATTACTACAGCTATAACGTGTACGGGAAACCTAGAGAATGGACACACACTGAATACGAAAGGTTTCTAAAACTCAACGAAGAGCCCCTCTCCTGGTGCTCCGGTTTGACTTTCCAACTGCTTTCCTATCAATCTCCCAACTTGGAGAGACAGCCCCTTTAAGCTCCTGGTTCGCACAGGTTGCCAATTTGGCAGAGGATGAAAGGGAAGAGGGAGAACCAATGAGAGAGTAGCTGTTAGGCATTTGGATGGGCACATGTCACTCTAATTTCCCGGCAGGAAGAAGAATTAACCAAAGTCTCAGCCACCCACCGGGAACCAGTATAGGTCCTGAACCAAAAGTTTGGACTTGCGTTCAGCTCACAAGAAACGAGTTGAAAAATGGAGCTCAGGGGCACAGCAATTCACAAACTGGCAGAGTAATCAAGGCCCACTATCGTCCAAAAATCTGTTGAGGGAAGGCAACGAGGCGGACTTGAAAGCGAGGCAGAATAGCAGGAAACAGATTTCAAGAGGTACGTTGGAATCGCCTGTAAAGCACAGGAAGAGGGGCAGAACTTCGACAATGATGCACTTGGCCAAAAAGGGCGTATGCGTTTTCTCCTGAATATATTCAGGAGAAAACGCATACGCCCTTTTTGGCCAAGCAAGCAAGCGGGCAATGCAAATCTGCACTACAAAGAAGTATCACTTCCCACCGGTCAAAAGGGACATCCACAAAATATGTAAAAACCAGAAAGGCAAGACAGGCCCTGGAGAACAGGGAGCCTTGTTATGCTGATGGGCGGGATGTAAGTTGCCAACTGCCTCACTGTAGGAGTGCATTGTGTTCCCTAAAACAAGTAAACAACAGAGCTACAGAGCCAAGGGCACTTCCAGTCTAGGGAATATACCTTGGGAAAACTGAAAATCCATAAGACAGAGCCACCCCCAAATTGAGGGCTGCACTGCTTACAAGAACCTCAACCTGGGTACACCTGAAATATCCCAGGAAATATAAAAATGGTTCCAAACATTGTGGAACTTACGTACGATGGAATATCCCTCAGCCACAAAATCAATGTCATAAGACCAGTAGCAGCAAAATGAGTGGATTCAGGTACGATGATTCTAAGTGAAAGAAGTCACACAGGAAAAGAAACTTATCATAAGATATCACTTAGGAAGATCCTGTAAACATGGCTACACATGAACTGAGTTAGGCAAGAGAACAGAGTCTCACATTTAGAAAACACTCTTATGCCTGCTTAAGGGGGAAGGAGAGGTGGGGTGATGCATCAAACCAGAGTTTGATATAAGCACAGGTACCGTTCCAAAAACCAACTATGGAATAGACAAGACCTACACCTTCCTCAGTGAAAGGGACTCAAAACCCCATATTTCCCGCAGAGGAATAGATCTGACTAGTAAGAATCTTAAAACCTATGTATTGATATGTCTCCGTAAGGGAATCAAGTGTGTCTAGACTGGCATAAACATGGCAGCGAGAATCAGCTCAAACCCACTCTAAACAGGAATTTCAAAAACAGAACAAAGAAACAGGGTAATTCTTCACAATTCCTTCAGGGTCGCTGATGCAACCTGGAATGACCCTATTACAATGACAGCTGGATGTGACATAAGGCTGGACACTTGGGACTGAGAGGATTGGTGAGATTGGGTGAGCAAATGCAGACCCTTTAAAGCAATAATGCATGGCACCCATTCCATGGGTCCCAGCTCTCCAGGTTGAAGGGAATATTACTACAGCTATAACGTGTACGGGAAACCTAGAGAATGGACACACTGTGAATACGAAAGGTTTCTAAAACTCAACGAAGAGCCCCTCTCCAGGTGCTCAGGTTTGACTTTCCAACTGCTTTCCTATCAATCTCCCAACTTGGAGAGACAACCCCTTTAAGCTCCTGGTTCACACAGGTTGCCAATTTGGCAGAGGATGAAAGGGAAGAGGGAGAACCAATGAGAGAGTAGCTGTTAGGCATTTGGATGGGCACATGTCACTCTAATTTCCCGGCAGGAAGAAGAATTAACCAAAGTCTCAGCCACCCACCGGGAACCAGTATAGGTCCTGAACCAAAAGTTTGGACTTGCGTTCAGCTCAGAAGAAACGAGTTGAAAAATGGAGCTCAGGGGCACAGCAATTCACAAACTGGCAGAGTAATCAAGGCCAACCATCGTCCAAAAATCTGTTGAGGGAAGGCAACGAGGCGGACTTGAAAGCGAGGCAGAATAGCAGGAAACAGATTTCAAGAGGTACGTTGGAATCGCCTGTAAAGCACAGGAAGAGGGGCACAACTTCGACAATGATGCACTTGGCCTAAAAGGTCGTATGCGTTTTCTCCTGAATATATTCAGGAGAAAACGCATACGCCCTTTTTGGCCAAGCAAGCAAGCGGGCAATGCAAATCTGCACTACAAAGAAGTATCACTTCCCACCGGTCAAAAGGGACATCCACACAATGTGTAAAAACCAGAAAGGCAAGACAGGCCCTGGAGAACAGGGAGCCTTGTTATGCTGATGGGCGGGATGTAAGTTGCCAACTGCCTCACTGGAGGAGTGCATTGTGTTCCCTAAAACAAGTAAACAACAGAGCTACAGAGCCAAGGGCACTTCCAGTCTAGGGAATATACCTTGGGAAAACTGAAAATCCATAAGACAGAGCCACCCCCAAATTGAGGGCTGCACTGCTTACAAGAACCTCAACCTGGGTACACCTGAAATATCCCAGGAAATATAAAAATGGTTCCAAACATTGTGGAACTTACGTACGATGGAATATCCCTCAGCCACGAAATCAATGTCATAAGACCAGTAGCAGCAAAATGAGTGGATTCAGGTACGATGATTCTAAGTGAAAGAAGTCACACAGGAAAAGAAACTTATCATAAGATATCACTTAGGAAGATCCTGTAAACATGGATACACATGAACTGAGTTAGGCAAGAGAACAGAGTCTCACATTTAGAAAACACTCTTATGCCTGCTTAAGGGGGAAGGAGAGGTGGGGTGATGCATCAAACCAGAGTTTGATATAAGCACAGGTACCGTTCCAAAAACCAACTATGGAATAGACAAGACCTACACCTTCCTCAGTGAAAGGGACTCAAAACCCCATATTTCCCGCAGAGGAATAGATCTGACTAGTAAGAATCTTAAAACCTATGTATTGATATGTCTCCGTAAGGGAATCAAGTGTGTCTAGACTGGCATAAACATGGCAGCGAGAATCAGCTCAAACCCCCTCTAAACAGGAATTTCAAAAACAGAACAAAGAAACAGGGTAATTCTTCACAATTCCTTCAGGGTCGCTGATGCAACCTGGAATGACCCTATCTACAATGACAGCTGGATGTGTCATAAGGCTGGACACTTGGGACTGAGAGGATTGGTGAGATTGGGTGAGCAAATGCAGACCCTTTAAAGCAATAATGCATGGCACCCATTCCATGGGTCCCAGCTCTCCAGGTTGAAGGGAATATTACTACAGCTATAACGTGGACGGGAAACCTAGAGAATGGACACACTGTGAATACGAAAGGTTTCTAAAACTCAACGAAGAGCCCCTCTCCTGGTGCTCCGGTTTGACTATCCAACTGCTTTCCTATCAATCTGCCAACTTGGAGAGACAACCCCTTTAAGCTCCTGGTTTGCACAGGTTGCCAATTTGGCAGAGGATGAAAAGGAAGAGGGAGAACCAATGAGAGAGTAGCTGTTAGGCATTTGGATGGGCACATGTCACTCTAATTTCCCGGCAGGAAGAAGAATTAACCAAAGTCTCAGCCACCCACCGGGAACCAGTATAGGTCCTGAACCAAAAGTTTGGACTTGCGTTCAGCTCACAAGAAACGAGTTGAAAAATGGAGCTCAGGGGCACAGCAATTCACAAACTGGCAGAGTAATCAAGGCCAACTATCGTCCAAAAATCTGTTGAGGGAAGGCAACGAGGCGGACTTGAAAGCGAGACAGAATAGCAGGAAACAGATTTCAAAAGGTACGTTGGAATCGCCTGTAAAGCACAGGAAGAGGGGCACAACTTCGACAATGATGCACTTGGCCAAAAAGGGCGTATGCGTTTTCTCCTGAATATATTCAGGAGAAAATGCATACGCCCTTTTTGGCCAAGCAAGCAAGCGGGCAATGCAAATCTGCACTACAAAGAAGTATCACTTCCCACCGGTCAAAAGGGACATCCACAAAATGTGTAAAAACCAGAAAGGCAAGACAGGCCCTGGAGAACAGGGAGCCTTGTTATGCTGATGGGCGGGATGTAAGTTGCCAACTGCCTCACTGGAGGAGTGCATTGTGTTCCCTAAAACAAGTAAACAACAGAGCTACAGAGCCAAGGGCACTTCCAGTCTAGGGAATATACCTTGGGAAAACTGAAAATCCATAAGACAGAGCCACCCCCAAATTGAGGGCTGCACTGCTTACAAGAACCTCAACCTGGGTACACCTGAAATATCCCAGGAAATATAAAAATGGTTCCAAACATTGTGGAACTTACGTACGATGGAATATCCCTCAGCCACGAAATCAATGTCATAAGACCAGTAGCAGCAAAATGAGTGGATTCAGGTACGATGATTCTAAGTGAAAGAAGTCACACAGGAAAAGAAACTTATCATAAGATATCACTTAGGAAGATCCTGTAAACATGGCTACACATGAACTGAGTTAGGCAAGAGAACAGAGTCTCACATTTAGAAAACACTCTTATGCCTGCTTAAGGGGGAAGGAGAGGTGGGGTGATGCATCAAACCAGAGTTTGATATAAGCACAGGTACCGTTCCAAAAACCAACTATGGAATAGACAAGACCTACACCTTCCTCAGTGAAAGGGACTCAAAACCCCATATTTCCCGCAGAGGAATAGATCTGACTAGAAAGAATCTTAAAACCTAGGTATTGATATGTCTCCGTAAGGGAATCAAGTGTGTCTAGACTGGCATAAACAGGGCAGCGAGAATCAGCTCAAACCCACTCTAAAAAGGAATTTCAAAAACAGAACAAAGAAACAGAGAAATTATTTACAATTCCTTCAGGGTCTCTGATGCAACCTGGAATGACCCTATCTACAATGACAGCTGGATGTGGCATAAGGCTGGACACTTGGGACTGAGAGGATTGGTGAGATTGGGTGAGCAAATGCAGACCCTTTAAAGCAATAATGCATGGCACCCATTCCATGGGTCCCAGCTCTCCAGGTTGAAGGGAATATTACTACAGCTATAACGTGTACGGGAAACCTAGAGAATGGACACACTGTGAATACGAAAGGTTTCTAAAACTCAACGAAGAGCCCCTCTCCAGGTGCTCAGGTTTGACTTTCCAACTGCTTTCCTATCAATCTCCCAACTTGGAGAGACAACCCCTTTAAGCTCCTGGTTCACACAGGATGCCAATTTGGCAGAGGATGAAAGGGAAGAGGGAGAACCAATGAGAGAGTAGCTGTTAGGCATTTGGATGGGCACATGTCACTCTAATTTCCCGGCAGGAAGAAGAATTAACCAAAGTCTCAGCCACCCACCGGGAACCAGTATAGGTCCTGAACCAAAAGTTTGGACTTGCGTTCAGCTCAGAAGAAACGAGTTAAAAAATGGAGCTCAGGGGCACCGCAATTCACAAACTGGCAGAGTAATCAAGGCCAACCATCGTCCAAAAATCTGTTGAGGGAAGGCAACGAGGCGGACTTGAAAGCGAGGCAGAATAGCAGGAAACAGATTTCAAGAGGTACGTTGGAATCGCCTGTAAAGCACAGGAAGAGGGGCACAACTTCGACAATGATGCACTTGGCCAAAAAGGGCGTATGCGTTTTCTCCTCAATATATTCAGGAGAAAACGCATACGCCCTTTTTGGCCAAGCAAGCAAGCAGGCAATGCAAATCTGCACTACAAAGAAGTATCACTTCCCACCGGTCAAAAGGGACATCCACAATATGTGTAAAAACCAGAAAGGCAAGACAGGCCCTGGAGAACAGGGGGCCTTGTTATGCTGATGGGCGGGATGTAAGTTGCCAACTGCCTCACTGGAGGAGTGCATTGTGTTCCCTAAAACAAGTAAACAACAGAGCTACAGAGCCAAGGGCACTTCCAGTCTAGGGAATATACCTTGGGAAAACTGAAAATCCATAACACAGAGCCACCCCCAAATTGAGGGCTGCACTGCTTACAAGAACCTCAACCTGGGTACACCTGAAATATCCCAGGAAATATAAAAATGGTTCCAAACATTGTGGAACTTACGTACGATGGAATATCCCTCAGCCACGAAATCAATGTCATAAGACCAGTAGCAGCAAAATGAGTGGATTCAGGTACGATAATTCTAAGTGAAAGAAGTCACACAGGAAAAGAAACTTATCATAAGATATCACTTAGGAAGATCCTGTAAACATGGATACACATGAACTGAGTTAGGCAAGAGAACAGAGTCTCACATTTAGAAAACACTCTTATGCCTGCTTAAGGGGGAAGGAGAGGTGGGGTGATGCATCAAACCAGAGTTTGATATAAGCACAGGTACCGTTCCAAAAACCAACTATGGAATAGACAAGACCTACACCTTCCTCAGTGAAAGGGACTCAAAACCCCATATTTCCCGCAGAGGAATAGATCTGACTAGTAAGAATCTTAAAACCTATGTATTGATATGTCTCCGTAAGGGAATCAAGTGTGTCTAGACTGGCATAAACATGGCAGCGAGAATCAGCTCAAACCCTCTCTAAACAGGAATTTCAAAAACAGAACAAAGAAACAAGATAATTCTTCACAATTCCTTCAGGGTCGCTGATGCAACCTGGAATGACCCTATCTACAATGACAGCTGGATGTGGCATAAGGCTGGACACTTGGGACTGAGAGGATTGGTGAGATTGGGTGAGCAAATGCAGACCCTTTAAAGCAATAATGCATGGCACCCATTCCATGGTTCCCAGCTCTCCAGGTTGAAGGGAATATTACTACAGCTATAACGTGTACGGGAAACCTAGAGAATGGACACACTCTGAATACGAAAGGTTTCTAAAACTCAACGAAGGGCCCCTCTCCTGGTGCTCCGGTTTGACTTTCCAACTGCTTTCCTATCAATCTCCCAACTTGGAGAGACAGCCCCTTTAAGTTCCTGGTTTGCACAGGTTGCCAATTTGGCAGAGGATGAAAGGGAAGAGGGAGAACCAATGAGAGAGTAGCTGTTAGGCATTTGGATGGGCACATGTCACTCTAATTTCCCGGCAGGAAGAAGAATTAACCAAAGTCTCAGCCACCCACCGGGAACCAGTATAGGTCCTGAACCAAAAGTTTGGACTTGCGTTCAGCTCACAAGAAACGAGTTGAAAAATGAAGCTCAGGGGCACCGCAATTCACAAACTGGCAGAGTAATCAAGGCCAACTATCGTCCAAAAATCTGTTGAGGGAAGGCAACGAGGTGGACTTGAAAGCGAGGCAGAATAGCAGGAAACAGATTTCAAGAG
Source organism: Mesoplodon mirus (assembly GCF_964341445.2). Classification (NCBI taxonomy): domain Eukaryota; kingdom Metazoa; phylum Chordata; class Mammalia; order Artiodactyla; family Ziphiidae; genus Mesoplodon; species Mesoplodon mirus. The sequence continues at coordinate 541,514 of NW_028295523.1, read as the reverse complement.
GTACGTTGGAATCGCCTGTAAAGCACAGGAAGAGGGGCACAACTTCGACAATGATGCACTTGGCCAAAAAGGGCGTATGCGTTTTCTCCTGAATATATTCAGGAGAAAACGCATACGCCCTTTTTGGCCAAGCAAGCAAGCGGGCAATGCAAATCTGCACTACAAAGAAGTATCACTTCCCACCGGTCAAAAGGGACATCCACAAAATATGTAAAAACCAGAAAGGCAAGACAGGCCCTGGAGAACAGGGAGCCTTGTTATGCTGATGGGCGGGATGTAAGTTGCCAACTGCCTCACTGTAGGAGTGCATTGTGTTCCCTAAAACAAGTAAACAACAGAGCTACAGAGCCAAGGGCACTTCCAGTCTAGGGAATATACCTTGGGAAAACTGAAAATCCATAAGACAGAGCCACCCCCAAATTGAGGGCTGCACTGCTTACAAGAACCTCAACCTGGGTACACCTGAAATATCCCAGGAAATATAAAAATGGTTCCAAACATTGTGGAACTTACGTACGATGGAATATCCCTCAGCCACGAAATCAATGTCATAAGACCAGTAGCAGCAAAATGAGTGGATTCAGGTACGATGATTCTAAGTGAAAGAAGTCACACAGGAAAAGAAACTTATCATAAGATATCACTTAGGAAGATCCTGTAAACATGGCTACACATGAACTGAGTTAGGCAAGAGAACAGAGTCTCACATTTAGAAAACACTCTTATGCCTGCTTAAGGGGGAAGGAGAGGTGGGGTGATGCATCAAACCAGAGTTTGATATAAGCACAGGTACCGTTCCAAAAACCAACTATGGAATAGACAAGACCTACACCTTCCTCAGTGAAAGGGACTCAAAACCCCATATTTCCCGCAGAGGAATAGATCTGACTAGTAAGAATCTTAAAACCTATGTATTGATATGTCTCCGTAAGGGAATCAAGTGTGTCTAGACTGGCATAAACATGGCAGCGAGAATCAGCTCAAACCCACTCTAAACAGGAATTTCAAAAACAGAACAAAGAAACAGGGTAATTCTTCACAATTCCTTCAGGGTCGCTGATGCAACCTGGAATGACCCTATTACAATGACAGCTGGATGTGACATAAGGCTGGACACTTGGGACTGAGAGGATTGGTGAGATTGGGTGAGCAAATGCAGACCCTTTAAAGCAATAATGCATGGCACCCATTCCATGGGTCCCAGCTCTCCAGGTTGAAGGGAATATTACTACAGCTATAACGTGTACGGGAAACCTAGAGAATGGACACACTGTGAATACGAAAGGTTTCTAAAACTCAACGAAGAGCCCCTCTCCAGGTGCTCAGGTTTGACTTTCCAACTGCTTTCCTATCAATCTCCCAACTTGGAGAGACAACCCCTTTAAGCTCCTGATTCACACAGGTTGCCAATTTGGCAGAGGATGAAAGGGAAGAGGGAGAACCAATGAGAGAGTAGCTGTTAGGCATTTGGATGGGCACATGTCACTCTAATTTCCCGGCAGGAAGAAGAATTAACCAAAGTCTCAGCCACCCACCGGGAACCAGTATAGGTCCTGAACCAAAAGTTTGGACTTGCGTTCAGCTCAGAAGAAACGAGTTGAAAAATGGAGCTCAGGGGCACAGCAATTCACAAACTGGCAGAGTAATCAAGGCCAACCATCGTCCAAAAATCTGTTGAGGGAAGGCAACGAGGCGGACTTGAAAGCGAGGCAGAATAGCAGGAAACAGATTTCAAGAGGTACGTTGGAATCGCCTGTAAAGCACAGGAAGAGGGGCACAACTTCGACAATGATGCACTTGGCCAAAAAGGTCGTATGCGTTTTCTCCTGAATATATTCAGGAGAAAACGCATACGCCCTTTTTGGCCAAGCAAGCAAGCGGGCAATGCAAATCTGCACTACAAAGAAGTATCACTTCCCACCGGTCAAAAGGGACATCCACACAATGTGTAAAAACCAGAAAGGCAAGACAGGCCCTGGAGAACAGGGAGCCTTGTTATGCTGATGGGCGGGATGTAAGTTGCCAACTGCCTCACTGGATGAGTGCTTTGTGTTCCCTAAAACAAGTAAACAACAGAGCTACAGAGCCAAGGGCACTTCCAGTCTAGGGAATATACCTTGGGAAAACTGAAAATCCATAAGACAGAGCCACCCCCAAATTGAGGGCTGCACTGCTTACAAGAACCTCAACCTGGGTACACCTGAAATATCCCAGGAAATATAAAAATGGTTCCAAACATTGTGGAACTTACGTACGATGGAATATCCCTCAGCCACGAAATCAATGTCATAAGACCAGTAGCAGCAAAATGAGTGGATTCAGGTACGATGATTCTAAGTGAAAGAAGTCACACAGGAAAAGAAACTTATCATAAGATATCACTTAGGAAGATCCTGTAAACATGGCTACACATGAACTGAGTTAGGCAAGAGAACAGAGTCTCACATTTAGAAAACACTCTTATGCCTGCTTAAGGGGGAAGGAGAGGTGGGGTGATGCATCAAACCAGAGTTTGATATAAGCACAGGTACCGTTCCAAAAACCAACTATGGAATAGACAAGACATACACCTTCCTCAGTGAAAGGGACTCAAAACCCCATATTTCCCGCAGAGGAATAGATCTGACTAGTAAGAATCTTAAAACCTATGTATTGATATGTCTCCGTAAGGGAATCAAGTGTGTCTAGACTGGCATAAACATGGCAGCGAGAATCAGCTCAAACCCACTCTAAACAGGAATTTCAAAAACAGAACAAAGAAACAGGGTAATTCTTCACAATTCCTTCAGGGTCGCTGATGCAACCTGGAATGACCCTATCTACAATGACAGCTGGATGTGTCATAAGGCTGGACACTTGGGACTGAGAGGATTGGTGAGATTGGGTGAGCAAATGCAGACCCTTTAAAGCAATAATGCATGGTACCCATTCCATGGGTCCCAGCTCTCCAGGTTGAAGGGAATATTACTACAGCTATAACGTGTACGGGAAACCTAGAGAATGGACACACTGTGAATACGAAAGGTTTCTAAAACTCAACGAAGAGCCCCTCTCCTGGTGCTCCGGTTTGACTTTCCAACTGCTTTCCTATCAATCTCCCAACTTGGAGAGACAACCCCTTTAAGCTCCTGGTTTGCACAGGTTGCCAATTTGGCAGAGGATGAAAGGGAAGAGGGAGAACCAATGAGAGAGTAGCTGTTAGGCATTTGGATGGGCACATGTCACTCTAATTTCCCGGCAGGAAGAAGAATTAACCAAAGTCTCAGCCACCCACCGGGAACCAGTATAGGTCCTGAACCAAAAGTTTGGACTTGCGTTCAGCTCACAAGAAACGAGTTGAAAAATGGAGCTCAGGGGCACAGCAATTCACAAACTGGCAGAGTAATCAAGGCCAACTATCGTCCAAAAATCTGTTGAGGGAAGGCAACGAGGCGGACTTGAAGCGAGGCAGAATAGCAGGAAACATATTTCAAAAGGTACGTTGGAATCGCCTGTAAAGCACAGGAAGAGGGGCACAACTTCGACAATGATGCACTTGGCCAAAAAGGGCGTATGCGTTTTCTCCTGAATATATTCAGGAGAAAACGCATACGCCCTTTTTGGCCAAGCAAGCAAGCGGGCAATGCAAATCTGCACTACAAAGAAGTATCACTTCCCACCGGTCAAAAGGGACATCCACAAAATGTGTAAAAACCAGAAAGGCAAGACAGGCCCTGGAGAACAGGGAGCCTTGTTATGCTGATGGGCGGGATGTAAGTTGCCAACTGCCTCACTGGAGGAGTGCATTGTGTTCCCTAAAACAAGTAAACAACAGAGCTACAGAGCCAAGGGCACTTCCAGTCTAGGGAATATACCTTGGGAAAACTGAAAATCCATAAGACAGAGCCACCCCCAAATTGAGGGCTGCACTGCTTACAAGAACCTCAACCTGGGTACACCTGAAATATCCCAGGAAATATAAAAATGGTTCCAAACATTGTGGAACTTACGTACGATGGAATATCCCTCAGCCACGAAATCAATGTCATAAGACCAGTAGCAGCAAAATGAGTGGATTCAGGTACGATGATTCTAAGTGAAAGAAGTCACACAGGAAAAGAAACTTATCATAAGATATCACTTAGGAAGATCCTGTAAACATGGCTACACATGAACTGAGTTAGGCAAGAGAACAGAGTCTCACATTTAGAAAACACTCTTATGCCTGCTTAAGGGGGAAGGAGAGGTGGGGTGATGCATCAAACCAGAGTTTGATATAAGCACAGGTACCGTTCCAAAAACCAACTATGGAATAGACAAGACCTACACCTTCCTCAGTGAAAGGGACTCAAAACCCCATATTTCCCGCAGAGGAATAGATCTGACTAGTAAGAATCTTAAAACCTAGGTATTGATATGTCTCCGTAAGGGAATCAAGTGTGTCTAGACTGGCAAAAACAGGGCAGCGAGAATCAGCTCAAACCCACTCTAAAAAGGAATTTCAAAAACAGAACAAAGAAACAGAGAAATTATTTACAATTCCTTCAGGGTCTCTGATGCAACCTGGAATGACCCTATCTACAATGACAGCTGGATGTGGCATAAGGCTGGACACTTGGGACTGAGAGGATTGGTGAGATTGGGTGAGCAAATGCAGACCCTTTAAAGCAATAATGCATGGCACCCATTCCATGGGTCCCAGCTCTCCAGGTTGAAGGGAATATTACTACAGCTATAACGTGTACGGGAAACCTAGAGAAAGGACACACTGTGAATACGAAAGGTTTCTAAAACTCAACGAAGAGCCCCTCTCCAGGTGCTCAGGTTTGACTTTCCAACTGCTTTCCTATCAATCTCCCAACTTGGAGAGACAACCCCTTTAAGCTCCTGGTTCACACAGGTTGCCAATTTGGCAGAGGATGAAAGGGAAGAGGGAGAACCAATGAGAGAGTAGCTGTTAGGCATTTGGATGGGCACATGTCACTCTAATTTCCCGGCAGGAAGAAGAATTAACCAAAGTCTCAGCCACCCACCGGGAACCAGTATACGTCCTGAACCAAAAGTTTGGACTTGCGTTCAGCTCAGAAGAAACGAGTTAAAAAATGGAGCTCAGGGGCACAGCAATTCACAAACTGGCAGAGTAATCAAGGCCAACCATCGTCCAAAAATCTGTTGAGGGAAGGCAACGAGGCGGACTTGAAAGCGAGGCAGAATAGCAGGAAACAGATTTCAAGAGGTACGTTGGAATCGCCTGTAAAGCACAGGAAGAGGGGCACAACTTCGACAATGATGCACTTGGCCAAAAAGGGCGTATGCGTTTTCTCCTGAATATATTCAGGAGAAAACGCATACGCCCTTTTTGGCCAAGCAAGCAAGCAGGCAATGCAAATCTGCACTACAAAGAAGTATCACTTCCCACCGGTCAAAAGGGACATCCACAATATGTGTAAAAACCAGAAAGGCAAGACAGGCCCTGGAGAACAGGGGGCCTTGTTATGCTGATGGGCGGGATGTAAGTTGCCAACAGCCTCACTGGAGGAGTGCATTGTGTTCCCTAAAACAAGTAAACAACAGAGCTACAGAGCCAAGGGCACTTCCAGTCTAGGGAATATACCTTGGGAAAACTGAAAATCCATAACACAGAGCCACCCCCAAATTGAGGGCTGCACTGCTTACAAGAACCTCAACCTGGGTACACCTGAAATATCCCAGGAAATATAAAAATGGTTCCAAACATTGTGGAACTTACGTACGATGGAATATCCCTCAGCCACGAAATCAATGTCATAAGACCAGTAGCAGCAAAATGAGTGGATTCAGGTACGATGATTCTAAGTGAAAGAAGTCACACAGGAAAAGAAACTTATCATAAGATATCACTTAGGAAGATCCTGTAAACATGGCTACACATGAACTGAGTTAGGCAAGAGAACAGAGTCTCACATTTAGAAAACACTCTTATGCCTGCTTAAGGGGGAAGGAGAGGTGGGGTGATGCATCAAACCAGAGTTTGATATAAGCACAGGTACCGTTCCAAAAACCAACTATGGAATAGACAAGACCTACACCTTCCTCAGTGAAAGGGACTCAAAACCCCATATTTCCCGCAGAGGAATAGATCTGACTAGTAAGAATCTTAAAACCTATGTATTGATATGTCTCCGTAAGGGAATCAAGTGTGTCTAGACTGGCATAAACATGGCAGCGAGAATCAGCTCAAACCCTCTCTAAACAGGAATTTCAAAAACAGAACAAAGAAACAAGATAATTCTTCACAATTCCTTCAGGGTCGCTGATGCAACCTGGAATGACCCTATCTACAATGACAGCTGGATGTGGCATAAGGCTGGACACTTGGGACTGAGAGGATTGGTGAGATTGGGTGAGCAAATGCAGACCCTTTAAAGCAATAATGCATGGCACCCATTCCATGGTTCCCAGCTCTCCAGGTTGAAGGGAATATTACTACAGCTATAACGTGTACGGGAAACCTAGAGAATGGACACACTCTGAATACGAAAGGTTTCTAAAACTCAACGAAGGGCCCCTCTCCTGGTGCTCCGGTTTGACTTTCCAACTGCTTTCCTATCAATCTCCCAACTTGGAGAGACAGCCCCTTTAAGTTCCTGGTTTGCACAGGTTGCCAATTTGGCAGAGGATGAAAGGGAAGAGGGAGAACCAATGAGAGAGTAGCTGTTAGGCATTTGGATGGGCACATGTCACTCTAATTTCCCGGCAGGAAGAAGAATTAACCAAAGTCTCAGCCACCCACCGGGAACCAGTATAGGTCCTGAACCAAAAGTTTGGACTTGCGTTCAGCTCACAAGAAACGAGTTGAAAAATGAAGCTCAGGGGCACCGCAATTCACAAACTGGCAGAGTAATCAAGGCCAACTATCGTCCAAAAATCTGTTGAGGGAAGGCAACGAGGTGGACTTGAAAGCCAGGCAGAATAGCAGGAAACAGATTTCAAGAGGTACGTTGGAATCGCCTGTAAAGCACAGGAAGAGGGGCACAACTTCGACAATGATGCACTTGGCCAAAAAGGGCGTATGCGTTTTCTCCTGAATATATTCAGGAGAAAATGCATACGCCCTTTTTGGCCAAGCAAGCAAGCGGGCAATGCAAATCTGCACTACAAAGAAGTATCACTTCCCACCGGTCAAAAGGGACATCCACAAAATGTGTAAAAACCAGAAAGGCAAGACAGGCCCTGGAGAACAGGGAGCCTTGTTATGCTGATGGGCGGGATGTAAGTTGCCAACTGCATCACTGGAGGAGTGCATTGTGTTCCCTAAAACAAGTAAACAACAGAGCTACAGAGCCAAGGGCACTTCCAGTCTAGGGAATATACCTTGGGAAAACTGAAAATCCATAAGACAGAGCCACCCCCAAATTGAGGGCTGCACTGCTTACAAGAACCTCAACCTGGGTACACCTGAAATATCCCAGGAAATATAAAAATGGTTCCAAACTTTGTGGAACTTACGTACGATGGAATATCCCTCAGCCACGAAATCAATGTCATAAGACCCGTAGCAGCAAAATGAGTGGATTCAGGTACGATGATTCTAAGTGAAAGAAGTCACACAGGAAAAGAAACTTATCATAAGGTATCGCTTAGGAAGATCCTGTAAACATGGCTACACATGAACTGAGTTAGGCAAGAGAACAGAGTCTCACATTTAGAAAACACTCTTATGCCTGCTTAAGGGGGAAGGAGAGGTGGGGTGATGCATCAAACCAGAGTTTGATATAAGCACAGGTACCGTTCCAAAAACCAACTATGGTATAGACAAGACATACACCTTCCTCAATGAAAGGGTCTCAAAACACCATATTTCCCGCAGAGTAATAGATCTGACTAGTAAGAATCTTAAAACCTATGTATTGATATGTCTCCGTAAGGGAATCAAGTGTGTCTAGACTGGCATAAACATGGCAGCGAGAATCAGCTCAAACCCACTCTAAAAAGGAATTTCAAAAACAGAACAAAGAAACAGAGAAATTCTTTACAATTCCTTCAGGGTCTCTGATGCAACCTGGAATGACCCTATCTACAATGACAGCTGGATGTGGCATAAGGCTGGACACTTGGGACTGAGAGGATTGGTGAGATTGGGTGAGCAAATGCAGACCCTTTAAAGCAATAATGAATGGCACCCATTCCATGGGTCCCAGCTCTCCAGGTTGAAGGGAATATTACTACAGCTATAACGTGTACGGGAAACCTAGAGAATGGACACACTGTGAATACGAAAGGTTTCTAAAACTCAACGAAGAGCCCCTCTCCTGGTGCTCCGGTTTGACTTTCCAACTGCTTTCCTATCAATCTCCCAACTTGGAGAGACAGCCCCTTTAAGCTCCTGGTTCGCACAGGTTGCCAATTTGGCAGAGGATGAAAGGGAAGAGGGAGAACCAATGAGAGAGTAGCTGTTAGGCTTTTGGATGGGCACATGTCACTCTAATTTCCCGGCAGGAAGAAGAATTAACCAAAGTCTCAGCCACCCACCGGGAACCAGTATAGGTCCTGAACCAAAAGTTTGGACTTGCGTTCAGCTCACAAGAAACGAGTTGAAAAATGGAGCTCAGGGGCACAGCAATTCACAAACTGGCAGAGTAATCAAGGCCAACTATCGTCCAAAAATCTGTTGAGGGAAGGCAACGAGGCGGACTTGAAAGCGAGGCAGAATAGCAGGAAACAGATTTCAAGAGGTACGTTGGAATCGCCTGTAAAGCACAGGAAGAGGGGCACAACTTCGACAATGATGCACTTGGCCAAAAAGGGCGTATGCGTTTTCTCCTGAATATATTCAGGAGAAAACGCATACGCCCTTTTTGGCCAAGCAAGCAAGCGGGCAATGCAAATCTGCACTACAAAGAAGTATCACTTCCCACCGGTCAAAAGGGACATCCACGAAATGTGTAAAAACCAGAAAGGCAAGACAGGCCCTGGAGAACAGGGAGCCTTGTTATGCTGATGGGTGGGATGTAAGTTGCCAACTGCCTCACTGGAGGAGTGCATTGTGTTCCCTAAAACAAGTAAACAACAGAGCTACAGAGCCAAGGGCACTTCCAGTCTAGGGAATATACCTTGGGAAAACTGAAAATCCATAACACAGAGCCACCCCCAAATTGAGGGCTGCACTGCTTACAAGAACCTCAACCTGGGTACACCTGAAATATCCCAGGAAATATAAAAATGGTTCAAAACATTGGGGAACTTACGTACGATGGAATATCCCTCAGCCATGAAATCAATGTCATAAGACCAGTAGCAGCAAAATGAGTGGATTCAGGTACGATGTTTCTAAGTGAAAGAAGTCACACAGGAAAAGAAACTTATCATAAGATATCACTTAGGAAGATCCTGTAAACATGGCTACACATGAACTGAGTTAGGCAAGAGAACAGAGTCTCACATTTAGAAAACACTCTTATGCCTGCTTAAGGGGGAAGGAGAGGTGGGGTGATGCATCAAACCAGAGTTTGATATAAGCACAGGTACCGTTCCAAAAACCAACTATGGAATAGTCAAGACCTACACCTTCCTCAGTGAAAGGGACTCAAAACCCCATATTTCCCGCAGAGGAATAGATCTGACTAGTAAGAATCTTAAAACCTATGTATTGATATATCTCCATAAGGGAATCAAGTGTGTCTAGACTGGCATAAAAAGGGCAGCGAGAATCAGCTCAAACCCCCTCTAAACAGGAATTTCAAAAACAGAACAAAGAAACAGGGAAATTCTTTACAATTCCTTCAGGGTCTCTGATGCAACCTGGAATGACCCTATCTACAATGACAGCTGGATGTGGCATGAGGCTGGTCACTTGGGACTGAGAGGATTGGTGAGATTGGGTGAGCAAATGCAGACCGTTTAAAGCAATAATGCATGGCACCCATTCCATGTGTCCCAGCTCTCCAGGTTGAAGGGAATATTACTACAGCTATAACGTGTACGGGAAACCTAGAGAATGGACACACACTGAATACGAAAGGTTTCTAAAACTCAACGAAGAGCCCCTCTCCTGGTGCTCCGGTTTGACTTTCCAACTGCTTTCCTATCAATCTCCCAACTTGGAGAGACAGCCCCTTTAAGCTCCTGGTTCGCACAGGTTGCCAATTTGGCAGAGGATGAAAGGGAAGAGGGAGAACCAATGAGAGAGTAGCTGTTAGGTATTTGGATGGGCACATGTCACTCTAATTTCCCGGCAGGAAGAAGAATTAACCAAAGTCTCAGCCACCCACCGGGAACCAGTATAGGTCCTGAACCAAAAGTTTGGACTTGCGTTCAGCTCACAAGAAACGAGTTGAAAAATGGAGCTCAGGGGCACAGCAATTCACAAACTGGCAGAGTAATCAAGGCCCACTATCGTCCAAAAATCTGTTGAGGGAAGGCAACGAGGCGGACTTGAAAGCGAGGCAGAATAGCAGGAAACATATTTCAAGAGGTACGTTGGAATCGCCTGTAAAGCACAGGAAGAGGGGCACAACTTCGACAATGATGCACTTGGCCAAAAATGGCGTATGCGTTTCCTCCTGAATATATTCAGGAGAAAACGCATACGCCCTTTTTGGCCAAGCAAGCAAGCGGGCAATGCAAATCTGCACTACAAAGAAGTATCACTTCCCACCGGTCAAAAGGGACATCCACAAAATATGTAAAAACCAGAAAGGCAAGACAGGCCCTGGAGAACAGGGAGCCTTGTTATGCTGATGGGCGGGATGTAAGTTGCCAACTGCCTCACTGTAGGAGTGCATTGTGTTCCCTAAAACAAGTAAACAACAGAGCTACAGAGCCAAGGGCACTTCCAGTCTAGGGAATATACCTTGGGAAAACTGAAAATCCATAAGACAGAGCCACCCCCAAATTGACGGCTGCACTGCTTACAAGAACCTCAACCTGGGTACACCTGAAATATCCCAGGAAATATAAAAATGGTTCCAAACATTGTGGAACTTACGTACGATGGAATATCCCTCAGCCACGAAATCAATGTCATAAGACCAGTAGCAGCAAAATGAGTGGATTCAGGTACGATGATTCTAAGTGAAAGAAGTCACACAGGAAAAGAAACTTATCATAAGATATCACTTAGGAAGATCCTGTAAACATGGCTACACATGAACTGAGTTAGGCAAGAGAACAGAGTCTCACATTTAGAAAACACTCTTATGCCTGCTTAAGGGGGAAGGAGAGGTGGGGTGATGCATCAAACCAGAGTTTGATATAAGCACAGGTACCGTTCCAAAAACCAACTATGGTATAGACAAGACCTACACCTTCCTCACGGAAAGGGTCTCAAAACCCCATATTTCCCACAGAGGTATAGATCTGACTAGTAAGAATCTTAAAACCTATGTATTGATATGTGTCCGTAAGGGAATCAAGTGTGTCTAGACTGGCATAAACATGGCAGCGAGAATCAGCTCAAACCCACTCTAAAATGGAATTTCAAAAACAGAACAAAGAAACAGAGAAATTCTTTACAATTCCTTCAGGGTCTCTGATGCAACCTGGAATGACCCTATCTACAATGACAGCTGGATGTGGCATAAGGCTGGACACTTGGGACTGAGAGGATTGGTGAGATTGGGTGAGCAAATGCAGACCCTTTAAAGCAATAATGCATGGCACCCATTCCATGGGTCCCAGCTCTCCAGGTTGAAGGGAATATTACTACAGCTATAACATGTATGGGAAACCTAGAGAATGGACACACTGTCAATACGAAAGGTTTCTAAAACTCAACGAAGAGCCCCTCTCCTGGTGCTCCGGTTTGACTTTCCAACTGCTTTCCTATCAATCTCCCAACTTGGAGAGACAGCCCCTTAAGGCTCCTGGTTCGCACAGGTTGCCAATTTGGCAGAGGATGAAAGGGAAGAGGGAGAACCAATGAGAGAGTAGCTGTTAGGCATTTGGATGGGCACATGTCACTCTAATTTCCCGGCAGGAAGAAGAATTAACCAAAGTCTCAGCCACCCACCGGGAACCAGTATAGGTCCTGAACCAAAAGTTTGGACTTGCGTTCAGCTCACAAGAAACGAGTTGAAAAATGGAGCTCAGGGGCACAGCAATTCACAAACTGGCAGAGTAATCAAGGCCCACTATCGTCCAAAAATCTGTTGAGGGAAGGCAACGAGGCGGACTTGAAAGCGAGGCAGAATAGCAGGAAACATATTTCAAGAGGTACGTTGGAATCGCCTGTAAAGCACAGGAAGAGGGGCACAACTTCGACAATGATGCACTTGGCCAAAAATGGCGTATGCGTTTCCTCCTGAATATATTCAGGAGAAAACGCATACGCCCTTTTTGGCCAAGCAAGCAAGCGGGCAATGCAAATCTGCACTACAAAGAAGTATCACTTCCCACCGGTCAAAAGGGACATCCACAAAATATGTAAAAACCAGAAAGGCAAGACAGGCCCTGGAGAACAGGGAGCCTTGTTATGCTGATGGGCGGGATGTAAGTTGCCAACTGCCTCACTGTAGGAGTGCATTGTGTTCCCTAAAACAAGTAAACAACAGAGCTACAGAGCCAAGGGCACTTCCAGTCTAGGGAATATACCTTGGGAAAACTGAAAATCCATAAGACAGAGCCACCCCCAAATTGAGGGCTGCACTGCTTACAAGAACCTCAACCTGGGTACACCTGAAATATCCCAGGAAATATAAAAATGGTTCCAAACATTGTGGAACTTACGTACGATGGAATATCCCTCAGCCACGAAATCAATGTCATAAGACCCGTAGCAGCAAAATGAGTGGATTCAGGTACGATGATTCTAAGTGAAAGAAGTCACACAGGAAAAGAAACTTATCATAAGGTATCGCTTAGGAAGATCCTGTAAACATGGCTACACATGAACTGAGTTAGGCAAGAGAACAGAGTCTCACATTTAGAAAACACTCTTATGCCTGCTTAAGGGGGAAGGAGAGGTGGGGTGATGCATCAAACCAGAGTTTGATATAAGCACAGGTACCGTTCCAAAAACCAACTATGGTATAGACAAGACATACACCTTCCTCAATGAAAGGGTCTCAAAACACCATATTTCCCGCAGAGTAATAGATCTGACTAGTAAGAATCTTAAAACCTATGTATTGATATGTCTCCGTAAGGGAATCAAGTGTGTCTAGACTGGCATAAACATGGCAGCGAGAATCAGCTCAAACCCACTCTAAAAAGGAATTTCAAAAACAGAACAAAGAAACAGAGAAATTCTTTACAATTCCTTCAGGGTCTCTGATGCAACCTGGAATGACCCTATCTACAATGACAGCTGGATGTGGCATAAGGCTGGACACTTGGGACTGAGAGGATTGGTGAGATTGGGTGAGCAAATGCAGACCCTTTAAAGCAATAATGAATGGCACCCATTCCATGGGTCCCAGCTCTCCAGGTTGAAGGGAATATTACTACAGCTATAACGTGTACGGGAAACCTAGAGAATGGACACACTGTGAATACGAAAGGTTTCTAAAACTCAACGAAGAGCCCCTCTCCTGGTGCTCCGGTTTGACTTTCCAACTGCTTTCCTATCAATCTCCCAACTTGGAGAGACAGCCCCTTTAAGCTCCTGGTTCGCACAGGTTGCCAATTTGGCAGAGGATGAAAGGGAAGAGGGAGAACCAATGAGAGAGTAGCTGTTAGGCTTTTGGATGGGCACATGTCACTCTAATTTCCCGGCAGGAAGAAGAATTAACCAAAGTCTCAGCCACCCACCGGGAACCAGTATAGGTCCTGAACCAAAAGTTTGGACTTGCGTTCAGCTCACAAGAAACGAGTTGAAAAATGGAGCTCAGGGGCACAGCAATTCACAAACTGGCAGAGTAATCAAGGCCAACTATCGTCCAAAAATCTGTTGAGGGAAGGCAACGAGGCGGACTTGAAAGCGAGGCAGAATAGCAGGAAACAGATTTCAAGAGGTACGTTGGAATCGCCTGTAAAGCACAGGAAGAGGGGCACAACTTCGACAATGATGCACTTGGCCAAAAAGGGCGTATGCGTTTTCTCCTGAATATATTCAGGAGAAAACGCATACGCCCTTTTTGGCCAAGCAAGCAAGCGGGCAATGCAAATCTGCACTACAAAGAAGTATCACTTCCCACCGGTCAAAAGGGACATCCACGAAATGTGTAAAAACCAGAAAGGCAAGACAGGCCCTGGAGAACAGGGAGCCTTGTTATGCTGATGGGTGGGATGTAAGTTGCCAACTGCCTCACTGGAGGAGTGCATTGTGTTCCCTAAAACAAGTAAACAACAGAGCTACAGAGCCAAGGGCACTTCCAGTCTAGGGAATATACCTTGGGAAAACTGAAAATCCATAACACAGAGCCACCCCCAAATTGAGGGCTGCACTGCTTACAAGAACCTCAACCTGGGTACACCTGAAATATCCCAGGAAATATAAAAATGGTTCAAAACATTGGGGAACTTACGTACGATGGAATATCCCTCAGCCATGAAATCAATGTCATAAGACCAGTAGCAGCAAAATGAGTGGATTCAGGTACGATGTTTCTAAGTGAAAGAAGTCACACAGGAAAAGAAACTTATCATAAGATATCACTTAGGAAGATCCTGTAAACATGGCTACACATGAACTGAGTTAGGCAAGAGAACAGAGTCTCACATTTAGAAAACACTCTTATGCCTGCTTAAGGGGGAAGGAGAGGTGGGGTGATGCATCAAACCAGAGTTTGATATAAGCACAGGTACCGTTCCAAAAACCAACTATGGAATAGTCAAGACCTACACCTTCCTCAGTGAAAGGGACTCAAAACCCCATATTTCCCGCAGAGGAATAGATCTGACTAGTAAGAATCTTAAAACCTATGTATTGATATATCTCCATAAGGGAATCAAGTGTGTCTAGACTGGCATAAAAAGGGCAGCGAGAATCAGCTCAAACCCCCTCTAAACAGGAATTTCAAAAACAGAACAAAGAAACAGGGAAATTCTTTACAATTCCTTCAGGGTCTCTGATGCAACCTGGAATGACCCTATCTACAATGACAGCTGGATGTGGCATGAGGCTGGTCACTTGGGACTGAGAGGATTGGTGAGATTGGGTGAGCAAATGCAGACCGTTTAAAGCAATAATGCATGGCACCCATTCCATGTGTCCCAGCTCTCCAGGTTGAAGGGAATATTACTACAGCTATAACGTGTACGGGAAACCTAGAGAATGGACACACACTGAATACGAAAGGTTTCTAAAACTCAACGAAGAGCCCCTCTCCTGGTGCTCCGGTTTGACTTTCCAACTGCTTTCCTATCAATCTCCCAACTTGGAGAGACAGCCCCTTTAAGCTCCTGGTTCGCACAGGTTGCCAATTTGGCAGAGGATGAAAGGGAAGAGGGAGAACCAATGAGAGAGTAGCTGTTAGGTATTTGGATGGGCACATGTCACTCTAATTTCCCGGCAGGAAGAAGAATTAACCAAAGTCTCAGCCACCCACCGGGAACCAGTATAGGTCCTGAACCAAAAGTTTGGACTTGCGTTCAGCTCACAAGAAACGAGTTGAAAAATGGAGCTCAGGGGCACAGCAATTCACAAACTGGCAGAGTAATCAAGGCCCACTATCGTCCAAAAATCTGTTGAGGGAAGGCAACGAGGCGGACTTGAAAGCGAGGCAGAATAGCAGGAAACATATTTCAAGAGGTACGTTGGAATCGCCTGTAAAGCACAGGAAGAGGGGCACAACTTCGACAATGATGCACTTGGCCAAAAATGGCGTATGCGTTTCCTCCTGAATATATTCAGGAGAAAACGCATACGCCCTTTTTGGCCAAGCAAGCAAGCGGGCAATGCAAATCTGCACTACAAAGAAGTATCACTTCCCACCGGTCAAAAGGGACATCCACAAAATATGTAAAAACCAGAAAGGCAAGACAGGCCCTGGAGAACAGGGAGCCTTGTTATGCTGATGGGCGGGATGTAAGTTGCCAACTGCCTCACTGTAGGAGTGCATTGTGTTCCCTAAAACAAGTAAACAACAGAGCTACAGAGCCAAGGGCACTTCCAGTCTAGGGAATATACCTTGGGAAAACTGAAAATCCATAAGACAGAGCCACCCCCAAATTGACGGCTGCACTGCTTACAAGAACCTCAACCTGGGTACACCTGAAATATCCCAGGAAATATAAAAATGGTTCCAAACATTGTGGAACTTACGTACGATGGAATATCCCTCAGCCACGAAATCAATGTCATAAGACCAGTAGCAGCAAAATGAGTGGATTCAGGTACGATGATTCTAAGTGAAAGAAGTCACACAGGAAAAGAAACTTATCATAAGATATCACTTAGGAAGATCCTGTAAACATGGCTACACATGAACTGAGTTAGGCAAGAGAACAGAGTCTCACATTTAGAAAACACTCTTATGCCTGCTTAAGGGGGAAGGAGAGGTGGGGTGATGCATCAAACCAGAGTTTGATATAAGCACAGGTACCGTTCCAAAAACCAACTATGGTATAGACAAGACCTACACCTTCCTCACGGAAAGGGTCTCAAAACCCCATATTTCCCACAGAGGTATAGATCTGACTAGTAAGAATCTTAAAACCTATGTATTGATATGTGTCCGTAAGGGAATCAAGTGTGTCTAGACTGGCATAAACATGGCAGCGAGAATCAGCTCAAACCCACTCTAAAATGGAATTTCAAAAACAGAACAAAGAAACAGAGAAATTCTTTACAATTCCTTCAGGGTCTCTGATGCAACCTGGAATGACCCTATCTACAATGACAGCTGGATGTGGCATAAGGCTGGACACTTGGGACTGAGAGGATTGGTGAGATTGGGTGAGCAAATGCAGACCCTTTAAAGCAATAATGCATGGCACCCATTCCATGGGTCCCAGCTTTCCAGGTTGAAGGGAATATTACTACAGCTATAACGTGTACGGGAAACCTAGAGAATGGACACAATGTGAATACGAAAGGTTTCTAAAACTCAACGAAGAGCCCCTCTCCTGGTGCTCCGGTTTGACTTTCCAACTGCTTTCCTATCAATCTCCCAACTTGGAGAGACAGCCCCTTTAAGCTCCTGGTGCACACAGTTTGCCAATTTGGCAGAGGATGAAAGGGAAGAGGGAGAACCAATGAGAGAGTAGCTGTTAGGCATTTGGATGGGCACATGTCACTCTAATTTCCCGGCAGGAAGAAGAATTAACCAAAGTCTCAGCCACCCACCGGGAACCAGTATAGGTCCTGAACCAAAAGTTTGGACTTGCGTTCAGCTCACAAGAAACGAGTTGAAAAATGGAGCTCAGGGGCACAGCAATTCACAAACTGGCAGAGTAATCAAGGCCAACTATCGTCCAAAAATCTGTTGAGGGAAGGCAACGAGGCGGACTTGAAAGCGAGGCAGAATAGCAGGAAACAGATTTCAAGAGGTACGTTGGAATCGCCTGTAAAGCACAGGAAGAGGGGCACAACTTCGACAATGATGCACTTGGCCAAAAAGGGCGTATGCGTTTTCTCCTGAATATATTCAGGAGAAAACGCATACGCCCTTTTTGGCCAAGCAAGCAAGCGGGCAATGCAAATCTGCACTACAAAGAAGTATCACTTCCCACCGGTCAAAAGGGACATCCACAAAATGTGTAAAAACCAGAAAGGCAAGACAGGCCCTGGAGAACAGGGAGCCTTGTTATGCTGATGGGCGGGATGTAAGTTGCCAACTGCCTCACTGGAGGAGTGCATTGTGTTCCCTAAAACAAGTAAACAACAGAGCTACAGAGCCAAGGGCACTTCCAGTCTAGGGAATATACCTTGGGAAAACTGAAAATCCATAACACAGAGCCACCCCCAAATTGAGGGCTGCACTGCTTACAGGAACCTCAACCTGGGTACACCTGAAATATCCCAGGAAATATAAAAATGGTTCCAAACATTGTGGAACTTACGTACGATGGAATATCCCTCAGCCATGAAATCAATGTCATAAGACCAGTAGCAGCAAAATGAGTGGATTCAGGTACGATGATTCTAAGTGAAAGAAGTCACACAGGAAAAGAAACTTATCATAAGATATCACTTAGGAAGATCCTGTAAACATGGCTACACATGAACTGAGTTAGGCAAGAGAACAGAGTCTCACATTTAGAAAACACTCTTATGCCTGCTTAAGGGGGAAGGAGACGTGGGGTGATGCATCAAACCAGAGTTTGATATAAGCACAGGTACCGTTCCAAAAACCAACTATGGAATAGACAAGACCTACACCTTCCTCAGTGAAAGGGACTCAAAACCCCATATTTCCCGCAGAGGAATAGATCTGACTAGTAAGAATCTTAAAACCTATGTATTGATATGTCTCCGTAAGGGAATCAAGTGTGTCTAGACTGGCATAAACAGGGCAGCGAGAATCAGCTCAAACCCACTCTAAAGAGGAATTTCAAAAACAGAACAAAGAAACAGGGAAATTCTTTACAATTCCTTCAGGGTCTCTGATGCAACCTGGAATGACCCTATGTACAATGACACCTGGATGTGGCATAAGGCTGGACACTTGGGACTGAGAGGATTGGTGAGATTGGGTGAGCAAATGCAGACCCTTTAAAGCAATAATGCATGGCACCCATTCCATGGGTCCCAGCTCTCCAGGTTGAAGGGAATATTACTACAGCTATAACGTGTACGGGAAACCTAGAGAATGGACACACTGTGAATACGAAAGGTTTCTAAAACTCAACGAAGAGCCCCTCTCCTGGTGCTCCGGTTTGACTTTCCAACTGCTTTCCTATCAATCTCCCAACTTGGAGAGACAGCCCCTTTAAGCTCCTGGTTCGCACAGGTTGCCAATTTGGCAGAGGATGAAAGGGAAGAGGGAGAACCAATGAGAGAGTAGCTGTTAGGCATTTGGATGGGCACATGTCCCTCTAATTTCCCGGCAGGAAGAAGAATTAACCAAAGTCTCAGCCACCCACCGGGAACCAGTATAGGTCCTGAACCAAAAGTTTGGACTTGCGTTCAGCTCACAAGAAGCGAGTTGAAAAATGGAGCTCAGGGGCACAGCAATTCACAAACTGGCAGAGTAATCAAAGCCAACTATCGTCCAAAAATCTGTTGAGGGAAGGCAACGAGGCGGACTTGAAAGCGAGGCAGAATAGCAGGAAACAGATTTCAAGAGGTACGTTGGAATCGCCTGTAAAGCACAGGAAGAGGGGCACAACTTCGACAATGATGCAGTTGGCCAAAAAGGGCGTATGCGTTTTCTCCTGAATATATTCAGGAGAAAACGCATACGCCCTTTTTGGCCAAGCAAGCAAGCGGGCAATGCAAATCTGCACTACAAAGAAGTATCACTTCCCACTGGTCAAAAGGGACATCCACAAAATGTGTAAAAACCAGAAAGGCAAGACAGGCCCTGGAGAACAGGGAGCCTTGTTATGCTGATGGGCGGGATGTAAGTTGCCAACTGCCTCACTGGAGGAGTGCATTGTGTTCCCTAAAACAAGTAAACAACAGAGCTACAGAGCCAAGGGCACTTCCAGTCTAGGGAATATACCTTGGGAAAACTGAAAATCCATAACACAGAGCCACCCCCAAATTGAGGGCTGCACTGCTTACAAGAACCTCAACCTGGGTACACCTGAAATATCCCAGGAAATATAAAAATGGTTCCAAACATTGTGGAACTTACGTACGATGGAATATCCCTCAACCACGAAATCAATGTCATAAGAGCAGTAGCAGCAAAATGAGTGGATTCAGGTACGATGATTCTAAGTGAAAGAAGTCACACAGGAAAAGAAACTTATCATAAGATATCACTTAGGAAGATCCTGTAAACATGGCTACACATGAACTGAGTTAGGAAAGAGAACAGAGTCTCACATTTAGAAAACACTCTTATGCCTGCTTAAGGGGGAAGGAGAGTTGGGGTGATGCATCAAACCAGAGTTTGATATAAGCACAGGTACCGTTCCAAAAACCAACTATGGTATAGACAAGACCTACACCTTCCTCAATGAAAGGGTCTCAAAACCCATATTTCCCGCAGAGGAATAGATCTGACTAGTAAGAATCTTAAAACCTATGTATTGATATGTCTCCGTAAGGGAATCAAGTGTGTCTAGACTGGCATAAACATGGCAGCGAGAATCAGCTCAAACCCACTCTAAAAAGGAATTTCAAAAACAGAACAAAGAAACAGAGAAATTCTTTACAATTCCTTCAGGGTCTCTGATGCAACCTGGAATGACCCTATCTACAATGACAGCTGGATGTGGCATAAGGCTGGACACTTGGGACTGAGAGGATTGGTGAGATTGGGTGAGCAAATGCAGACCCTTTAAAGCAATAATGCATGGCACCCATTCCATGGGTCCCAGCTCTCCAGGTTGAAGGGAATATTACTACAGCTATAACATGTACGGGAAACCTAGAGAATGGACACACTGTGAATACGAAAGGTTTCTAAAACTCAACGAACAGCCCCTCTCCTGGTGCTCCGGTTTGACTTTCCAACTGCTTTCCTATCAATCTCCCAACTTGGAGAGACAACCCCTTTAAGCTCCTGGTTCGCACAGGTTGCCAATTTGGCAGAGGATGAAAGGGAAGAGGGAGAACCAATGAGAGAGTAGCTGTTAGGCATTTGGATGGGCACATGTCACTCTAATTTCCCGGCAGGAAGAAGAATTAACCAAAGTCTCAGCCACCCACCGGGAACCAGTATAGGTCCTGAACCAAAAGTTTGGACTTGCGTTCAGCTCACAAGAAACGAGTTGAAAAATGGAGCTCAGGGGCACAGCAATTCACAAACTGGCAGAGTAATCAAGGCCAACTATCGTCCAAAAATCTGTTGAGGGAAGGCAACGAGGCGGACTTGAAAGCGAGGCAGAATAGCAGGAAACAGATTTCAAGAGGTACGTTGGAATCGCCTGTAAAGCACAGGAAGAGGGGCACAACTTCGACAATGATGCACTTGGCCAAAAAGGGCATATGCGTTTTCTCCTGAATATATTCAGGAGAAAACGCATACGCCCTTTTTGGCCAAGCAAGCAAGCGGGCAATGCAAATCTGCACTACAAAGAAGTATCACTTCCCACCGGTCAAAAGGGACATCCACGAAATGTGTAAAAACCAGAAAGGCAAGACAGGCCCTGGAGAACAGGGAGCCTTGTTATGCTGATGGGCGGGATGTAAGTTGCCAACTGCCTCACTGGAGGAGTGCATTGTGTTCCCTAAAACAAGTAAACAACAGAGCTACAGAGCCAAGGGCACTTCCAGTCTAGGGAATATACCTTGGGAAAACTGAAAATCCATAACACAGAGCCACCCCCAAATTGAGGGCTGCACTGCTTACAAGAACCTCAACCTGGGTACACCTGAAATATCCCAGGAAATATAAAAATGGTTCCAAACATTGTGGAACTTACGTACGATGGAATATCCCTCAGCCATGAAATCAATGTCATAAGACCAGTAGCAGCAAAATGAGTGGATTCAGGTACGATGTTTCTAAGTGAAAGAAGTCACACAGGAAAAGAAACTTATCATAAGATATCACTTAGGAAGATCCTGTAAACATGGCTACACATGAACTGAGTTAGGCAAGAGAACAGAGTCTCACATTTAGAAAACACTCTTATGCCTGCTTAAGGGGGAAGGAGAGGTGGGGTGATGCATCAAACCAGAGTTTGATATAAGCACAGGTACCGTTCCAAAAACCAACTATGGAATAGTCAAGACCTACACCTTCCTCAGTGAAAGGGACTCAAAACCCCATATTTCCCGCAGAGGAATAGATCTGACTAGTAAGAATCTTAAAACCTATGTATTGATATATCTCCATAAGGGAATCAAGTGTGTCTAGACTGGCATAAAAAGGGCAGCGAGAATCAGCTCAAACCCCCTCTAAACAGGAATTTCAAAAACAGAACAAAGAAACAGGGAAATTCTTTACAATTCCTTCAGGGTCTCTGATGCAACCTGGAATGACCCTATCTACAATGACAGCTGGATGTGGCATGAGGCTGGTCACTTGGGACTGAGAGGATTGGTGAGATTGGGTGAGCAAATGCAGACCGTTTAAAGCAATAATGCATGGCACCCATTCCATGTGTCCCAGCTCTCCAGGTTGAAGGGAATATTACTACAGCTATAACGTGTACGGGAAACCTAGAGAATGGACACACACTGAATACGAAAGGTTTCTAAAACTCAACGAAGAGCCCCTCTCCTGGTGCTCCGGTTTGACTTTCCAACTGCTTTCCTATCAATCTCCCAACTTGGAGAGACAGCCCCTTTAAGCTCCTGGTTCGCACAGGTTGCCAATTTGGCAGAGGATGAAAGGGAAGAGGGAGAACCAATGAGAGAGTAGCTGTTAGGCATTTGGATGGGCACATGTCACTCTAATTTCCCGGCAGGAAGAAGAATTAACCAAAGTCTCAGCCACCCACCGGGAACCAGTATAGGTCCTGAACCAAAAGTTTGGACTTGCGTTCAGCTCACAAGAAACGAGTTGAAAAATGGAGCTCAGGGGCACTGCAATTCACAAACTGGCAGAGTAATCAAGGCCCACTATCGTCCAAAAATCTGTTGAGGGAAGGCAACGAGGCGGACTTGAAAGCGAGGCAGAATAGCAGGAAACAGATTTCAAGAGGTACGTTGGAATCGCCTGTAAAGCACAGGAAGAGGGGCACAACTTCGACAATGATGCACTTGGCCAAAAATGGCGTATGCATTTTCTCCTGAATATATTCAGGAGAAAACGCATACGCCCTTTTTGGCCAAGCAAGCAAGCGGGCAATGCAAATCTGCACTACAAAGAAGTATCACTTCCCACCGGTCAAAAGGGACATCCACAAAATGTGTAAAAACCAGAAAGGCAAGACAGGCCCTGGAGAACAGGGAGCCTTGTTATGCTGATGGGCGGGATGTAAGTTTCCAACTGCCTCACTGGAGGAGTGCATTGTGTTCCCTAAAACAAGTAAACAACAGAGCTACAGAGCCAAGGGCACTTCCAGTCTAGGGAATATACCTTGGGAAAACTGAAAATCCATAAGACAGAGCCACCCCCAAATTGAGGGCTGCACTGCTTACAGGAACCTCAACCTGGGTACACCTGAAATATCCCAGGAAATATAAAAATGGTTCCAAACATTGTGGAACTTACGTACGATGGAATATCCCTCAGCCACGAAATCAATGTCATAAGACCAGTAGCAGCAAAATGAGTGGATTCAGGTACGATGATTCTAAGTGAAAGAAGTCACACAGGAAAAGAAACTTATCATAAGATATCACTTAGGAAGATCCTGTAAACATGGCTACACATGAACTGAGTTAGGCAAGAGAACAGAGTCTCACATTTAGAAAACACTCTTATGCCTGCTTAAGGGGGAAGGAGAGGTGGGGTGATGCATCAAACCAGAGTTTGATATAAGCACAGGTACCGTTCCAAAAACCAACTATGGAATAGACAAGACCTACACCTTCCTCAGTGAAAGGGACTCAAAACCCCATATTTCCCGCAGAGGAATAGATCTGACTAGTAAGAATCTTAAAACCTATGTATTGATATGTCTCCGTAAGGGAATCAAGTGTGTCTACACTGGCATAAACATGGCAGCGAGAATCAGCTCAAACCCACTCTAAAAAGGAATTTCAAAAACAGAAAAAAGAAACAGAGAAATTCTTCACAATTCCTTCAGGGTCGCTGATGCAACCTGGAATGACCCTATCTACAATGACAGCTGGATGTGGCATAAGGCTGGACACTTGGGACTGAGAGGATTGGTGAGATTGGGTGAGCAAATGCAGACCCTTTAAAGCAATAATGCATGGCACCCATTCCATGGGTCCCAACTCTCCAGGTTGAAGGGAATATTACTACAGCTATAACATGTACGGGAAACATAGAGAATGGACACTCTGTGAATACGAAAGGTTTCTAAAACTCAACGAAGAGCCCCTCTCCTGGTGCTCCGGTTTGACTTTCCAACTGCTTTCCTATCAATCTCCCAACTTGGAGAGACAGCCCCTTTAAGCTCCTGTTGCGCACAGGTTGCCAAATTGGCAGAGGATGAAAGGGAAGAGGGAGAACCAATGAGAGAGTAGCTGTTAGGCATTTGAATGGGCACATGTCACTCTAATTTCCCGGCAGGAAGAAGAATTAACCAAAGTCTCAGCCACCCACCGGGAACCAGTATAGGTCCTGAACCAAAAGTTTGGACTTGCGTTCAGCTCACAAAAAACGAGTTGAAAATTGGAGCTCAGGGGCACAGCAATTCACAAACTGGCAGAGTAATCAAGGCCCACTATCGTCCAAAAATCTGTTGAGGGAAGGCAACGAGGTGGACTTGAAAGCGAGGCAGAATAGCAGGAAAGAGATTTCAAGAGGTACATTGGAATCGCCTGTAAAGCACAGGAAGAGGGGCACAACTTCGACAATGATGCACTTGGCCAAAAAGGGCGTATGCGTTTTCTCCTGAATATATTCAGGAGAAAACGCATACGCCCTTTTTGGCCAAGCAAGCAAGCGGGCAATGCAAATCTGCACTACAAAGAAGTATCACTTCCCACCGGTCAAAAGGGACATCCACAAAATGTGAAAAAACCAGAAAGGCAAGACAGGCCCTGGAGAACAGGGAGCCTTGTTATGCTGATGGACGGGATGTAAGTTGCCAACTCCCTCACTGGAGGAGTGCATTGTGTTCCCTAAAACAAGTAAACAACAGAGCTACAGAGCCAAGGGCACTTCCAGTCTAGGGAATATACCTTGGGAAAACTGAAAATCCATAACACAGAGCCACCCCCAAATTGAGGGCTGCACTGCTTACAAGAACCTCAACCTGGGTACACCTGAAATATCCCAGGAAATATAAAAATGGTTCCAAACATTGTGGAACTTACGTACGATGGAATATCCCTCAACCACGAAATCAATGTCATAAGACCAGTAGCAGCAAAATGAGTGGATTCAGGTACGATGATTCTAAGTGAAAGAAGTCACACAGGAAAAGAAACTTATCATAAGATATCACTTAGGAAGATCCTGTAAACATGGCTACACATGAACTGAGTTAGGCAAGAGAACAGAGTCTCACATTTAGAAAACAATCTTATGCCTGCTTAACGGGGAAGGAGAGGTGGGGTGATGCATCAAACCAGAGTTTGATATAAGCACAGGTACCATTCCAAAAACCAACTATGGAATAGACAAGACCTACACTTTCCTCAGTGAAAGGGACTCAAAACCCCATATTTCCCACAGAGGAATAGATCTGACTAGTAAGAATCTTAAAACCTATGTATTGATATGTCTCCGTAAGGGAATCAAGTGTGTCTAGACTGGCATAAACATGGCAGCGAGAATCAGCTCAAACCCACTCTAAAAAGGAATTTCAAAAACAGAACAAAGAAACAGAGAAATTCTTCACAATTCCTTCAGGGTCGCTGATGCAACCTGGAATGACCCTATCTACAATGACAGCTGGATGTGGCATAAGGCTGGACACTTGTGACTGAGAGGATTGGTGAGATTGGGTGAGCAAATGCAGCCCCTTTAAAGCAATAATGCATGGCACCCATTCCATGGGTCCCAGCTCTCCAGGTTGAAGGGAATATTACTACAGCTATAACGTGTACGGGAAATCTAGAGAATGGACACACTGTGAATACGAAAGGTTTCTAAAACTCAATGAAGAACCCCTCTCCTGGTGCTCCGGTTTGACTTTCCAACTGCTTTCCTATCAATCTCCCAACTTGGAGAGACAGCCCCTTTAAGCTCCTGTTTCGCACAGGTTGCCAATTTGGCAGAGGATGAAAGGGAAGAGGGAGAACCAATGAGAGAGTAGCTGTTAGGCATTTGGATGGGCACATGTCACTCTAATTTCCCGGCAGGAAGAAGAATTAACCAAAGTCTCAGCCACCCACCGGGAACGAGTATAGGTCCTGAACCAAAAGTTTGGACTTGCGTTCAGCTCACAAGAAACGAGTTGAAAAATGGAGCTCAGGGGCACAGCAATTCACAAACTGGCAGAGTAATCAAGGCCAACTATCGTCCAAAAATCTGTTGAGGGAAGGCAACGAGGCGGACTTGAAAGCGAGGCAGAATAGCAGGAAACAGATTTCAAGAGGTACGTTGGAATCGCCTGTAAAGCACAGGAAGAGGGGCACAACTTCGACAATGATGCACTTGGCCAAAAAGGGCATATGCGTTTTCTCCTGAATATATTCAGGAGAAAACGCATACGCCCTTTTTGGCCAAGCAAGCAAGCGGGCAATGCAAATCTGCACTACAAAGAAGTATCACTTCCCACCGGTCAAAAGGGACATCCACAAAATGTGTAAAAACCAGAAAGGCAAGACAGGCCCTGGAGAACAGGGAGCCTTGTTATGCTGATGGGCGGGATGTAAGTTGCCAACTGCCTCACTGGAGGAGTGCATTGTGTTCCCTAAAACAAGTAAACAACAGAGCTACAGAGCCAAGGGCACTTCCAGTCTAGGGAATATACCTTGGGAAAACTGAAAATCCATAAGACAGAGCCACCCCCAAATTGAGGGCTGCACAGCTTACAAGAACCTCAACCTGGGGACACCTAAAATATCCCAGGAAATATAAAAATGGTTCCAAACATTGTGGAACTTACGTACGATGGAATATCCCTCAGCCATGAAATCAATGTCATAAGACCAGTAGCAGCAAAATGAGTGGATTCAGGTACGATGATTCTAAGTGAAAGAAGTCACACAGGAAAAGAAACTTATCATAAGATATCACTTAGGAAGATCCTGTAAACATGGCTACACATGAACTGAGTTAGGCAAGAGAACAGAGTCTCACATTTAGAAAACACTCTTATGCCTTCTTAAGGGGGAAGGAGAGGTGGGGTGATGCATCAAACCAGAGTTTGATATAAGCACAGGTACCGTTCCAAAAACCAACTATGGAATAGACAAGACCTACACCTTCCTCAGTGAAAGGGACTCAAAACCCCATATTTCCCACAGAGGAATAGATCTGACTAGTAAGAATCTTAAAACCTATGTATTGATATGTCTCCGTAAGGGAATCAAGTGTGTCTAGACTGGCATAAACATGGCAGCGAGAATCAGCTCAAACCCACTCTAAAAAGGAATTTCAAAAACAGAACAAAGAAACAGGGAAATTCTTCACAATTCCTTCAGGGCCTCTGATGCAACCTGGAATGACCCTATCTACAATGACAGCTGGATGTGGCATAAGGCTGGACACTTGGGACTGAGAGGATTGGTGAGATTGGGTGAGCAAATGCAGACCCTTTAAAGCAATACTGCATGGCACCCATTCCATGGGTCCCAGCTCTCCAGGTTGAAGGGAATATTACTACAGCTATAACGTGTACGGGAAACCTAGAGAATGGACACACTGTGAATACGAAAGGTTTCTAAAACTCAATGAAGAACCCCTCTCCTGGTGCTCCGGTTTGACTTTCCAACTGCTTTCCTATCAATCTCCCAACTTGGAGAGACAGCCCCTTTAAGCTCCTGGTTCGCACAGGTTGCCAATTTGGCAGAGGATGAAAGGGAAGAGGGAGAACCAATGAGAGAGTAGCTGTTAGGCATTTGGATGGGCACATGTCACTCTAATTTCCCGGCAGGAAGAAGAATTAACCAAAGTCTCAGCCACCCACCGGGAACGAGTATAGGTCCTGAACCAAAAGTTTGGACTTGCGTTCAGCTCACAAGAAACGAGTTGAAAAATGGAGCTCAGGGGCACAGCAATTCACAGACTGGCAGAGTAATCAAGGCCAACTATCGTCCAAAAATCTGTTGAGGGAAGGCAACGAGGTGGACTTGAAAGCGAGGCAGAATAGCAGGAAACAGATTTCAAGAGGTACGTTGGAATCGCCTGTAAAGCACAGGAAGAGGGGCACAACTTCGACAATGATGCACTTGGCCAAAAAGGGCGTATGCGTTTTCTCCTGAATATATTCAGGAGAAAACGCATACGCCCTTTTTGGCCAAGCAAGCAAGCGGGCAATGCAAATCTGCACTACAAAGAAGTATCACTTCCCACCGGTCAAAAGGGACATCCACAAAATGTGTAAAAACCAGAAAGGCAAGACAGGCCCTGGAGAACAGGGAGCCTTGTTATGCTGATGGGCGGGAAGTAAGTTGCCAACTGCCTCACTGGAGGAGTGCATTGTGTTCCCTAAAACAAGTAAACAACAGAGCTACAGAGCCAAGGGCACTTCCAGTCTAGGAAATATACCTTGGGAAAACTGAAAATCCATAACACAGAGCCACCCCCAAATTGAGGGCTGCACTGCTTACAAGAACCTCAACCTGGGTACACCAGAAATATCCCAGGAAATATAAAAATGGTTCCAAACATTGTGGAACTTACGTACGATGGAATATCCCTCAGCCACGAAATCAATGTCATAAGACCAGTAGCAGCAAAATGAGTGGATTCAGGTACGATGATTCTAAGTGAAAGAAGTCACACAGGAAAAGAAACTTATCATAAGATATCACTTAGGAAGATCCTGTAAACATGGCTACACATGAACTGAGTTAGGCAAGAGAACAGAGTCTCACATTTAGAAAACACTCTTATGCCTGCTTAAGGGGGAAGGAGAGGTGGGGTGATGCATCAAACCAGAGTTTGATATAAGCACAGGTACCGTTCCAAAAACCAACTATGGAATAGACAAGACCTCCACCTTCCTCAGTGAAAGGGACTCAAAACCCCATATTTCCCGCAGAGGAATAGATCTGACTAGTAAGAATCTTAAAACCTATGTATTGATATGTCTCCGTAAGGGAATCAAGTGTGTCTAGACTGGCATAAACATGGCAGCGAGAATCAGCTCAAACCCACTCTAAAAAGGAATTTCAAAAACAGAACAAAGAAACAGAGAAATTCTTCACAATTCCTTCAGGGTCGCTGATGCAACCTGGAATGACCCTATCTACAATGACAGCTGGATGTGGCATAAGGCTGGACACTTGGGACTGAGAGGATTGGTGAGATTGGGTGAGCAAATGCAGACCCTTTAAAGCAATAATGCATGGCACCCATTCCATGGGTCCCAACTCTCCAGGTTGAAGGGAATATTACTACAGCTATAACATGTACGGGAAACATAGAGAATGGACACTCTGTGAATACGAAAGGTTTCTAAAACTCAACGAAGAGCCCCTCTCCTGGTGCTCCGGTTTGACTTTCCAACTGCTTTCCTATCAATCTCCCAACTTGGAGAGACAGCCCCTTTAAGCTCCTGTTTCGCACAGGTTGCCAAATTGGCAGAGGATGAAAGGGAAGAGGGAGAACCAATGAGAGAGTAGCTGTTAGGCATTTGGATGGGCACATGTCACTCTAATTTCCCGGCAGGAAGAAGAATTAACCAAAGTCTCAGCCACCCACCGGGAACCAGTATAGGTCCTGAACCAAAAGTTTGGACTTGCGTTCAGCTCACAAAAAACGAGTTGAAAAATGGAGCTCAGGGGCACAGCAATTCACAAACTGGCAGAGTAATCAAGGCCCACTATCGTCCAAAAATCTGTTGAGGGAAGGCAACGAGGTGGACTTGAAAGCGAGGCAGAATAGCAGGAAAGAGATTTCAAGAGGTACATTGGAATCGCCTGTAAAGCACAGGAAGAGGGGCACAACTTCGACAATGATGCACTTGGCCAAAAAGGGCGTATGCGTTTTCTCCTGAATATATTCAGGAGAAAACGCATACGCCCTTTTTGGCCAAGCAAGCAAGCGGGCAATGCAAATCTGCACTACAAAGAAGTATCACTTCCCACCGGTCAAAAGGGACATCCACAAAATGTGTAAAAACCAGAAAGGCAAGACAGGCCCTGGAGAACAGGGAGCCTTGTTATGCTGATGGACGGGATGTAAGTTGCCAACTCCCTCACTGGAGGAGTGCATTGTGTTCCCTAAAACAAGTAAACAACAGAGCTACAGAGCCAAGGGCACTTCCAGTCTAGGGAATATACCTTGGGAAAACTGAAAATCCATAAGACAGAGCCACCCCCAAATTGAGGGCTGCACTGCTTACAAGAACCTCAACCTGGGTACACCTGAAATATCCCAGGAAATATAAAAATGGTTCCAAACATTGTGGAACTTACGTACGATGGAATATCCCTCAACCACGAAATCAATGTCATAAGACCAGTAGCAGCAAAATGAGTGGATTCAGGTACGATGATTCTAAGTGAAAGAAGTCACACAGGAAAAGAAACTTATCATAAGATATCACTTAGGAAGATCCTGTAAACATGGCTACACATGAACTGAGTTAGGCAAGAGAACAGAGTCTCACATTTAGAAAACAATCTTATGCCTGCTTAACGGGGAAGGAGAGGTGGGGTGATGCATCAAACCAGAGTTTGATATAAGCACAGGTACCATTCCAAAAACCAACTATGGAATAGACAAGACCTACACTTTCCTCAGTGAAAGGGACTCAAAACCCCATATTTCCCACAGAGGAATAGATCTGACTAGTAAGAATCTTAAAACCTATGTATTGATATGTCTCCGTAAGGGAATCAAGTGTGTCTAGACTGGCATAAACATGGCAGCGAGAATCAGCTCAAACCCACTCTAAAAAGGAATTTCAAAAACAGAACAAAGAAACAGAGAAATTCTTCACAATTCCTTCAGGGTCGCTGATGCAACCTGGAATGACCCTATCTACAATGACAGCTGGATGTGGCATAAGGCTGGACACTTGGGACTGAGAGGATTG
Source organism: Mesoplodon mirus (assembly GCF_964341445.2). NCBI lineage: Eukaryota > Metazoa > Chordata > Mammalia > Artiodactyla > Ziphiidae > Mesoplodon > Mesoplodon mirus. Next base: position 510,818 of record NW_028295523.1, on the reverse strand, counting down.
GTGAGATTGGGTGAGCAAATGCAGCCCCTTTAAAGCAATAATGCATGGCACCCATTCCATGGGTCCCAGCTCTCCAGGTTGAAGGGAATATTACTACAGCTATAACGTGTACGGGAAACCTAGAGAATGGACACACTGTGAATACGAAAGGTTTCTAAAACTCAATGAAGAACCCCTCTCCTGGTGCTCCGGTTTGACTTTCCAACTGCTTTCCTATCAATCTCCCAACTTGGAGAGACAGCCCCTTTAAGCTCCTGTTTCGCACAGGTTGCCAATTTGGCAGAGGATGAAAGGGAAGAGGGAGAACCAATGAGAGAGTAGCTGTTAGGCATTTGGATGGGCACATGTCACTCTAATTTCCCGGCAGGAAGAAGAATTAACCAAAGTCTCAGCCACCCACCGGGAACCAGTATAGGTCCTGAACCAAAAGTTTGGACTTGCGTTCAGCTCACAAGAAACGAGTTGAAAAATGGAGCTCAGGGGCACAGCAATTCACAAACTGGCAGAGTAATCAAGGCCAACTATCGTCCAAAAATCTGTTGAGGGAAGGCAACGAGGCGGACTTGAAAGCGAGGCAGAATAGCAGGGAACAGATTTCAAGAGGTACGTTGGAATCGCCTGTAAAGCACAGGAAGAGGGGCACAACTTCGACAATGATGCACTTGGCCAAAAAGGGCATATGCGTTTTCTCCTGAATATATTCAGGAGAAAACGCATACGCCCTTTTTGGCCAAGCAAGCAAGCGGGCAATGCAAATCTGCACTACAAAGAAGTATCACTTCCCACCGGTCAAAAGGGACATCCACAAAATGTGTAAAAACCAGAAAGGCAAGACAGGCCCTGGAGAACAGGGAGCCTTGTTATGCTGATGGGCGGGATGTAAGTTGCCAACTGCCTCACTGGAGGAGTGCATTGTGTTCCCTAAAACAAGTAAACAACAGAGCTACAGAGCCAAGGGCACTTCCAGTCTAGGGAATATACCTTGGGAAAACTGAAAATCCATAAGACAGAGCCACCCCCAAATTGAGGGCTGCACAGCTTACAAGAACCTCAACCTGGGGACACCTAAAATATCCCAGGAAATATAAAAATGGTTCCAAACATTGTGGAACTTACGTACGATGGAATATCCCTCAGCCATGAAATCAATGTCATAAGACCAGTAGCAGCAAAATGAGTGGATTCAGGTACGATGATTCTAAGTGAAAGAAGTCACACAGGAAAAGAAACTTATCATAAGATATCACTTAGGAAGATCCTGTAAACATGGCTACACATGAACTGAGTTAGGCAAGAGAACAGAGTCTCACATTTAGAAAACACTCTTATGCCTTCTTAAGGGGGAAGGAGAGGTGGGGTGATGCATCAAACCAGAGTTTGATATAAGCACAGGTACCGTTCCAAAAACCAACTATGGAATAGACAAGACCTACACCTTCCTCAGTGAAAGGGACTCAAAACCCCATATTTCCCACAGAGGAATAGATCTGACTAGTAAGAATCTTAAAACCTATGTATTGATATGTCTCCGTAAGGGAATCAAGTGTGTCTAGACTGGCATAAACATGGCAGCGAGAATCAGCTCAAACCCACTCTAAAAAGGAATTTCAAAAACAGAACAAAGAAACAGGGAAATTCTTCACAATTCCTTCAGGGCCTCTGATGCAACCTGGAATGACCCTATCTACAATGACAGCTGGATGTGGCATAAGGCTGGACACTTGGGACTGAGAGGATTGGTGAGATTGGGTGAGCAAATGCAGACCCTTTAAAGCAATACTGCATGGCACCCATTCCATGGGTCCCAGCTCTCCAGGTTGAAGGGAATATTACTACAGCTATAACGTGTACGGGAAACCTAGAGAATGGACACACTGTGAATACGAAAGGTTTCTAAAACTCAATGAAGAACCCCTCTCCTGGTGCTCCGGTTTGACTTTCCAACTGCTTTCCTATCAATCTCCCAACTTGGAGAGACAGCCCCTTTAAGCTCCTGGTTCGCACAGGTTGCCAATTTGGCAGAGGATGAAAGGGAAGAGGGAGAACCAATGAGAGAGTAGCTGTTAGGCATTTGGATGGGCACATGTCACTCTAATTTCCCGGCAGGAAGAAGAATTAACCAAAGTCTCAGCCACCCACCGGGAACGAGTATAGGTCCTGAACCAAAAGTTTGGACTTGCGTTCAGCTCACAAGAAACGAGTTGAAAAATGGAGCTCAGGGGCACAGCAATTCACAGACTGGCAGAGTAATCAAGGCCAACTATCGTCCAAAAATCTGTTGAGGGAAGGCAACGAGGTGGACTTGAAAGCGAGGCAGAATAGCAGGAAACAGATTTCAAGAGGTACGTTGGAATCGCCTGTAAAGCACAGGAAGAGGGGCACAACTTCGACAATGATGCACTTGGCCAAAAAGGGCGTATGCGTTTTCTCCTGAATATATTCAGGAGAAAACGCATACGCCCTTTTTGGCCAAGCAAGCAAGCGGGCAATGCAAATCTGCACTACAAAGAAGTATCACTTCCCACCGGTCAAAAGGGACATCCACAAAATGTGTAAAAACCAGAAAGGCAAGACAGGCCCTGGAGAACAGGGAGCCTTGTTATGCTGATGGGCGGGAAGTAAGTTGCCAACTGCCTCACTGGAGGAGTGCATTGTGTTCCCTAAAACAAGTAAACAACAGAGCTACAGAGCCAAGGGCACTTCCAGTCTAGGAAATATACCTTGGGAAAACTGAAAATCCATAACACAGAGCCACCCCCAAATTGAGGGCTGCACTGCTTACAAGAACCTCAACCTGGGTACACCAGAAATATCCCAGGAAATATAAAAATGGTTCCAAACATTGTGGAACTTACGTACGATGGAATATCCCTCAGCCACGAAATCAATGTCATAAGACCAGTAGCAGCAAAATGAGTGGATTCAGGTACGATGATTCTAAGTGAAAGAAGTCACACAGGAAAAGAAACTTATCATAAGATATCACTTAGGAAGATCCTGTAAACATGGCTACACATGAACTGAGTTAGGCAAGAGAACAGAGTCTCACATTTAGAAAACACTCTTATGCCTGCTTAAGGGGGAAGGAGAGGTGGGGTGATGCATCAAACCAGAGTTTGATATAAGCACAGGTACCGTTCCAAAAACCAACTATGGAATAGACAAGACCTCCACCTTCCTCAGTGAAAGGGACTCAAAACCCCATATTTCCCGCAGAGGAATAGATCTGACTAGTAAGAATCTTAAAACCTATGTATTGATATGTCTCCGTAAGGGAATCAAGTGTGTCTAGACTGGCATAAACATGGCAGCGAGAATCAGCTCAAACCCACTCTAAAAAGGAATTTCAAAAACAGAACAAAGAAACAGAGAAATTCTTAACAATTCCTTCAGGGTCGCTGATGCAACCTGGAATGACCCTATCTACAATGACAGCTGGATGTGGCATAAGGCTGGACACTTGAGACTGAGAGGATTGGTGAGATTGGGTGAGCAAATGCAGACCCTTTAAAGCAATAATGCATGGCACCCATTCCATGGGTCCCAACTCTCCAGGTTGAAGGGAATATTACTACAGCTATAACATGTACGGGAAACATAGAGAATGGACACTCTGTGAATACGAAAGGTTTCTAAAACTCAACGAAGAGCCCCTCTCCTGGTGCTCCGGTTTGACTTTCCAACTGCTTTCCTATCAATCTCCCAACTTGGAGAGACAGCCCCTTTAAGCTCCTGTTTCGCACAGGTTGCCAAATTGGCAGAGGATGAAAGGGAAGAGGGAGAACCAATGAGAGAGTAGCTGTTAGGCATTTGGATGGGCACATGTCACTCTAATTTCCCGGCAGGAAGAAGAATTAACCAAAGTCTCAGCCACCCACCAGGAACCAGTATAGGTCCTGAACCAAAAGTTTGGACTTGCGTTCAGCTCACAAAAAACGAGTTGAAAAATGGAGCTCAGGGGCACAGCAATTCACAAACTGGCAGAGTAATCAAGGCCCACTATCGTCCAAAAATCTGTTGAGGGAAGGCAACGAGGTGGACTTGAAAGCGAGGCAGAATAGCAGGAAACAGATTTCAAGAGGTACATTGGAATCGCCTGTAAAGCACAGGAAGAGGGGCACAACTTCGACAATGATGCACTTGGCCAAAAAGGGCGTATGCGTTTTCTCCTGAATATATTCAGGAGAAAACGCATACGCCCTTTTTGGCCAAGCAAGCAAGCGGGCAATGCAAATCTGCACTACAAAGAAGTATCACTTCCCACCGGTCAAAAGGGACATCCACAAAATGTGTAAAAACCAGAAAGGCAAGACAGGCCCTGGAGAACAGGGAGCCTTGTTATGCTGATGGGCGGGATGTAAGTTGCCAACTGCCTCACTGGAGGAGTGCATTGTGTTCCCTAAAACAAGTAAACAACAGAGCTACAGAGCCAAGGGCACTTCCAGTCTAGGGAATATACCTTGGGAAAACTGAAAATCCATAAGACAGAGCCACCCCCAAATTGAGGGCTGCACAGCTTACAAGAACCTCAACCTGGGTACACCTAAAATATCCCAGGAAATATAAAAATGGTTCCAAACATTGTGGAACTTACGTACGATGGAATATCCCTCAGCCATGAAATCAATGTCATAAGACCAGTAGCAGCAAAATGAGTGGATTCAGGTACGATGATTCTAAGTGAAAGAAGTCACACAGGAAAAGAAACTTATCCTAAGATATCACTTAGGAAGATCCTGTAAACATGGCTACACATGAACTGAGTTAGGCAAGAGAACAGAGTCTCACATTTAGAAAACACTCTTATGCCTTCTTAAGGGGGAAGGAGAGGTGGGGTGATGCATCAAACCAGAGTTTGATATAAGCACAGGTACCGTTCCAAAAACCAACTATGGAATAGACAAGACCTACACCTTCCTCAGTGAAAGGGACTCAAAACCCCATATTTCCCACAGAGGAATAGATCTGACTAGTAAGAATCTTAAAACCTATGTATTGATATGTCTCCATAAGGGAATCAAGTGTGTCTAGACTGGCATAAACATGGCAGCGAGAATCAGCTCAAACCCACTCTAAAAAGGAATTTCAAAAACAGAACAAAGAAACAGGGAAATTCTTCACAATTCCTTCAGGGCCTTTGACGCAACCTGGAATGACCCTATCTACAATGACAGCTGGATGTGGCATAAGGCTGGACACTTGGGACTGAGAGGATTGGTGAGATTGGGTGAGCAAATGCAGCCCCTTTAAAGCAATAATGCATGGCACCCATTCCATGGGTCCCAGCTCTCCAGGTTGAAGGGAATATTACTACAGCTATAACGTGTACGGGAAACCTAGAGAATGGACACACTCTGAAAACGAAAGGTTTCTAAAACTCAATGAAGAACCCCTCTCCTGGTGCTCCGGTTTGACTTTCCAACTGCTTTCCTATCAATCTCCCAACTTGGAGAGACAGCCACTTTAAGCTCCTGTTTCGCACAGGTTGCCAATTTGGCAGAGGATGAAAGGGAAGAGGGAGAACCAATGAGAGAGTAGCTGTTAGGCATTTGGATGGGCACATGTCACTCTAATTTCCCGGCAGGAAGAAGAATTAACCAAAGTCTCAGCCACCCACCGGGAACGAGTATAGGTCCTGAACCAAAAGTTTGGACTTGCGTTCAGCTCACAAGAAACGAGTTGAAAAATGGAGCTCAGGGGCACAGCAATTCACAAACTGGCAGAGTAATCAAGGCCAACTATCGTCCAAAAATCTGTTGAGGGAAGGCAACGAGGCGGACTTGAAAGCGAGGCAGAATACCAGGGAACAGATTTCAAGAGGTACGTTGGAATCACCTGTAAAGCACAGGAAGAGGGGCACAACTTCGACAATGATGCACTTGGCCAAAAAGGGCATATGCGTTTTCTCCTGAATATATTCAGGAGAAAACGCATACGCCCTTTTTGGCCAAGCAAGCAAGCGGGCAATGCAAATCGGCACTACAAAGAAGTATCACTTCCCACCGGTCAAAAGGGACATCCACAAAATGTGTAAAAACCAGAAAGGCAAGACAGGCCCTGGAGAACAGGGAGCCTTGTTATGCTGATGGGCGGGATGTAAGTTGCCAACTGCCTCACTGGAGGAGTGCATTGTGTTCCCTAAAACAAGTAAACAACAGAGCTACAGAGCCAAGGGCACTTCCAGTCTAGGGAATATACCTTGGGAAAACTGAAAATCCATAAGACAGAGCCACCCCCAAATTGAGGGCTGCACAGCTTACAAGAACCTCAACCTGGGTACACCTAAAATATCCCAGGAAATATAAAAATGGTTCCAAACATTGTGGAACTTACGTACGATGGAATATCCCTCAGCCATGAAATCAATGTCATAAGACCAGTAGCAGCAAAATGAGTGGATTCAGGTACGATGATTCTAAGTGAAAGAAGTCACACAGGAAAAGAAACTTATCATAAGATATCACTTAGGAAGATCCTGTAAACATGGCTACACATGAACTGAGTTAGGCAAGAGAACAGAGTCTCACATTTAGAAAACACTCTTATGCCTTCTTAAGGGGGAAGGAGAGGTGGGGTGATGCATCAAACCAGAGTTTGATATAAGCACAGGTACCGTTCCAAAAACCAACTATGGAATAGACAAGACCTACACCTTCCTCAGTGAAAGGGACTCAAAACCCCATATTTCCCACAGAGGAATAGATCTGACTAGTAAGAATCTTAAAACCTATGTATTGATATGTCTCCATAAGGGAATCAAGTGTGTCTAGACTGGCATAAACATGGCAGCGAGAATCAGCTCAAACCCACTCTAAAAAGGAATTTCAAAAACAGAACAAAGAAACAGGGAAATTCTTCACAATTCCTTCCGGGTCTCTGATGCAACCTGGAATGACTCTATCTACAATGACAGCTGCATGTGGCATGAGGCTGGACACTTGGGACTGAGAGGATTGGTGAGATTGGGTGAGCAAATGCAGACCCTTTACAGCAATAATGCATGACACCCATTACATGGGTCCCAGCTCTCCAGGTTGAAGGGAATATTACTACAGCTATAACGTGTACGGGAAACCTAGAGAATGGACACACTGTGAATACGAAAGGTTTCTAAAACTCAACGAAGAGCCCCTCTCCTGTTGCTCCGGTTTGACTTTCCAACTGCTTTCCTATCAATCTCCCAACTTGGAGAGACGGCCCCTTTAAGCTCCTGGTTCGCACAGGTTGCCAATTTGGCAGAGGATGAAAGGGAAGAGGGAGAACCAATGAGAGAGTAGCTGTTAGGCATTTGGATGGGCACATGTCACTCTAATTTCCCGGCAGGAAGAAGAATTAACCAAAGTCTCAGCCACCCACCGGGAACCAGTATAGGTCCTGAACCAAAAGTTTGGACTTGCGTTCAGCTCACAAAAAACGAGTTGAAAATTGGAGCTCAGGGGCACAGCAATTCACAAACTGGCAGAGTAATCAAGGCCAACTATCGTCCAAAAATCTGTTGAGGGAAGGCAACGAGGCGGACTTGAAAGCGAGGCAGAATACCAGGGAACAGATTTCAAGAGGTACGTTGGAATCGCCTGTAAAGCACAGGAAGAGGGGCACAACTTCGACAATGATGCACTTGGCCAAAAAGGGCATATGCGTTTTCTCCTGAATATATTCAGGAGAAAACGCATACGCCCTTTTTGGCCAAGCAAGCAAGCGGGCAATGCAAATCGGCACTACAAAGAAGTATCACTTCCCACCGGTCAAAAGGGACATCCACAAAATGTGTAAAAACCAGAAAGGCAAGACAGGCCCTGGAGAACAGGGAGCCTTGTTATGCTGATGGGCGGGATGTAAGTTGCCAACTGCCTCACTGGAGGAGTGCATTGTGTTCCCTAAAACAAGTAAACAACAGAGCTACAGAGCCAAGGGCACTTCCAGTCTAGGGAATATACCTTGGGAAAACTGAAAATCCATAAGACAGAGCCACCCCCAAATTGAGGGCTGCACAGCTTACAAGAACCTCAACCTGGGTACACCTAAAATATCCCAGGAAATATAAAAATGGTTCCAAACATTGTGGAACTTACGTACGATGGAATATCCCTCAGCCATGAAATCAATGTCATAAGACCAGTAGCAGCAAAATGAGTGGATTCAGGTACGATGATTCTAAGTGAAAGAAGTCACACAGGAAAAGAAACTTATCATAAGATATCACTTAGGAAGATCCTGTAAACATGGCTACACATGAACTGAGTTAGGCAAGAGAACAGAGTCTCACATTTAGAAAACACTCTTATGCCTTCTTAAGGGGGAAGGAGAGGTGGGGTGATGCATCAAACCAGAGTTTGATATAAGCACAGGTACCGTTCCAAAAACCAACTATGGAATAGACAAGACCTACACCTTCCTCAGTGAAAGGGACTCAAAACCCCATATTTCCCACAGAGGAATAGATCTGACTAGTAAGAATCTTAAAACCTATGTATTGATATGTCTCCATAAGGGAATCAAGTGTGTCTAGACTGGCATAAACATGGCAGCGAGAATCAGCTCAAACCCACTCTAAAAAGGAATTTCAAAAACAGAACAAAGAAACAGGGAAATTCTTCACAATTCCTTCCGGGTCTCTGATGCAACCTGGAATGACTCTATCTACAATGACAGCTGCATGTGGCATGAGGCTGGACACTTGGGACTGAGAGGATTGGTGAGATTGGGTGAGCAAATGCAGACCCTTTACAGCAATAATGCATGACACCCATTACATGGGTCCCAGCTCTCCAGGTTGAAGGGAATATTACTACAGCTATAACGTGTACGGGAAACCTAGAGAATGGACACCCTGTGAATACGAAAGGTTTCTAAAACTCAACGAAGAGCCCCTCTCCTGTTGCTCCGGTTTGACTTTCCAACTGCTTTCCTATCAATCTCCCAACTTGGAGAGACGGCCCCTTTAAGCTCCTGGTTCGCACAGGTTGCCAATTTGGCAGAGGATGAAAGGGAAGAGGGAGAACCAATGAGAGAGTAGCTGTTAGGCATTTGGATGGGCACATGTCACTCTAATTTCCCGGCAGGAAGAAGAATTAACCAAAGTCTCAGCCACCCACCGGGAACCAGTATAGGTCCTGAACCAAAAGTTTGGACTTGCGTTCAGCTCACAAAAAAACGAGTTGAAAATTGGAGCTCAGGGGCACAGCAATTCACAAACTGGCAGAGTAATCAAGGCTAACTATCGTCCAAAAATCTGTTGAGGGAAGGCAACGAGGTGGACTTGAAAGCGAGGCAGAATAGCAGGAAACAGATTTCAAGAGGTACGTTGGAATCGCCTGTAAAGCACAGGAAGAGGGGCACAACTTCGACAATGATGCACTTGGCCAAAAAGGGCGTATGCGTTTTCTCCTGAATATATTCAGGAGAAAACGCATACGCCCTTTTTGGCCAAGCAAGCAAGCGGGCAATGCAAATCTGCACTACAAAGAAGTATCACTTCCCACCGGTCAAAAGGGACATCCACAAAATGTGTAAAAACCAGAAAGGCAAGACAGGCCCTGGAGAACAGGGAGCCTTGTTATGCTGATGGGCGGGATGTAAGTTGCCAACTGCCTCACTGGAGGAGTGCATTGTGTTCCCTAAAACAAGTAAACAACAGAGCTACAGAGCCAAGGGCACTTCCAGTCTAGGAAATATACCTTGGGAAAACTGAAAATCCATAAGACAGAGCCACCCCCAAATTGAGGGCTGCACTGCTTACAAGAACCTCAACCTGGGTACACCTGAAATATCCCAGGAAATATAAAAATGGTTACAAACATTGTGGAACTTACGTACGATGGAATATCCCTCAGCCACGAAATCAATGTCATAAGACCAGTAGCAGCAAAATGAGTGGATTCAGGTACGATGATTCTAAGTGAAAGAAGTCACACAGGAAAAGAAACTTATCATAAGATATCACTTAGGAAGATCCTGTAAACATGGCTACACATGAACTGAGTTAGGCAAGAGAACAGAGTCTCACATTTAGAAAACACTCTTATGCCTGCTTAAGGGGGAAGGAGAGGTGGGGTGATGCATCAAACCAGAGTTTGATATAAGCACAGGTACCGTTCCAAAAACCAACTATGGAATAGACAAGACCTACACCTTCCTCACTGAAAGGGTCTCAAAACCCCATATTTCCCACAGAGGAATAGATCTGACTAGTAAGAATTTTAAAACCTATGTATTGATATGTCTCCGTAAGGGAATCAAGTGTGTCTAGACTGGCATAAACATGGCAGCGAGAATCAGCTCAAACCCACTCTAAAAAGGAATTTCAAAAACAGAACAAAGAAACAGGGAAATTCTTTACAATTCCTTCAGGGTCTCTGATGCAACCTGGAATGACCCTATCTACAATGACAGCTGGATGTGGCATAAGGCTGGACACTTGGGACTGAGAGGATTGGTGAGATTGGGTGAGCAAATGCAGACCCTTTAAAGCAATAATGCATGGCACCCATTCCATGGGTCCCAGCTCTCCAGGTTGAAGGGAATATTACTACAGCTATAACGTGTACGGGAAACCTAGAGAATGGACACACTGTGAATACGAAAGGTTTCTAAAACTCAACGAAGAGCCCCTCTCCTGGTGCTCCGGTTTGACTTTCCAACTGCTTTCCTATCAATCTACCAACTTGGAGAGACAGCCCCTTTAAGCTCCTGGTTCGCACAGGTTGCCAATTTGGCAGAGGATGAAAGGGAAGAGGGAGAACCAATGAGAGAGTAGCTGTTAGGCATTTGGATGGGCACATGTCACTCTAATTTCCCGACAGGAAGAAGAATTAACCAAAGTCTCAGCCACCCACCGGGAACCAGTATAGGTCCTGAACCAAAAGTTTGGACTTGCGTTCAGCTCACAAGAAACGAGTTGAAAAATGGAGCTCAGGGGCACAGCAATTCACAAACTGGCAGAGTAATCAAGGCCAACTATCGTCCAAAAATCTGTTGAGGGAAGGCAACGAGGCGGACTTGAAAGCGAGGCAGAATAGCAGGAAACAGATTTCAAGAGGTACGTTGGAATCGCCTGTAAAGCACAGGAAGAGGGGCACAACTTCGACAATGATGCACTTGGCCAAAAAGGGCGTATGCGTTTTCTCCTGAATATATTCAGGAGAAAACGCATACGCCCTTTTTGGCCAAGCAAGCAAGCGGGCAATGCAAATCTGCACTACAAAGAAGTATCACTTCCCACCGGTCAAAAGGGACATCCACAAAATGTGTAAAAACCAGAAAGGCAAGACAGGCCCTGGAGAACAGGGAGCCTTGTTATGCTGATGGGCGGGATGTAAGTTGCCAACTGCCTCACTGGAGGAGTGCATTGTGTTCCCTAAAACAAGTAAACAACCGAGCTACAGAGCCAAGGGCACTTCCAGTCTTGGGAATATACCTTGGGAAAACTGAAAATCCATAACACAGAGCCACCCCCAAATTGAGGGCTGCACTGCTTACAAGAACCTCAACCTGGGTACACCTGAAATATCCCTGGATATATAAAAATGGTTCAAAACATTGTGGAACTTATGTACGATGGAATATCCCTCAGCCATGAAATCAATGTCATAAGACCAGTAGCAGCAAAATGAGTGGATTCAGGTACGATGATTCTAAGTGAAAGAAGTCACACAGGAAAAGAAACTTATCATAAGATATCACTTAGGAAGATCCTGTAAACATGGCTACACATGAACTGAGTTAGGCAAGAGAACAGAGTCTCACATTTAGAAAACACTCTTATGCCTGCTTAAGGGGGAAGGAGAGGTGGGGTGATGCATCAAACCAGAGTTTGATATAAGCACAGGTACCGTTCCAAAAACCAACTATGGAATAGACAAGACCTACACCTTCCTCAGTGAAAGGGACTCAAAACCCCATATTTCCCGCAGAGGAATAGATCTGACTAGTAAGAATCTTAAAACCTATGTATTGATATGTCTCCGTAAGGGAATCAAGTGTGTCTAGACTGGCATAAACATGGCAGCGAGAATCAGCTCAAACCCACTCTAAACAGGAATTTCAAAAACAGAACAAAGAAACAGGGTAATTCTTCACAATTCCTTCAGGGTCTCTGATGCAACCTGGAATGACCCTACCTACAATGACAGCTGGATGTGGCATAAGGCTGGACACTTGGGACTGAGAGGATTGGTGAGATTGGGTGAGCAAATGCAGACCCTTTAAAGCAATAATGCATGGCACCCATTCCATGGGTCCCAGCTCTCCAGGTTGAAGGGAATATTACTACAGCTATAACGTGTACGGGAAACCTAGAGAATGGACACACTGTGAATACGAAAGGTTTCTAAAACTCAACGAAGAGCCCCTCTCCTGGTTCTCCGGTTTGACTTTCCAACTGCTTTCCTATCAACCTCCCAACTTGGAGAGACAGCCCCTTTAAGCTCCTGGTTCACACAGGTTGCCAATTTGGCAGAGGATGAAAGGGAAGAGGGAGAACCAATGAGAGAGTAGCTGTTAGGCATTTGGATGGGCACATGTCACTCTAATTTCCCGGCAGGAAGAAGAATTAACCAAAGTCTCAGCCACCCACTGGGAACCAGTATAGGTCCTGAACCAAAAGTTTCGACTTGCGTTCAGCTCACAAGAAACGAGTTGAAAAATGGAGCTCAGGGGCACAGCAATTCACAAACTGGCAGAGTAATCAAGGCCAACTATCGTCCAAAAATCTATTGAGGGAAGGCAACGAGGTGGACTTGAAAGTGAGGCAGAATAGCAGGAAACAGATTTCAAGCGGTACATTGGAATCGCCTGTAAAGCACAGGAAGAGTGGCACAACTTCGACAATGATGCACTTGGCCAAAAAGGGCGTATGCGTTTTCTCCTGAATATATTCAGGAGAAAACGCATACGCCCATTTTGGCCAAGCAAGCAAGCGGGCAATGCAAATCTGCACTACAAAGAAGTATCACTTCCCACCGGTCAAAAGGGACATCCACAAAATGTGTAAAAACCAGAAAGGCAAGACAGGCCCTGGAGAACAGGGAGCCTTGTTATGCTGATGGGCGGGATGTAAGTTGCCAACTGCCTCACTGGAGGAGTGCATTGTGTTCCCTAAAACAAGTAAACAACAGAGCTACAGAGCCAAGGGCACTTCCAGTCTAGGAAATATACCTTGGGAAAAATGAAAATCCATAAGACAGAGCCACCCCCAAATTGAGGGCTGCACTGCTTACAAGAACCTCAACCTGGGTACACCTGAAATATCCCAGGAAATATAAAAATGGTTCCAAACATTGTGGAACTTACGTACGATGGAATATCCCTCAGCCACGAAATCAATGTCATAAGACCAGTAGCAGCAAAATGAGTGGATACAGGTACGATGATTCTAAGTGAAAGAAGTCACACAGGAAAAGAAACTTATCATAAGATATCACTTAGGAAGATCCTGTAAACATGGATACACATGAACTGAGTTAGGCAAGAGAACAGAGTCTCGCATTTAGAAAACACTCTTATGCCTGCTTAAGGGGGAAGGAGAGGTGGGGTGATGCATCAAACCAGAGTTTGATATAAGCACAGGTACCGTTCCAAAAACCAACTATGGAATAGACAAGACCTACACCTTCCTCAGTGAAAGGGACTCAAAACCCCATATTTCCCGCAGAGGAATAGATCTGACTAGTAAGAATCTTAAAACCTATGTATTGATATGTCTCCGTAAGGGAATCAAGTGTGTCTAGACTGGCATAAACATGGCAGCGAGAATCAGCTCAAACCCTCTCTAAACAGGAATTTCAAAAACAGAACAAAGAAACAAGATAATTCTTCACAATTCCTTCAGGGTCGCTGATGTAACCTGGAATGACCCTATCTACAATGACAGCTGGATGTGGCATAAGGCTGGACACTTGGGACTGAGAGGATTGGTGAGATTGGGTGAGCAAATGCAGACCCTTTAAAGCAATAATGCATGGCACCCATTCCATGGGTCCCAGCTCTCCAGGTTGAAGGGAATATTACTACAGCTATAACGTGTACGGGAAACCTAGAGAATGGACACACTCTGAAAACGAAAGGTTTCTAAAACTCAACGAAGGGCCCCTCTCCTGGTGCTCCGGTTTGACTTTCCAACTGCTTTCCTATCAATCTCCCAACTTGGAGAGACAGCCCCTTTAAGTTCCTGGTTTGCACAGGTTGCCAATTTGGCAGAGGATGAAAGGGAAGAGGGAGAACCAATGAGAGAGTAGCTGTTAGGCATTTGGATGGGCACATGTCACTCTAATTTCCCGGCAGGAAGAAGAATTAACCAAAGTCTCAGCCACCCACCGGGAACCAGTATAGGTCCTGAACCAAAAGTTTGGACATGCGTTCAGCTCACAAGAAACGAGTTGAAAAATGGAGCTCAGGGGCACCGCAATTCACAAACTGGCAGAGTAATCAAGGCCAACTATCGTCCAAAAATCTGTTGAGGGAAGGCAACGAGGTGGACTTGAAAGCGAGGCAGAATAGCAGGAAACAGATTTCAAGAGGTACGTTGGAATCGCCTGTAAAGCACAGGAAGAGGGGCACAACTTCGACAATGATGCACTTGGCCAAAAAGGGCGTATGCGTTTTCTCCTGAATATATTCAGGAGAAAATGCATACGCCCTTTTTGGCCAAGCAAGCAAGCGGGCAATGCAAATCTGCACTACAAAGAAGTATCACTTCCCACCGGTCAAAAGGGACATCCACAAAATGTGTAAAAACCAGAAAGGCAAGACAGGCCCTGGAGAACAGGGAGCCTTGTTATGCTGATGGGCGGGATGTAAGTTGCCAACTGCCTCACTGGAGGAGTGCATTGTGTTCCCTAAAACAAGTAAACAACAGAGCTACAGAGCCAAGGGCACTTCCAGTCTAGGGAATATACCTTGGGAAAACTGAAAATCCATAAGACAGAGCCACCCCCAAATTGAGGGCTGCACTGCTTACAAGAACCTCAACCTGGGTACACCTGAAATATCCCAGGAAATATAAAAATGGTTCCAAACATTGTGGAACTTACGTACGATGGAATATCCCTCAGCCACGAAATCAATGTCATAAGACCAGTAGCAGCAAAATGAGTGGATTCAGGTACGATGATTCTAAGTGAAAGAAGTCACACAGGAAAAGAAACTTATCATAAGATATCGCTTAGGAAGATCCTGTAAACATGGCTACACATGAACTGAGTTAGGCAAGAGAACAGAGTCTCACATTTAGAAAACACTCTTATGCCTGCTTAAGGGGGAAGGAGAGGTGGGGTGATGCATCAAACCAGAGTTTGATATAAGCACAGGTACCGTTCCAAAAACCAACTATGGAATAGACAAGACCTCCACCTTCCTCAGTGAAAGGGACTCAAAACCCCATATTTCCCGCAGAGGAATAGATCTGACTAGTAAGAATCTTAAAACCTATGTATTGATATGTCTCCGTAAGGGAATCAAGTGTGTCTAGACTGGCGTAAACAGGGCAGCGAGAATCAGCTCAAACCCACTCTAAACAGGAATTTCAAAAACAGAACAAAGAAACAGGGAAATTCTTCACAATTCCTTCAGGGTCGCTGCTGCAACCTGGAATGACCCTATCTACAATGACAGCTGGATGTGGCATAAGGCTGGACACTTGGGACTGAGAGGATTGGTGAGATTGGGTGAGCAAATGCAGACCCATTAAAGCAATAATGCATGGCACCCATTCCATGGGTCCCAGCTCTCCAGGTTGAAGGGAATATTACTACAGCTATAACATGTATGGGAAACCTAGAGAATGGACACACTGTGAATACGAAAGGTTTCTAAAACTCAACGAAGAGCCCCTCTCCTGGTGCTCCGGTTTGACTTTCCAACTGCTTTCCTATCAATCTCCCAACTTGGAGAGACAGCCCCTTTAAGCTCCTGGTTCGCACAGGTTGCCAGTTTGGCAGAGGATGAAAGGGAAGAGGGAGAACCAATGAGAGAGTAGCTGTTAGGCATTTGGATGGGCACATGTCACTCTAATTTCCCGGCAGGAAGAAGAATTAACCAAAGTCTCAGCCACCCACCGGGAACCAGTATAGGTCCTGAACCAAAAGTTTGGACTTGCGTTCAGCTCACAAGAAACGAGTTGAAAAATGGAGCTCAGGGGCACAGCAATTCACAACCTGGCAGAGTAATCAAGGCCAACTATCGTCCAAAAATCTGTTGAGGGAAGGCAACGAGGTGGACTTGAAAGCGAGGCAGAATAGCAGGAAACAGATTTCAAGAGGTACGTTGGAATCGCCTGTAAAGCACAGGAAGAGGGGCACAACTGCGACAATGATGCACTTGGCCAAAAAGGGCGTATGCGTTTTCTCCTGAATATATTCAGGAGAAAACGCATACGCCCTTTTTGGCCAAGCAAGCAAGCGGGCAATGCAAATCTGCACTACAAAGAAGTATCACTTCCCACCGGTCAAAAGGGACATCCACAAAATGTGTAAAAACCAGAAAGGCAAGACAGGCCCTGGAGAACAGGGAGCCTTGTTATGCTGATGGGCGGGATGTAAGTTGCCAACTGCCTCACTGGAGGAGTGCATTGTGTTCCCTAAAACAAGTAAACAACAGAGCTACAGAGCCAAGGGCACTTCCAGTCTAGGGAATATACCTTGGGAAAACTGAAAATCCATAAGACAGAGCCACCCCCAAATTGAGGGCTGCACTGCTTACAAGAACCTTAACCTGGGTACACCTGAAATATCCCAGGAAATATAAAAATGGTTCCAAACATTGTGGAACTTACGTACGATGGAATATCCCTCAGCCACGAAATCAATGTCATAAGACCAGTAGCAGCAAAATGAGTGGATTCAGGTACGATGATTCTAAGTGAAAGAAGTCACACAGGAAAAGAAACTTATCATAAGATATCACTTAGGAAGATCCTGTAAACATGGCTACACATGAACTGAGTTAGGCAAGAGAACAGAGTCTCACATTTAGAAAACACTCTTATGCCTGCTTAAGGGGGAAGGAGAGGTGGGGTGATGCATCAAACCAGAGTTTGATATAAGCACAGGTACCGTTCCAAAAACCAACTATGGAATAGACAAGACCTCCACCTTCCTCAGTGAAAGGGACTCAAAACCCCATATTTCCCGCAGAGGAATAGATCAGACTAGTAAGAATCTTAAAACCTATGTATTGATATGTCTCCGTAAGGGAATCAAGTGTGTCTAGACTGGCGTAAACAGGGCAGCGAGAATCAGCTCAAACCCACTCTAAACAGGAATTTCAAAAACAGAACAAAGAAACAGGGAAATTCTTCACAATTCCTTCAGGGTCGATGCTGCAACCTGGAATGACCATATCTACAATGACAGCTGGATGTGGCATAAGGCTGGACACTTGGGACTGAGAGGATTGGTGAGATTGGGTGAGCAAATGCAGACCCTTTAAAGCAATAATGCATGGCACCCATTCCATGGGTCCCAGCTCTCCAGGTTGAAGGGAATATTACTACAGCTATAACATGTATGGGAAACCTAGAGAATGGACACACTGTGAATACGAAAGGTTTCTAAACCTCAACGAAGAGCCCCTCTCCTGGTGCTCCGGTTTGACTTTCCAACTGCTTTCCTATCAATCTCCCAACTTGGAGAGACAGCCCCTTTAAGCTCCTGGTTCGCACAGGTTGCCAGTTTGGCAGAGGATGAAAGGGAAGAGGGAGAACCAATGAGAGAGTAGCTGTTAGGCATTTGGATGGGCACATGTCACTCTAATTTCCCGGCAGGAAGAAGAATTAACCAAAGTCTCAGCCACCCACCGGGAACCAGTATAGGTCCTGAACCAAAAGTTTGGACTTGCGTTCAGCTCACAAGAAACGAGTTGAAAAATGGAGCTCAGGGGCACAGCAATTCACAAACTGGCAGAGTAATCAAGGCCAACTATCGTCCAAAAATCTGTTGAGGGAAGGCAACGAGGCGGACTTGAAAGCGAGGCAGAATAGCAGGAAACAGATTTCAAGAGGTACGTTGGAATCGCCTGTAAAGCACAGGAAGAGGGGCACAACTTCGACAATGATGCACTTGGCCAAAAAGGGCGTATGCGTTTTCTCCTGAATATATTCAGGAGAAAACGCATACGCCCTTTTTGGCCAAGCAAGCAAGCGGGCAATGCAAATCTGCACTACAAAGAAGTATCACTTCCCACCGGTCAAAAGGGACATCCACAAAATGTGTAAAAACCAGAAAGGCAAGACAGGCCCTGGAGAACAGGGAGCCTTGTTATGCTGATGGGCGGGATGTAAGTTGCCAACTGCCTCACTGGAGGAGTGCATTGTGTTCCCTAAAACAAGTAAACAACCGAGCTACAGAGCCAAGGGCACTTCCAGTCTTGGGAATATACCTTGGGAAAACTGAAAATCCATAACACAGAGCCACCCCCAAATTGAGGGCTGCACTGCTTACAAGAACCTCAACCTGGGTACACCTGAAATATCCCTGGATATATAAAAATGGTTCAAAACATTGTGGAACTTATGTACGATGGAATATCCCTCAGCCATGAAATCAATGTCATAAGACCAGTAGCAGCAAAATGAGTGGATTCAGGTACGATGATTCTAAGTGAAAGAAGTCACACAGGAAAAGAAACTTATCATAAGATATCACTTAGGAAGATCCTGTAAACATGGCTACACATGAACTGAGTTAGGCAAGAGAACAGAGTCTCACATTTAGAAAACACTCTTATGCCTGCTTAAGGGGGAAGGAGAGGTGGGGTGATGCATCAAACCAGAGTTTGATATAAGCACAGGTACCGTTCCAAAAACCAACTATGGAATAGACAAGACCTACACCTTCCTCAGTGAAAGGGACTCAAAACCCCATATTTCCCGCAGAGGAATAGATCTGACTAGTAAGAATCTTAAAACCTATGTATTGATATGTCTCCGTAAGGGAATCAAGTGTGTCTAGACTGGCATAAACATGGCAGCGAGAATCAGCTCAAACCCACTCTAAACAGGAATTTCAAAAACAGAACAAAGAAACAGGGTAATTCTTCACAATTCCTTCAGGGTCTCTGATGCAACCTGGAATGACCCTACCTACAATGACAGCTGGATGTGGCATAAGGCTGGACACTTGGGACTGAGAGGATTGGTGAGATTGGGTGAGCAAATGCAGACCCTTTAAAGCAATAATGCATGGCACCCATTCCATGGGTCCCAGCTCTCCAGGTTGAAGGGAATATTACTACAGCTATAACGTGTACGGGAAACCTAGAGAATGGACACACTGTGAATACGAAAGGTTTCTAAAACTCAACGAAGAGCCCCTCTCCTGGTGCTCCGGTTTGACTTTCCAACTGCTTTCCTATCAACCTCCCAACTTGGAGAGACAGCCCCTTTAAGCTCCTGGTTCACACAGGTTGCCAATTTGGCAGAGGATGAAAGGGAAGAGGGAGAACCAATGAGAGAGTAGCTGTTAGGCATTTGGATGGGCACATGTCACTCTAATTTCCCGGCAGGAAGAAGAATTAACCAAAGTCTCAGCCACCCACTGGGAACCAGTATAGGTCCTGAACCAAAAGTTTCGACTTGCGTTCAGCTCACAAGAAACGAGTTGAAAAATGGAGCTCAGGGGCACAGCAATTCACAAACTGGCAGAGTAATCAAGGCCAACTATCGTCCAAAAATCTATTGAGGGAAGGCAACGAGGTGGACTTGAAAGTGAGGCAGAATAGCAGGAAACAGATTTCAAGCGGTACATTGGAATCGCCTGTAAAGCACAGGAAGAGTGGCACAACTTCGACAATGATGCACTTGGCCAAAAAGGGCGTATGCGTTTTCTCCTGAATATATTCAGGAGAAAACGCATACGCCCATTTTGGCCAAGCAAGCAAGCGGGCAATGCAAATCTGCACTACAAAGAAGTATCACTTCCCACCGGTCAAAAGGGACATCCACAAAATGTGTAAAAACCAGAAAGGCAAGACAGGCCCTGGAGAACAGGGAGCCTTGTTATGCTGATGGGCGGGATGTAAGTTGCCAACTGCCTCACTGGAGGAGTGCCTTGTGTTCCCTAAAACAAGTAAACAACAGAGCTACAGAGCCAAGGGCACTTCCAGTCTAGGAAATATACCTTGGGAAAAATGAAAATCCATAAGACAGAGCCACCCCCAAATTGAGGGCTGCACTGCTTACAAGAACCTCAACCTGGGTACACCTGAAATATCCCAGGAAATATAAAAATGGTTCCAAACATTGTGGAACTTACGTACGATGGAATATCCCTCAGCCACGAAATCAATGTCATAAGACCAGTAGCAGCAAAATGAGTGGATACAGGTACGATGATTCTAAGTGAAAGAAGTCACACAGGAAAAGAAACTTATCATAAGATATCACTTAGGAAGATCCTGTAAACATGGATACACATGAACTGAGTTAGGCAAGAGAACAGAGTCTCGCATTTAGAAAACACTCTTATGCCTGCTTAAGGGGGAAGGAGAGGTGGGGTGATGCATCAAACCAGAGTTTGATATAAGCACAGGTACCGTTCCAAAAACCAACTATGGAATAGACAAGACCTACACCTTCCTCAGTGAAAGGGACTCAAAACCCCATATTTCCCGCAGAGGAATAGATCTGACTAGTAAGAATCTTAAAACCTATGTATTGATATGTCTCCGTAAGGGAATCAAGTGTGTCTAGACTGGCATAAACATGGCAGCGAGAATCAGCTCAAACCCTCTCTAAACAGGAATTTCAAAAACAGAACAAAGAAACAAGATAATTCTTCACAATTCCTTCAGGGTCGCTGATGTAACCTGGAATGACCCTATCTACAATGACAGCTGGATGTGGCATAAGGCTGGACACTTGGGACTGAGAGGATTGGTGACATTGGGTGAGCAAATGCAGACCCTTTAAAGCAATAATGCATGGCACCCATTCCATGGGTCCCAGCTCTCCAGGTTGAAGGGAATATTACTACAGCTATAACGTGTACGGGAAACCTAGAGAATGGACACACTCTGAATACGAAAGGTTTCTAAAACTCAACGAAGAGCCCCTCTCCTGGTGCTCCGGTTTGACTTTCCAACTGCTTTCCTATCAATCTCCCAACTTGGAGAGACAGCCCCTTTAAGTTCCTGGTTTGCACAGGTTGCCAATTTGGCAGAGGATGAAAGGGAAGAGGGAGAACCAATGAGAGAGTAGCTGTTAGGCATTTGGATGGGCACATGTCACTCTAATTTCCCGGCAGGAAGAAGAATTAACCAAAGTCTCAGCCACCCACCGGGAACCAGTATAGGTCCTGAACCAAAAGTTTGGACTTGCGTTCAGCTCACAAGAAACGAGTTGAAAAATGGAGCTCAGGGGCACCGCAATTCACAAACTGGCAGAGTAATCAAGGCCAACTATCGTCCAAAAATCTGTTGAGGGAAGGCAACGAGGTGGACTTGAAAGCGAGGCAGAATAGCAGGAAACAGATTTCAAGAGGTACGTTGGAATCGCCTGTAAAGCACAGGAAGAGGGGCACAACTTCGACAATGATGCACTTGGCCAAAAAGGGCGTATGCGTTTTCTCCTGAATATATTCAGGAGAAAATGCATACGCCCTTTTTGGCCAAGCAAGCAAGCGGGCAATGCAAATCTGCACTACAAAGAAGTATCACTTCCCACCGGTCAAAAGGGACATCCACAAAATGTGTAAAAACCAGAAAGGCAAGACAGGCCCTGGAGAACAGGGAGCCTTGTTATGCTGATGGGCGG
Organism: Mesoplodon mirus; assembly: GCF_964341445.2. Taxonomy (NCBI): domain Eukaryota; kingdom Metazoa; phylum Chordata; class Mammalia; order Artiodactyla; family Ziphiidae; genus Mesoplodon; species Mesoplodon mirus. The sequence continues at coordinate 489,073 of NW_028295523.1, read as the reverse complement.
GATGTAAGTTGCCAACTGCCTCACTGGAGGAGTGCATTGTGTTCCCTAAAACAAGTAAACAACAGAGCTACAGAGCCAAGGGCACTTCCAGTCTAGGGAATATACCTTGGGAAAACTGAAAATCCATAAGACAGAGCCACCCCCAAATTGAGGGCTGCACTGCTTACAAGAACCTCAACCTGGGTACACCTGAAATATCCCAGGAAATATAAAAATGGTTCCAAACATTGTGGAACTTACGTACGATGGAATATCCCTCAGCCACGAAATCAATGTCATAAGACCAGTAGCAGCAAAATGAGTGGATTCAGGTACGATGATTCTAAGTGAAAGAAGTCACACAGGAAAAGAAACTTATCATAAGATATCGCTTAGGAAGATCCTGTAAACATGGCTACACATGAACTGAGTTAGGCAAGAGAACAGAGTCTCACATTTAGAAAACACTCTTATGCCTGCTTAAGGGGGAAGGAGAGGTGGGGTGATGCATCAAACCAGAGTTTGATATAAGCACAGGTACCGTTCCAAAAACCAACTATGGAATAGACAAGACCTCCACCTTCCTCAGTGAAAGGGACTCAAAACCCCATATTTCCCGCAGAGGAATAGATCTGACTAGTAAGAATCTTAAAACCTATGTATTGATATGTCTCCGTAAGGGAATCAAGTGTGTCTAGACTGGCGTAAACAGGGCAGCGAGAATCAGCTCAAACCCACTCTAAACAGGAATTTCAAAAACAGAACAAAGAAACAGGGAAATTCTTCACAATTCCTTCAGGGTCGCTGCTGCAACCTGGAATGACCCTATCTACAATGACAGCTGGATGTGGCATAAGGCTGGACACTTGGGACTGAGAGGATTGGTGAGATTGGGTGAGCAAATGCAGACCCTTTAAAGCAATAATGCATGGCACCCATTCCATGGGTCCCAGCTCTCCAGGTTGAAGGGAATATTACTACAGCTATAACATGTATGGGAAACCTAGAGAATGGACACACTGTGAATACGAAAGGTTTCTAAAACTCAACGAAGAGCCCCTCTCCTGGTGCTCCGGTTTGACTTTCCAACTGCTTTCCTATCAATCTCCCAACTTGGAGAGACAGCCCCTTTAAGCTCCTGGTTCGCACAGGTTGCCAGTTTGGCAGAGGATGAAAGGGAAGAGGGAGAACCAATGAGAGAGTAGCTGTTAGGCATTTGGATGGGCACATGTCACTCTAATTTCCCGGCAGGAAGAAGAATTAACCAAAGTCTCAGCCACCCACCGGGAACCAGTATAGGTCCTGAACCAAAAGTTTGGACTTGCGTTCAGCTCACAAGAAACGAGTTGAAAAATGGAGCTCAGGGGCACAGCAATTCACAACCTGGCAGAGTAATCAAGGCCAACTATCGTCCAAAAATCTGTTGAGGGAAGGCAACGAGGTGGACTTGAAAGCGAGGCAGAATAGCAGGAAACAGATTTCAAGAGGTACGTTGGAATCGCCTGTAAAGCACAGGAAGAGGGGCACAACTGCGACAATGATGCACTTGGCCAAAAAGGGCGTATGCGTTTTCTCCTGAATATATTCAGGAGAAAACGCATACGCCCTTTTTGGCCAAGCAAGCAAGCGGGCAATGCAAATCTGCACTACAAAGAAGTATCACTTCCCACCGGTCAAAAGGGACATCCACAAAATGTGTAAAAACCAGAAAGGCAAGACAGGCCCTGGAGAACAGGGAGCCTTGTTATGCTGATGGGCGGGATGTAAGTTGCCAACTGCCTCACTGGAGGAGTGCATTGTGTTCCCTAAAACAAGTAAACAACAGAGCTACAGAGCCAAGGGCACTTCCAGTCTAGGGAATATACCTTGGGAAAACTGAAAATCCATAAGACAGAGCCACCCCCAAATTGAGGGCTGCACTGCTTACAAGAACCTCAACCTGGGTACACCTGAAATATCCCAGGAAATATAAAAATGGTTCCAAACATTGTGGAACTTACGTACGATGGAATATCCCTCAGCCACGAAATCAATGTCATAAGACCAGTAGCAGCAAAATGAGTGGATTCAGGTACGATGATTCTAAGTGAAAGAAGTCACACAGGAAAAGAAACTTATCATAAGATATCGCTTAGGAAGATCCTGTAAACATGGCTACACATGAACTGAGTTAGGCAAGAGAACAGAGTCTCACATTTAGAAAACACTCTTATGCCTGCTTAAGGGGGAAGGAGAGGTGGGGTGATGCATCAAACCAGAGTTTGATATAAGCACAGGTACCGTTCCAAAAACCAACTATGGAATAGACAAGACCTCCACCTTCCTCAGTGAAAGGGACTCAAAACCCCATATTTCCCGCAGAGGAATAGATCTGACTAGTAAGAATCTTAAAACCTATGTATTGATATGTCTCCGTAAGGGAATCAAGTGTGTCTAGACTGGCGTAAACAGGGCAGCGAGAATCAGCTCAAACCCACTCTAAACAGGAATTTCAAAAACAGAACAAAGAAACAGGGAAATTCTTCACAATTCCTTCAGGGTCGCTGCTGCAACCTGGAATGACCCTATCTACAATGACAGCTGGATGTGGCATAAGGCTGGACACTTGGGACTGAGAGGATTGGTGAGATTGGGTGAGCAAATGCAGACCCTTTAAAGCAATAATGCATGGCACCCATTCCATGGGTCCCAGCTCTCCAGGTTGAAGGGAATATTACTACAGCTATAACATGTATGGGAAACCTAGAGAATGGACACACTGTGAATACGAAAGGTTTCTAAAACTCAACGAAGAGCCCCTCTCCTGGTGCTCCGGTTTGACTTTCCAACTGCTTTCCTATCAATCTCCCAACTTGGAGAGACAGCCCCTTTAAGCTCCTGGTTCGCACAGGTTGCCAGTTTGGCAGAGGATGAAAGGGAAGAGGGAGAACCAATGAGAGAGTAGCTGTTAGGCATTTGGATGGGCACATGTCACTCTAATTTCCCGGCAGGAAGAAGAATTAACCAAAGTCTCAGCCACCCACCGGGAACCAGTATAGGTCCTGAACCAAAAGTTTGGACTTGCGTTCAGCTCAGAAAAAACGAGTTGAAAAATGGAGCTCAGGGGCACAGCAATTCACAAACTGGCAGAGTAATCCAGGCCAACTATCGTCCAAAAATCTGTTGAGGGAAGGCAACGAGGTGGACTTGAAAGCGAGGCAGAATAGCAGGAAACAGATTTCAAGAGGTACGTTGGAATCGCCTGTAAAGCACAGGAAGAGGGGCACAACTTCGACAATGATGCACTTGGCCAAAAAGGGCGTATGCGTTTTCTCCTGAATATATTCAGGAGAAAACGCATACGCCCTTTTTGGCCAAGCAAGCAAGCGGGCAATGCAAATCTGCACTACAAAGAAGTATCACTTCCCACTGGTCAAAAGGGACATCCACAAAATGTGTAAAAACCAGAAAGGCAAGACAGGCCCTGGAGAACAGGGAGCCTTGTTATGCTGATGGGCGGGATGTAAGTTGCCAACTGCCTCACTGGAGGAGTGCATTGTGTTCCCTAAAAGAAGTAAACAACAGAGCTACAGAGCCAAGGGCACTTCCAGTCTAGGGAATATACCTTGGGAAAACTGAAAATCCATAAGACAGAGCCACCCCCAAATTGAGGGCTGCACTGCTTACAAGAACCTCAACCTGGGTACACCTGAAATATCCCAGGAAATATAAAAATGGTTCCAAACATTGTGGAACTTACGTACGATGGAATATCCCTCAGCCACGAAATCAATGTCATAAGACCAGTAGCAGCAAAATGAGTGGATTCAGGTACGATGATTCTAAGTGAAAGAAGTCACACAGGAAAAGAAACTTATCATAAGATATCACTTAGGAAGATCCTGTAAACATGGCTACACATGAACTGAGTTAGGCAAGAGAACAGAGTCTCACATTTAGAAAACACTCTTATGCCTGCTTAAGGGGGAAGGAGAGGTGGGGTGATGCATCAAACCAGAGTTTGATATAAGCACAGGTACCGTTCCGAAAACCAACTATGGAATAGACAAGACCTACACCTTCCTCAGTGAAAGGGACTCAAAACCCCATATTTCCCGCAGAGGAATAGATCTGACTAGTAAGAATCTTAAAACCTAGGTATTGATATGTCTCCGTAAGGGAATCAAGTGTGTCTAGACTGGCATAAACAGGGCAGCGAGAATCAGCTCAAACCCACTCTAAAAAGGAATTTCAAAAACAGAACAAAGAAACAGAGAAATTATTTACAGTTCCTTCAGGGTCTCTGATGCAACCTGGAATGACCCTATCTACAATGACAGCTGGATGTGGCATACGGCTGGACACTTGTGACTGAGAGGATTGGTGAGATTGGGTGAGCAAATGCAGACCCTTTAAAGCAATAATGCATGGCACCCATTCCATGGGTCCCAGCTCTCCAGGTTGAAGGGAATATTACTACAGCTATAACGTGTACGGGAAACCTAGAGAATGGACACACTGTGAATACGAAAGGTTTCTAAAACTCAACGAACAGCCCCTCTCCTGGTGCTCCGGTTTGACTTTCCAACTGCTTTCCTATCAATCTCCCAACTTGGAGAGACAACCCCTTTAAGCTCCTGGTTCGCACAGGTTGCCAATTTGGCAGAGGATGAAAGGGAAGAGGGAGAACCAATGAGAGAGTAGCTGTTAGGCATTTGGATGGGCACATGTCACTCTAATTTCCCGGCAGGAAGAAGAATTAACCAAAGTCTCAGCCACCCACCGGGAACCAGTATAGGTCCTGAACCAAAAGTTTGGACTTGCGTTCAGCTCACAAGAAACGAGTTGAAAAATGGAGCTCAGGGGCACAGCAATTCACAAACTGGCAGAGTAATCAAGGCCAACTATCGTCCAAAAATCTGTTGAGGGAAGGCAACGAGGCGGACTTGAAAGCGAGGCAGAATACCAGGAAACAGATTTCAAGAGGTACGTTGGAATCGCCTGTAAAGCACAGGAAGAGGGGCACAACTTCGACAATGATGCACTTGGCCAAAAAGGGCGTATGCGTTTTCTCCTGAATATATTCAGGAGAAAACGCATATGCCCTTTTTGGCCAAGCAAGCAAGCGGGCAATGCAAATCTGCACTACAAAGAAGTATCACTTCCCACCGGTCAAAAGGGACATCCACAAAATGTGTAAAAACCAGAAAGGCAAGACAGGCACTGGAGAACAGGGAGCCTTGTTATGCTGATGGGCGGGATGTAAGTTGCCAACTGCCTCACTGGAGGAGTGCATTGTGTTCCCTAAAACAAGTAAACAACAGAGCTACAGAGCCAAGGGCACTTCCAGTCTAGGGAATATACCTTGGGAAAACTGAAAATCCATAACACAGAGCCACCCCCAAATTGAGGGCTGCACTGCTTACAAGAACCTCAACCTGGGTACACCTGAAATATCCCAGGAAATATAAAAATGGTTCCAAACATTGTGGAACTTACGTACGATGGAATATCCCTCAGCCACGAAATCAATGTCAAAAGACCAGTAGCAGCAAAATGAGTGGATTCAGGTACGATGATTCTACGTGAAAGAAGTCACACAGGAAAAGAAACTTATCATAAGATATCACTTAGGAAGATCCTGTAAACATGGCTACACATGAACTGAGTTAGGCAAGAGAACAGAGTCTCACATTTAGAAAACACTCTTATGCCTGCTTAAGGGGGAAGGAGAGGTGGGGTGATGCATCAAACCAGAGTTTGATAGAAGCACAGGTACCGTTCCAAAAACCAACTATGGAATAGACAAGACCTACACCTTCCTCAGTGAAAGGGACTCAAAACCCCATATTTCCCGCAGAGGAATAGATCTGACTAGTAAGAATCTTAAAACCTATGTATTGATATGTCTCCATAAGGGAATCAAGTGTGCCTAGACTGGCATAAACAGGGCAGCGAGAATCAGCTCAAACCCACTCTAAACAGGAAATTCAAAAACAGAACAAAGAAACAGGGTAATTCATCACAATTCCTTCAGGGTCGCTGATGCAACCTGGAATGACCCTATCTACAATGACAGCTGGATGTGGCATAAGGCTGGACACTTGGGACTGAGAGGATTGGTGAGATTGGGTGAGCAAATGCAGACCCTTTAAAGCAATAATGCATGGCACCCATTCCATGGGTCCCAGCTCTCCAGGTTGAAGGGAATATTACTACAGCTATAACGTGTACGGGAAACCTAGAGAATGGACACACTGTGAATACGAAAGGTTTCTAAAACTCAACGAAGAGCCCCTCTCCTGGTGCTCCGGTTTGACTTTCCAACTGCTTTCCTATCAATCTCCCAACTTGGAGAGACAACCCCTTTAAGCTCCTGGTTCGCACAGGTTGCCAATTTGGCAGAGGATGAAAGGGAAGAGGGAGAACCAATGAGAGAGTAGCTGTTAGGCATTTGGATGGGCACATGTCACTCTAATTTCCCGGCAGGAAGGAGAATTAACCAAAGTCTCAGCCACCCACCGGGAACCAGTATAGGTCCTGAACCAAAAGTTTGGACTTGCGTTCAGCTCACAAGAAACGAGTTGAAAAATGGAGCTCAGGGGCACAGCAATTCACAAACTGGCAGAGTAATCAAGGCCAACTATCGTCCAAAAATCTGTTGAGGGAAGGCAACGAGGCGGACTTGAAAGCGAGGCAGAATAGCAGGAAACAGATTTCAAGAGGTACGTTGGAATCGCCTGTAAAGCACAGGAAGAGGGGCACAACTTCGACAATGATGCACTTGGCCAAAAAGGGCGTATGCGTTTTCTCCTGAATATATTCAGGAGAAAACGCATACGCCCTTTTTGGCCAAGCAAGCAAGCGGGCAATGCAAATCTGCACTACAAAGAAGTATCACTTCCCACCGGTCAAAAGGGACATCCACAAAATGTGTAAAAACCAGAAAGGCAAGACAGGCACTGGAGAACAGGGAGCCTTGTTATGCTGATGGGCGGGATGTAAGTTGCCAACTGCCTCACTGGAGGAGTGCATTGTGTTCCCTAAAAGAAGTAAACAACAGAGCTACAGAGCCAAGGGCACTTCCAGTCTAGGGAATATACCTTGGGAAAACTGAAAATCCATAAGACAGAGCCACCCCCAAATTGAGGGCTGCACTGCTTACAAGAACCTCAACCTGGGTACACCTGAAATATCCCAGGAAATATAAAAATGGTTCCAAACATTGTGGAACTTACGTACGATGGAATATCCCTCAGCCACGAAATCAATGTCATAAGACCAGTAGCAGCAAAATGAGTGGATTCAGGTACGATGATTCTAAGTGAAAGAAGTCACACAGGAAAAGAAACTTATCATAAGATATCACTTAGGAAGATCCTGTAAACATGGCTACACATGAACTGAGTGAGGCAAGAGAACAGAGTCTCACATTTAGAAAACACTCTTATGCCTGCTTAAGGGGGAAGGAGAGGTGGGGTGATGCATCAAACCAGAGTTTGATATAAGCACAGGTACCGTTCCGAAAACCAACTATGGAATAGACAAGACCTACACCTTCCTCAGTGAAAGGGACTCAAAACCCCATATTTCCCGCAGAGGAATAGATCTGACTAGTAAGAATCTTAAAACCTAGGTATTGATATGTCTCCGTAAGGGAATCAAGTGTGTCTAGACTGGCATAAACAGGGCAGCGAGAATCAGCTCAAACCCACTCTAAAAAGGAATTTCAAAAACAGAACAAAGAAACAGAGAAATTATTTACAGTTCCTTCAGGGTCTCTGATGCAACCTGGAATGACCCTATCTACAATGACAGCTGGATGTGGCATAAGGCTGGACACTTGTGACTGAGAGGATTGGTGAGATTGGGTGAGCAAATGCAGACCCTTTAAAGCAATAATGCATGGCACCCATTCCATGGGTACCAGCTCTCAAGGTTGAAGGGAATATTACTACAGCTATAACGTGTACGGGAAACCTAGAGAATGGACACACTGTGAATACGAAAGGTTTCTAAAACTCAACGAAGAGCCCCTCTCCTGGTGCTCCGGTTTGACTTTCCAACTGCTTTCCTATCAATCTCCCAACTTGGAGAGACAACCCTTTTAAGCTCCTGGTTCGCACAGGTTGCCAATTTGGCAGAGGATGAAAGGGAAGAGGGAGAACCAATGAGAGAGTAGCTGTTAGGCATTTGGATGGGCACATGTCACTCTAATTTCCCGGCAGGAAGAAGAATTAACCAAAGTCTCAGCCACTCACCGGGAACCAGTATAGTTCCTGAACCAAAAGTTTGGACTTGCGTTCAGCTCACAAGAAACGAGTTGAAAAATGGAGTTCAGGGGCACAGCAATTCACAAACTGGCAGAGTAATCAAGGCCAACTATCGTCCAAAAATCTGTTGAGGGAAGGCAACGAGGCGGACTTGAAAGCGAGGCAGAATAGCAGGAAACAGATTTCAAGAGGTACGTTGGAATCGCCTGTAAAGCACAGGAAGAGGGGCACAACTTCGACAATGATGCACTTGGCCAAAAAGGGCGTATGCGTTTTCTCCTGAATATATTCAGGAGAAAACGCATACGCCCTTTTTGGCCAAGCAAGCAAGCGGGCAATGCAAATCTGCACTACAAAGAAGTATCACTTCCCACCGGTCAAAAGGGACATCCACAAAATGTGTAAAAACCAGAAAGGCAAGACAGGCACTGGAGAACAGGGAGCCTTGTTATGCTGATGGGCGGGATGTAAGTTGCCAACTGCCTCACTGGAGGAGTGCATTGTGTTCCCTAAAACAAGTAAACAACAGAGCTACAGAGCCAAGGGCACTTCCAGTCTAGGGAATATACCTTGGGAAAACTGAAAATCCATAACACAGAGCCACCCCAAAATTGAGGGCTGCACTGCTTACAAGAACCTCAACCTGGGTACACCTGAAATATCCCAGGAAATATAAAAATGGTTCCAAACATTGTGGAACTTACGTACGATGGAATATCCCTCAGCCACGAAATCAATGTCATAAGACCAGTAGCAGCAAAATGAGTGGATTCAGGTACGATGATTCTAAGTGAAAGAAGTCACACAGGAAAAGAAACTTATCATAAGATATCACTTAGGAAGATCCTGTAAACATGGCTACACATGAACTGAGTTAGGCAAGAGAAAAGAGTCTCACATTTAGAAAACACTCTTATGCCTGCTTAAGGGGGAAGGAGAGGTGGGGTGATGCATCAAACCAGAGTTTGATAGAAGCACAGGTACCGTTCCAAAAACCAACTATGGAATAGACAAGACCTACACCTTCCTCAGTGAAAGGGACTCAAAACCCCATATTTCCCGCAGAGGAATAGATCTGACTAGTAAGAATCTTAAAACCTATGTATTGATATGTCTCCATAAGGGAATCAAGTGTGCCTAGACTGGCATAAACAGGGCAGCGAGAATCAGCTCAAACCCACTCTAAACAGGAATTTCAAAAACAGAACAAAGAAACAGGGTAATTCATCACAATTCCTTCAGGGTCGCTGATGCAACCTGGAATGACCCTATCTACAATGACAGCTGGATGTGGCATAAGGCTGGACACTTGGGACTGAGAGGATTGGTGAGATTGGGTGAGCAAATGCAGACCCTTTAAAGCAATAATGCATGGCACCCATTCCATGGGTCCCAGCTCTCCAGGTTGAAGGGAATATTACTACAGCTATAACGTGTACGGGAAACCTAGAGAATGGACACACTGTGAATACGAAAGGTTTCTAAAACTCAACGAAGAGCCCCTCTCCTGGTACTCCGGTTTGACTTTCCAACTGCTTTCCTATCAATCTCCCAACTTGGAGAGACAGCCCCTTTAAGCTCCTGGTTCACACAGGTTGCCAATTTGGCAGAGGATGAAAGGGAAGAGGGAGAACCAATGAGAGAGTAGCTGTTAGGCATTTGGATGGGCACATGTCACTCTAATTTCCCGGCAGGAAGAAGAATTAACCAAAGTCTCAGCCACCCACCGGGAACCAGTATAGGTCCTGAACCAAAAGTTTGGACTTGCGTTCAGCTCACAAAAAACGAGTTGAAAAATGGAGCTCAGGGGCACAGCAATTCACAAACTGGCAGAGTAATCAAGGCCAACTATCGTCCAAAAATCTGTTGAGGGAAGGCAACGAGGTGGACTTGAAAGCGAGGCAGAATAGCAGGAAACAGATTTCAAGAGGTACGTTGGAATCACCTGTAAAGCACAGGAAGAGGGGCACAACTTCGACAATGATGCACTTGGCCAAAAAGGGCGTATGCGTTTTCTCCTGAATATATTCAGGAGAAAACGCATACGCCCTTTTTGGCCAAGCAAGCAAGCGGGCAATGCAAATCTGCACTACAAAGAAGTATCACTTCCCACCGGTCAAAAGGGACATCCACAAAATGTGTAAAAACCAGAAAGGCAAGACAGGCCCTGGAGAACAGGGAGCCTTGTTATGCTGATGGGCGGGATGTAAGTTGCCAACTGCCTCACTGGAGGAGTGCATTGTGTTCCCTAAAACAAGTAAACAACAGAGCTACAGAGCCAAGGGCACTTCCAGTCTAGGGAATATACCTTGGGAAAACTGAAAATCCATAAGACAGAGCCACCCCCAAATTGAGGGCTGCACTGCTTACAAGAACCTCAACCTGGGTACACCTGAAATATCCCAGGAAATATAAAAATGGTTCCAAACATTGTGGAACTTACGTACGATGGAATATCCCTCAGCCACGAAATCAATGTCATAAGACCAGTAGCAGCAAAATGAGTGGATTCAGGTACGATGATTCTAAGTGAAAGAAGTCACACAGGAAAAGAAACTTATCATAAGATATCACTTAGGAAGATCCTGTAAACATGGCTACACATGAACTGAGTTAGGCAAGAGAACAGAGTCTCACATTTAGAAAACACCCTTATGCCTGCTTAAGGGGGAAGGACAGGTGGGGTGATGCATCAAACCAGAGTTTGATATAAGCACAGGTACCGTTCCAAAAACAAACTATGGAATAGACAAGACCTACACCTTCCTCAGTGAAAGGGACTCAAAACCCCATATTTCCCGCAGAAGAATAGATCTGACTAGTAAGAATCTTAAAACCTATGTATTGATATGTCTCCGTAAGGGAATCAAGTGTGTCTAGACTGGCATAAACATGGCAGCGAGAATCAGCTCAAACCCACTCTAAACAGGAATTTCAAAAACAGAACAAAGAAACAGGGTAATTCTTCACAATTCCTTCAGGGTCGCTGATGCAACCTGGAATGACACTATCTACAATGACAGCTGGATGTGGCATAAGGCTGGACACTTGGGACTGAGAGGATTGGTGAGATTGGGTGAGCAAATGCAGACCCTTTAAAGCAATAATGCATGGCACCCATTCCATGGGTCCCAGCTCTCCAGGTTGAAGGGAATATTACTACAGATATAATGTGTACGGGAAACCTAGAGAATGGACACACTGTGAATACGAAAGGTTTCTAAAACTCAACGAAGAGCCCCTCTCCTGGTGCTCCGGTTTGACTTTCCAACTGCTTTCCTATCAATCTCCCAACTTGGAGAGACAACCCCTTTAAGCTCCTGGTTCGCACAGGTTGCCAATTTGGCAGAGGATGAAAGGGAAGAGGGAGAACCAATGAGAGAGTAGCTGTTAGGCATTTGGATGGGCACATGTCACTCTAATTTCCCGGCAGGAAGAAGAATTAACCAAAGTCTCAGCCACCCACCGGGAACCAGTATAGGTCCTGAACCAAAAGTTTGGACTTGCGTTCAGCTCACAAAAAACGAGTTGAAAAATGGAGCTCAGGGGCACAGCAATTCACAAACTGGCAGAGTAATCAAGGCCAACTATCGTCCAAAAATCTGTTGAGGGAAGGCAACGAGGCGGACTTGAAAGCGAGGCAGAATAGCAGGAAACAGATTTCAAGAGGTACGTTGGAATCGCCTGTAAAGCACAGGAAGAGGGGCACAACTTCGACAATGATGCACTTGGCCAAAAAGGGCGTATGCGTTTTTTCCTGAATATATTCAGGAGAAAACGCATACGCCCTTTTTGGCCAAGCAAGCAAGCGGGCAATGCAAATCTGCACTACAAAGAAGTATCACTTCCCACCGGTCAAAAGGGACATCCACAAAATGTGTAAAAACCAGAAAGGCAAGACAGGCCCTGGAGAACAGGGAGCCTTGTTATGCTGATGGGCGGGATGTAAGTTGCCAACTGCCTCACTGGAGGAGTGCATTGTGTTCCCTAAAACAAGTAAACAACAGAGCTACAGAGCCAAGGGCACTTCCAGTCTAGGGAATATACCTTGGGAAAACTGAAAATCCATAAGACAGAGCCACCCCCAAATTGAGGGCTGCACTGCTTACAAGAACCTCAACCTGGGTACACCTGAAATATCCCAGGAAATACAAAAATGGTTCCAAACATTGTGGAACTTATGTACGATGGAATATCCCTCAACCACGAAATCAATGTCATAAGAACAGTAGCAGCAAAATGAGTGGATTCAGGTACGATGATTCTAAGTGAAAGAAGTCACACAGGAAAAGAAACATATCATAAGATATCACTTAGGAAGATCCTGTAAACATGGCTACACATGAACTGAGTTAGGCAAGAGAACAGAGTCTCACATTTAGAAAACACTCTTATGCCTGCTTAAGGGGGAAGGAGAGGTGGGGTGATGCATCAAACCAGAGTTTGATATAAGCACAGGTACCGTTCCAAAAACCAACTATGGTATAGACAAGACCTACACCTTCCTCAATGAAAGGGTCTCAAAACCCCATATTTCCCGCAGAGGAATAGATCTGACTAGTAAGAATCTTAAAACCTATGTATTGATATGTCTCCGTAAGGGAATCAAGTGTGTCTAGACTGGCATAAACATGGCAGCGAGAATCAGCTCAAACCCACTCTAAAAAGGAATTTCAAAAACAGAACAAAGAAACAGAGAAATTCTTTACAATTCCTTCAGGGTCTCTGATGCAACCTGGAATGACCCTATCTACAATGACAGCTGGATGTGGCATAAGGCTGGACACTTGGGACTGAGAGGATTGGTGAGATTGGGTGAGCAAATGCAGACCCTTTAAAGCAATAATGCATGGCACCCATTCCATGGGTCCCAGCTCTCCAGGTTGAAGGGAATATTACTACAGCTATAACGTGTACGGGAAACCTAGAGAATGGACACACTGTGAATACGAAAGGTTTCTAAAACTCAACGAAGAGCCCCTCTCCTGGTGCTCCGGTTTGACTTTCCAACTGCTTTCCTATCAATCTCCCAACTTGGAGAGACAGCCCCTTTAAGCTCCTGGTTCACACATTTTGCCAATTTGGCAGAGGATGAAAGGGAAGAGGGAGAACCAATGAGAGAGTAGCTGTTAGGCATTTGGATGGGCACATGTCACTCTAATTTCCCGGCAGGAAGAAGAATTAACCAAAGTCTCAGCCACCCACCGGGAACCAGTATAGGTCCTGAACCAAAAGTTTGGACTTGCGTTCAGCTCACAAGAAATGAGTTGAAAAATGGAGCTCAGGGGCACAGCAATTCACAAACTGGCAGAGTAATCAAGGCCAACTATCGTCCAAAAATCTGTTGAGGGAAGGCAACGAGGCGGACTTGAAAGCGAGGCAGAATAGCAGGAAACAGATTTCAAGAGGTACGTTGGAATCGCCTGTAAAGCACAGGAAGAGGGGCACAACTTCGACAATGATGCACTTGGCCAAAAAGGGCGTATGCGTTTTCTCCTGAATATATTCAGGAGAAAACGCATACGCCCTTTTTGGCCAAGCAAGCAAGCGGGCAATGCAAATCTGCACTACAAAGAAGTATCACTTCCCACCGGTCAAAAGGGACATCCACAAAATGTGTAAAAACCAGAAAGGCAAGACAGGCCCTGGAGAACAGGGAGCCTTGTTATGCTGATGGGCGGGATGTAAGTTGCCAACTGCCTCACTGGAGGAGTGCATTGTGTTCCCTAAAACAAGTAAACAACAGAGCTACAGAGCCAAGGGCACTTCCAGTCTAGGGAATATACCTTGGGAAAACTGAAAATCCATAACACAGAGCCACCCCCAAATTGAGGGCTGCACTGCTTACAGGAACCTCAACCTGGGTACACCTGAAATATCCCAGGAAATATAAAAATGGTTCCAAACATTGTGGAACTTACGTACGATGGAATATCCCTCAGCCATGAAATCAATGTCATAAGACCAGTAGCAGCAAAATGAGTGGATTCAGGTACGATGATTCTAAGTGAAAGAAGTCACACAGGAAAAGAAACTTATCATAAGATATCACTTAGGAAGATCCTGTAAACATGGCTACACATGAACTGAGTTAGGCAAGAGAACAGAGTCTCACATTTAGAAAACACTCTTATGCCTGCTTAAGGGGGAAGGAGACGTGGGGTGATGCATCAAACCAGAGTTTGATATAAGCACAGGTACCGTTCCAAAAACCAACTATGGAATAGACAAGACCTACACCTTCCTCAGTGAAAGGGACTCAAAACCCCATATTTCCCGCAGAGGAATAGATCTGACTAGTAAGAATCTTAAAACCTATGTATTGATATGTCTCCGTAAGGGAATCAAGTGTGTCTAGACTGGCATAAAAAGGGCAGCGAGAATCAGCTCAAACCCCCTCTAAACAGGAATTTCAAAAACAGAACAAAGAAACAGGGAAATTCTTTACAATTCCTTCAGGGTCTCTGATGCAACCTGGAATGACCCTATCTACAATGACAGCTGGATGTGGCATGAGGCTGGTCACTTGGGACTGAGAGGATTGGTGAGATTGGGTGAGCAAATGCAGACCGTTTAAAGCAATAATGCATGGCACCCATTCCATGTGTCCCAGCTCTCCAGGTTGAAGGGAATATTACTACAGCTATAACGTGTACGGGAAACCTAGAGAATGGACACACACTGAATACGAAAGGTTTCTAAAACTCAACGAAGAGCCCCTCTCCTGGTGCTCCGGTTTGACTTTCCAACTGCTTTCCTATCAATCTCCCAACTTGGAGAGACAGCCCCTTTAAGCTCCTGGTTCGCACAGGTTGCCAATTTGGCAGAGGATGAAAGGGAAGAGGGAGAACCAATGAGAGAGTAGCTGTTAGGCATTTGGATGGGCACATGTCACTCTAATTTCCCGGCAGGAAGAAGAATTAACCAAAGTCTCAGCCACCCACCGGGAACCATTATAGGTCCTGAACCAAAAGTTTGGACTTGCGTTCAGCTCACAAGAAACGAGTTGAAAAATGGAGCTCAGGGGCACAGCAATTCACAAACTGGCAGAGTAATCAAGGCCCACTATCGTCCAAAAATCTGTTGAGGGAAGGCAACGAGGCGGACTTGAAAGCGAGGCAGAATAGCAGGAAACAGATTTCAAGAGGTACGTTGGAATCGCCTGTAAAGCACAGGAAGAGGGGCACAACTTCGACAATGATGCACTTGGCCAAAAATGGCGTATGCATTTTCTCCTGAATATATTCAGGAGAAAACGCATACGACCTTTTTGGCCAAGCAAGCAAGCGGGCAATGCAAATCTGCACTACAAAGAAGTATCACTTCCCACCGGTCAAAAGGGACATCCACAAAATATGTAAAAACCAGAAAGGCAAGACAGGCCCTGGAGAACAGGGAGCCTTGTTATGCTGATGGGCGGGATGTAAGTTGCCAACTGCCTCACTGTAGGAGTGCATTGTGTTCCCTAAAACAAGTAAACAACAGAGCTACAGAGCCAAGGGCACTTCCAGTCTAGGGAATATACCTTGGGAAAATTGAAAATCCATAAGACAGAGCCACCACCAAATTGAGGGCTGCACAGCTTACAAGAACCTCAACCTGGGTACACCTGAAATATCCCAGGAAATATAAAAATGGTTCCAAACATTGTGGAACTTACGTACGATGGAATATCCCTCAACCACGAAATCAATGTCATAAGACCAGTAGCAGCAAAATGAGTGGATTCAGGTACGATGATTCTAAGTGAAAGAAGTCACACAGGAAAAGAAACTTATCATAAGATATCACTTAGGAAGATCCTGTAAACATGGCTACACATGAACTGAGTTAGGCAAGAGAACAGAGTCTCACATTTAGAAAACACTCTTATGCCTGCTTAAGGGGGAAGGAGAGGTGGGGTGATGCATCAAACCAGAGTTTGATATAAGCACAGGTACCGTTCCAAAATCCAACTATGGTATAGACAAGACCTACACCTTCCTCTCTGAAAGGGTCTCAAAACCCCATATTTCCCGCAGAGGAATAGATCTGACTAGTAAGAATCTTAAAACCTATGTATTGATATGTCTCCATAAGGGAATCAAGTGTGTCTAGACTGCCATAAACATGGCAGCGAGAATCAGCTCAAACCCACTCTAAAAAGGAATTTCAAAATCAGAACAAAGAAACAGAGAAATTCTTTACAATTCCTTCAGGGTCTCTGATGCAACCTGGAATGACCCTATCTACAATGACAGCTGGATGTGGCATAAGGCTGGACACTTGTGACTGAGAGGATTGGTGAGATTGGGTGAGCAAATGCAGACCCTTTAAAGCAATAATGCATGGCACCCATTCCATGGGTCCCAGCTCTCCAGGTTGAATGGAATATTACTACAGCTATAACATGTACGGGAAACCTAGAGAATGGACACACTGTGAATACGAAAGGTTTCTAAAACTCAACGAAGAGCCCCTCTCCTGGTGCTCCGGTTTGACTTTCCAACTGCTTTCCTATCAATCTCCCAACTTGGAGAGACAGCCCCTTTAAGCTCCTGGTTCGCACAGGTTGCCAATTTGGCAGAGGATGAAAGGGAAGAGGGAGAACCAATGAGAGAGTAGCTGTTAGGCATTTGGATGGGCACATGTCACTCTAATTTCCCGGCAGGAAGAAGAATTAACCAAAGTCTCAGCCACCCACCGGGAACCAGTATAGGTCCTGAACCAAAAGTTTGGACTTGCGTTCAGCTCACAAGAAATGAGTTGATAAATGGAGCTCAGGGGCACAGCAATTCACAAACTGGCAGAGTAATCAAGGCCAACTATCGTCCAAAAATCTGTTGAGGGAAGGCAACGAGGCGGACTTGAAAGCGAGGCAGAATAGCAGGAAACAGATTTCAAGAGGTAAGTTGGAATCGCCTGTAAAGCACAGCAAGAGGGGCACAACTTCGACAATGATGCACTTGGCCAAAAAGGGCGTATGCGTTTTCTCCTGAATATATTCAGTAGAAAACGCATACGCCCTTTTTGGCCAAGCAAGCAAGCGGGCAATACAAATCTGCACTACAAAGAAGTATCACTTCCCACCGGTCAAAAGGGACATCCACAAAATGTGTAAAAACCAGAAAGGCAAGACAGGCCCTGGAGAACAGGGAGCCTTGTTATGCTGATGGGCGGGATGTAAGTTGCCAACTGCCTCACTGGAGGAGTGCATTGTGTTCCCTAAAACAAGTAAACAACAGAGCTACAGAGCCAAGGGCACTTCCAGTCTAGGGAATATACCTTGGGAAAACTGAAAATCCATAAGACAGAGCCACCCCCAAATTGAGGGCTGCACTGCTTACAAGAACCTCAACCTGGGTACACCTGAAATATCCCAGGAAATATAAAAATGGTTCCAAACATTGTGGAACTTACGTACGATGGAATATCCCTCAGCCACGAAATCAATGTCATAAGACCAGTAGCAGCAAAATGAGTGGATTCAGTTACGATGATTCTAAGTGAAAGAAGTCACACAGGAAAAGAAACTTATCATAAGATATCACTTAGGAAGATCCTGTAAACATGGCTACACATGAACTGAGTTAGGCAAGAGAACAGAGTCTCACATTTAGAAAACACTCTTATGCCTGCTTAAGGGGGAAGGAGAGGTGGGGTGATGCATCAAACCAGAGTTTGATATAAGCACAGGTACCGTTCCAAAAACCAACTATGGAATAGACAAGACCTCCACCTTCCTCAGTGAAAGGGACTCAAAACACCATATTTCCCGCAGAGGAATAGATCTGACTAGTAAGAATCTTAAAACCTATGTATTGATATGTCTCCGTAAGGGAATCAAGTGTGTCTAGACTGGCATAAACATGGCAGCGAGAATCAGCTCAAACCCACTCTAAAAAGGAATTTCAAAAACAGAACAAAGAAACAGAGAAATTCTTCACAATTCCTTCAGGGTCGCTGATGCAACCTGGAATGACCCTATCTACAATGACAGCTGGATGTGGCATAAGGCTGGACACTTGGGACTGAGAGGATTGGTGAGATTGGGTGAGCAAATGCAGACCCTTTAAAGCAATAATGCATGGCACCCATTCCATGGGTCCCAACTTTCCAGGT
Organism: Mesoplodon mirus; assembly: GCF_964341445.2. Lineage (NCBI taxonomy): Eukaryota > Metazoa > Chordata > Mammalia > Artiodactyla > Ziphiidae > Mesoplodon > Mesoplodon mirus. The sequence goes on along the minus strand of NW_028295523.1, from coordinate 470,741 downwards.
TGAAGGGAATATTACTACAGCTATAACATGAACGGGAAACATAGAGAATGGACACTCTGTGAATACGAAAGGTTTCTAAAACTCAACGAAGGGCCCCTCTCCTGGTGCTCCGGTTTGACTTTCCAACTGCTTTCCTATCAATCTCCCAACTTGGAGAGACAGCCCCTTTAAGCTCCTGTTGCGCACAGGTTGCCAAATTGGCAGAGGATGAAAGGGAAGAGGGAGAACCAATGAGAGAGTAGCTGTTAGGCATTTGAATGGGCACATGTCACTCTAATTTCCCGGCAGGAAGAAGAATTAACCAAAGTCTCAGCCACCCACCGGGAACCAGTATAGGTCCTGAACCAAAAGTTTGGACTTGCGTTCAGCTCACAAAAAACGAGTTGAAAATTGGAGCTCAGGGGCACAGCAATTCACAAACTGGCAGAGTAATCAAGGCCCACTATCGTCCAAAAATCTGTTGAGGGAAGGCAACGAGGTGGACTTGAAAGCGAGGCAGAATAGCAGGAAAGAGATTTCAAGAGGTACATTGGAATCGCCTGTAAAGCACAGGAAGAGGGGCACAACTTCGACAATGATGCACTTGGCCAAAAAGGGCGTATGCGTTTTCTCCTGAATATATTCAGGAGAAAACGCATACGCCCTTTTTGGCCAAGCAAGCAAGCGGGCAATGCAAATCTGCACTACAAAGAAGTATCACTTCCCACCGGTCAAAAGGGACATCCACAAAATGTGTAAAAACCAGAAAGGCAAGACAGGCCCTGGAGAACAGGGAGCCTTGTTATGCTGATGGGCGGGATGTAAGTTGCCAACTCCCTCACTGGAGGAGTGCATTGTGTTCCCTAAAACAAGTAAACAACAGAGCTACAGAGCCAAGGGCACTTCCAGTCTAGGGAATATACCTTGGGAAAACTGAAAATCCATAAGACAGAGCCACCCCCAAATTGAGGGCTGCACTGCTTACAAGAACCTCAACCTGGGTACACCTGAAATATCCCAGGAAATATAAAAATGGTTCCAAACATTGTGGAACTTACGTACGATGGAATATCCCTCAGCCACGAAATCAATGTCATAAGACCAGTAGCAGCAAAATGAGTGGATTCAGGTACGATGATTCTAAGTGAAAGAAGTCACACAGGAAAAGAAACTTATCATAAGATATCACTTAGGAAGATCCTGTAAACATGGCTACACATGAACTGAGTTAGGCAAGAGAACAGAGTCTCACATTTAGAAAACACTCTTATGCCTGCTTAAGGGGGAAGGAGAGGTGGGGTGATGCATCAAACCAGAGTTTGATATAAGCACAGGTACCATTCCAAAAACCAACTATGGAATAGACAAGACCTCCACCTTCCTCAGTGAAAGGGACTCAAAACCCCATATTTCCCACAGAGGAATAGATCTGACTAGTAAGAATCTTAAAACCTATGTATTGATATGTCTCCGTAAGGGAATCAAGTGTGTCTAGACTGGCATAAACATGGCAGCGAGAATCAGCTCAAACCCACTCTAAAAAGGAATTTCAAAAACAGAACAAAGAAACAGAGAAATTCTTCACAATTCCTTCAGGGTCGCTGATGCAACCAGGAATGACCCTATCTACAATGACAGCTGGATGTGGCATAAGGCTGGACACTTGGGACTGAGAGGATTGGTGAGATTGGGTGAGCAAATGCAGACCCTTTAAAGCAATAATGCATGGCACCCATTCCATGGGTCCCAACTCTCCAGGTTGAAGGGAATATTACTACAGCTATAACATGTACGGGAAACATAGAGAATGGACACTCTGTGAATACGAAAGGTTTCTAAAATTCAACGAAGAGCCCCTCTCCTGGTGCTCCGGTTTGACTTTCCAACTGCTTTCCTATCAATCTCCCGACTTGGAGAGACAGCCTCTTTAAGCTCCTGTTGCGCACAGGTTGCCAAATTGGCAGAGGATGAAAGGGAAGAGGGAGAACCAATGAGAGAGTAGCTGTTAGGCATTTGAATGGGCACATGTCACTCTAATTTCCCGGCAGGAAGAAGAATTAACCAAAGTCTCAGCCACCCACCGGGAACCAGTATAGGTCCTGAACCAAAAGTTTGGACTTGCGTTCAGCTCACAAAAAACGAGTTGAAAATTGGAGCTCAGGGGCACAGCAATTCACAAACTGGCAGAGTAATCAAGGCCCACTATCGTCCAAAAATCTGTTGAGGGAAGGCAACGAGGTGGACTTGAAAGCGAGGCAGAATAGCAGGAAAGAGATTTCAAGAGGTACATTGGAATCGCCTCTAAAGCACAGGAAGAGGGGCACAACTTCGACAATGATGCACTTGGCCAAAAAGGGCGTATGCGTTTTCTCCTGAATATATTCAGGAGAAAACGCATACGCCCTTTTTGGCCAAGCAAGCAAGCAGGCAATGCAAATCTGCACTACAAAGAAGTATCACTTCCCACCGGTCAAAAGGGACATCCACAAAATGTGTAAAAACCAGAAAGGCAAGACAGGCCCTGGAGAACAGGGAGCCTTGTTATGCTGATGTGCGGGATGTAAGTTGCCAACTCCCTCACTGGAGGAGTGCATTGTGTTCCCTAAAACAAGTAAACAACAGAGCTACAGAGCCAAGGGCACTTCCCGTCTAGGGAATATACCTTGGGAAAACTGAAAATCCATAAGACAGAGCCACCCCCAAATTGAGGGCTGCACTGCTTACAAGAACCTCAACCTGGGTACACCTGAAATATCCCAGGAAATATAAAAATGGTTCCAAACATTGTGGAACTTACGTACGATGGAATATCCCTCAGCCACGAAATCAATGTCATAAGACCAGTAGCAGCAAAATGAGTGGATTCAGGTACGATGATTCTAAGTGAAAGAAGTCACACAGGAAAAGAAACTTATCATAAGATATCACTTAGGAAGATCCTGTAAACATGGCTACACATGAACTGAGTTAGGCAAGAGAACAGAGTCTCACATTTAGAAAACACTCTTATGCCTGCTTAAGGGGGAAGGAGAGGTGGGGTGATGCATCAAACCAGAGTTTGATATAAGCACAGGTACCGTTCCAAAAACCAACTATGGAATAGACAAGACCTCCACCTTCCTCACTGAAAGGGACTCAAAACCCCATATTTCCCGCAGAGGAATAGATCTGACTAGTAAGAATCTTAAAACCTATGTATTGATATGTCTCCGTAAGGGAATCAAGTGTGTCTAGACTGGCATAAACATGGCAGCGAGAATCAGCTCAAACCCACTCTAAAAAGGAATTTCAAAAACAGAACAAAGAAACAGAGAAATTCTTCACAATTCCTTCAGGGTCGCTGATGCAACCTGGAATGACCCTATCTACAATGACAGCTGGATGTGGCATAAGGCTGGACACTTGGGACTGAGAGGATTGGTGAGATTGGGTGAGCAAATGCAGACCCTTTAAAGCAATAATGCATGGCACCCATTCCATGGGTCCCAACTCTCCAGGTTGAAGGGAATATTACTACAGCTATAACATGTACGGGAAACATAGAGAATGGACACTCTGTGAATACGAAAGGTTTCTAAAACTCAACGAAGAGCCCCTCTCCTGGTGCTCCGGTTTGACTTTCCAACTGCTTTCCTATCAATCTCCCGACTTGGAGAGACAGCCCCTTTAAGCTCCAGTTGCGCACAGGTTGCCAAATTGGCAGAGGATGAAAGGGAAGAGGGAGAACCAATGAGAGAGTAGCTGTTAGGCATTTGAATGGGCACATGTCACTCTAATTTCCCGGCAGGAAGAAGAATTAACCAAAGTCTCAGCCACCCACCGGGAACCAGTATAGGTCCTGAACCAAAAGTTTGGACTTGCGTTCAGCTCACAAAAAACGAGTTGAAAATTGGAGCTCAGGGGCACAGCAATTCACAAACTGGCAGAGTAATCAAGGCCCACTATCGTCCAAAAATCTGTTGAGGGAAGGCAACGAGGTGGACTTGAAAGCGAGGCAGAATAGCAGGAAAGAGATTTCAAGAGGTACATTGGAATCGCCTGTAAAGCACAGGAAGAGGGGCACAACTTCGACAATGATGCACTTGGCCAAAAAGGGCGTATGCGTTTTCTCCTGAATATATTCAGGAGAAAACGCATACGCCCTTTTTGGCCAAGCAAGCAAGCGGGCAATGCAAATCTGCACTACAAAGAAGTATCACTTCCCACCGGTCAAAAGGGACATCCACAAAATGTGTAAAAACCAGAAAGGCAAGACAGGCCCTGGAGAACAGGGAGCCTTGTTATGCTGATGGACGGGATGTAAGTTGCCAACTCCCTCACTGGAGGAGTGCATTGTGTTCCCTAAAACAAGTAAACAACAGAGCTACAGAGCCAAGGGCACTTCCAGTCTAGGGAATATACCTTGGGAAAACTGAAAATCCATAACACAGAGCCACCCCCAAATTGAGGGCTGCACTGCTTACAAGAACCTCAACCTGGGTACACCTGAAATATCCCAGGAAATATAAAAATGGTTCCAAACATTGTGGAACTTACGTACGATGGAATATCCCTCAACCACGAAATCAATGTCATAAGACCAGTAGCAGCAAAATGAGTGGATTCAGGTACGATGATTCTAAGTGAAAGAAGTCACACAGGAAAAGAAACTTATCATAAGATATCACTTAGGAAGATCCTGTAAACATGGCTACACATGAACTGAGTTAGGCAAGAGAACAGAGTCTCACATTTAGAAAACAATCTTATGCCTGCTTAACGGGGAAGGAGAGGTGGGGTGATGCATCAAACCAGAGTTTGATATAAGCACAGGTACCATTCCAAAAACCAACTATGGAATAGACAAGACCTACACCTTCCTCAGTGAAAGGGACTCAAAACCCCATATTTCCCACAGAGGAATAGATCTGACTAGTAAGAATCTTAAAACCTATGTATTGATATGTCTCCGTAAGGGAATCAAGTGTGTCTAGACTGGCATAAACATGGCAGCGAGAATCAGCTCAGACCCACTCTAAAAAGGAATTTCAAAAACAGAACAAAGAAACAGGGAAATTCTTCACAATTCCTTCAGGGCCTCTGACGCAACCTGGAATGACCCTATCTACAATGACAGCTGGATGTGGCATAAGGCTGGACACTTGGGACTGAGAGGATTGGTGAGATTGGGTGAGCCAATGCAGCCCCTTTAAAGCAATAATGCATGGCACCCATTCCATGGGTCCCAGCTCTCCAGGTTGAAGGGAATATTACTACAGCTATAACGTGTACGGGAAACCTAGAGAATGGACACACTGTGAATACGAAAGGTTTCTAAAACTCAATGAAGAACCCCTCTCCTGGTGCTCCGGTTTGACTTTCCAACTGCTTTCCTATCAATCTCCCAACTTGGAGAGACAGCCCCTTTAAGCTCCTGTTTCGCACAGGTTGCCAATTTGGCAGAGGATGAAAGGGAAGAGGGAGAACCAATGAGAGAGTAGCTGTTAGGCATTTGGATGGGCACATGTCACTCTAATTTCCCGGCAGGAAGAAGAATTAACCAAAGTCTCAGCCACCCACCGGGAACGAGTATAGGTCCTGAACCAAATGTTTGGACTTGCGTTCAGCTCACAAGAAACGAGTTGAAAAATGGAGCTCAGGGGCACAGCAATTCACAAACTGGCAGAGTAATCAAGGCCAACTATCGTCCAAAAATCTGTTGAGGGAAGGCAACGAGGCGGATTTGAAAGCGAGGCAGAATAGCAGGAAACAGATTTCAAGAGGTACGTTGGAATCGCCTGTAAAGCACAGGAAGAGGGGCACAACTTCGACAATGATGCACTTGGCCAAAAAGGGCGTATGCGTTTTCTCCTGAATATATTCAGGAGAAAACGCATACGCCCTTTTTGGCCAAGCAAGCAAGCGGGCAATGCAAATCTGCACTACAAAGAAGTATCACTTCCCACCGGTCAAAAGGGACATCCACAAAATGTGTAAAAACCAGAAAGGCAAGACAGGCCCTGGAGAACAGGGAGCCTTGTTATGCTGATGGGCGGGATGTAAGTTGCCAACTGCCTCACTGGAGGAGTGCATTGTGTTCCCTAAAACAAGTAAACAACAGAGCTACAGAGCCAAGGGCACTTCCAGTCTAGGGAATATACCTTGGGAAAACTGAAAATCCATAAGACAGAGCCACCCCCAAATTGAAGGCTGCACTGCTTACAAGAACCTCAACCTGGGTACACCTGAAATATCCCAGGAAATATAAAAATGGTTCCAAACATTGTGGAACTTACGTACGATGGAATATCCCTCAGCCATGAAATCAATGTCATAAGACCAGTAGCAGCAAAATGAGTGGATTCAGGTACGATGATTCTAAGTGAAAGAAGTCACACAGGAAAAGAAACTTATCATAAGATATCACTTAGGAAGATCCTGTAAACATGGCTACACATGAACTGAGTTAGGCAAAAGAACAGAGTCTCACATTTAGAAAACACTCTTATGCCTGCTTAAGGGGGAAGGAGAGGTGGGGTGATGCATCAAACCAGAGTTTGATATAAGCACAGGTACCGTTCCAAAAACCAACTATGGAATAGACAAGACCTCCACCTTCCTCAGTGAAAGGGACTCAAAACCCCATATTTCCCGCAGAGGAATAGATCTGACTAGTAAGAATCTTAAAACCTATGTATTGATATGTCTCCGTAAGGGAATCAAGTGTGTCTAGACTGGCATAAACATGGCAGCGAGAATCAGCTCAAACCCACTCTAAAAAGGAATTTCAAAAACAGAACAAAGAAACAGAGAAATTCTTCACAATTCCTTCAGGGTCGCTGATGCAACCTGGAATGACCCTATCTACAATGACAGCTGGGTGTGGCATAAGGCTGGACACTTGGGACTGAGAGGATTGGTGAGATTGGGTGAGCAAATGCAGACCCTCTAAAGCAATAATGCATGGCACCCATTCCATGGGTCCCAACTCTCCAGGTTGAAGGGAATATTACTACAGCTATAACATGTACGGGAAACATAGAGAATGGACACTCTGTGAATACGAAAGGTTTCTAAAACTCAACGAAGAGCCCCTCTCCTGGTGCTCCGGTTTGACTTTCCAACTGCTTTCCTATCAATCTCCCAACTTGGAGAGACAGCCCCTTTAAGCTCCTGTTTCGCACAGGTTGCCAAATTGGCAGAGGATGAAAGGGAAGAGGGAGAACCAATGAGAGAGTAGCTGTTAGGCATTTGGATGGGCACATGTCACTCTAATTTCCCGGCAGGAAGAAGAATTAACCAAAGTCTCAGCCACCCACCGGGAACCAGTATAGGTCCTGAACCAAAAGTTTGGACTTGCGTTCAGCTCACAAAAAACGAGTTGAAAAATGGAGCTCAGGGGCACAGCAATTCACAAACTGGCAGAGTAATCAAGGCCCACTATCGTCCAAAAATCTGTTGAGGGAAGGCAACGAGGTGGACTTGAAAGCGAGGCAGAATAGCAGGAAAGAGATTTCAAGAGGTACATTGGAATCGCCTGTAAAGCACAGGAAGAGGGGCACAACTTCGACAATGATGCACTTGGCCAAAAAGGGCGTATGCGTTTTCTCCTGAATATATTCAGGAGAAAACGCATACGCCCTTTTTGGCCAAGCAAGCAAGCGGGCAATGCAAATCTGCACTACAAAGAAGTATCACTTCCCACCGGTCAAAAGGGACATCCACAAAATGTGTAAAAACCAGAAAGGCAAGACAGGCCCTGGAGAACAGGGAGCCTTGTTATGCTGATGGGCGGGATGTAAGTTGCCAACTGCCTCACTGGAGGAGTGCATTGTGTTCCCTAAAACAAGTAAACAACAGAGCTACAGAGCCAAGGGCACTTCCAGTCTAGGGAATATACCTTGGGAAAACTGAAAATCCATAAGACAGAGCCACCCCCAAATTGAGGGCTGCACAGCTTACAAGAACCTCAACCTGGGTACACCTAAAATATCCCAGGAAATATAAAAATGGTTCCAAACATTGTGGAACTTACGTACGATGGAATATCCCTCAGCCATGAAATCAATGTCATAAGACCAGTAGCAGCAAAATGAGTGGATTCAGGTAAGATGATTCTAAGTGAAAGAAGTCACACAGGAAAAGAAACTTATCATAAGATATCACTTAGGAAGATCCTGTAAACATGGCTACACATGAACTGAGTTAGGCAAGAGAACAGAGTCTCACATTTAGAAAACACTCTTATGCCTTCTTAAGGGGGAAGGAGAGGTGGGGTGATGCATCAAACCAGAGTTTGATATAAGCACAGGTACCGTTCCAAAAACCAACTATGGAATAGACAAGACCTACACCTTCCTCAGTGAAAGGGACTCAAAACCCCATATTTCCCACAGAGGAATAGATCTGACTAGTAAGAATCTTAAAACCTATGTATTGATATGTCTCCATAAGGGAATCAAGTGTGTCTAGACTGGCATAAACATGGCAGCGAGAATCAGCTCAAACCCACTCTAAAAAGGAATTTCAAAAACAGAACAAAGAAACAGGGAAATTCTTCACAATTCCTTCAGGGCCTCTGATGCAACCTGGAATGACCCTATCTACAATGACAGCTGGATGTGGCATAAGGCTGGACACTTGGGACTGAGAGGATTGGTGAGATTGGGTGAGCAAATGCAGACCCTTTAAAGCAATACTGCATGGCACCCATTCCATGGGTCCCAGCTCTCCAGGTTGAAGGGAATATTACTACAGCTATAACGTGTACGGGAAACCTAGAGAATGGACACACTGTGAATACGAAAGGTTTCTAAAACTCAATGAAGAACCCCTCTCCTGGTGCTCCGGTTTGACTTTCCAACTGCTTTCCTATCAATCTCCCAACTTGGAGAGACAGCCCCTTTAAGCTCCTGTTTCACACAGGTTGCCAATTTGGCAGAGGATGAAAGGGAAGAGGGAGAACCAATGAGAGAGTAGCTGTTAGGCATTTGGATGGGCACATGTCACTCTAATTTCGCGGCAGGAAGAAGAATTAACCAAAGTCTCAGCCACCCACCGGGAACGAGTATAGGTCCTGAACCAAAAGTTTGGACTTGCGTTCAGCTCACAAGAAATGAGTTGAAAAATGGAGCTCAGGGGCACAGCAATTCACAAACTGGCAGAGTAATCAAGGCCAACTATCGTCCAAAAATCTGTTGAGGGAAGGCAACGAGGTGGACTTGAAAGCGAGGCAGAATAGCAGGAAACAGATTTCAAGAGGTACGTTGGAATCGCCTGTAAAGCACAGGAAGAGGGGCACAACTTCGACAATGATGCACTTGGCCAAAAAGGGCGTATGCGTTTTCTCCTGAATATATTCAGGAGAAAACGCATACGCCCTTTTTGGCCAAGCAAGCAAGCGGGCAATGCAAATCTGCACTACAAAGAAGTATCACTTCCCACCGGTCAAAAGGGACATCCACAAAATGTGTAAAAACCAGAAAGGCAAGACAGGCCCTGGAGAACAGGGAGCCTTGTTATGCTGATGGGCGGGAAGTAAGTTGCCAACTGCCTCACTGGAGGAGTGCATTGTGTTCCCTAAAACAAGTAAACAACAGAGCTACAGAGCCAAGGGCACTTCCAGTCTAGGAAATATACCTTGGGAAAATTGAAAATCCATAACACAGAGCCACCCCCAAATTGAGGGCTGCACTGCTTACAAGAACCTCAACCTGGGTACACCAGAAATATCCCAGGAAATATAAAAATGGTTCCAAACATTGTGGAACTTACGTACGATGGAATATCCCTCAGCCACGAAATCAATGTCATAAGACCAGTAGCAGCAAAATGAGTGGATTCAGGTACGATGATTCTAAGTGAAAGAAGTCACACAGGAAAAGAAACTTATCATAAGATATCACTTAGGAAGATCCTGTAAACATGGCTACACATGAACTGAGTTAGGCAAGAGAACAGAGTCTCACATTTAGAAAACACTCTTATGCCTGCTTAAGGGGGAAGGAGAGGTGGGGTGATGCATCAAACCAGAGTTTGATATAAGCACAGGTACCGTTCCAAAAACCAACTATGGAATAGACAAGACCTCCACCTTCCTCAGTGAAAGGGACTCAAAACCCCATATTTCCCACAGAGGAATAGATCTGACTAGTAAGAATCTTAAAACCTATGTATTGATATGTCTCCGTAAGGGAATCAAGTGTGTCTAGACTGGCATAAACATGGCAGCGAGAATCAGCTCAAACCCACTCTAAAAAGGAATTTCAAAAACAGAACAAAGAAACAGAGAAATTCTTCACAATTCCTTCAGGGTCGCTGATGCAACCTGGAATGACCCTATCTACAATGACAGCTGGATGTGGCATAAGGCTGGACACTTGGGACTGAGAGGATTGGTGAGATTGGGTGAGCAAATGCAGACCCTTTAAAGCAATAATGCATGGCACCCATTCCATGGGTCCCAACTCTCCAGGTTGAAGGGAATATTACTACAGCTATAACATGTACGGGAAACATAGAGAATGGACACTCTGTGAATACGAAAGGTTTCTAAAACTCAACGAAGAGCCCCACTCCTGGTGCTCCGGTTTGACTTTCCAACTGCTTTCCTATCAATCTCCCAACTTGGAGAGACAGCCCCTTTAAGCTCCTGTTTCGCACAGGTTGCCAAATTGGCAGAGGATGAAAGGGAAGAGGGAGAACCAATGAGAGAGTAGCTGTTAGGCATTTGGATGGGCACATGTCACTCTTATTTCCCGGCAGGAAGAAGAATTAACCAAAGTCTCAGCCACCCACCGGGAACCAGTATAGGTCCTGAACCAAAAGTTTGGACTTGCGTTCAGCTCACAAAAAACGAGTTGAAAAATGGAGCTCAGGGGCACAGCAATTCACAAACTGGCAGAGTAATCAAGGCCCACTATCGTCCAAAAATCTGTTGAGGGAAGGCAACGAGGTGGACTTGAAAGCGAGGCAGAATAGCAGGAAAGAGATTTCAAGAGGTACATTGGAATCGCCTGTAAAGCACAGGAAGAGGGGCACAACTTCGACAATGATGCACTTGGCCAAAAAGGGCGTATGCGTTTTCTCCTGAATATATTCAGGAGAAAACGCATACGCCCTTTTTGGCCAAGCAAGCAAGCGGGCAATGCAAATCTGCACTACAAAGAAGTATCACTTCCCACCGGTCAAAAGGGACATCCACAAAATGTGTAAAAACCAGAAAGGCAAGACAGGCCCTGGAGAACAGGGAGCCTTGTTATGCTGATGGGCGGGATGTAAGTTGCCAACTGCCTCACTGGAGGAGTGCATTGTGTTCCCTAAAACAAGTAAACAACAGAGCTACAGAGCCAAGGGCACTTCCAGTCTAGGGAATATACCTTGGGAAAACTGAAAATCCATAAGACAGAGCCACCCCCAAATTGAGGGCTGCACAGCTTACAAGAACCTCAACCTGGGTACACCTAAAATATCCCAGGAAATATAAAAATGGTTCCAAACATTGTGGAACTTACGTACGATGGAATATCCCTCAGCCATGAAATCAATGTCATAAGACCAGTAGCAGCAAAATGAGTGGATTCAGGTACGATGATTCTAAGTGAAAGAAGTCACACAGGAAAAGAAACTTATCATAAGATATCACTTAGGAAGATCCTGTAAACATGGCTACACATGAACTGAGTTAGGCAAGAGAACAGAGTCTCACATTTAGAAAACACTCTTATGCCTTCTTAAGGGGGAAGGAGAGGTAGGGTGATGCATCAAACCAGAGTTTGATATAAGCACAGGTACCGTTCCAAAAACCAACTATGGAATAGACAAGACCTACACCTTCCTCAGTGAAAGGGACTCAAAACCCCATATTTCCCACAGAGGAATAGATCTGACTAGTAAGAATCTTAAAACCTATGTATTGATATGTCTCCATAAGGGAATCAAGTGTGTCTAGACTGGCATAAACATGGCAGCGAGAATCAGCTCAAACCCACTCTAAAAAGGAATTTCAAAAACAGAACAAAGAAACAGGGAAATTCTTCACAATTCCTTCAGGGCCTCTGATGCAACCTGGAATGACCCTATCTACAATGACAGCTGGATGTGGCATAAGGCTGGACACTTGGGACTGAGAGGATTGGTGAGATTGGGTGAGCAAATGCAGCCCCTTTAAAGCAATAATGCATGGCACCCATTCCATGGGTCCCAGCTCTCCAGGTTGAAGGGAATATTACTACAGCTATAACGTGTACGGGAAACCTAGAGAATGGACACACTGTGAATACGAAAGGTTTCTAAAACTCAATGAAGAACCCCTCTCCTGGTGCTCCGGTTTGACTTTCCAACTGCTTTCCTATCAATCTCCCAACTTGGAGAGACAGCCCCTTTAAGCTCCTGGTTCGCACAGGTTGCCAATTTGGCAGAGGATGAAAGGGAAGAGGGAGAACCAATGAGAGAGTAGCTGTTAGGCATTTGGATGGGCACATGTCACTCTAATTTCCCGGCAGGAAGAAGAATTAACCAAAGTCTCAGCCACCCACCGGGAACCAGTATAGGTCCTGAACCAAAAGTTTAGACTTGCGTTCAGCTCACAAGAAACGAGTTGAAAAATGGAGCTCAGGGGCACAGCAATTCACAAACTGGCAGAGTAATCAAGGCCAACTATCGTCCAAAAATCTGTTGAGGGAAGGCAACGAGGTGGACTTGAAAGCGAGGCAGAATAGCAGGAAAGAGATTTCAAGAGGTACGTTGGAATCGCCTGTAAAGCACAGGAAGAGGGGCACAACTTCGACAATGATGCACTTGGCCAAAAATGGCGTATGTGTTTTCTCCTGAATATATTCAGGAGAAAACGCATACGCCCTTTTTGGCCAAGCAAGCAAGCGGGCAATGCAAATCTGCACTACAAAGAAGTATCACTTCCCACCGGTCAAAAGGGACATCCACAAAATGTGTAAAAACCAGAAAGGCAAGACAGGCCCTGGAGAACAGGGAGCCTTGTTATGCTGATGGGCGGGATGTAAGTTGCCAACTGCCTCACTGGAGGAGTGCATTGTGTTCCCTAAAACAAGTAAACAACAGAGCTACAGAGCCAAGGGCACTTCCAGTCTAGGGAATATACCTTGGGAAAACTGAAAATCCATAAGACAGAGCCACCCCCAAATTGAGGGCTGCACTGCTTACAAGAACCTCAACCTGGGTACACCTGAAATATCCCAGGAAATATAAAAATGGTTCCAAACATTGTGGAACTTACGTACGATGGAATATCCCTCAGCCACGAAATCAATGTCATAAGACCAGTAGCAGCAAAATGAGTGGATTCAGGTACGATGATTCTAAGTGAAAGAAGTCACACAGGAAAAGAAACTTATCATAAGATATCACTTAGGAAGATCCTGTAAACATGGCTACACATGAACTGAGTTAGGCAAGAGAACAGAGTCTCACATTTAGAAAACACTCTTATGCCTGCTTAAGGGGGAAGGAGAGGTGGGGTGATGCATCAAACCAGAGTTTGATATAAGCACAGGTACCGTTCCAAAAACCAACTATGGAATAGACAAGACCTACACCTTCCTCAGTGAAAGGGACTCAAAACCCCATATTTCCCGCAGAGGAATAGATCTGACTAGTAAGAATCTTAAAACCTATGTATTGATATGTCTCCGTAAGGGAATCAAGTGTGTCTAGACTGGCATAAACATGGCAGCGAGAATCAGCTCAAACCCACTCTAAAAAGGAATTTCAAAAACAGAACAAAGAAACAGGGAAATTCTTCACAATTCCTTCCGGGTCTCTGATGCAACCTGGACTGACTCTATCTACAATGACAGCTGCATGTGGCATGAGGCTGGACACTTGGGACTGAGAGGATTGGTGAGATTGGGTGAGCAAATGCAGACCCTTTAAAGCAATAATGCATGACACCCATTACATGGGTCCCAGCTCTCCAGGTTGAAGGGAATATTACTACAGCTATAACGTGTACGGGAAACCTAGAGAATGGACACACTGTGAATACGAAAGGTTTCTAAAACTCAACGAAGAGCCCCTCTCCTGGTGCTCCGGTTTGACTTTCCAACTGCTTTCCTATCAATCTCCCAACTTGGAGAGACGGCCCCTTTAAGCTCTTGGTTCGCACAGGTTGCCAATTTGGCAGAGGATGAAAGGGAAGAGGGAGAACCAATGAGAGAGTAGCTGTTAGGCATTTGGATGGGCACATGTCACTCTAATTTCCCGGCAGGAAGAAGAATTAACCAAAGTCTCAGCCACCCACCGGGAACCAGTATAGGTCCTGAACCAAAAGTTTGGACTTGCGTTCAGCTCACAAAAAACGAGTTGAAAAATGGAGCTCAGGGGCACAGCAATTCACAAACTGGAAGAGTAATCAAGGCTAACTATCGTCCAAAAATCTGTTGAGGGAAGGCAACGAGGTGGACTTGAAAGCGAGGCAGAATAGCAGGAAACAGATTTCAAGAGGTACGTTGGAATCGCCTGTAAAGCACAGGAAGAGGGGCACAACTTCGACAATGATGCACTTGGCCAAAAAGGGCGTATGTGTTTTCTCCTGAATATATTCAGGAGAAAACGCATACGCCCTTTTTGGCCAAGCAAGCAAGCGGGCAATGCAAATCTGCACTACAAAGAAGTATCACTTCCCACCGGTCAAAAGGGACATCCACAAAATGTGTAAAAACCAGAAAGGCAAGACAGGCCCTGGAGAACAGGGAGCCTTGTTATGCTGATGGGCGGGATGTAAGTTGCCAACTGCCTCACTGGAGGAGTGCATTGTGTTCCCTAAAACAAGTAAACAACAGAGCTACAGAGCCAAGGGCACTTCCAGTCTAGGAAATATACCTTGGGAAAACTGAAAATCCATAAGACAGAGCCACCCCCAAATTGAGGGCTGCACTGCTTACAAGAACCTCAACCTGGGTACACCTGAAATATCCCAGGAAATATAAAAATGGTTACAAACATTATGGAACTTACGTACGATGGAATATCCCTCAGCCACGAAATCAATGTCATAAGACCAGTAGCAGCAAAATGAGTGGATTCAGGTACGATGATTCTAAGTGAAAGAAGTCACACAGGAAAAGAAACTTATCATAAGATATCACTTAGGAAGATCCTGTAAACATGGCTACACATGAACTGAGTTAGGCAAGAGAACAGAGTCTCACATTTAGAAAACACTCTTATGCCTGCTTAAGGGGGAAGGAGAGGTGGGGTGATGCATCAAACCAGAGTTTGATATAAGCACAGGTACCGTTCCAAAAACCAACTATGGAATAGACAAGACCTACACCTTCCTCACTGAAAGGGTCTCAAAACGCCATATTTCCCGCAGAGGAATAGATCTGACTAGTAAGAATCTTAAAACCTATGTATTGATATGTCTCCGTAAGGGAATCAAGTGTGTCTAGACTGGCATAAACATGGCAGCGAGAATCAGCTCAAACCCACTCTAAAAAGGAATTTCAAAAACAGAACAAAGAAACAGGGAAATTCTTTACAATTCCTTCAGGGTCTCTGATGCAACCTGGAATGACCCTATCTACAATGACAGCTGGATGTGGCATAAGGCTGGACACTTGGGACTGAGAGGATTGGTGAGATTGGGTGAGCAAATGCAGACCCTTTAAAGCAATAATGCATGGCACCCATTCCATCGGTCCCAGCTCTCCAGGTTGAAGGGAATATTACTACAGCTATAACGTGTACGGGAAACCTAGAGAATGGACACACTGTGAATACGAAAGGTTTCTAAAACTCAACGAAGAGCCCCTCTCCTGGTGCTCCGGTTTGACTTTCCAACTGCTTTCCTATCAATCTCCCAACTTGGAGAGACAACCCCTTTAAGCTCCTGGTTCGCACAGGTTGCCAATTTGGCAGAGGATGAAAGGGAAGAGGGAGAACCAATGAGAGAGTAGCTGTTAGGCATTTGGATGGGCACATGTCACTCTAATTTCCCGGCAGGAAGAAGAATTAACCAAAGTCTCAGCCACCCACCGGGAACCAGTATAGGTCCTGAACCAAAAGTTTGGACTTGCGTTCAGCTCACAAAAAACGAGTTGAAAAATGGAGCTCAGGGGCACAGCAATTCACAAACTGGCAGAGTAATCAAGGCCAACTATCGTCCAAAAATCTGTTGAGGGAAGGCAACGAGGCGGACTTGAAAGCGAGGCAGAATAGCAGGAAACAGATTTCAAGAGGTACGTTGGAATCGCCTGTAAAGCACAGGAAGAGGGGCACAACTTCGACAATGATGCACTTGGCCAAAAAGGGCGTATGCGTTTTTTCCTGAATATATTCAGGAGAAAACGCATACGCCCTTTTTGGCCAAGCAAGCAAGCGGGCAATGCAAATCTGCACTACAAAGAAGTATCACTTCCCACCGGTCAAAAGGGACATCCACAAAATGTGTAAAAACCAGAAAGGCAAGACAGGCCCTGGAGAACAGGGAGCCTTGTTATGCTGATGGGCGGGATGTAAGTTGCCAACTGCCTCACTGGAGGAGTGCATTGTGTTCCCTAAAACAAGTAAACAACAGAGCTACAGAGCCAAGGGCACTTCCAGTCTAGGGAATATACCTTGGGAAAACTGAAAATCCATAAGACAGAGCCACCCCCAAATTGAGGGCTGCACTGCTTACAAGAACCTCAACCTGGGTACACCTGAAATATCCCAGGAAATACAAAAATGGTTCCAAACATTGTGGAACTTATGTACGATGGAATATCCCTCAACCACGAAATCAATGTCATAAGAACAGTAGCAGCAAAATGAGTGGATTCAGGTACGATGATTCTAAGTGAAAGAAGTCACACAGGAAAAGAAACATATCATAAGATATCACTTAGGAAGATCCTGTAAACATGGCTACACATGAACTGAGTTAGGCAAGAGAACAGAGTCTCACATTTAGAAAACACTCTTATGCCTGCTTAAGGGGGAAGGAGAGGTGGGGTGATGCATCAAACCAGAGTTTGATATAAGCACAGGTACCGTTCCAAAAACCAACTATGGTATAGACAAGACCTACACCTTCCTCAATGAAAGGGTCTCAAAACCCCATATTTCCCGCAGAGGAATAGATCTGACTAGTAAGAATCTTAAAACCTATGTATTGATATGTCTCCGTAAGGGAATCAAGTGTGTCTAGACTGGCATAAACATGGCAGCGAGAATCAGCTCAAACCCACTCTAAACAGGAAATTCAAAAACAGAACAAAGAAACAGGGTAATTCTTCACAATTCCTTTAGGGTCTCTGATGCAACCTGGAATGACCCTATCTACAATGACAGCTGGATGTGGCATAAGGCTGGACACTTGGGACTGAGAGGATTGGTGAGATTGGGTGAGCAAATGCAGACCCTTTAAAGCAATAATGCATGGCACCCATTCCATGGGTCCCAGCTCTCCAGGTTGAAGGGAATATTACTACAGCTATAACGTGTACGGGAAACCTAGAGAATGGACACACTGTGAATACGAAAGGTTTCTAAAACTCAACGAAGAGCCCCTCTCCTGGTGCTCCGGTTTGACTTTCCAACTGCTTTCCTATCAATCTCCCAACTTGGAGAGACAGCCCCTTTAAGCTCCTGGTTCACACAGGTTGCCAATTTGGCAGAGGATGAAAGGGAAGAGGGAGAACCAATGAGAGAGTAGCTGTTAGGCATTTGGATGGGCACATGTCACTCTAATTTCCCGGCAGGAAGAAGAATTAACCAAAGTCTCAGCCACCCACTGGGAACCAGTATAGGTCCTGAACCAAAAGTTTCGACTTGCGTTCAGCTCACAAGAAACGAGTTGAAAAATGGAGCTCAGGGGCACAGCAATTCACAAACTGGCAGAGTAATCAAGGCCAACTATCGTCCAAAAATCTATTGAGGGAAGGCAACGAGGTGGACTTGAAAGTGAGGCAGAATAGCAGGAAACAGATTTCAAGCGGTACGTTGGAATCGCCTGTAAAGCACAGGAAGAGTGGCACAACTTCGACAATGATGCACTTGGCCAAAAAGGGCGTATGCGTTTTCTCCTGAATATATTCAGGAGAAAACGCATACGCCCATTTTGGCCAAGCAAGCAAGCGGGCAATGCAAATCTGCACTACAAAGAAGTATCACTTCCCACCGGTCAAAAGGGACATCCACAAAATGTGTAAAAACCAGAAAGGCAAGACAGGCCCTGGAGAACAGGGAGCCTTGTTATGCTGATGGGCGGGATGTAAGTTGCCAACTGCCTCACTGGAGGAGTGCTTTGTGTTCCCTAAAACAAGTAAACAACAGAGCTACAGAGCCAAGGGCACTTCCAGTCTAGGAAATATACCTTGGGAAAAATGAAAATCCATAAGACAGAGCCACCCCCAAATTGACGGCTGCACTGCTTACAAGAACCTCAACCTGGGTACACCTGAAATATCCCAGGAAATATAAAAATGGTTCCAAACATTGTGGAACTTACGTACGATGGAATATCCCTCAGCCACGAAATCAATGTCATAAGACCAGTAGCAGCAAAATGAGTGGATTCAGGTACAATGATTCTAAGTGAAAGAAGTCACACAGGAAAAGAAACTTATCATAAGATATCACTTAGGAAGATCCTGTAAACATGGCTACACATGAACTGAGTTAGGAAAGAGAACAGAGTCTCACATTTAGAAAACACTCTTATGCCTGCTTAAGGGGGAAGGAGAGGTGGGGTGATGCATCAAACCAGAGTTTGATATAAGCACAGGTACCGTTCCAAAAACCAACTATGGAATACACAAGACCTACACCTTCCTCAGTGAAAGGGACTCAAAACCCCATATTTCCCACAGAGGAATAGATCTGACTAGTAAGAATCTTAAAACCTATGTATTGATATGTCTCCGTATGGGAATCAAGTGTGTCTAGACTGGCATAAACATGGCAGCGAGAATCAGCTAAAACCCACTCTAAACAGGAATTTCAAAAACAGAACAAAGAAACAGGGTAATTCTTCACAATTCCTTCAGGGTCTCTGATGCAACCTGGAATGACCCTATCTACAATGACAGCTGGATGTGGCATAAGGCTGGACACTTTGGACTGAGAGGATTGGTGAGATTGGGTGAGCAAATGCAGACCCTTTAAAGCAATAATGCATGGCACCCTTTCCATGGGTCCCAGCTCTCCAGGTTGAAGGGAATATTACTACAGCTATAACGTGTACAGGAAACCTAGAGAATGGACACACTGTGAATACGAAAGGTTTCTAAAACTCAACGAAGAGCCCCTCTCCTGGTGCTCCGGTTTGACTTTCCAACTGCTTTCCTATCAATCTCCCAACTTGGAGAGACAGCCCCTTTAAGCTCCTGGTTCACACAGGTTGCCAACTTGGCAGAGGATGAAAGGGAAGAGGGAGAACCAATGAGAGAGTAGCTGTTAGGCATTTGGATGGGCACATGTCACTCTAATTTCCCGGCAGGAAGAAGAATTAACCAAAGTCTCAGCCACCCACCGGGAACCAGTATAGGTCCTGAACCAAAAGTTTGGACTTGCGTTCAGCTCACAAGAAACGAGTTGAAAAATGGAGCTCAGGGGCACAGCAATTCACAAACTGGCAGAGTAATCACAGCCAACTATCGTCCAAAAATCTGTTGAGGGAAGGCAACGAGGCGGACTTGAAAGCGAGGCAGAATAGCAGGAAAGAGATTTCAAGAGGTATGTTGGAATCGCCTGTAAAGCACAGGAAGAGGGGCACAACTTCGACAATGATGCACTTGGCCAAAAAGGGTGTATGCGTTTGCTCCTGAATATATTCAGGAGCAAACGCATACGCCCTTTTTGGCCAAGCAAGCAAGCGGGCAATGCAAATCTGCACTACAAAGAAGTATCACTTCCCACCGGTCAAAAGGGACATCCACAAAATGTGTAAAAACCAGAAAGGCAAGACAGGCCCTGGAGAACAGGGAGCCTTGTTATGCTGATGGGCGGGATGTAAGTTGCCAACTGCCTCACTGGAGGAGTGCATTGTGTTCCCTAAAACAAGTAAACAACAGAGCTACAGAGCCAAGGGCATTTCCAGTCTTGGAAATATACCTTGGGAAAACTGAAAATCCATAAGACAGAGCCACCCCCAAATTGAGGGCTGCACTGCTTACAAGAACCTCAACCTGGGTACACCTGAAATATCCCAGGAAATATAAAAATGGTTCCAAACATTGTGGAACTTACGTACGATGGAATATCCCTCAACCACGAAATCAATGTCATAAGACCAGTAGCAGCAAAATGAGTGGATTAAGGTACGATGATTCTAAGTGAAAGAAGTCACACAGGAAAAGAAACTTATCATAAGATATCACTTAGGAAGATCCTGTAAACATGGCTACACATGAACTGAGTTAGGCAAGAGAACAGAGTCTCACATTTAGAAAACACTCTTATGCCTGCTTAAGGGGGAAGGAGAGGTGGGGTGATGCATCAAACCAGAGTTTGATATAAGCACAGGTACCGTTCCAAAATCCAACTATGGTATAGACAAGACCTACACCTTCCTCTCTGAAAGGGTCTCAAAACCCCATATTTCCCGCAGAGGAATAGATCTGACTAGTAAGAATCTTAAAACCTATGTATTGATATGTCTCCATAAGGGAATCAAGTGTGTCTAGACTGGCATAAACATGGCAGCGAGAATCAGCTCAAACCCACTCTAAAAAGGAATTTCAAAATCAGAACAAAGAAACAGAGAAATTCTTTACAATTCCTTCAGGGTCTCTGATGCAACCTGGAATGACCCTATCTACAATGACAGCTGGATGTGGCATAAGGCTGGACACTTGTGACTGAGAGGATTGGTGAGATTGGGTGAGCAAATGCAGACCCTTTAAAGCAATAATGCATGGCACCCATTCCATGGGTCCCAGCTCTCCAGGTTGAATGGAATATTACTACAGCTATAACATGTACGGGAAACCTAGAGAATGGACACACTGTGAATACGAAAGGTTTCTAAAACTCAACGAAGAGCCCCTCTCCTGGTGCTCCGGTTTGACTTTCCAACTGCTTTCCTATCAATCTCCCAACTTGGAGAGACAGCCCCTTTAAGCTCCTGGTTCGCACAGGTTGCCAATTTGGCAGAGGATGAAAGGGAAGAGGGAGAACCAATGAGAGAGTAGCTGTTAGGCATTTGGATGGGCACATGTCACTCTAATTTCCCGGCAGGAAGAAGAATTAACCAAAGTCTCAGCCACCCACCGGGAACCAGTATAGGTCCTGAACCAAAAGTTTGGACTTGCGTTCAGCTCACAAGAAATGAGTTGATAAATGGAGCTCAGGGGCACAGCAATTCACAAACTGGCAGAGTAATCAAGGCCAACTATCGTCCAAAAATCTGTTGAGGGAAGGCAACGAGGCGGACTTGAAAGCGAGGCAGAATAGCAGGAAACAGATTTCAAGAGGTAAGTTGGAATCGCCTGTAAAGCACAGCAAGAGGGGCACAACTTCGACAATGATGCACTTGGCCAAAAAGGGCGTATGCGTTTTCTCCTGAATATATTCAGTAGAAAACGCATACGCCCTTTTTGGCCAAGCAAGCAAGCGGGCAATGCAAATCTGCACTACAAAGAAGTATCACTTCCCACCGGTCAAAAGGGACATCCACAAAATGTGTAAAAACCAGAAAGGCAAGACAGGCCCTGGAGAACAGGGAGCCTTGTTATGCTGATGGGCGGGATGTAAGTTGCCAACTGCCTCACTGGAGGAGTGCATTGTGTTCCCTAAAACAAGTAAACAACAGAGCTACAGAGCCAAGGGCACTTCCAGTCTAGGGAATATACCTTGGGAAAACTGAAAATCCATAAGACAGAGCCACCCCCAAATTGAGGGCTGCACAGCTTACAAGAACCTCAACCTGGGTACACCTGAAATATCCCAGGAAATATAAAAATGGTTCCAAACATTGTGGAACTTACGTACGATGGAATATCCCTCAGCCACGAAATCAATGTCATAAGACCAGTAGCAGCAAAATGAGTGGATTCAGGTACGATGATTCTAAGTGAAAGAAGTCACACAGGAAAAGAAACTTATCATAAGATATCACTTAGGAAGATCCTGTAAACATGGCTACACATGAACTGAGTTAGGCAAGAGAACAGAGTCTCACATTTAGAAAACACTCTTATGCCTGCTTAAGGGGGAAGGAGAGGTGGGGTGATGCATCAAACCAGAGTTTGATATAAGCACAGGTACCGTTCCAAAAACCAACTATGGAATAGACAAGACCTCCACCTTCCTCAGTGAAAGGGACTCAAAACCCCATATTTCCCGCAGACGAATAGATCTGACTAGTAAGAATCTTAAAACCTATGTATTGATATGTCTCCGTAAGGGAATCAAGTGTGTCTAGACTGGCATAAACATGGCAGCGAGAATCAGCTCAAACCCACTCTAAAAAGGAATTTCAAAAACAGAACAAAGAAACAGAGAAATTCTTCACAATTCCTTCAGGGTCGCTGATGCAACCTGGAATGACCCTATCTACAATGACAGCTGGATGTGGCATAAGGCTGGACACTTGGGACTGAGAGGATTGGTGAGATTGGGTGAGCAAATGCAGACCCTTTAAAGCAATAATGCATGGCACCCATTCCATGGGTCCCAACTCTCCAGGTTGAAGGGAATATTACTACAGCTATAACATGTACGGGAAACCTAGAGAATGGACACTCTGTGAATACGAAAGGTTTCTAAAACTCAACGAAGAGCCCCTCTCCTGGTGCTCCGGTTTGACTTTCCAACTGCTTTCCTATCAATCTCCCAACTTGGAGAGACAGCCCCTTTAAGCTCCTGTTGCGCACAGGTTGCCAAATTGGCAGAGGATGAAAGGGAAGAGGGAGAACCAATGAGAGAGTAGCTGTTAGGCATTTGAATGGGCACATGTCACTCTAATTTCCCGGCAGGAAGAAGAATTAACCAAAGTCTAAGCCACCCACCGGGAACCAGTATAGGTCCTGAACCAAAAGTTTGGACTTGCGTTCAGCTCACAAAAAACGAGTTGAAAATTGGAGCTCAGGGGCACAGCAATTCACAAACTGGCAGAGTAATCAAGGCCCACTATCGTCCAAAAATCTGTTGAGGGAAGGCAACGAGGTGGACTTGAAAGCGAGGCAGAATAGCAGGAAAGAGATTTCAAGAGGTACATTGGAATCACCTGTAAAGCACAGGAAGAGGGGCACAACTTCGACAATGATGCACTTGGCCAAAAAGGGCGTATGCGTTTTCTCCTGAATATATTCAGGAGAAAACGCATACGCCCTTTTTGGCCAAGCAAGCAAGCGGGCAATGCAAATCTGCACTACAAAGAAGTATCACTTCCCACCGGTCAAAAGGGACATCCACAAAATGTGTAAAAACCAGAAAGGCAAGACAGGCCCTGGAGAACAGGGAGCCTTGTTATGCTGATGGGCGGGATGTAAGTTGCCAACTGCCTCACTGGAGGAGTGCATTGTGTTCCCTAAAACAAGTAAACAACAGAGCTACAGAGCCAAGGGCACTTCCAGTCTAGGGAATATACCTTGGGAAAACTGAAAATCCATAAGACAGAGCCACCCCCAAATTGAGGGCTGCACTGCTTACAAGAACCTCAACCTGGGTACACCTGAAATATCCCAGGAAATATAAAAATGGTTCCAAACATTGTGGAACTTACGTACGATGGAATATCCCTCAGCCACGAAATCAATGTCATAAGACCAGTAGCAGCAAAATGAGTGGATTCAGGTACGATGATTCTAAGTGAAAGAAGTCACACAGGAAAAGAAACTTATCATAAGATATCACTTAGGAAGATCCTGTAAACATGGCTACACATGAACTGAGTTAGGCAAGAGAACAGAGTCTCACATTTAGAAAACACTCTTATGCCTGCTTAAGGGGGAAGGAGAGGTGGGGTGATGCATCAAACCAGAGTTTGATATAAGCACAGGTACCGTTCCAAAAACCAACAATGGAATAGACAAGACCTCCACCTTCCTCAGTGAAAGGGACTCAAAACCCCATATTTCCCGCAGAGGAATAGATCTGACTAGTAAGAATCTTAAAACCTATGTATTGATATGTCTCCGTAAGGGAATCAAGTGTGTCTAGACTGGCATAAACATGGCAGCGAGAATCAGCTCAAACCCACTCTAAAAAGGAATTTCAAAAACAGAACAAAGAAACAGAGAAATTCTTCACAATTCCTTCAGGGTCGCTGATGCAACCTGGAATGACCCTATCTACAATGACAGCTGGATGTGGCATAAGGCTGGACACTTGGGACTGAGAGGATTGGTGAGATTGGGTGAGCAAATGCAGAACCTTTAAAGCAATAATGCATGGCACCCATTCCATGGGTCCCAACTCTCCAGGTTGAAGGGAATATTACTACAGCTAT
Organism: Mesoplodon mirus; assembly: GCF_964341445.2. Taxonomy (NCBI): domain Eukaryota; kingdom Metazoa; phylum Chordata; class Mammalia; order Artiodactyla; family Ziphiidae; genus Mesoplodon; species Mesoplodon mirus. The sequence goes on along the minus strand of NW_028295523.1, from coordinate 446,371 downwards.
AACATGTACGGGAAACATAGAGAATGGACACTCTGTGAATACGAAAGGTTTCTAAAACTCAACGAAGAGCCCCTCTCCTGGTGCTCCGGTTTGACTTTCCAACTGCTTTCCTATCAATCTCCCAACTTGGAGAGACAGCCCCTTTAAGCTCCTGTTGCGCACAGGTTGCCAAATTGGCAGAGGATGAAAGGGAAGAGGGAGAACCAATGAGAGAGTAGCTGTTAGGCATTTGAATGGGCACATGTCACTCTAATTTCCCGGCAGGAAGAAGAATTAACCAAAGTCTCAGCCACCCACCGGGAACCAGTATAGGTCCTGAACCAAAAGTTTGGACTTGCGTTCAGCTCACAAAAAACGAGTTGAATATTGGAGCTCAGGGGCACAGCAATTCACAAACTGGCAGAGTAATCAAGGCCCACTATCGTCCAAAAATCTGTTGAGGGAAGGCAACGAGGTAGACTTGAAAGCGAGGCAGAATAGCAGGAAAGAGATTTCAAGAGGTACATTGGAATCGCCTGTAAAGCACAGGAAGAGGGGCACAACTTCGACAATGATGCACTTGGCCAAAAAGGGCGTATGCGTTTTCTCCTGAATATATTCAGGAGAAAACGCATACGCCCTTTTTGGCCAAGCAAGCAAGCGGGCAATGCAAATCTGCACTACAAAGAAGTATCACTTCCCACCGGTCAAAAGGGACATCCACAAAATGTGTAAAAACCAGAAAGGCAAGACAGGCCCTGGAGAACAGGGAGCCTTGTTATGCTGATGGACGGGATGTAAGTTGCCAACTCCCTCACTGGAGGAGTGCATTGTGTTCCCTAAAACAAGTAAACAACAGAGCTACAGAGCCAAGGGCACTTCCAGTCTAGGGAATATACCTTGGGAAAACTGAAAATCAATAACACAGAGCCACCCCCAAATTGAGGGCTGCACTGCTTACAAGAACCTCAACCTGGGTACACCTGAAATATCCCAGGAAATATAAAAATGGTTCCAAACATTGTGGAACTTACGTACGATGGAATATCCCTCAACCACGAAATCAATGTCATAAGACCAGTAGCAGCAAAATGAGTGGATTCAGGTACGATGATTCTAAGTGAAAGAAGTCACACAGGAAAAGAAACTTATCATAAGATATCACTTAGGAAGATCCTGTAAACATGGCTACACATGAACTGAGTTAGGCAAGAGAACAGAGTCTCACATTTAGAAAACAATCTTATGCCTGCTTAACGGGGAAGGAGAGGTGGGGTGATGCATCAAACCAGAGTTTGATATAAGCACAGGTACCATTCCAAAAACCAACTATGGAATAGACAAGACCTACACTTTCCTCAGTGAAAGGGACTCAAAACCCCATATTTCCCACAGAGGAATAGATCTGACTAGTAAGAATCTTAAAACCTATGTATTGATATGTCTCCGTAAGGGAATCAAGTGTGTCTAGACTGGCATAAACATGGCAGCGAGAATCAGCTCAAACCCACTCTAAAAAGGAATTTCAAAAACAGAACAAAGAAACAGGGAAATTCTTCACAATTCCTTCAGGGCCTCTGACGCAACCTGGAATGACCCTATCTACAATGACAGCTGGATGTGGCATAAGGCTGGACACTTGTGACTGAGAGGATTGGTGAGATTGGGTGAGCAAATGCAGCCCCTTTAAAGCAATAATGCATGGCACCCATTCCATGGGTCCCAGCTCTCCAGGTTGAAGGGAATATTACTACAGCTATAACGTGTACGGGAAACCTAGAGAATGGACACACTGTGAATACGAAAGGTTTCTAAAACTCAATGAAGAACCCCTCTCCTGGTGCTCCGGTTTGACTTTCCAACTGCTTTCCTATCAATCTCCCAACTTGGAGAGACAGCCCCTTTAAGCTCCTGTTTCGCACAGGTTGCCAATTTGGCAGAGGATGAAAGGGAAGAGGGAGAACCAATGAGAGAGTAGCTGTTAGGCATTTGGATGGGCACATGTCACTCTAATTTCCCGGCAGGAAGAAGAATTAACCAAAGTCTCAGCCACCCACCGGGAACGAGTATAGGTCCTGAACCAAAAGTTTGGACTTGCGTTCAGCTCACAAGAAACGAGTTGAAAAATGGAGCTCAGGGGCACAGCAATTCACAAACTGGCAGAGTAATCAAGGCCAACTATCGTCCAAAAATCTGTTGAGGGAAGGCAACGAGGCGGACTTGAAAGCGAGGCAGAATAGCAGGAAACAGATTTCAAGAGGTACGTTGGAATCGCCTGTAAAGCACAGGAAGAAGGGCACAACTTCGACAATGATGCACTTGGCCAAAAAGGGCATATGCGTTTTCTCCTGAATATATTCAGGAGAAAACGCATACGCCCTTTTTGGCCAAGCAAGCAAGCGGGCAATGCAAATCTGCACTACAAAGAAGTATCACTTCCCACCGGTCAAAAGGGACATCCACAAAATGTGTAAAAACCAGAAAGGCAAGACAGGCCCTGGAGAACAGGGAGCCTTGTTATGCTGATGGGCGGGATGTAAGTTGCCAACTGCCTCACTGGAGGAGTGCATTGTGTTCCATAAGACAAGTAAACAACAGAGCTACAGAGCCAAGGGCACTTCCAGTCTAGGGAATATACCTTGGGAAAACTGAAAATCCATAAGACAGAGCCACCCCCAAATTGAGGGCTGCACAGCTTACAAGAACCTCAACCTGGGGACACCTAAAATATCCCAGGAAATATAAAAATGGTTCCAAACATTGTGGAACTTACGTACGATGGAATATCCCTCAGCCATTAAATCAATGTCATAAGACCAGTAGCAGCAAAATGAGTGGATTCAGGTACGATGATTCTAAGTGAAAGAAGTCACACAGGAAAAGAAACTTATCATAAGATATCACTTAGGAAGATCCTGTAAACATGGCTACACATGAACTGAGTTAGGCAAGAGAACAGAGTCTCACATTTAGAAAACACTCTTATGCCTTCTTAAGGGGGAAGGAGAGGTGGGGTGATGCATCAAACCAGAGTTTGATATAAGCACAGGTACCGTTCCAAAAACCAACTATGGAATAGACAAGACCTACACCTTCCTCAGTGAAAGGGACTCAAAACCCCATATTTCCCACAGAGGAATAGATCTGACTAGTAAGAATCTTAAAACCTATGTATTGATATGTCTCCATAAGGGAATCAAGTGTGTCTAGACTGGCATAAACATGGCAGCGAGAATCAGCTCAAACCCACTCTAAAAAGGAATTTCAAAAACAGAACAAAGAAACAGGGAAATTCTTCACAATTCCTTCAGGGCCTCTGATGCAACCTGGAATGACCCTATCTACAATGACAGCTGGATGTGGCATAAGGCTGGACACTTGGGACTGAGAGGATTGGTGAGATTGGGTGAGCAAATGCAGACCCTTTAAAGCAATACTGCATGGCACCCATTCCATGGGTCCCAGCTCTCCAGGTTGAAGGGAATATTACTACAGCTATAACGTGTACGGGAAACCTAGAGAATGGACACACCGTGAATACGAAAGGTTTCTAAAACTCAATGAAGAACCCCTCTCCTGGTGCTCCGGTTTGACTTTCCAACTGCTTTCCTATCAATCTCCCAACTTGGAGAGACAGCCCCTTTAAGCTCCTGGTTCGCACAGGTTGCCAATTTGGCAGAGGATGAAAGGGAAGATGGAGAACCAATGAGAGAGTAGCTGTTAGGCATTTGGATGGGCACATGTCACTCTAATTTCCCGGCAGGAAGAAGAATTAACCAAAGTCTCAGCCACCCACCGGGAACGAGTATAGGCCCTGAACCAAAAGTTTGGACTTGCGTTCAGCTCACAAGAAACGAGTTGAAAAATGGAGCTCAGGGGCACAGCAATTCACAGACTGGCAGAGTAATCAAGGCCAACTATCGTCCAAAAATCTGTTGAGGGAAGGCAACGAGGCGGACTTGAAAGCGAGGCAGAATAGCAGGAAACAGATTTCAAGAGGTACGTTGGAATCGCCTGTAAAGCACAGGAAGAGGGGCACAACTTCGACAATGATGCACTTGGCCAAAAAGGGCGTATGCGTTTTCTCCTGAATATATTCAGGAGAAAACGCATACGCCCTTTTTGGCCAAGCAAGCAAGCGGGCAATGCAAATCTGCACTACAAAGAAGTATCACTTCCCACCGGTCAAAAGGGACATCCACAAAATGTGTAAAAACCAGAAAGGCAAGACAGGCCCTGGAGAACAGGGAGCCTTGTTATGCTGATGGGCGGGAAGTAAGTTGCCAACTGCCTCACTGGAGGAGTGCATTGTGTTCCCTAAAACAAGTAAACAACAGAGCTACAGAGCCAAGGGCACTTCCAGTCTAGGAAATATACCTTGGGAAAACTGAAAATCCATAACACAGAGCCACCACCAAATTGAGGGCTGCACTGCTTACAAGAACCTCAACCTGGGTACACCAGAAATATCCCAGGAAATATAAAAATGGTTCCAAACATTGTGGAACTTACGTACGATGGAATATCCCTCAGCCACGAAATCAATGTCATAAGACCAGTAGCAGCAAAATGAGTGGATTCAGGTACGATGATTCTAAGTGAAAGAAGTCACACAGGAAAAGAAACTTATCATAAGATATCACTTAGGAAGATCCTGTAAACATGGCTACACATGAACTGAGTTAGGCAAGAGAACAGAGTCTCACATTTAGAAAACACTCTTATGCCTGCTTAAGGGGGAAGGAGAGGTGGGGTGATGCATCAAACCAGAGTTTGATATAAGCACAGGTACCGTTCCAAAAACCAACTATGGAATAGACAAGACCTCCACCTTCCTCAGTGAAAGGGACTCAAAACCCCATATTTCCCGCAGAGGAATAGATCTGACTAGTAAGAATCTTAAAACCTATGTATTGATATGTCTCCGTAAGGGAATCAAGTGTGTCTAGACTGGCATAAACATGGCAGCGAGAATCAGCTCAAACCCACTCTAAAAAGGAATTTCAAAAACAGAACAAAGAAACAGAGAAATTCTTCACAATTCCTTCAGGGTCGCTGATGCAACCTGGAATGACCCTATCTACAATGACAGCTGGATGTGGCATAAGGCTGGACACTTGGGACTGAGAGGATTGGTGAGATTGGGTGAGCAAATGCAGACCCTTTAAAGCAATAATGCATGGCACCCATTCCATGGGTCCCAACTCTCCAGGTTGAAGGGAATATTACTACAGCTATAACATGTACGGGAAACATAGAGAATGGACACTCTGTGAATACGAAAGGTTTCTAAAACTCAACGAAGAGCCCCTCTCCTGGTGCTCCGGTTTGACTTTCCAACTGCTTTCCTATCAATCTCCCAACTTGGAGAGACAGCCCCTTTAAGCTCCTGTTTCGCACAGGTTGCCAAATTGGCAGAGGATGAAAGGGAAGAGGGAGAACCAATGAGAGAGTAGCTGTTAGGCATTTGGATGGGCACATGTCACTCTAATTTCCCGGCAGGAAGAAGAATTAACCAAAGTCTCAGCCACCCACCGGGAACCAGTATAGGTCCTGAACCAAAAGTTTGGACTTGCGTTCAGCTCACAAAAAACGAGTTGAAAAATGGAGCTCAGGGGCACAGCAATTCACAAACTGGCAGAGTAATCAAGGCCCACTATCGTCCAAAAATCTGTTGAGGGAAGGCAACGAGGTGGACTTGAAAGCGAGGCAGAATAGCAGGAAAGAGATTTCAAGAGGTACATTGGAATCGCCTGTAAAGCACAGGAAGAGGGGCACAACTTCGACAATGATGCACTTGGCCAAAAAGGGCGTATGCGTTTTCTCCTGAATATATTCAGGAGAAAACGCATACGCCCTTTTTGGCCAAGCAAGCAAGCGGGCAATGCAAATCTGCACTACAAAGAAGTATCACTTCCCACCGGTCAAAAGGGACATCCACAAAATGTGTAAAAACCAGAAAGGCAAGACAGGCCCTGGAGAACAGGGAGCCTTGTTATGCTGATGGGCGGGATGTAAGTTGCCAACTGCCTCACTGGAGGAGTGCATTGTGTTCCCTAAAACAAGTAAACAACAGAGCTACAGAGCCAAGGGCACTTCCAGTCTAGGGAATATACCTTGGGAAAACTGAAAATCCATAAGACAGAGCCACCCCCAAATTGAGGGCTGCACAGCTTACAAGAACCTCAACCTGGGGACACCTAAAATATCCCAGGAAATATAAAAATGGTTCCAAACATTGTGGAACTTACGTACGATGGAATATCCCTCAGCCATGAAATCAATGTCATAAGACCAGTAGCAGCAAAATGAGTGGATTCAGGTACGATGATTCTAAGTGAAAGAAGTCACACAGGAAAAGAAACTTATCATAAGATATCACTTAGGAAGATCCTGTAAACATGGCTACACATGAACTGAGTTAGGCAAGAGAACAGAGTCTCACATTTAGAAAACACTCTTATGCCTTCTTAAGGGGGAAGGAGAGGTGGGGTGATGCATCAAACCAGAGTTTGATATAAGCACAGGTACCGTTCCAAAAACCAACTATGGAATAGACAAGACCTACACCTTCCTCAGTGAAAGGGACTCAAAACCCCATATTTCCCACAGAGGAATAGATCTGACTAGTAAGAATCTTAAAACCTATGTATTGATATGTCTCCATAAGGGAATCAAGTGTGTCTAGACTGGCATAAACATGGCAGCGAGAATCAGCTCAAACCCACTCTAAAAAGGAATTTCAAAAACAGAACAAAGAAACAGGGAAATTCTTCACAATTCCTTCAGGGCCTCTGATGCAACCTGGAATGACCCTATCTACAATGACAGCTGGATGTGGCATAAGGCTGGACACTTGGGACTGAGAGGATTGGTGAGATTGGGTGAGCAAATGCAGCCCCTTTAAAGCAATACTGCATGGCACCCATTCCATGGGTCCCAGCTCTCCAGGTTGAAGGGAATATTACTACAGCTATAACGTGTACGGGAAACCTAGAGAATGGACACACTGTGAATACGAAAGGTTTCTAAAACTCAATGAAGAACCCCTCTCCTGGTGCTCCGGTTTGACTTTCCAACTGCTTTCCTATCAATCTCCCAACTTGGAGAGACAGCCCCTTTAAGCTCCTGTTTCGCACAGGTTGCCAATTTGGCAGAGGATGAAAGGGAAGAGGGAGAACCAATGAGAGAGTAGCTGTTAGGCATTTGGATGGGCACATGTCACTCTAATTTCCCGGCAGGAAGAAGAATTAACCAAAGTCTCAGCCACCCACCGGGAACCAGTATAGGTCCTGAACCAAAAGTTTGGACTTGCGTTCAGCTCACAAGAAACGAGTTGAAAAATGGAGCTCAGGGGCACAGCAATTCACAAACTGGCAGAGTAATCAAGGCCAACTATCGTCCAAAAATCTGTTGAGGGAAGGCAACGAGGTGGACTTGAAAGCGAGGCAGAATAGCAGGAAACAGATTTCAAGAGGTACGTTGGAATCGCCTGTAAAGCACAGGAAGAGGGGCACAACTTCGACAATGATGCACTTGGCCAAAAAGGGCGTATGCGTTTTCTCCTGAATATATTCAGGAGAAAACGCATACGCCCTTTTTGGCCAAGCAAGCAAGCGGGCAATGCAAATCTGCACTACAAAGAAGTATCACTTCCCACCGGTCAAAAGGGACATCCACAAAATGTGTAAAAACCAGAAAGGCAAGACAGGCCCTGGAGAACAGGGAGCCTTGTTATGCTGATGGGCGGGAAGTAAGTTGCCAACTGCCTCACTGGAGGAGTGCATTGTGTTCCCTAAAACAAGTAAACAACAGAGCTACAGAGCCAAGGGCACTTCCAGTCTAGGAAATATACCTTGGGAAAATTGAAAATCCATAACACAGAGCCACCCCCAAATTGAGGGCTGCACTGCTTACAAGAACCTCAACCTGGGTACACCAGAAATATCCCAGGAATTATAAAAATGGTTCCAAATATTGTGGAACTTACGTACGATGGAATATCCCTCAGCCACGAAATCAATGTCATAAGACCAGTAGCAGCAAAATGAGTGGATTCAGGTACGATGATTCTAAGTGAAAGAAGTCACACAGGAAAAGAAACTTATCATAAGATATCACTTAGGAAGATGCTGTAAACATGGCTACACATGAACTGAGTTAGGCAAGAGAACAGAGTCTCACATTTAGAAAACACTCTTATGCCTGCTTAAGGGGGAAGGAGAGGTGGGGTGATGCATCAAACCAGAGTTTGATATAAGCACAGGTACCGTTCCAAAAACCAACTATGGAATAGACAAGACCTCCACCTTCCTCAGTGAAAGGGACTCAAAACCCCATATTTCCCGCAGAGGAATAGATCTGACTAGTAAGAATCTTAAAACCTATGTATTGATATGTCTCCGTAAGGGAATCAAGTGTGTCTAGACTGGCATAAACATGGCAGCGAGAATCAGCTCAAACCCACTCTAAAAAGGAATTTCAAAAACAGAACAAAGAAACAGAGAAATTCTTCACAATTCCTTCAGGGTCGCTGATGCATCCTGGAATGACCCTATCTACAATGACAGCTGGATGTGGCATAAGGCTGGACACTTGGGACTGAGAGGATTGGTGAGATTGGGTGAGCAAATGCAGACCCTTTAAAGCAATAATGCATGGCACCCATTCCATGGGTCCCAACTCTCCAGGTTGAAGGGAATATTACTACAGCTATAACATGTACGGGAAACATAGAGAATGGACACTCTGTGAATACGAAAGGTTTCTAAAACTCAACGAAGAGCCCCTCTCCTGGTGCTCCGGTTTGACTTTCCAACTGCTTTCCTATCAATCTCCCAACTTGGAGAGACAGCCCCTTTAAGCTCCTGTTTCGCACAGGTTGCCAAATTGGCAGAGGATGAAAGGGAAGAGGGAGAACCAATGAGAGAGTAGCTCTTAGGCATTTGGATGGGCACATGTCACTCTAATTTCCCGGCAGGAAGAAGAATTAACCAAAGTCTCAGCCACCCACCGGGAACCAGTATAGGTCCTGAACCAAAAGTTTGGACTTGCGTTCAGCTCACAAAAAACGAGTTGAAAAATGGAGCTCAGGGGCACAGCAATTCACAAACTGGCAGAGTAATCAAGGCCCACTATCGTCTAAAAATCTGTTGAGGGAAGGCAACGAGGTGGACTTGAAAGCGAGGCAGAATAGCAGGAAAGAGATTTCAAGATGTACATTGGAATCGCCTGTAAAGCACAGGAAGAGGGGCACAACTTCGACAATGATGCACTTGGCCAAAAAGGGCGTATGCGTTTTCTCCTGAATATATTCAGGAGAAAACGCATACGCCCTTTTTGGCCAAGCAAGCAAGCGGGCAATGCAAATCTGCACTACAAAGAAGTATCACTTCCCACCGGTCAAAAGGGACATCCACAAAATGTGTAAAAACCAGAAAGGCAAGACAGGCCCTGGAGAACAGGGAGCCTTGTTATGCTGATGGGCGGGATGTAAGTTGCCAACTGCCTCACTGGAGGAGTGCATTGTGTTCCCTAAAACAAGTAAACAACAGAGCTACAGAGCCAAGGGCACTTCCAGTCTAGGGAATATACCTTGGGAAAACTGAAAATCCATAAGACAGAGCCACCCCCAAATTGAGGGCTGCACAGCTTACAAGAACCTCAACCTGGGTACACCTAAAATATCCCAGGAAATATAAAAATGGTTCCAAACATTGTGGAACTTACGTACGATGGAATATCCCTCAGCCATGAATTCAATGTCATAAGACCAGTAGCAGCAAAATGAGTGGATTCAGGTACGATGATTCTAAGTGAAAGAAGTCACACAGGAAAAGAAACTTATCATAAGATATCACTTAGGAAGATCCTGTAAACATGGCTACACATGAACTGAGTTAGGCAAGAGAACAGAGTCTCACATTTAGAAAACACTCTTATGCCTTCTTAAGGGGGAAGGAGAGGTGGGGTGATGCATCAAACCAGAGTTTGATATAAGCACAGGTACCGTTCCAAAAACCAACTATGGAATAGACAAGACCTACACCTTCCTCAGTGAAAGGGACTCAAAACCCCATATTTCCCACAGAGGAATAGATCTGACTAGTAAGAATCTTAAAACCTATGTATTGATATGTCTCCATAAGGGAATCAAGTGTGTCTAGACTGGCATAAACATGGCAGCGAGAATCAGCTCAAACCCACTCTAAAAAGGAATTTCAAAAACAGAACAAAGAAACAGGGAAATTCTTCACAATTCCTTCAGGGCCTCTGATGCAACCTGGAATGACCCTATCTACAATGACAGCTGGATGTGGCATAAGGCTGGACACTTGGGACTGAGAGGATTGGTGAGATTGGGTGAGCAAATGCAGCCCCTTTAAAGCAATAATGCATGGCACCCATTCCATGGGTCCCAGCTCTCCAGGTTGAAGGGAATATTACTACAGCTATAACGTGTACGGGAAACCTAGAGAATGGACACACTGTGAATACGAAAGGTTTCTAAAACTCAATGAAGAACCCCTCTCCTGGTGCTCCGGTTTGACTTTCCAACTGCTTTCCTATCAATCTCCCAACTTGGAGAGACAGCCCCTTTAAGCTCCTGTTTCGCACAGGTTGCCAATTTGGCAGAGGATGAAAGGGAAGAGGGAGAACCAATGAGAGAGTATCTGTTAGGCATTTGGATGGGCACATGTCACTCTAATTTCCCGGCAGGAAGAAGAATTAACCAAAGTCTCAGCCACCCACCGGGAACCAGTATAGGTCCTGAACCAAAAGTTTGGACTTGCGTTCAGCTCACAAGAAACGAGTTGAAAAATGGAGCTCAGGGGCACAGCAATTCACAAACTGGCAGAGTAATCAAGGCCAACTATCGTCCAAAAATCTGTTGAGGGAAGGCAACGAGGTGGACTTGAAAGCGAGGCAGAATAGCAGGAAACAGATTTCAAGAGGTACGTTGGAATCGCCTGTAAAGCACAGGAAGAGGGGCACAACTTCGACAATGATGCACTTGGCCAAAAAGGGCGTATGCGTTTTCTCCTGAATATATTCAGGAGAAAACGCATACGCCCTTTTTGGCCAAGCAAGCAAGCGGGCAATGCAAATCTGCACTACAAAGAAGTATCACTTCCCACCGGTCAAAAGGGACATCCACAAAATGTGTAAAAACCAGAAAGGCAAGACAGGCCCTGGAGAACAGGGAGCCTTGTTATGCTGATGGGCGGGAAGTAAGTTGCCAACTGCCTCACTGGAGGAGTGCATTGTGTTCCCTAAAACAAGTAAACAACAGAGCTACAGAGCCAAGGGCACTTCCAGTCTAGGAAATATACCTTGGGAAAATTGAAAATCCATAACACAGAGCCACCCCCAAATTGAGGGCTGCACTGCTTACAAGAACCTCAACCTGGGTACACCAGAAATATCCCAGGAAATATAAAAATGGTTCCAAATATTGTGGAACTTACGTACGATGGAATATCCCTCAGCCACGAAATCAATGTCATAAGACCAGTAGCAGCAAAATGAGTGGATTCAGGTACGATGATTCTAAGTGAAAGAAGTCACACAGGAAAAGAAACTTATCATAAGATATCACTTAGGAAGATGCTGTAAACATGGCTACACATGAACTGAGTTAGGCAAGAGAACAGAGTCTCACATTTAGAAAACACTCTTATGCCTGCTTAAGGGGGAAGGAGAGGTGGGGTGATGCATCAAACCAGAGTTTGATATAAGCACAGGTACCGTTCCAAAAACCAACTATGGAATAGACAAGACCTCCACCTTCCTCAGTGAAAGGGACTCAAAACCCCATATTTCCCGCAGAGGAATAGATCTGACTAGTAAGAATCTTAAAACCTATGTATTGATATGTCTCCGTAAGGGAATCAAGTGTGTCTAGACTGGCATAAACATGGCAGCGAGAATCAGCTCAAACCCACTCTAAAAAGGAATTTCAAAAACAGAACAAAGAAACAGAGAAATTCTTCACAATTCCTTCAGGGTCGCTGATGCATCCTGGAATGACCCTATCTACAATGACAGCTGGATGTGGCATAAGGCTGGACACTTGGGACTGAGAGGATTGGTGAGATTGGGTGAGCAAATGCAGACCCTTTAAAGCAATAATGCATGGCACCCATTCCATGGGTCCCAACTCTCCAGGTTGAAGGGAATATTACTACAGCTATAACATGTACGGGAAACATAGAGAATGGACACTCTGTGAATACGAAAGGTTTCTAAAACTCAACGAAGAGCCCCTCTCCTGGTGCTCCGGTTTGACTTTCCAACTGCTTTCCTATCAATCTCCCAACTTGGAGAGACAGCCCCTTTAAGCTCCTGTTTCGCACAGGTTGCCAAATTGGCAGAGGATGAAAGGGAAGAGGGAGAACCAATGAGAGAGTAGCTCTTAGGCATTTGGATGGGCACATGTCACTCTAATTTCCCGGCAGGAAGAAGAATTAACCAAAGTCTCAGCCACCCACCGGGAACCAGTATAGGTCCTGAACCAAAAGTTTGGACTTGCGTTCAGCTCACAAAAAACGAGTTGAAAAATGGAGCTCAGGGGCACAGCAATTCACAAACTGGCAGAGTAATCAAGGCCCACTATCGTCTAAAAATCTGTTGAGGGAAGGCAACGAGGTGGACTTGAAAGCGAGGCAGAATAGCAGGAAAGAGATTTCAAGAGGTACATTGGAATCGCCTGTAAAGCACAGGAAGAGGGGCACAACTTCGACAATGATGCACTTGGCCAAAAAGGGCGTATGCGTTTTCTCCTGAATATATTCAGGAGAAAACGCATATGCCCTTTTTGGCCAAGCAAGCAAGCGGGCAATGCAAATCTGCACTACAAAGAAGTATCACTTCCCACCGGTCAAAAGGGACATCCACAAAATGTGTAAAAACCAGAAAGGCAAGACAGGCCCTGGAGAACAGGGAGCCTTGTTATGCTGATGGGCGGGATGTAAGTTGCCAACTGCCTCACTGGAGGAGTGCATTGTGTTCCCTAAAACAAGTAAACAACAGAGCTACAGAGCCAAGGGCACTTCCAGTCTAGGGAATATACCTTGGGAAAACTGAAAATCCATAAGACAGAGCCACCCCCAAATTGAGGGCTGCACAGCTTACAAGAACCTCAACCTGGGTACACCTAAAATATCCCAGAAAATATAAAAATGGTTCCAAACATTGTGGAACTTACGTACGATGGAATATCCCTCAGCCATGAATTCAATGTCATAAGACCAGTAGCAGCAAAATGAGTGGATTCAGGTACGATGATTCTAAGTGAAAGAAGTCACACAGGAAAAGAAACTTATCATAAGATATCACTTAGGAAGATCCTGTAAACATGGCTACACATGAACTGAGTTAGGCAAGAGAACAGAGTCTCACATTTAGAAAACACTCTTATGCCTTCTTAAGGGGGAAGGAGAGGTGGGGTGATGCATCAAACCAGAGTTTGATATAAGCACAGGTACCGTTCCAAAAACCAACTATGGAATAGACAAGACCTACACCTTCCTCAGTGAAAGGGACTCAAAACCCCATATTTCCCACAGAGGAATAGATCTGACTAGTAAGAATCTTAAAACCTATGTATTGATATGTCTCCATAAGGGAATCAAGTGTGTCTAGACTGGCATAAACATGGCAGCGAGAATCAGCTCAAACCCACTCTAAAAAGGAATTTCAAAAACAGAACAAAGAAACAGGGAAATTCTTCACAATTCCTTCAGGGCCTCTGATGCAACCTGGAATGACCCTATCTACAATGACAGCTGGATGTGGCATAAGGCTGGACACTTGGGACTGAGAGGATTGGTGAGATTGGGTGAGCAAATGCAGCCCCTTTAAAGCAATAATGCATGGCACCCATTCCATGGGTCCCAGCTCTCCAGGTTGAAGGGAATATTACTACAGCTATAACGTGTACGGGAAACCTAGAGAATGGACACACTGTGAATACGAAAGGTTTCTAAAACTCAATGAAGAACCCCTCTCCTGGTGCTCCGGTTTGACTTTCCAACTGCTTTCCTATCAATCTCCCAACTTGGAGAGACAGCCCCTTTAAGCTCCTGGTTCGCACAGGTTGCCAATTTGGCAGAGGATGAAAGGGAAGAGGGAGAACCAATGAGAGAGTAGCTGTTAGGCATTTGGATGGGCACATGTCACTCTAATTTCCCGGCAGGAAGAAGAATTAACCAAAGTCTCAGCCACCCACCGGGAACGAGTATAGGTCCTGAACCAAAAGTTTGGACTTGCGTTCAGCTCACAAGAAACGAGTTGAAAAATGGAGCTCAGGGGCACAGCAATTCACAAACTGGCAGAGTAATCAAGGCCAACTATCGTCCAAAAATCTGTTGAGGGAAGGCAACGAGGCGGACTTGAAAGCGAGGCAGAATAGCAGGAAACAGATTTCAAGAGGTACGTTGGAATCGCCTGTAAAGCACAGGAAGAGGGGCACAACTTCGACAATGATGCACTTGGCCAAAAAGGGCATATGCGTTTTCTCCTGAATATATTCAGGAGAAAACGCATACGCCCTTTTTGGCCAAGCAAGCAAGCGGGCAATGCAAATCTGCACTACAAAGAAGTATCACTTCCCACCGGTCAAAAGGGACATCCACAAAATGTGTAAAAACCAGAAAGGCAAGACAGGCCCTGGAGAACAGGGAGCCTTGTTATGCTGATGGGCGGGATGTAAGTTGCCAACTGCCTCATTGGAGGAGTGCATTGTGTTCCCTAAAACAAGTAAACAACAGAGCTACAGAGCCAAGGGCACTTCCAGTCTAGGGAATATACCTTGGGAAAACTGAAAATCCATAAGACAGAGCCACACCCAAATTGAGGGCTGCACAGCTTACAAGAACCTCAACCTGGGGACACCTAAAATATCCCAGGAAATATAAAAATGGTTCCAAACATTGTGGAACTTACGTACGATGGAATATCCCTCAGCCATGAAATCAATGTCATAAGACCAGTAGCAGCAAAATGAGTGGATTCAGGTACGATGATTCTAAGTGAAAGAAGTCACACAGGAAAAGAAACTTATCATAAGATATCACTTAGGAAGATCCTGTAAACATGGCTACACATGAACTGAGTTAGGCAAGAGAACAGAGTCTCACATTTAGAAAACACTCTTATGCCTTCTTAAGGGGGAAGGAGAGGTGGGGTGATGCATCAAACCAGAGTTTGATATAAGCACAGGTACCGTTCCAAAAACCAACTATGGAATAGACAAGACCTACACCTTCCTCAGTGAAAGGGACTCAAAACCCCATATTTCCCACAGAGGAATAGATCTGACTAGTAAGAATCTTAAAACCTATGTATTGATATGTCTCCATAAGGGAATCAAGTGTGTCTAGACTGGCATAAACATGGCAGCGAGAATCAGCTCAAACGCACTCTAAAAAGGAATTTCAAAAACAGAACAAAGAAACAGGGAAATTCTTCACAATTCCTTCAGGGCCTCTGATGCAACCTGGAATGACCCTATCTACAATGACAGCTGGATGTGGCATAAGGCTGGACACTTGGGACTGAGAGGATTGGTGAGATTGGGTGAGCAAATGCAGACCCTTTAAAGCAATACTGCATGGCACCCATTCCATGGGTCCCAGCTCTCCAGGTTGAAGGGAATATTACTACAGCTATAACGTGTACGGGAAACCTAGAGAATGGACACACTGTGAATACGAAAGGTTTCTAAAACTCAATGAAGAACCCCTCTCCTGGTGCTCCGGTTTGACTTTCCAACTGCTTTCCTATCAATCTCCCAACTTGGAGAGACAGCCCCTTTAAGCTCCTGGTTCGCACAGGTTGCCAATTTGGCAGAGGATGAAAGGGAAGAGGGAGAACCAATGAGAGAGTAGCTGTTAGGCATTTGGATGGGCACATGTCACTCTAATTTCCCGGCAGGAAGAAGAATTAACCAAAGTCTCAGCCACCCACCGGGAACGAGTATAGGTCCTGAACCAAAAGTTTGGACTTGCGTTCAGCTCACAAAAAACGAGTTGAAAAATGGAGCTCAGGGGCACAGCAATTCACAAACTGGCAGAGTAATCAAGGCCAACTATCGTCCAAAAATCTGTTGAGGGAAGGCAACGAGGTGGACTTGAAAGCGAGGCAGAATAGCAGGAAACAGATTTCAAGAGGTACGTTGGAATCGCCTGTAAAGCACAGGAAGAGGGGCACAACTTCGACAATGATGCACTTGGCCAAAAAGGGCGTATGCGTTTTCTCCTGAATATATTCAGGAGAAAACGCATACGCCCTTTTTGGCCAAGCAAGCAAGCGGGCAATGCAAATCTGCACTACAAAGAAGTATCACTTCCCACCGGTCAAAAGGGACATCCACAAAATGTGTAAAAACCAGAAAGGCAAGACAGGCCCTGGAGAACAGGGAGCCTTGTTATGCTGATGGGCGGGAAGTAAGTTGCCAACTGCCTCACTGGAGGAGTGCATTGTGTTCCCTAAAACAAGTAAACAACAGAGCTACAGAGCCAAGGGCACTTCCAGTCTAGGAAATATACCTTGGGAAAACTGAAAATCCATAACACAGAGCCACCCCCAAATTGAGGGCTGCACTGCTTACAAGAACCTCAACCTGGGTACACCAGAAATATCCCAGGAAATATAAAAATGGTTCCAAACATTGTGGAACTTACGTACGATGGAATATCCCTCAGCCACGAAATCAATGTCATAAGACCAGTAGCAGCAAAATGAGTGGATTCAGGTACGATGATTCTAAGTGAAAGAAGTCACACAGGAAAAGAAACTTATCATAAGATATCACTTAGGAAGATCCTGTAAACATGGCTACACATGAACTGAGTTAGGCAAGAGAACAGAGTCTCACATTTAGAAAACACTCTTATGCCTGCTTAAGGGGGAAGGAGAGGTGGGGTGATGCATCAAACCAGAGTTTGATATAAGCACAGGTACCATTCCAAAAACCAACTATGGAATAGACAAGACCTACACCTTCCTCAGTGAAAGGGACTCAAAACCCCATATTTCCCACAGAGGAATAGATCTGACTAGTAAGAATCTTAAAACCTATGTATTGATATGTCTCCGTAAGGGAATCAAGTGTGTCTAGACTGGCATAAACATGGCAGCGAGAATCAGCTCAAACCCACTCTAAAAAGGAATTTCAAAAACAGAACAAAGAAACAGGGAAATTCTTCACAATTCCTTCAGGGCCTCTGACGCAACCTGGAATGACCCTATCTAAAATGACAGCTGGATGTGGCATAAGGCTGGACACTTGGGACTGAGAGGATTGGTGAGATTGGGTGAGCAAATGCAGACCCTTTAAAGCAATAATGCATGGCACCCATTCCATGGGTCCCAGCTCTCCAGGTTGAAGGGAATATTACTACAGCTATAACGTGTACGGGAAACCTAGAGAATGGACACACTGTGAATACGAAAGGTTTCTAAAACTCAATGAAGAACCCCTCTCCTGGTGCTCCGGTTTGACTTTCCAACTGCTTTCCTATCAATCTCCCAACTTGGAGAGACAGCCCCTTTAAGGTCCTGGTTCGCACAGGTTGCCAATTTGGCAGAGGATGAAAGGGAAGAGGGAGAACCAATGAGAGAGTAGCTGTTAGGCATTTGGATGGGCACATGTCACTCTAATTTCCCGGCAGGAAGAAGAATTAACTAAAGTCTCAGCCACCCACCGGGAACCAGTATAGGTCCTGAACCAAAAGTTTGGACTTGCGTTCAGCTCACAAGAAACGAGTTGAAAAATGGAGCTCAGGGGCACAGCAATTCACAAACTGGCAGAGTAATCAAGGCCAACTATCGTCCAAAAATCTGTTGAGGGAAGGCAACGAGGTGGACTTGAAAGCGAGGCAGAATAGCAGGAAAGAGATTTCAAGAGGTACGTTGGAATCGCCTGTAAAGCACAGGAAGAGGGGCACAACTTCGACAATGATGCACTTGGCCAAAAAGGGCGTATGTGTTTTCTCCTGAATATATTCAGGAGAAAACGCATACGCCCTTTTTGGCCAAGCAAGCAAGCGGGCAATGCAAATCTGCACTACAAAGAAGTATCACTTCCCACCGGTCAAAAGGGACATCCACAAAATGTGTAAAAACCAGAAAGGCAAGACAGGCCCTGGAGAACAGGGAGCCTTGTTATGCTGATGGGCGGGATGTAAGTTGCCAACTGCCTCACTGGAGGAGTGCATTGTGTTCCCTAAAACAAGTAAACAACAGAGCTACAGAGCCAAGGGCACTTCCAGTCTAGGAAATATACCTTGGGAAAACTGAAAATCCATAAGACAGAGCCACCCCCAAATGGATGGCTGCACTGCTTACAAGAACCTCAACCTGGGTACACCTGAAATATCCCAGGAAATATAAAAATGGTTCCAAACATTGTGGAACTTACGTACGATGGAATATCCCTCAGCCACGAAATCAATGTCATAAGACCAGTAGCAGCAAAATGAGTGGATTCAGGTACGATGATTCTAAGTGAAAGAAGTCACACAGGAAAAGAAACTTATCATAAGATATCACTTAGGAAGATCCTGTAAACATGGCTACACATGAACTGAGTTAGGCAAGAGAACAGAGTCTCACATTTAGAAAACACTCTTATGCCTGCTTAAGGGGGAAGGAGAGGTGGGGTGATGCATCAAACCAGAGTTTGATATAAGCACAGGTACCGTTCCAAAAACCAACTATGGAATAGACAAGACCTACACCTTCCTCACTGAAAGGGTCTCAAAACCCCATATTTCCCGCAGAGGAATAGATCTGACTAGTAAGAATCTTAAAACCTATGTATTGATATGTCTCCATAAGGGAATCAAGTGTGTCTAGACTGGCATAAACATGGCAGCGAGAATCAGCTCAAACGCACTCTAAAAAGGAATTTCAAAAACAGAACAAAGAAACAGGGAAATTCTTCACAATTCCTTCAGGGCCTCTGATGCAACCTGGAATGACCCTATCTACAATGACAGCTGGATGTGGCATAAGGCTGGACACTTGGGACTGAGAGGATTGGTGAGATTGGGTGAGCAAATGCAGACGCTTTAAAGCAATACTGCATGGCACCCATTCCATGGGTCCCAGCTCTCCAGGTTGAAGGGAATATTACTACAGCTATAACGTGTACGGGAAACCTAGAGAATGGACACACTGTGAATACGAAAGGTTTCTAAAACTCAATGAAGAACCCCTCTCCTGGTGCTCCGGTTTGACTTTCCAACTGCTTTCCTATCAATCTCCCAACTTGGAGAGACAGCCCCTTTAAGCTCCTGGTTCGCACAGGTTGCCAATTTGGCAGAGGATGAAAGGGAAGAGGGAGAACCAATGAGAGAGTAGCTGTTAGGCATTTGGATGGGCACATGTCACTCTAATTTCCCGGCAGGAAGAAGAATTAACCAAAGTCTCAGCCACCCACCGGGAACCAGTATAGGTCCTGAACCAAAAGTTTGGACTTGCGTTCAGCTCACAAAAAACGAGTTGAAAAATGGAGCTCAGGGGCACAGCAATTCACAAACTGGCAGAGTAATCAAGGCCAACTATCGTCCAAAAATCTGTTGAGGGAAGGCAACGAGGTGGACTTGAAAGCGAGGCAGAATAGCAGGAAAGAGATTTCAAGAGGTACGTTGGAATCGCCTGTAAAGCACAGGAAGAGGGGCACAACTTCGACAATGATGCACTTGGCCAAAAAGGGCGTATGTGTTTTCTCCTGAATATATTCAGGAGAAAACGCATACGCCCTTTTTGGCCAAGCAAGCAAGCGGGCAATGCAAATCTGCACTACAAAGAAGTATCACTTCCCACCGGTCAAAAGGGACATCCACAAAATGTGTAAAAACCAGAAAGGCAAGACAGGCCCTGGAGAACAGGGAGCCTTGTTATGCTGATGGGCGGGATGTAAGTTGCCAACTGCCTCACTGGAGGAGTGCATTGTGTTCCCTAAAACAAGTAAACAACAGAGCTACAGAGCCAAGGGCACTTCCAGTCTAGGAAATATACCTTGGGAAAACTGAAAATCCATAAGACAGAGCCACCCCCAAATTGAGGGCTGCACTGCTTACAAGAACCTCAACCTGGGTACACCTGAAATATCCCAGGAAATATAAAAATGGTTCCAAACATTGTGGAACTTACGTACGATGGAATATCCCTCAGCCACGAAATCAATGTCATAAGACCAGTAGCAGCAAAATGAGTGGATTCAGGTACGATGATTCTAAGTGAAAGAAGTCACACAGGAAAAGAAACTTATCATAAGATATCACTTAGGAAGATCCTGTAAACATGGCTACACATGAACTGAGTTAGGCAAAAGAACAGAGTCTCACATTTAGAAAACACTCTTATGCCTGCTTAAGGGGGAAGGAGAGGTGGGGTGATGCATCAAACCAGAGTTTGATATAAGCACAGGTACCGTTCCAAAAACCAACTATGGAATAGACAAGACCTACACCTTCCTCAGTGAAAGGGACTCAAAACCCCATATTTCCCGCAGAGGAATAGATCTGACTAGTAAGAATCTTAAAACCTATGTATTGATATGTCTCCGTAAGGGAATCAAGTGTGTCTAGACTGGCATAAACATGGCAGCGAGAATCAGCTCAAACCCACTGTAAAAAGGAATTTCAAAAACAGAACAAAGAAACAGGGAAATTCTTCACAATTCCTTCCGGGTCTCTGATGCAACCTGGAATGACTCTATCTACAATGACAGCTGCATGTGGCATGAGGCTGGACACTTGGGACTGAGAGGATTGGTGAGATTGGGTGAGCAAATGCAGACCCTTTAAAGCAATAATGCATGACACCCATTACATGGGTCCCAGCTCTCCAGGTTGAAGGGAATATTACTACAGCTATAACGTGTACGGGAAACCTAGAGAATGGACACACTGTGAATACGAAAGGTTTCTAAAACTCAACGAAGAGCCCCTCTCCTGGTGCTCCGGTTTGACTTTCCAACTGCTTTCCTATCAATCTCCCAACTTGGAGAGACGGCCCCTTTAAGCTCTTGGTTCGCACAGGTTGCCAATTTGGCAGAGGATGAAAGGGAAGAGGGAGAACCAATGAGAGAGTAGCTGTTAGGCATTTGGATGGGCACATGTCACTCTAATTTCCCGGCAGGAAGAAGAATTAACCAAAGTCTCAGCCACCCACCGGGAACCAGTATAGGTCCTGAACCAAAAGTTTGGACTTGCGTTCAGCTCACAAAAAACGAGTTGAAAAATGGAGCTCAGGGGCACAGCAATTCACAAACTGGCAGAGTAATCAAGGCTAACTATCGTCCAAAAATCTGTTGAGGGAAGGCAACGAGGTGGACTTGAAAGCGAGGCAGAATAGCAGGAAACAGATTTCAAGAGGTACGTTGGAATCGCCTGTAAAGCACAGGAAGAGGGGCACAACTTCGACAATGATGCACTTGGCCAAAAAGGGCGTATGCGTTTTCTCCTGAATATATTCAGGAGAAAACGCATACGCCCTTTTTGGCCAAGCAAGCAAGCGGGCAATGCAAATCTGCACTACAAAGAAGTATCACTTCCCACCGGTCAAAAGGGACATCCACAAAATGTGTAAAAACCAGAAAGGCAAGACAGGCCCTGGAGAACAGGGAGCCTTGTTATGCTGATGGGCGGGATGTAAGTTGCCAACTGCCTCACTGGAGGAGTGCATTGTGTTCCCTAAAACAAGTAAACAACAGAGCTACAGAGCCAAGGGCACTTCCAGTCTAGGAAATATACCTTGGGAAAACTGAAAATCCATAAGACAGAGCCACCCCCAAATTGAGGGCTGCACTGCTTACAAGAACCTCAACCTGGGTACACCTGAAATATCCCAGGAAATATAAAAATGGTTCCAAACATTGTGGAACTTACGTACGATGGAATATCCCTCAGCCACGAAATCAATGTCATAAGACCAGTAGCAGCAAAATGAGTGGATTCAGGTACGATGATTCTAAGTGAAAGAAGTCACACAGGAAAAGAAACTTATCATAAGATATCACTTAGGAAGATCCTGTAAACATGGCTACACATGAACTGAGTTAGGCAAGAGAACAGAGTCTCACATTTAGAAAACACTCTTATGCCTGCTTAAGGGGGAAGGAGAGGTGGGGTGATGCATCAAACCAGAGTTTGATATAAGCACAGGTACCGTTCCAAAAACCAACTATGGAATAGACAAGACCTACACCTTCCTCACTGAAAGGGTCTCAAAACCCCATATTTCCCGCAGAGGAATAGATCTGACTAGTAAGAATCTTAAAACCTATGTATTGATATGTCTCCGTAAGGGAATCAAGTGTGTCTAGACTGGCATAAACATGGCAGCGAGAATCAGCTCAAACCCACTCTAAACAGGAATTTCAAAAACAGAACAAAGAAACAGGGTAATTCTTCACAATTCCTTCAGGGTCTCTGATGCAACCTGGAATGACCCTATCTACAATGACAGCTGGATGTGGCATAAGGCTGGACACTTGGGACTGAGCGGATTGGTGAGATTGGGTGAGCAAATGCAGACCCTTTAAAGCAATAATGCATGGCACCCATTCCATGGGTCCCAGCTCTCCAGGTTGAAGGGAATATTACTACAGCTATAACGTGTACGGGAAACCTAGAGAATGGACACACTGTGAATACGAAAGGTTTCTAAAACTCAACGAAGAGCCCCTCTCCTGGTGCTCCGGTTTGACTTTCCAACTGCTTTCCTATCAATCTCCCAACTTGGAGAGACAGCCCCTTTAAGCTCCTGGTTCACACAGGTTGCCAATTTGGCAGAGGATGAAAGGGAAGAGGGAGAACCAATGAGAGAGTAGCTGTTAGGCATTTGGATGGGCACATGTCACTCTAATTTCCCGGCAGGAAGAAGAATTAACCAAAGTCTCAGCCACCCACCGGGAACCAGTATAGGTCCTGAACCAAAAGTTTGGACTTGCGTTCAGCTCACAAGAAACGAGTTGAAAAATGGAGCTCAGGGGCACAGCAATTCACAAACTGGCAGAGTAATCAAGGCCAACTATCGTCCAAAAATCTGTTGAGGGAAGGCAACGAGGCGGACTTGAAAGCGAGGCAGAATAGCAGGAAACAGATTTCAAGAGGTACGTTGGAATCGCCTGTAAAGCACAGGAAGAGGGGCACAACTTCGACAATGATGCACTTGGCCAAAAAGGGCGTATGCGTTTTCTCCTGAATATATTCAGGAGAAAACGCATACGCCCTTTTTGGCCAAGCAAGCAAGCGGGCAATGCAAATCTGCACTACAAAGAAGTATCACTTCCCACCGGTCAAAAGGGACATCCACAAAATGTGTAAAAACCAGAAAGGCAAGACAGGCCCTGGAGAACAGGGAGCCTTGTTATGCTGATGGGCGGGATGTAAGTTGCCAACTGCCTCACTGGAGGAGTGCATTGTGTTCCCTAAAACAAGTAAACAACAGAGCTACAGAGCCAAGGGCACTTCCAGTCTAGGGAATATACCTTGGGAAAACTGAAAATCCATAACACAGAGCCACCCCCAAATTGAGGGCTGCACTGCTTACAAGAACCTCAACCTGGGTACACCTGAAATATCCCTGGATATATAAAAATGGTTCAAAACATTGTGGAACTTATGTACGATGGAATATCCCTCAGCCATGAAATCAATGTCATAAGACCAGTAGCAGCAAAATGAGTGGATTCAGGTACGATGATTCTAAGTGAAAGAAGTCACACAGGAAAAGAAACTTATCATAAGATATCACTTAGGAAGATCCTGTAAACATGGCTACACATGAACTGAGTTAGGCAAGAGAACAGAGTCTCACATTTAGAAAACACTCTTATGCCTGCTTAAGGGGGAAGGAGAGGTGGGGTGATGCATCAAACCAGAGTTTGATATAAGCACAGGTACCGTTCCAAAAACCAACTATGGAATAGACAAGACCTCCACCTTCCTCAGTGAAAGGGACTCAAAACCCCATATTTCCCGCAGAGGAATAGATCTGACTAGTAAGAATCTTAAAACCTATGTATTGATATGTCTCCGTAAGGGAATCAAGTGTGTCTAGACTGGCATAAACATGGCAGCGAGAATCAGCTCAAACCCACTCTAAACAGGAATTTCAAAAACAGAACAAAGAAACAGGGTAATTCTTCACAATTCCTTCAGGGTCTCTGATGCAACCTGGAATGACCCTATCTACAATGACAGCTGGATGTGGCATAAGGCTGGACACTTGGGACTGAGCGGATTGGTGAGATTGGGTGAGCAAATGCAGACCCTTTAAAGCAATAATGCATGGCACCCATTCCATGGGTCCCAGCTCTCCAGGTTGAAGGGAATATTACTACAGCTATAACGTGTACAGGAAACCTAGAGAATGGACACACTGTGAATACGAAAGGTTTCTAAAACTCAACGAAGAGCCCCTCTCCTGGTGCTCCGGTTTGACTTTCCAACTGCTTTCCTATCAATCTCCCAACTTGGAGAGACAGCCCCTTTAAGCTCCTGGTTCACACAGGTTGCCAATTTGGCAGAGGATGAAAGGGAAGAGGGAGAACCAATGAGAGAGTAGCTGTTAGGCATTTGGATGGGCACATGTCACTCTAATTTCCCGGCAGGAAGAAGAATTAACCAAAGTCTCAGCCACCCACTGGGAACCAGTATAGGTCCTGAACCAAAAGTTTCGACTTGCGTTCAGCTCACAAGAAACGAGTTGAAAAATGGAGCTCAGGGGCACAGCAATTCACAAACTGGCAGAGTAATCAAGGCCAACTATCGTCCAAAAATCTGTTGAGGGAAGGCAACGAGGCGGACTTGAAAGCGAGGCAGAATAGCAGGAAAGAGATTTCAAGAGGTACGTTGGAATCGCCTGTAAAGCACAGGAAGAGGGGCACAACTTCGACAATGATGCACTTGGCCAAAAAGGGCGTATGCGTTTTCTCCTGAATATATTCAGGAGAAAACGCATACGCCCTTTTTGGCCAAGCAAGCAAGCGGGCAATGCAAATCTGCACTACAAAGAAGTATCACTTCCCACCGGTCAAAAGGGACATCCACAAAATGTGTAAAAACCAGAAAGGCAAGACAGGCCCTGGAGAACAGGGAGCCTTGTTATGCTGATGGGCGGGATGTAAGTTGCCAACTGCCTCACTGTAGGAGTGCATTGTGTTCCCTAAAACAAGTAAACAACAGAGCTACAGAGCCAAGGGCACTTCTAGTCTAGGGAATATACCTTGGGAAAACTGAAAATCCATAAGACAGAGCCACCCCCAAATGGATGGCTGCACTGCTTACAAGAACCTCAACCTGGGTACACCTGAAATATCCCAGGAAATATAAAAATGGTTCCAAACATTGTGGAACTTACGTACGATGGAATATCCCTAAGCCACGAAATCAATGTCATAAGACCAGTAGCAGCAAAATGAGTGGATTCAGGTACGATGATTCTAAGTGAAAGAAGTCACACAGGAAAAGAAACTTATCATAAGATATCACTTAGGAAGATCCTGTAAACATGGCTACACATGAACTGAGTTAGGCAAGAGAACAGAGTCTCACATTTAGAAAACACTCTTATGCCTGCTTAAGGGGGAAGGAGAGGTGCGGTGATGCATCAAACCAGAGTTTGATATAAGCACAGGTACCGTTCCAAAAACCAACTATGGAATAGACAAGACCTCCACCTTCCTCAGTGAAAGGGACTCAAAACCCCATATTTCCCGCAGAGGAATAGATCTGACTAGTAAGAATCTTAAAACCTATGTATTGATATGTCTCCGTAAGGGAATCAAGTGTGTCTAGACTGGCATAAACATGGCAGCGAGAATCAGCTCAAACCCACTCTAAACAGGAATTTCAAAAACAGAACAAAGAAACAGGGTAATTCTTCACAATTCCTTCAGGGTCTCTGATGCAACCTGGAATGACCCTATCTACAATGACAGCTGGATGTGGCATAAGGCTGGACACTTGGGACTGAGAGGATTGGTGAGATTGGGTGAGCAAATGCAGACCCTTTAAAGCAATAATGCATGGCACCCATTCCATGGGTCCCAGCTCTCCAGGTTGAAGGGAATATTACTACAGCTATAACGTGTACGGGAAACCTAGAGAATGGACACACTGTGAATACGAAAGGTTTCTAAAACTCAACGAAGAGCCCCTCTCCTGGTGCTCCGGTTTGACTTTCCAACTGCTTTCCTATCAATCTCCCAACTTGGAGAGACAGCCCCTTTAAGCTCCTGGTTCACACAGGTTGCCAATTTGGCAGAGGATGAAAGGGAAGAGGGAGAACCAATGAGAGAGTAGCTGTTAGGCATTTGGATGGGCACATGTCACTCTAATTTCCCGGCAGGAAGTAGAATTAACCAAAGTCTCAGCCACCCACCGGGAACCAGTATAGGTCCTGAACCAAAAGTTTGGACTTGCGTTCAGCTCACAAGAAACGAGTTGAAAAATGGAGCTCAGGGGCACAGCAATTCACAAACTGGCAGAGTAATCAAGGCCAACTATCGTCCAAAAATCTGTTGAGGGAAGGCAACGAGGCGGACTTGAAAGCGAGGCAGAATAGCAGGAAACAGATTTCAAGAGGTACGTTGGAATCGCCTGTAAAGCACAGGAAGAGGGGCACAACTTCGACAATGATGCACTTGGCCAAAAAAGGCGTCTGCGTTTTCTCCTGAATATATTCAGGAGAAAACGCATACGCCCTTTTTGGCCAAGCAAGCAAGCGGGCAATGCAAATCTGCACTACAAAGAAGTATCACTTCCCACCGGTCAAAAGGGACATCCACAAAATGTGTAAAAACCAGAAAGGCAAGACAGGCCCTGGAGAACAGGGAGCCTTGTTATGCTGATGGGCGGGATGTAAGTTGCCAACTGCCTCACTGGAGGAGTGCATTGTGTTCCCTAAAACAAGTAAACAACAGAGCTACAGAGCCAAGGGCACTTCCAGTCTAGGGAATATACCTTGGGAAAACTGAAAATCCATAACACAGAGCCACCCCCAAATTGAGGGCTGCACTGCTTACAAGAACCTCAACCTGGGTACACCTGAAATATCCCAGGAAATATAAAAATGGTTCCAAACATTGTGGAACTTACGTACGATGGAATATCCCTCAACCACGAAATCAATGTCATAAGACCAGTAGCAGCAAAATGAGTGGATTCAGGTACGATGATTCTAAGTGAAAGAAGTCACACAGGAAAAGAAACTTATCATAAGATATCACTTAGGAAGATGCTGTAAACATGGCTACACATGAACTGAGTTAGGCAAGAGAACAGAGTCTCACATTTAGAAAACACTCTTATGCCTGCTTAAGGGGGAAGGAGAGGTGGGGTGATGCATCAAACCAGAGTTTGATATAAGGACAGGTACCGTTCCAAAAACCAACTATGGTACAGACAAGACCTACACCTTCCTCACTGAAAGGGTCTCAAAACCCCATATTTCCCACAGAGGAATAGATCTGACTAGTAAGAATCTTAAAACCTATGTATTGATATGTCTCCGTAAGGGAATCCAGTGTGTCTAGACTGGCATAAACATGGCAGCGAGAATCAGCTCAAACCCACTCTATAAAGGAATTTCAAAAACAGAACAAAGAAACAGGGAAATTCTTTACAATTCCTTCAGGGTCTATGATGCAACCTGGAATGACCCTATCTACAATGACAGCTGGATGTGGCATAAGGCTGGACACTTGGGACTGAGAGGATTGGTGAGATTGGGTGAGCAAATTCAGACCCTTTAAAGCAATAATGCATGGCACCCATTCCATGGGTCCCAGCTCTCCAGGTTGAAGGGAATATTACTACAGCTATAACATGTACGGGAAACCTAGAGAATGGAAACACTGTGAATACGAAAGGTTTCTAAAACTCAACGAAGAGCCCCTCTCCTGGTGCTCCGGTTTGACTTTCCAACTGCTTTCCTATCAATCTCCCAACTTGGAGAGACAGCCCCTTTAAGCTCCTGGTTCACACAGGTTGCCAATTTGGCAGAGGATGAAAGGGAAGAGGGAGAACCAATGAGAGAGTAGCTGTTAGGCATTTGGATGGGCACATGTCACTCTAATTTCCCGGCAGGAAGAAGAATTAACCAAAGTCTCAGCCACCCACCGGGAACCAGTATAGGTCCTGAACCAAAAGTTTGGACTTGCGTTCAGCTCACAAGAAACGAGTTGAAAAATGGAGCTCAGGGGCACAGCAATTCACAAACTGGCAGAGTAATCAAGGCCAACTATCGTCCAAAAATCTGTTGAGGGAAGGCAACGAGGCGGACTTGAAAGCGAGGCAGAATAGCAGGAAACAGATTTCAAGAGGTACGTTGGAATCGCCTGTAAAGCACAGGAATAGGGGCACAACTTCGACAATGATGCACTTGGCCAAAAAGGGCGTCTGCGTTTTCTCCTGAATATATTCAGGAGAAAACGCATACGCCCTTTTTGGCCAAGCAAGCAAGCGGGCAATGCAAATCTGCACTACAAAGAAGTATCACTTCCCACCGGTCAAAAGGGACATCCACAAAATGTGTAAAAACCAGAAAGGCAAGACAGGCCCTGGAGAACAGGGAGCCTTGTTATGCTGATGGGCGGGATGTAAGTTGCCAACTGCCTCACTGGAGGAGTGCATTGTGTTCCCAAAAACAAGTAAACAACAGAGCTACAGAGCCAAGGGCACTTCCAGTCTAGGGAATATACCTTGGGAAAACTGAAAATCCATAACACAGAGCCACCCCCAAATTGAGGGCTGCACTGCTTACAAGAACCTCAACCTGGGTACACCTGAAATATCCCAGGAAATATAAAAATGGTTCCAAACATTGTGGAACTTACGTACGATGGAATATCCCTCAACCACGAAATCAATGTCATAAGACCAGTAGCAACAAAATGAGTGGATTCAGGTACGATGATTCTAAGTGAAAGAAGTCACACAGGAAAAGAAACTTATCATAAGATATCACTTAGGAAGATGCTGTAAACATGGCTACACATGAACTGAGTTAGGCAAGAGAACAGAGTCTCACATTTAGAAAACACTCTTATGCCTGCTTAAGGGGGAAGGAGAGGTGGGGTGATGCATCAAACCAGAGTTTGATATAAGGACAGGTACCGTTCCAAAAACCAACTATGGTACAGACAAGACCTACACCTTCCTCACTGAAAGGGTCTCAAAACCCCATATTTCCCACAGAGGAATAGATCTGACTAGTAAGAATCTTAAAACCTATGTATTGATATGTCTCCGTAAGGGAATCCAGTGTGTCTAGACTGGCATAAACATGGCAGCGAGAATCAGCTCAAACCCACTCTATAAAGGAATTTCAAAAACAGAACAAAGAAACAGGGAAATTCTTTACAATTCCTTCAGGGTCTATGATGCAACCTGGAATGACCCTATCTACAATGACAGCTGGATGTGGCATAAGGCTGGACACTTGGGACTGAGAGGATTGGTGAGATTGGGTGAGCAAATGCAGACCCTTTAAAGCAATAATGCATGGCACCCATTCCATGGGTCCCAGCTCTCCAGGTTGAAGGGAATATTACTACAGCTATAACATGTACGGGAAACCTAGAGAATGGAAACACTGTGAATACGAAAGGTTTCTAAAACTCAACGAAGAGCCCCTCTCCTGGTGCTCCGGTTTGACTTTCCAACTGCTTTCCTATCAATCTCCCAACTTGGAGAGACAGCCCCTTTAAGCTCCTGGTTCACACAGGTTGCCAATTTGGCAGAGGATGAAAGGGAAGAGGGAGAACCAATGAGAGAGTAGCTGTTAGGCATTTGGATGGGCACATGTCACTCTAATTTCCCGGCAGGAAGAAGAATTAACCAAAGTCTCAGCCACCCACCGGGAACCAGTATAGGTCCTGAACCAAAAGTTTGGACTTGCGTTCAGCTCACAAGAAACGAGTTGAAAAATGGAGCTCAGGGGCACAGCAATTCACAAACTGGCAGAGTAATCAAGGCCAACTATCGTCCAAAAATCTGTTGAGGGAAGGCAACGAGGCGGACTTGAAAGCGAGGCAGAATAGCAGGAAACAGATTTCAAGAGGTACGTTGGAATCGCCTGTAAAGCACAGGAATAGGGGCACAACTTCGACAATGATGCACTTGGCCAAAAAGGGCGTCTGCGTTTTCTCCTGAATATATTCAGGAGAAAACGCATACGCCCTTTTTGGCCAAGCAAGCAAGCGGGCAATGCAAATCTGCACTACAAAGAAGTATCACTTCCCACCGGTCAAAAGGGACATCCACAAAATGTGTAAAAACCAGAAAGGCAAGACAGGCCCTGGAGAACAGGGAGCCTTGTTATGCTGATGGGCGGGATGTAAGTTGCCAACTGCCTCACTGGAGGAGTGCATTGTGTTCCCTAAAACAAGTAAACAACAGAGCTACAGAGCCAAGGGCACTTCCAGTCTAGGGAATATACCTTGGGAAAACTGAAAATCCATAAGACAGAGCCACCCCCAAATTGAGGGCTGCACTGCTTACAAGAACCTCAACCTGGGTACACCTGAAATATCCCAGGAAATATAAAAACGGTTCCAAACATTGTGGAACTTATGTACGATGGAATATCCCTCAACCACGAAATCAATGTCATAAGACCAGTAGCAGCAAAATGAGTGGATTCAGGTACGATGATTCTAAGTGAAAGAAGTCACACAGGAAAAGAAACTTATCATAAGATATCACTTAGGAAGATGCTGTAAACATGGCTACACATGAACTGACTTAGGCAAGAGAACAGAGTCTCACATTTAGAAAACACTCTTATGCCTGCTTAAGGGGGAAGGAGAGGTGGGGTGATGCATCAAACCAGAGTTTGATATAAGGACAGGTACCGTTCCAAAAACCAACTATGGTACAGACAAGACCTACACCTTCCTCACTGAAAGGGTCTCAAAACCCCATATTTCCCACAGAGGAATAGATCTGACTAGTAAGAATCTTAAAACCTATGTATTGATATGTCTCCGTAAGGGAATCCAGTGTGTCTAGACTGGCATAAACATGGCAGCGAGAATCAGCTCAAACCCACTCTATAAAGGAATTTCAAAAACAGAACAAAGAAACAGGGAAATTCTTTACAATTCCTTCAGGGTCTATGATGCAACCTGGAATGACCCTATCTACAATGACAGCTGGATGTGGCATAAGGCTGGACACTTGGGACTGAGAGGATTGGTGAGATTGGGTGAGCAAATGCAGACCCTTTAAAGCAATAATGCATGGCACCCATTCCATGGGTCCCAGCTCTCCAGGTTGAAGGGAATATTACTACAGCTATAACATGTACGGGAAACCTAGAGAATGGACACACTGTGAATACGAAAGGTTTCTAAAACTCAATGAAGAGCCCCTCACCTGGTGCTCCGGTTTGACTTTCCAACTGCTTTCCTATCAATCTCCCAACTTGGAGAGACAGCCCCTTTAAGCTCCTGGTTCACACAGGTTGCCAATTTGGCAGAGGATGAAAGGGAAGAGGGAGAACCAATGAGAGAGTAGCTGTTAGGCATTTGGATGGGCACATGTCACTCTAATTTCCCGGCAGGAAGAAGAATTAACCAAAGTCTCAGCCACCCACCGGGAACCAGTATAGGTCCTGAACCAAAAGTTTGGACTTGCGTTCAGCTCACAAGAAACGAGTTGAAAAATGGAGCTCAGGGGCACAGCAATTCACAAACTGGCAGAGTAATCAAGGCCAACTATCGTCCAAAAATCTGTTGAGGGAAGGCAACGAGGCGGAGTTGAAAGCGAGGCAGAATAGCAGGAAACAGATTTCAAGAGGTACGTTGGAATCGCCTGTAAAGCACAGGAATAGGGGCACAACTTCGACAATGATGCACTTGGCCAAAAAGGGCGTATGCGTTTTCTCCTGAATATATTCAGGAGAAAACGCATACGCCCTTTTTGGCCAAGCAAGCAAGCGGGCAATGCAAATCTGCACTACAAAGAAGTATCACTTCCCACCGGTCAAAAGGGACATCCACAAAATGTGTAAAAACCAGAAAGGCAAGACAGGCCCTGGAGAACAGGGAGCCTTGTTATGCTGATGGGCGGGATGTAAGTTGCCAACTGCCTCACTGGAGGAGTGCATTGTGTTCCCTAAAACAAGTAAACAACAGAGCTACAGAGCCAAGGGCACTTCCAGTCTAGGGAATATACCTTGGGAAAACTGAAAATCCATAAGACAGAGCCACCCCCAAATTGAGGGCTGCACTGCTTACAGGAACCTCAACCTGGGTACACCTGAAATATCCCAGGAAATATAAAAATGGTTCCAAACATTGTGGAACTTACGTACGATGGAATATCCCTCAGCCATGAAATCAATGTCATAAGACCAGTAGCAGCAAAATGAGTGGATTCAGGTACGATGATTCTAAGTGAAAGAAGTCACACAGGAAAAGAAACTTATCATAAGATATCACTTAGGAAGATCCTGTAAACATGGCTACACATGAACTGAGTTAGGCAAGAGAACAGAGTCTCACATTTAGAAAACACTCTTATGCCTGCTTAAGGGGGAAGGAGAGGTGGGGTGATGCATCAAACCAGAGTTTGATATAAGCACAGGTACCGTTCCAAAAACCAACTATGGAATAGACAAGACCTACACCTTCCTCACTGAAAGGGTCTCAAAACCCCATATTTCCCACAGAGGAATAGATCTGACTAGTAAGAATCTTAAAACCTATGTATTGATATGTCTCCGTAAGGGAATCAAGTGTGTCTAGACTGGCATAAACATGGCCGCGAGAATCAGCTCAAACCCACTCTAAAAAGGAATTTCAAAAACAGAACAAAGAAACAGGGAAATTCTTTACAATTCCTTCAGGGTCTCTGATGCAACCTGGAATGACCCTATCTACAATGACAGCTGGATGTGGCATAAGGCTGGACACTTGGGACTGAGAGGATTGGTGAGATTGGGTGAGCAAATGCAGACCCTTTAAAGCAATAATGCATGGCACCCATTCCATGGGTCGCAGCTCTCCAGGTTGAAGGGAATATTACTACAGCTATAACATATACGGGAAACCTAGAGAATGGACACACTGTGAATACAAAAGGTTTCTAAAACTCAACGAAGAGCCCCTCTCCTGGTGATCCGGTTTGACTTTCCAACTGCTTTCCTATCAATCTCCCAACTTGGAGAGACAGCCCCTTTAAGCTCCTGGTTCACACAGGTTGCCAACTTGGCAGAGGATGAAAGGGAAGAGGGAGAACCAATGAGAGAGTAGCTGTTAGGCATTTGGATGGGCACATGTCACTCTAATTTCCCGGCAGGAAGAAGAATTAACCAAAGTCTCAGCCACCCACTGGGAACGAGTATAGGTCCTGAACCAAAAGTTTGGACTTGCGTTCAGCTCACAAGAAACGAGTTGAAAAATGGAGCTCAGGGGCACAGCAATTCACAAACTGGCAGAGTAATCAAGGCCAACTATCGTCCAAAAATCTGTTGAGGGAAGGCAACGAGGCGGACTTGAAAGCGAGGCAGAATAGCAGGAAACAGATTTCAAGAGGTACGTTGGAATCGCCTGTAAAGCACAGGAAGAGGGGCACAACTTCGACAATGATGCACTTGGCCAAAAAGGGCGTATGCGTTTTCTCCTGAATATATTCAGGAGAAAACGCATACGCCCTTTTTGTCCAAGCAAGCAAGCGGGCAATGCAAATCTGCACTACAAAGAAGTATCACTTCCCACCGGTCAAAAGGGACATCCACAAAATGTGTAAAAACCAGAAAGGCAAGACAGGCCCTGGAGAACAGGGAGCCTTGTTATGCTGATGGGCGGGATGTAAGTTGCCAACTGCCTCACTGGAGGAGTGCATTGTGTTCCCTAAAACAAGTAAACAACAGAGCTACAGAGCCAAGGGCACTTCCAGTCTAGGGAATATACCTTGGGAAAACTGAAAATCCATAAGACAGAGCCACCCCCAAATTGAGGGCTGCACTGCTTACAAGAACCTCAACCTGGGTACACCTGAAATATCCCAGGAAATATAAAAATGGTTCCAAACATTGTGGAACTTACGTACAATGGAATATCCCTCAACCACGAAATCAATGTCATAAGACCAGTAGTAGCAAAATGAGTGGATTCAGGTACGATGATTCTAAGTGAAAGAAGTCACACAGGAAAAGAAACTTATCATAAGATATCACTTAGGAAGATGCTGTAAACATGGCTACACATGAACTGAGTTAGGCAAGAGAACAGAGTCTCACATTTAGAAAACACTCTTATGCCTGCTTAAGGGGGAAGGAGAGGTGGGGTGATGCATCAAACCAGAGTTTGATATGAGGACAGGTACCGTTCCAAAAACCAACTATGGTACAGACAAGACCTACACCTTCCTCACTGAAAGGGTCTCAAAACCCCATATTTCCCACAGAGGAATAGATCTGACTAGTAAGAATCTTAAAACCTATGTATTGATATGTCTCCGTAAGGGAATCAAGTGTGTCTAGACTGGCATAAACATGGCAGCGAGAATCAGCTCAAACCCACTCTAAAAAGGAATTTCAAAAACAGAACAAAGAAACAGGGAAATTCTTTACAATTCCTTCAGGGTCTATGATGCAACCTGGAATGACCCTATCTACAATGACAGCTGGATGTGGCATAAGGCTGGACACTTGGGACTGAGAGGATTGGTGAGATTGGGTGAGCAAATGCAGACCCTTTAAAGCAATAATGCATGGCACCCATTCCATGGGTCGCAGCTCTCCAGGTTGAAGGGAATATTACTACAGCTATAACATGTACGGGAAACCTAGAGAATGGACACACTGTGAATACAAAAGGTTTCTAAAACTCAACGAAGAGCCCCTCTCCTGGTGCTCCGGTTTGACTTTCCAACTGCTTTCCTATCAATCTACCAACTTGGAGAGACAGCCCCTTTAAGCTCCTGGTTCGCACAGGTTGCCAATTTGGCAGAGGATGAAAGGGAAGAGGGAGAACCAATGAGAGAGTAGCTGTTAGGCATTTGGATGGGCACATGTCACTCTAATTTCCCGGCAGGAAGAAGAATTAACCAAAATCTCAGCCACCCACCGGGAACCAGTATAGGTCCTGAACCAAAAGTTTGGACTTGCGTTCAGCTCACAAGAAACGAGTTGAAAAATGGAGCTCAGGGGCACAGCAATTCACAAACTGGCAGAGTAATCAAGGCCAACTATCGTCCAAAAATATGTTGAGGGAAGGCAACGAGGCGGACTTGAAAGCGAGGCAGAATAGCAGGAAACAGATTTCAAGAGGTACGTTGGAATCGCCTGTAAAGCACAGGAATAGGGGCACAACTTCGACAATGATGCACTTGGCCAAAAAGGGCGTATGCGTTTTCCCCTGAATATATTCAGGAGCAAACGCATACGCCCTTTTTGGCCAAGCAAGCAAGCGGGCAATGCAAATCTGCACTACAAAGAAGTATCACTTCCCACCGGTCAAAAGGGACATCCACAAAATGTGTAAAAACCAGAAAGGCAAGACAGGCCCTGGAGAACAGGGAGCCTTGTTATGCTGATGGGCGGGATGTAAGTTGCCAACTGCCTCACTGGAGGAGTGCATTGTGTTCCCTAAAACAAGTAAACAACAGAGCTACAGAGCCAAGGGCACTTCCAGTCTAGGGAATATACCTTGGGAAAACTGAAAATCCATAAGACAGAGCCACCCCCAAATTGAGGGCTGCACTGCTTACAGGAACCTCAACCTGGGTACACCTGAAATATCCCAGGAAATATAAAAATGGTTCCAAACATTGTGGAACTTACGTACGATGGAATATCCCTCAGCCATGAAATCAATGTCATAAGACCAGTAGCAGCAAAATGAGTGGATTCAGGTACGATGATTCTAAGTGAAAGAAGTCACACAGGAAAAGAAACTTATCATAAGATATCACTTAGGAAGATCCTGTAAACATGGCTACACATGAACTGAGTTAGGCAAGAGAACAGAGTCTCACATTTAGAAAACACTCTTATGCCTGCTTAAGGGGGAAGGAGAGGTGGGGTGATGCATCAAACCAGAGTTTGATATAAGCACAGGTACCGTTCCAAAAACCAACTATGGAATAGACAAGACCTACACCTTCCTCACTGAAAGGGTCTCAAAACCCCATATTTCCCACAGAGGAATAGATCTGACTAGTAAGAATCTTAAAACCTATGTATTGATATGTCTCCGTAAGGGAATCAAGTGTGTCTAGACTGGCATAAACAGGGCAGCGAGAATCAGCTCAAACCCACTCTAAAAAGGAATTTCAAAAACAGAACATAGAAACAGGGAAATTCTTTTCAATTCCTTCAGGGTCTCTGATGCAACCTGGAATGACCCTATCTACAATGACAGCTGGATGTGGCATAAGGCTGGACACTTGGGACTGAGAGGATTGGTGAGATTGGGTGAGCAACTGCAGACCCTTTAAAGCAATAATGCATGGCACCCATTCCATGGGTCGCAGCTCTCCAGGTTGAAGGGTATATTACTGCAGCTATAACATGTACGGGAAACCTAGAGAATGGACACACTGTGAATACAAAAGGTTTCTAAAACTCAACGAAGAGCCCCTCTCCTGGTGCTCCGGTTTGACTTTCCAACTGCTTTCCTATCAATCTCCCAACTTGGAGAGACAGCCCCTTTAAGCTCCTGGTTCACACAGGTTGCCAACTTGGCAGAGGATGAAAGGGAAGAGGGAGAACCAATGAGAGAGTAGCTGTTAAGCATTTGGATGGGCACATGTCACTCTAATTTCCCGGCAGGAAGAAGAATTAACCAAAGTCTCAGCCACCCACTGGGAACCAGTATAGGACCTGAACCAAAAGTTTGGACTTGCGTTCAGCTCACAAAAAACGAGTTGAAAAATGGAGCTCAGGGGCACAGCAATTCACAAACTGGCAGAGTAATCAAGGCCAACTATCGTCCAAAAATCTGTTGAGGGAAGGCAACGAGGCGGACTTGAAAGCGAGGCAGAATAGCAGGAAACAGATTTCAAGAGGTACGTTGGAATCGCCTGTAAAGCACAGGAAGAGGGGCACAACTTCGACAATGATGCACTTGGCCAAAAAGGGCGTAGGCGTTTTCTCCTGAATATATTCAGGAGAAAACGCATACGCCCTTTTTGGCCAAGCAAGCAAGCGGGCAATGCAAATCTGCACTACAAAGAAGTATCACTTCCCACCGGTCAAAAGG
The DNA here is from genome assembly GCF_964341445.2 of Mesoplodon mirus. Lineage (NCBI taxonomy): Eukaryota > Metazoa > Chordata > Mammalia > Artiodactyla > Ziphiidae > Mesoplodon > Mesoplodon mirus. The sequence goes on along the minus strand of NW_028295523.1, from coordinate 409,158 downwards.
GACATCCACAAAATGTGTAAAAACCAGAAAGGCAAGACAGGCCCTGGAGAACAGGGAGCCTTGTTATGCTGATGGGCGGGATGTAAGTTGCCAACTGCCTCACTGGAGGAGTGCATTTTGTTCCCTAAAACAAGTAAACAACAGAGCTACAGAGCCAAGGGCACTTCCAGTCTAGGGAATATACCTTGGGAAAACTGAAAATCCATAACACAGAGCCACCCCCAAATGGAGGGCTGCACTGCTTACAAGAACCTCAACCTGGGTACACCTGAAATATCCCAGGAAATATAAAAATGGTTCCAAACATTGTGGAACTTACGTACGATGGAATATCCCTCAACCACGAAATCAATGTCATAAGACCAGTAGCAGCAAAATGAGTGGATTCAGGTACGATGATTCTAAGTGAAAGAAGTCACACAGGAAAAGAAACTTATCATAAGATATCACTTAGGAAGATGCTGTAAACATGGCTACACATGAACTGAGTTAGGCAAGAGAACAGAGTCTCACATTTAGAAAACCCTCTTATGCCTGCTTAAGGGGGAAGGAGAGGTGGGGTGATGCATCAAACCAGAGTTTGATATAAGGACATGTACCGTTCCAAAAACCAAATATGGTATAGACAAGACCTACACCTTCCTCACTGAAAGGGTCTCAAAACCCCATATTTCCCACAGAGGAATAGATCTGACTAGTAAGAATCTTAAAACCTATGTATTGATATGTCTCCGTAAGGGAATCAAGTGTGTCTAGACTGGCATAAACATGGCAGCGAGAATCAGCTCAAACCCACTCTAAAAAGGAATTTCAAAAACAGAACAAAGAAACAGGGAAATTCTTTACAATTCCTTCAGGGTCTATGATGCAACCTGGAATGACCCTATCTACAATGACAGCTGGATGTGGCATAAGGCTGGACACTTGGGACTGAGAGGATTGGTGAGATTGGGTGAGCAAATGCAGACCCTTTAAAGCAATAATGCATGGCACCCATTCCATGGGTCCCAGCTCTCCAGGTTGAAGGGAATATTACTACAGCTATAACATGTACGGGAAACCTAGAGAATGGACACACTGTGAATACGAAAGGTTTCTAAAACTCAACGAAGAGCCCCTCTCCTGGTGCTCCGGTTTGACTTTCCAACTGCTTTCCTATCAATCTCCCAACTTGGAGAGACAGCCCCTTTAAGCTCCTGGTTCACACAGGTTGCCAACTTGGCAGAGGATGAAAGGGAAGAGGGAGAACCAATGAGAGAGTAGCTGTTAGGCATTTGGATGGGCACATGTCACTCTAATTTCCCGGCAGGAAGAAGAATTAACCAAAGTCTCAGCCACCCACCGGGAACCAGTATAGGTCCTGAACCAAAAGTTTGGACTTGCGTTCAGCTCACAAAAAACGAGTTGAAAAATGGAGCTCAGGGGCACAGCAATTCACACACTGGCAGAGTAATCAAGGCCAACTATCGTCCAAAAATCTGTTGAGGGAAGGCAACGAGGCGGACTTGAAAGCGAGGCAGAATAGCAGGAAACAGATTTCAAGAGGTACGTTGGAATCGCCTGTAAAGCACAGGAAGAGGGGCACAACTTCGACAATGATGCACTTGGCCAAAAAGGGCGTATGCGTTTTCTCCTGAATATATTCAGGAGAAAACGCATACGCCCTTTTTGGCCAAGCAAGCAAGCGGGCAATGCAAATCTGCACTACAAAGAAGTATCACTTCCCACCGGTCAAAAGGGACATCCACAAAATGTGTAAAAACCAGAAAGGCAAGACAGGCCCTGGAGAACAGGGAGCCTTGTTATGATGATGGGCGGGATGTAAGTTGCCAACTGCCTCACTGGAGGAGTGCATTGTGTTCCCTAAAACAAGTAAACAACAGAGCTACAGAGCCAAGGGCACTTCCAGTCTAGGGAATATACCTTGGGAAAACTGAAAATCCATAACACAGAGCCACCCCCAAATTGAGGGCTGCACTGCTTACAAGAACCTCAACCTGGGTACACCTGAAATATCCCAGGAAATATAAAAATGGTTCCAAACATTGTGGAACTTACGTACGATGGAATATCCCTCAGCCATGAAATCAATGTCATAAGACCAGTAGCAGCAAAATGAGTGGATTCAGGTACGATGATTCTAAGTGAAAGAAGTCACACAAGAAAAGAAACTTATCATAAGATATCACTTAGGAAGATCCTGTAAATATGGCTACACATGAACTGAGTTAGGCAAGAGAACAGAGTCTCACATTTAGAAAACACTCTTATGCCTGCTTAAGGGGGAAGGAGAGGTGGGGTGATGCATCAAACCAGAGTTTGATATAAGCACAGGTACCGTTCCACAAACCAACTATGGAATAGACAAGACCTCCACCTTCCTCAGTGAAAGGGACTCAAAACCCCATATTTCCCGCAGAGGAATAGATCTGACTAGTAAGAATCTTAAAACCTATGTATTGATATGTCTCCGTAAGGGAATCAAGTGTGTCTAGACTGGCATAAACATGGCAGCGAGAATCAGCTCAAACCCACTCTAAAAAGGAATTTCAAAAACAGAACAAAGAAACAGGGAAATTCTTTACAATTCCTTCAGGGTCTATGATGCAACCTGGAATGACCCTATCTACAATGACAGCTGGATGTGGCATAAGGCTGGACACTTGGGACTGAGAGGATTGGTGAGATTGGGTGAGCAAATGCAGACCCTTTAAAGCAATAATGCATGGCACCCATTCCATGGGTCCCAGCTCTCCAGGTTGAAGGGAATATTACTACAGCTATAACTTGTATGGGAAACCTAGAGAATGGACACACTGTGAATACGAAAGGTTTCTAAAACTCAACGAAGAGCCCCTCTCCTGGTGCTCCGGTTTGACTTTCCAACTGCTTTCCTATCAATCTCCCAACTTGGAGAGACAGCCCCTTTAAGCTCCTGGTTCACACAGGTTGCCAATTTGGCAGAGGATGAAAGGGAAGAGGGAGAACCAATGAGAGAGTAGCTGTTAGGCATTTGGATGGGCACATGTCACTCTAATTTCCCGGCAGGAAGAAGAATTAACCAAAGTCTCAGCCACCCACCGGGAACCAGTATAGGTCCTGAACCAAAAGTTTGGACTTGCATTCAGCTCACAAGAAACGAGTTGAAAAATGGAGCTCAGGGGCACAGCAATTCACAAACTGGCAGAGTAATCAAGGCCAACTATCGTCCAAAAATCTGTTGAGGGAAGGCAACGAGGCGGACTTGAAAGCGAGGCAGAATAGCAGGAAACAGATTTCAAGAGGTACGTTGGAATCGCCTGTAAAGCACAGGAAGAGGGGCACAACTTCGACAATGATGCACTTGGCCAAAAAGGGCGTAGGCGTTTTCTCCTGAATATATTCAGGAGAAAACGCATACGCCCTTTTTGGCCAAGCAAGCAAGCGGGCAATGCAAATCTGCACTACAAAGAAGTATCACTTCCCACCGGTCAAAAGGGACATCCACAAAATGTGTAAAAACCAGAAAGGCAAGACAGGCCCTGGAGAACAGGGAGCCTTGTTATGCTGATGGGCGGGATGTAAGTTGCCAACTGCCTCACTGGAGGAGTGCATTGTGTTCCCTAAAACAAGTAAACAACAGAGCTACAGAGCCAAGGGCACTTCCAGTCTAGGGAATATACCTTGGGAAAACTGAAAATCCATAAGACAGACCACCCCAAATGGAGGGCTGCACTGCTTACAAGAACCTCAGCCTGGGTACACCTGAAATATCCCAGGAAATATAAAAATGGTTCCAAACATTGTGGAACTTATGTACGATGGAATATCCCTCCGCCATGAAATCAATGTCATAAGACCAGTAGCAGCAAAATGAATGGATTCAGGTACGATGATTGTAAGTGAAAGAAGTCACACAGGAAAAGAAACTTATCATAAGATATCACTTAGGAAGATCCTGTAAACATGGCTACACATGAACTGAGTTAGGCAAGAGAACAGAGTCTCACATTTAGAAAACACTCTTATGCCTGCTTAAGGGGGAAGGAGAGGTGGGGTGATGCATCAAACCAGAGTTTGATATAAGGACAGGTACCGTTCCAAAAACCAACTATGGTATAGACAAGACCTACACCTTCCTCACTGAAAGGGTCTCAAAACCCCATATTTCCCACAGAGGAATAGATCTGACTAGTAAGAATCTTAAAACCTATGTATTGATATGTCTCCGTAAGGGAATCAAGTGTGTCTAGACTGGCATAAACATGGCAGCGAGAATCAGCTCAAACCCACTCTAAAAAGGAATTTCAAAAACAGAACAAAGAAACAGGGAAATTCTTTACAATTCCTTCAGGGTCTATGATGCAACCTGGAATGACCCTATCTACAATGACAGCTGGATGTGGCATAAAGCTGGACACTTGGGACTGAGAGGATTGGTGAGATTGGGTGAGCAAATGCAGACCCTTTAAAGCAACAATGCATGGCACCCATTCCATGGGTCGCAGCTCTCCAGGTTGAAGGGAATATTACTACAGCTATAACATGTACGGGAAACCTAGAGAATGGACACACTGTGAATACAAAAGGTTTCTAAAACTCAAAGAAGAGCCCCTCTCCTGGTGCTCCGGTTTGACTTTCCAACTGCTTTCCTATCAATCTCCCAACTTGGAGAGACAGCCCCTTTAAGGTCCTGGTTCGCACAGGTTGCCAATTTGGCAGAGGATGAAAGGGAAGAGGGAGAACCAATGAGAGAGTAGCTGTTAGGCATTTGGATGGGCACATGTCACTCTAATTTCCCGGCAGGAAGAAGAATTAACCAAAGTCTCAGCCACCCACCGGGAACCAGTATAGGTCCTGAACCAAAAGTTTGGACTTGCGTTCAGCTTACAAAAAACGAGTTGAAAAATGGAGCTCAGGGGCACAGCAATTCACAAACTGGCAGAGTAATCAAGGCCAACTATCCTCCAAAATTCTGTTGAGGGAAGGCAACGAGGCGGACTTGAAAGCGAGGCAGAATAGCAGGAAACAGATTTCAAGAGGTACGTTGGAATCGCCTGTAAAGCACAGGAATAGGGGCACAACTTCGACAATGATGCACTTGGCCAAAAAGGGCCTATGCGTTTTCTCCTGAATATATTCAGGAGAAAATGCATACGCCCTTTTTGGCCAAGCAAGCAAGCGGGCAATGCAAATCTGCACTACAAAGAAGTATCACTTCCCACCGGTCAAAAGGGACATCCACAAAATGTGTAAAAACCAGAAAGGCAAGACAGGCCCTGGAGAACAGGGAGCCTTGTTATGCTGATGGGCGGGATGTAAGTTGCCAACTGCCTCACTGGAGGAGTGCATTGTGTTCCCTAAAACAAGTAAACAACAGAGCTACAGAGCCAAGGGCACTTCCAGTCTAGGGAATATACCTTGGGAAAACTGAAAATCCATAAGACAGAGCCACCCCCAAATTGAGGGCTGCACTGCTTACAGGAACCTCAACCTGGGTACACCTGAAATATCCCAGGAAATATAAAAATGGTTCCAAACATTGTGGAACTTACGTACGATGGAATATCCCTCAGCCATGAAATCAATGTCATAAGACCAGTAGCAGCAAAATGAGTGGATTCAGGTACGATGATTGTAAGTGAAAGAAGTCACACAGGAAAAGAAACTTATCCTAATATATCACTAAGGAAGATCCTGTAAACATGGCTACACATGAACTGAGTTAGGAAAGAGAACAGAGTCTCACATTTAGAAAACACTCTTATGCCTGCTTAAGGGGGAAGGAGAGGTGGGGTGATGCATCAAACCAGAGTTTGATATAAGCACAGGTACCGTTCCAAAAACCAACTATGGAATAGACAAGACCTACACCTTCCTCAGTGAAAGGGACTCAAAACCCCATATTTCCCGCAGAGGAATAGATCTGACTAGTAAGAATCTTAAAACCTATGTATTGATATGTCTCCGTAAGGGAATCAAGTGTGTCTAGACTGGCATAAACAGGGCAGCGAGAATCAGCTCAAACCCACTCTAAAAAGGAATTTCAAAAACAGAACAAAGAAACAGGGAAATTCTTTACAATTCCTTCAGGGTCTATGATGCAACCTGGAATGACCCTATCTACAATGACAGCTGGATGTGGCATAAGGCTGGACACTTGGGACTGAGAGGATTGGTGAGATTGGGTGAGCAACTGCAGACCCTTTAAAGCAATAATGCTTGGCACCCATTCCATGGGTCGCAGCTCTCCAGGTTGAAGGGAATATTACTACAGCTATAACATGTACGGGAAACCTAGAGAATGGACACACTGTGAATACAAAAGGTTTCTAAAACTCAACGAAGAGCCCCTCTCCTGGTGCTCCGGTTTGACTTTCCAACTGCTTTCCTATCAATCTCCCAACTTGGAGAGACAGCCCCTTTAAGCTCCTGGTTCGCACAGGTTGCCAATTTGGCAGAGGATGAAAGGGAAGAGGGAGAACCAATGAGAGAGTAGCTGTTAGGCATTTGGATGGGCACATGTCACTCTAATTTCCCGGCAGGAAGAAGAATTAACCAAAGTCTCAGCCACCCACCGGGAACCAGTATAGGTCCTGAACCAAAAGTTTGGACTTGCGTTCAGCTCACAAGAAACGAGTTGAAAAATGGAGCTCAGGGGCACAGCAATTCAAAAACTGGCAGAGTAATCAAGGCCAACTATCGTCCAAAAATCTGTTGAGGGAAGGCAACGAGGCGGACTTGAAAGCGAGGCAGAATAGCAGGAAACAGATTTCAAGAGGTACGTTGGAATCGCCTGTAAAGCACAGGAAGAGGGGCACAACTTCGACAATGATGCACTTGGCCAAAAAGGGCGTCTGCGTTTTCTCCTGAATATATTCAGGAGAAAACGCAGACGCCCTTTTTGGCCAAGCAAGCAAGCGGGCAATGCAAATCTGCACTACAAAGAAGTATCACTTCCCACCGGTCAAAAGGGACATCCACAAAATGTGTAAAAACCAGAAAGGCAAGACAGGCCCTGGAGAACAGGGAGCCTTGTTATGCTGATGGGCGGGATGTAAGTTGCCAACTGCCTCACTGGAGGAGTGCATTGTGTTCCCTAAAACAAGTAAACAACAGAGCTACAGAGCCAAGGGCACTTCCAGTCTAGGGAATATACCTTGGGAAAACTGAAAATCCATAAGACAGAGCCACCCCAAATGGAGGGCTGCACTGCTTACAAGAACCTCAGCCTGGGTACACCTGAAATATCCCAGGAAATATAAAAATGGTTCCAAACATTGTGGAACTTATGTACGATGGAATATCCCTCAGCCATGAAATCAATGTCATAAGACCAGTAGCAGCAAAATGAATGGATTCAGGTACGATGATTGTAAGTGAAAGAAGTCACACAGGAAAAGAAACTTATCATAAGATATCACTTAGGAAGATCCTGTAAACATGGCTACACATGAACTGAGTTAGGCAAGAGAACAGAGTCTCACATTTAGAAAACACTCTTATGCCTGCTTAAGGGGGAAGGAGAGGTGGGGTGATGCATCAAACCAGAGTTTGATATAAGGACAGGTACCGTTCCAAAAACCAACTATGGTATAGACAAGACCTACACCTTCCTCACTGAAAGGGTCTCAAAACCCCATATTTCCCACAGAGGAATAGATCTGACTAGTAAGAATCTTAAAACCTATGTATTGATATGTCTCCGTAAGGGAATCAAGTGTGTCTAGACTGGCATAAACAGGGCAGCGAGAATCAGCTCAAACCCACTCTAAAAAGGAATTTCAAAAACAGAACAAAGAAACAGGGAAATTCTTTACAATTCCTTCAGGGTCTATGATGCAACCTGGAATGACCCTATCTACAATGACAGCTGGATGTGGCATAAGGCTGGACACTTGGGACTGAGAGGATTGGTGAGATTGGGTGAGCAAATGCAGACCCTTTAAAGCAACAATGCATGGCACCCATTCCATGGGTCACAGCTCTCCAGGTTGAAGGGAATATTACTACAGCTATAACATGTACGAGAAACCTAGAGAATGGACACACTGTGAATACAAAAGGTTTCTAAAACTCAAAGAAGAGCCCCTCTCCTGGTGCTCCGGTTTTACTTTCCAACTGCTTTCCTATCAATCTCCCAACTTGGAGAGACAGCCCCTTTAAGGTCCTGGTTCGCACAGGTTGCCAATTTGGCAGAGGATGAAAGGGAAGAGGGAGAACCAATGAGAGAGTAGCTGTTAGGCATTTGGATGGGCACATGTCACTCTAATTTCCGGGCAGGAAGAAGAATTAACCAAAGTCTCAGCCCCCCACCGGGAACCAGTATAGGTCCTGAACCAAAAGTTTGGACTTGCGTTCAGCTTACAAAAAACGAGTTGAAAAATGGAGATCAGGGGCACAGCAATTCACAAACTGGCAGAGTAATCAAGGCCAACTATCCTCCAAAATTCTGTTGAGGGAAGGCAACGAGGCGGACTTGAAAGCGAGGCAGAATAGCAGGAAACAGATTTCAAGAGGTACGTTGGAATCGCCTGTAAAGCACAGGAAGAGGGGCACAACTTCGACAATGATGCACTTGGCCAAAAAGGGCGTATGCGTTTTCTCCTGAATATATTCAGGAGAAAATGCATACGCCCTTTTTGGCCAAGCAAGCAAGCGGGCAATGCAAATCTGCACTACAAAGAAGTATCACTTCCCACCGGTCAAAAGGGACATCCACAAAATGTGTAAAAACCAGAAAGGCAAGACAGGCCCTGGAGAACAGGGAGCCTTGTTATGCTGATGGGCGGGATGTAAGTTGCCAACTGCCTCACTGGAGGAGTGCATTGTGTTCCCTAAAACAAGTAAACAACAGAGCTACAGAGCCAAGGGCACTTCCAGTCTAGGGAATATACCTTGGGAAAACTGAAAATCCATAAGACAGAGCCACCCCCAAATTGAGGGCTGCACTGCTTACAGGAACCTCAACCTGGGTACACCTGAAATATCCCAGGAAATATAAAAATGGTTCCAAACATTGTGGAACTTACGTACGATGGAATATCCCTCAGCCATGAAATCAATGTCATAAGACCAGTAGCAGCAAAATGAGTGGATTCAGGTACGATGATTGTAAGTGAAAGAAGTCACACAGGAAAAGAAACTTATCCTAAGATATCACTTAGGAAGATCCTGTAAACATGGCTACACATGAACTGAGTTAGGAAAGAGAACAGAGTCTCACATTTAGAAAACACTCTTATGCCTGCTTAAGGGGGAAGGAGAGGTGGGGTGATGCATCAAACCAGAGTTTGATATAAGCACAGGTACCGTTCCAAAAACCAACTATGGAATAGACAAGACCTACACCTTTTTCAGTGAAAGGGACTCAAAACCCCATATTTCCCGCAGAGGAATAGATCTGACTAGTAAGAATCTTAAAACCTATGTATTGATATGTCTCCGTAAGGGAATCAAGTGTGTCTAGACTGGCATAAACAGGGCAGCGAGAATCAGCTCAAACCCACTCTAAAAAGGAATTTCAAAAACAGAACAAAGAAACAGGGAAATTCTTTACAATTCCTTCAGGGTCTATGATGCAACCTGGAATGACCCTATCTACAATGACAGCTGGATGTGGCATAAGGCTGGACACTTGGGACTGAGAGGATTGGTGAGATTGGGTGAGCAACTGCAGACCCTTTAAAGCAATAATGCATGGCACCCATTCCATGGGTCGCAGCTCTCCAGGTTGAAGGGAATATTACTACAGCTATAACATGTACGGGAAACCTAGAGAATGGACACACTGTGAATACAAAAGGTTTCTAAAACTCAACGAAGAGCCCCTCTCCTGGTGCTCCGGTTTGACTTTCCAACTGCTTTCCTATCAATCTCCCAACTTGGAGAGACAGCCCCTTTAAGCTCCTGGTTCGCACAGGTTGCCAATTTGGCAGAGGATGAAAGGGAAGAGGGAGAACCAATGAGAGAGTAGCTGTTAGGCATTTGGATGGGCACATGTCACTCTAATTTCCCGGCAGGAAGAAGAATTAACCAAAGTCTCAGCCACCCACCGGGAACCAGTATAGGTCCTGAACCAAAAGTTTGGACTTGCGTTCAGCTCACAAGAAACGAGTTGAAAAATGGAGCTCAGGGGCACAGCAATTCAAAAACTGGCAGAGTAATCAAGGCCAACTATCGTCCAAAAATCTGTTGAGGGAAGGCAACGAGGCGGACTTGAAAGCGAGGCAGAATAGCAGGAAACAGATTTCAAGAGGTACGTTGGAATCGCCTGTAAAGCACAGGAAGAGGGGCACAACTTCGACAATAATGCACTTGGCCAAAAAGGGCGTCTGCGTTTTCTCCTGAATATATTCAGGAGAAAACGCATACGCCCTTTTTGGCCAAGCAAGCAAGCGGGCAATGCAAATCTGCACTACAAAGAAGTATCACTTCCCACCGGTCAAAAGGGACATCCACAAAATGTGTAAAAACCAGAAAGGCAAGACAGGCCCTGGAGAACAGGGAGCCTTGTTATGCTGATGGGCGGGATGTAAGTTGCCAACTGCCTCACTGAAGGAGTGCATTGTGTTCCCTAAAACAAGTAAACAACAGAGCTACAGAGCCAAGGGCACTTCCAGTCTAGGGAATATACCTTGGGAAAACTGAAAATCCATAACACAGAGCCACCCCCAAATGGAGGGCTGCACTGCTTACAAGAACCTCAGCCTGGGTACACCTGAAATATCCCAGGAAATATAAAAATGGTTCCAAACATTGTGGAACTTACGTACGATGGAATATCCCTCAGCCATGAAATCAATGTCAGAAGACCAGTAGCAGCAAAATGATTGGATTCAGGTACGATGATTCTAAGTGAAAGAAGTCACACAGGAAAAGAAACTTATCATAAGATATCACTTAGGAAGATCCTGTAAACATGGCTACACATGAACTGAGTTAGGCAAGAGAACAGAGTCTCACATTTAGAAAACACTCTTATGCCTGCTTAAGGGGGAAGGAGAGGTGGGGTGATGCATCAAACCAGAGTTTGATATAAGCACAGGTACCGTTCCAAAAACCAACTATGGAATAGACAAGACCTACACCTTCCTCAGTGAAAGGGACTCAAAACCCCATATTTCCCGCAGAGGAATAGATCTGACTAGTAAGAATCTTAAAACCTATGTATTGATATGTCTCCGTAAGGGAATCAAGTGTGTCTAGACTGGCATAAACAGGGCAGCGAGAATCAGCTCAAACCCACTCTAAAAAGGAATTTCAAAAACAGAACAAAGAAACAGGGAAATTCTTTACAATTCCTTCAGGCTCTCTGATGCAACCTGGAATGACCCTATCTACAATGACAGCTGGATGTGGCATGAGGCTGGACACTTGGGACTGAGAGGATTGGTGAGATTGGGTGAGCAAATCCAGACCCTTTAAAGCAATAATGCATGGCACCCATTCCATGGGTCCCAGCTCTCCAGGTTGAAGGGAATATTACTACAGCTATAACGTGTACGGGAAACCTAGAGAATGGACACACAGTGAATACGAAAGGTTTCTAAAACTCAACGAAGAGCCCCTCTCCTGGTGCTCCGGTTTGACTTTCCAACTGCTTTCCTATCAATCTCCCAACTTGGAGAGACAGCCCCTTTAAGCTCCTGGTTCGCACAGGTTGCCAATTTGGCAGAGGATGAAAGGGAAGAGGGAGAACCAATGAGAGAGTAGCTGTTAGGCATTTGGATGGGCACATGTCACTCTAATTTCCCGGCAGGAAGAAGAATTAACCAAAGTCTCAGCCACCCACCGGGAACCAGTATAAGTCCTGAACCAAAAGTTTGGACTTGCGTTCAGCTCACAAGAAACGAGTTGAAAAATGGAGCTCAGGGGCACAGCAATTCACAAACTGGCAGAGTAATCAAGGCCAACTATCGTCCAAAAATCTGTTGAGGGAAGGCAACGAGGCGGACTTGAAAGCGAGGGAGAATAGCAGGAAACAGATTTCAAGAGGTACGTTGGAATCGCCTGTAAAGCACAGGAAGAGGGGCACAACTTCGACAATGATGCACTTGGCCAAAAAGGGCGTATGCGTTTTCTCCTGAATATATTCAGGAGAAAACACATACGCCCTTTTTGGCCAAGCAAGCAAGCGGGCAATGCAAATCTGCACTACAAAGAAGTATCACTTCCCACCGGTCAAAAGGGACATCCACAAAATGTGTAAAAACCAGAAAGGCAAGACAGGCCCTGGAGAACAGGGAGCCTTGTTATGCTGATGGGCGGGATGTAAGTTGCCAACTGCCTCACTGGAGGAGTGCATTGTGTTCCCTAAAACAAGTAAACAACAGAGCTACAGAGCCAAGGGCACTTCCAGTCTAGGGAATATACATTGAGAAAAATGAAAATCCATAACACAGAGCCACCCCCAAATTGAGGGCTGCACTGCTTACAAGAACCTCAACCTGGGTACACCTGAAATATCCCAGGAAATATAAAAATGGTTCCAAACATTGTGGAACTTACGTACGATGGAATATCCCTCAACCACGAAATCAATGTCATAAGACCAGTGGCAGCAAAATGAGTGGATTCAGGTACGATGATTCTAAGTGAAAGAAGTCACACAGGAAAAGAAACTTATCATAAGATATCACTTAGGAAGATCCTGTAAACATGGCTACACATGAACTGAGTTAGGCAAGAGAACAGAGTCTCACATTTAGAAAACACTCTTATGCCTGCTTAAGGGGGAAGGAGAGGTGGGGTGATGCATCAAACCAGAGTTTGATATAAGCACAGGTACCGTTCCAAAAACCAACTATGGAATAGACAAGACCTACACCTTCCTCAGTGAAAGGGACTCAAAACCCCATATTTCCCGCAGAGGAATAGATCTGACTAGTAAGAATCTTAAAACCTATGTATTGATATGTCTCCGTAAGGGAATCAAGTGTGTCTAGACTGGCATAAACATGGCAGCGAGAATCAGCTCAAACCCACTCTAAACAGGAATTTCAAAAACAGAACAAAGAAACAGGGTAATTCTTCACAATTCCTTCAGGGTCGCTGATGCAACCTGGAATGACCCTATCTACAATGACAGCTGGATGTGGCATAAGGCTGGACACTTGGGACTGAGAGGATTGGTGAGATTGGGTGAGCAAATGCAGACCCTTTAAAGCAATAATGCATGGCACCCATTCCATGGGTCCCAGCTCTCCAGGTTGAAGGGAATATTTCTACAGCTATAACGTGTACGGGAAACCTAGAGAATGGACACACTGTGAATACGAAAGGTTTCTAAAACTCAACGAAGAGCCCCTCTCCTGGTGCTCTGGTTTGACTTTCCAACTGCTTTCCTATCAATCTCCCAACTTGGAGAGACAGCCCCTTTAAGCTCCTGGTTCGCACAGGTTGCCAATTTGGCAGAGGATGAAAGGGAAGAGGGAGAACCAATGAGAGAGTAGCTGTTAGGCATTTGGATGGGCACATGTCACTCTAATTTCCCGGCAGGAAGAAGAATTAACCAAAGTCTCAGCCACCCACCGGGAACCAGTATAGGTCCTGAACCAAAAGTTTGGACTTGCGTTCAGCTCACAAGAAACGAGTTGAAAAATGGAGCTCAGGGGAACAGCAATTCACAAACTGGCAGAGTAATCAAGGCCAACTATCGTCCAAAAATCTGTTGAGGGAAGGCAACGAGGCGGACTTGAAAGCGAGGCAGAATAGCAGGAAACAGATTTCAAGAGGTACGTTGGAATCGCCTGTAAAGCACAGGAAGAGGGGCACAACTTCGACAATGATGCACTTGGCCAAAAAGGGCGTATGCGTTTTCTCCTGAATATATTCAGGAGAAAATGCATACGCCCTTTTTGGCCAAGCAAGCAAGCGGGCAATGCAAATCTGCACTACAAAGAAGTATCACTTCCCACCGGTCAAAAGGGACATCCACAAAATGTGTAAAAACCAGAAAGGCAAGACAGGCCCTGGAGAACAGGGAGCCTTGTTATGCTGATGGGCGGGATGTAAGTTGCCAACTGCCTCACTGGAGGAGTGCATTGTGTTCCCTAAAACAAGTAAACAACAGAGCTACAGAGCCAAGGGCACTTCCAGTCTAGGGAATATACCTTGGGAAAACTGAAAATCCATAACACAGAGCCACCCCCAAATGGAGGGCTGCACTGCTTACAAGAACCTCAGCCTGGGTACACCTGAAATATCCCAGGAAATATAAAAATGGTTCCAAACATTGTGGAACTTACGTACGATGGAATATCCCTCAGCCATGAAATCAATGTCATAAGACCAGTAGCAGCAAAATGAGTGGATTCAGGTACGATGATTCTAAGTGAAAGAAGTCACACAGGAAAAGAAACTTATCATAAGATATCACTTAGGAAGATCCTGTAAACATGGCTACACATGAACTGAGTTAGGCAAGAGAACAGAGTCTCACATTTAGAAAACACTCTTATGCCTGCTTAAGGGGGAAGGAGAGGTGGGGTGATGCATCAAACCAGAGTTTGATATAAGCACAGGTACCGTTCCAAAAACCAACTATGGAATAGACAAGACCTACACCTTCCTCAGTGAAAGGGACTCAAAACCCCATATTTCCCGCAGAGGAATAGATCTGACTAGTAAGAATCTTAAAACCTATGTATTGATATGTCTCCGTAAGGGAATCAAGTGTGTCTAGACTGGCATAAACAGGGCAGCGAGAATCAGCTCAAACCCACTCTAAAAAGGAATTTCAAAAACAGAACAAAGAAACAGGGAAATTCTTTACAATTCCTTCAGGGTCTCTGATGCAACCTGGAATGACCCTATCTACAATGACAGCTGGATGTGGCATGAGGCTGGACACTTGGGACTGAGAGGATTGGTGAGATTGGGTGAGCAAATGCAGACCCTTTAAAGCAATAATGCATGGCACCCATTCCATGGGTCCCAGCTCTCCAGGTTGAAGGGAATATTACTACAGCTATAACGTGTACGGGAAACCTAGAGAATGGACACACTGTGAATACGAAAGGTTTCTAAAACTCAACGAAGAGCCCCTCTCCTGGTGCTCCGGTTTGACTTTCCAACTGCTTTCCTATCTATCTCCCAACTTGGAGAGACAGCCCCTTTAAGGTCCTGGTTCGCACAGGTTGCCAATTTGGCAGAGGATGAAAGGGAAGAGGGAGAACCAATGAGAGAGTAGCTGTTAGGCATTTGGATGGGCACATGTCACTCTAATTTCCCGGCAGGAAGAAGAATTAACCAAAGTCTCAGCCACCCACCGGGAACCAGTATAAGTCCTGAACCAAAAGTTTGGACTTGCGTTCAGCTCACAAGAAACGAGTTGAAAAATGGAGCTCAGGGGCACAGCAATTCACAAACTGGCAGAGTAATCAAGGCCAACTATCGTCCAAAAATCTGTTGAGGGAAGGCAACGAGGCGGACTTGAAAGCGAGGGAGAATAGCAGGAAACAGATTTCAAGAGGTACGTTGGAATCGCCTGTAAAGCACAGGAAGAGGGGCACAACTTCGACAATGATGCACTTGGCCAAAAAGGGCGTATGCGTTTTCTCCTGAATATATTCAGGAGAAAACACATACGCCCTTTTTGGCCAAGCAAGCAAGCGGGCAATGCAAATCTGCACTACAAAGAAGTATCACTTCCCACCGGTCAAAAGGGACATCCACAAAATGTGTAAAAACCAGAAAGGCAAGACAGGCCCTGGAGAACAGGGAGCCTTGTTATGCTGATGGGCGGGATGTAAGTTGCCAACTGCCTCACTGGAGGAGTGCATTGTGTTCCCTAAAACAAGTAAACAACAGAGCTACAGAGCCAAGGTCACTTCCAGTCTAGGGAATATACCTTGGGAAAACTGAAAATCCATAACACAGAGCCACCCACAAATGGAGGGCTGCACTGCTTACAAGAACCTCAGCCTGGGTACACCTGAAATATCCCAGGAAATATAAAAATGGTTCCAAACATTGTGGAACTTACGTACGATGGAATATCCCTCAGCCATGAAATCAATGTCATAAGACCAGTAGCAGCAAAATGAGTGGATTCAGGTACGATGATTCTAAGTGAAAGAAGTCACACAGGAAAAGAAACTTATCATAAGATATCACTTAGGAAGATCCTGTAAACATGGCTACACATGAACTGAGTTAGGCAAGAGAACAGAGTCTCACATTTAGAAAACACTCTTATGCCTGCTTAAGGGGGACGGAGAGGTGGGATCATGCATCAAACCAGAGTTTGATATAAGCACAGGTACCGTTCCAAAAACCAACTATGGAATAGACAAGACCTACACCTTCCTCAGTGAAAGGGACTCAAAACCCCATATTTCCCGCAGAGGAATAGATCTGACTAGTAAGAATCTTAAAACCTATGTATTGATATGTCTCCGTAAGGGAATCAAGTGTGTCTAGACTGGCATAAACAGGGCAGCGAGAATCAGCTCAAACCCACTCTAAAAAGGAATTTCAAAAACAGAACAAAGAAACAGGGAAATTCTTTACAATTCCTTCAGGGTCTCTGATGCAACCTGGAATGACCCTATCTACAATGACAGCTGGATGTGGCATAAGGCTGGACACTTGGGACTGAGAGGATTGGTGAGATTGGGTGGGCAACTGCAGACCCTTTAAAGCAATAATGCATGGCACTGATTCCATGGGTCGCAGCTCTCCAGGTTGAAGGGAATATTACTACAGCTATAACATGTACGGGAAACCTAGAGAATGGACACACTGTGAATACGAAAGGTTTCTAAAACTCAACGAAGAGCCCCTCTCCTGGTGCTCCGGTTTGACTTTCCAACTGCTTTCCTATCAATCTCCCAACTTGGAGAGACAGCCCCTTTAAGGTCCTGGTTCGCACAGGTTGCCAATTTGGCAGAGGATGAAAGGGAAGAGGGAGAACCAATGAGAGAGTAGCTGTTAGGCATTTGGATGGGCACATGTCACTCTAATTTCCCGGCAGGAAGAAGAATTAACCAAAGTCTCAGCCACCCACCGGGAACCAGTATAGGTCCTGAACCAAAAGTTTGGACTTGCGTTCAGCTCACAAGAAACGAGTTGAAAAATGGAGCTCAGGGGCACAGCAATTCACAAACTGGCAGAGTAATCAAGGCCAACTATCGTCCAAAAATCTGTTGAGGGAAGGCAACGAGGCGGACTTGAAAGCGAGGGAGAATAGCAGGAAACAGATTTCAAGAGGTACGTTGGAATCGCCTGTAAAGCACAGGAAGAGGGGCACAACTTCGACAATGATGCACTTGGCCAAAAAGGGCGTATGCGTTTTCTCCTGAATATATTCAGGAGAAAACGCATACGCCCTTTTTGGCCAAGCAAGCAAGCGGGCAATGCAAATCTGCACTACAAAGAAGTATCACTTCCCACCGGTCAAAAGGGACATCCACAAAATGTGTAAAAACCAGAAAGGCAAGACAGGCCCTGGAGAACAGGGAGCCTTGTTATGCTGATGGGCGGGATGTAAGTTGCCAACTGCCTCACTGGAGGAGTGCATTGTGTTCCCTAAAACAAGTAAACAACAGAGCTACAGAGCCAAGGGCACTTCCAGTCTAGGGAATATACCTTGGGAAAACTGAAAATCCATAACACAGAGCCACCCCCAAATGGAGGGCTGCACTGCTTACAAGAACCTCAGCCTGGGTACACCTGCAATATCCCAGGAAATATAAAAATGGTTCCAAACATTGTGGAACTTACGTACGATGGAATATCCCTCAGCCATGAAATCAATGTCATAAGACCAGTAGCAGCAAAATGAGTGGATTCAGGTACGATGATTCTAAGTGAAAGAAGTCACACAGGAAAAGAAACTTATCATAAGATATCACTTAGGAAGATCCTGTAAACATGGCTACACATGAACTGAGTTAGGAAAGAGAACAGAGTCTCACATTTAGAAAACACTCTTATGCCTGCTTAAGGGGGAAGGAGAGGTGGGATCATGCATCAAACCAGAGTTTGATATAAGCACAGGTACCGTTCCAAAAACCAACTATGGAATAGACAAGACCTACACCTTCCTCAGTGAAAGGGACTCAAAACCCCATATTTCCCGCAGAGGAATAGATCTGACTAGTAAGAATCTTAAAACCTATGTATTGATATGTCTCCGTAAGGGAATCAAGTGTGTCTAGACTGGCATAAACAGGGCAGCGAGAATCAGCTCAAACCCACTCTAAAAAGGAATTTCAAAAACAGAACAAAGAAACAGGGAAATTCTTTACAATTCCTTCAGGGACTCTGATGCAACCTGGAATGACCCTATCTACAATGACAGCTGGATGTGGCATGAGGCTGGACACTTGGGACTGAGAGGATTGGTGAGATTGGGTGAGCAAATGCAGACCCTTTAAAGCAATAATGCATGGCACCCATTCCATGGGTCCCAGCTCTCCAGGTTGAAGGGAATATTACTACAGCTATAACGTGTACGGGAAACCTAGAGAATGGACACACTGTGAATACGAAAGGTTTCTAAAACTCAACGAAGAGCCCCTCTCCTGGTGCTCCGGTTTGACTTTCCAACTGCTTTCCTATCAATCTCCCAACTTGGAGAGACAGCCCCTTTAAGGTCCTGGTTCGCACAGGTTGCCAATTTGGCAGAGGATGAAAGGGAAGAGGGAGAACCAATGAGAGAGTAGCTGGTAGGCATTTGGATGGGCACATGTCACTCTAATTTCCCGGCAGGAAGAAGAATTAACCAAAGTCTCAGCCACCCACCGGGAACCAGTATAAGTCCTGAACCAAAAGTTTGGACTTGCGTTCAGCTCACAAGAAACGAGTTGAAAAATGGAGCTCAGGGGCACAGCAATTCACAAACTGGCAGAGTAATCAAGGCCAACTATCGTCCAAAAATCTGTTGAGGGAAGGCAACGAGGCGGACTTGAAAGCGAGGCAGAATAGCAGGAAACAGATTTCAAGAGGTACGTTGGAATCGCCTGTAAAGCACAGGAAGAGGGGCACAACTTCGACAATGATGCACTTGGCCAAAAAGGGCGTATGCGTTTTCTCCTGAATATATTCAGGAGAAAACGCATACGCCCTTTTTGGCCAAGCAAGCAAGCGGGCAATGCAAATCTGCACTACAAAGAAGTATCACTTCCCACCGGTCAAAAGGGACATCCACAAAATGTGTAAAAACCAGAAAGGCAAGACAGGCCCTGGAGAACAGGGAGCCTTGTTATGCTGATGGGCGGGATGTAAGTTGCCAACTGCCTCACTGGAGGAGTGCATTGTGTTCCCTAAAACAAGTAAACAACAGAGCTACAGAGCCATCGTCACTTCCAGTCTAGGGAATATACCTTGGGAAAACTGAAAATCCATAACACAGAGCCACCCCCAAATGGAGGGCTGCACTGCTTACAAGAACCTCAGCCTGGGTACACCTGAAATATCCCAGGAAATATAAAAATGGTTCCAAACATTGTGGAATTTACGTACGATGGAATATCCCTCAGCCATGTAATCAATGTCATAAGACCAGTAGCAGCAAAATGAGTGGATTCAGGTACGATGATTCTAAGTGAAAGAAGTCACACAGGAAAAGAAACTTATCATAAGATATCACTTAGGAAGATCCTGTAAACATGGCTACACATGAACTGAGTTAGGCAAGAGAACAGAGTCTCACATTTAGAAAACACTCTTATGCCTGCTTAAGGGGGACGGAGAGGTGGGATCATGCATCAAACCAGAGTTTGATATAAGCACAGGTACCGTTCCAAAAACCAACTATGGAATAGACAAGACCTACACCTTCCTCAGTGAAAGGGACTCAAAACCCCATATTTCCCGCAGAGGAATAGATCTGACTAGTAAGAATCTTAAAACCTATGTATTGATATGTCTCCGTAAGGGAATCAAGTGTGTCTAGACTGGCATAAACAGGGCAGCGAGAATCAGCTCAAACCCACTCTAAAAAGGAATTTCAAAAACAGAACAAAGAAACAGGGAAATTCTTTACAATTCCTTCAGGGTCTCTGATGCAACCTGGAATGACCCTATCTACAATGACAGCTGGATGTGGCATAAGGCTGGACACTTGGGACTGAGAGGATTGGTGAGATTGGGTGAGCAACTGCAGACCCTTTAAAGCAATAATGCATGGCACTGATTCCATGGGTCGCAGCTCTCCAGGTTGAAGGGAATATTACTACAGCTATAACATGTACGGGAAACCTAGAGAATGGACACACTGTGAATACGAAAGGTTTCTAAAACTCAACGAAGAGCCCCTCTCCTGGTGCTCCGGTTTGACTTTCCAACTGCTTTCCTATCAATCTCCCAACTTGGAGAGACAGCCCCTTTAAGGTCCTGGTTCGCACAGGTTGCCAATTTGGCAGAGGATGAAAGGGAAGAGGGAGAACCAATGAGAGAGTAGCTGTTAGGCATTTGGATGGGCACATGTCACTCTAATTTCCCGGCAGGAAGAAGAATTAACCAAAGTCTCAGCCACCCACCGGGAACCAGTATAGGTCCTGAACCAAAAGTTTGGACTTGCGTTCAGCTCACAAAAAACGAGTTGAAAAATGGAGCTCAGGGGCACAGCAATTCACAAACTGGCAGAGTAATCAAGGCCAACTATCGTCCAAAAATCTGTTGAGGGAAGGCAACGAGGCGGACTTGAAAGCGAGGCAGAATAGCAGGAAACAGATTTCAAGAGGTACGTTGGAATCGCCTGTAAAGCACAGGAAGAGGGGCACAACTTCGACAATGATGCACTTGGCCAAAAAGGGCGTATGCGTTTTCTCCTGAATATATTCAGGAGAAAACGCATACGCCCTTTTTGGCCAAGCAAGCAAGCGGGCAATGCAAATCTGCACTACAAAGAAGTATCACTTCCCACCGGTCAAAAGGGACATCCACAAAATGTGTAAAAACCAGAAAGGCAAGACAGGCCCCGGAGAACAGGGAGCCTTGTTATGCTGATGGGCGGGATGTAAGTTGCCAACTGCCTCACTGGAGGAGTGCATTGTGTTCCCTAAAACAAGTAAACAACAGAGCTACAGAGCCAAGGGCACTTCCAGTCTAGGGAATATACCTTGGGAAAACTGAAAATCCATAAGACAGAGCCACCCCCAAATTGAGGGCTGCACTGCTTACAAGAACCTCAACCTGGGTACACCTGAAATATCCCAGGAAATATAAAAATGGTTCCAAACATTGTGGAACTTACGTACGATGGAATATCCCTCAGCCATGAAATCAATGTCATAAGACCAGTAGCAGCAAAATGAGTGGATTCAGGTACGATGATTCTAAGTGAAAGAAGTCACACAGGAAAAGAAACTTATCATAAGATATCACTTAGGAAGATCCTGTAAACATGGCTACACATGAACTGAGTTAGGCAAGAGAACAGAGTCTCACATTTAGAAAACACTCTTATGCCTGCTTAAGGGGGAAGGAGAGGTGGGGTGATGCATCAAACCAGAGTTTGATATAAGCACAGGTACCGTTCCAAAAACCAACTATGGAATAGACAAGACCTACACCTTCCTCAGTGAAAGGGACTCAAAACCCCATATTTCCCGCAGAGGAATAGATCTGACTAGTAAGAATCTTAAAACCTATGTATTGATATGTCTCCGTAAGGGAATCAAGTGTGTCTAGACTGGCATAAACAGGGCAGCGAGAATCAGCTCAAACCCACTCTAAAAAGGAATTTCAAAAACAGAACAAAGAAACAGGGAAATTCTTTGCAATTCCTTCAGGGTCGCTGATGCAACCTGGAATTACCCTATCTACAATGACAGCTGGATGTGGCATAAGGCTGGACACTTGGGACAGAGAGGATTGGTGAGATTGGGTGAGCAACTGCAGACCCTTTAAAGCAATAATGCATGGCACCCATTCCATGGGTCGCAGCTCTCCAGGTTGAAGGGAATATTACTACAGCTATAACATGTACGGGAAACCTAGAGAATGGACACACTGTGAATACGAAAGGTTTCTAAAACTCAACGAAGAGCCCCTCTCCTGGTGCTCCGGTTTGACTTTCCAACTGCTTTCCTATCAATCTCCCAACTTGGAGAGACAGCCCCTTTAAGGTCCTGGTTCGCACAGGTTGCCAATTTGGCAGAGGATGAAAGGGAAGAGGGAGAACCAATGAGAGAGTAACTGTTAGGCATTTGTATGGGCACATGTCACTCTAATTTCCCGGCAGGAAGAAGAATTAACCAAAGTCTCAGCCACCCACCGGGAACCAGTCTAGGTCCTGAACCAAAAGTTTGGACTTGCGTTCAGCTCACAAAAAACGAGTTGAAAAATGGAGCTCAGGGGCACAGCAGTTCACAAACTGGCAGAGTAATCAAGGCCAACTATCGTCCAAAAATCTGTTGAGGGAAGGCAACGAGGCGGACTTGAAAGCGAGGCAGAATAGCAGGAAACAGATTTCAAGAGGTACGTTGGAATCGCCTGTAAAGCACAGGAAGAGGGGCACAACTTCGACAATGATGCACTTGGCCAAAAAGGGCGTATGTGTTTTCTCCTGAATATATTCAGGAGAAAACGCGTATGCCCTTTTTGGCCAAGCAAGCAAGCGGGCAATGCAAATCTGCACTACAAAGAAGTATCACTTCCCACCGGTCAAAAGGGACATCCACAAAATGTGTAAAAACCAGAAAGGCAAGACAGGCCCTGGAGAACAGGGAGCCTTGTTATGCTGATGGGCGGGATGTAAGTTGCCAACTGCCTCACTGGAGGAGTGCATTGTGTTCCCTAAAACAAGTAAACAACAGAGCTACAGAGCCAAGGGCACTTCCAGTCTAGGGAATATACCTTGGGAAAACTGAAAATCCATAAGACAGAGCCACCCCCAAATTGAGGGCTGCACTGCTTACAAGAACCTCAACCTGGATACACCTGAAATATCCCAGGAAATATAAAAATGGTTCCAAACATTGTGGAACTTACGTACGATGGAATATCCCTCAGCCATGAAATCAATGACATAAGACCAGTAGCAGCAAAATGAGTGGATTCAGGTACGATGATTCTAAGTGAAAGAAGTCACACAGGAAAAGAAACTTATCATAAGATATCACTTAGGAAGATCCTGTAAACATGGCTACACATGAACTGAGTTAGGCAAGAGAACAGAGTCTCACATTTAGAAAACACTCTTATGCCTGCTTAAGGGGGAAGGAGAGGTGGGGTGATGCATCAAACCAGAGTTTGATATAAGCACAGGTACCGTTCCAAAAACCAACTATGGAATAGACAAGACCTACACCTTCCTCAGTGAAAGGGACTCAAAACCCCATATTTCCCGCAGAGGAATAGATCTGACTAGTAAGAATCTTAAAACCTATGTATTGATATGTCTCCGTAAGGGAATCAAGTGTTTCTAGACTGGCATAAACAGGGAAGCAAGAATCAGCTCAAACCCACTCTAAAAAGGAATTTCAAAAACAGAACAAAGAAACAGGGAAATTCTTTACAATTCCTTCAGGGTCTATGATGCAACCTGGAATGACCCTATCTACAATGACAGCTGGATGTGGCATAAGGCTGGACACTTGGGACTGAGAGGATTGGAGAGATTGGGTGAGCAACTGCAGACCCTTTAAAGCAATAATGCATGGCACCCATTCCATGGGTCCCAGCTCTCCAGGTTGAAGGGAATATTACTACAGCTATAACGTGTACGGGAAACCTAGAGAATGGACACACTGTGAATACGAAAGGTTTCTAAAACTCAACGAAGAGCCCCTCTCCTGGTGCTCCGGTTTGACTTTCCAACTGCTTTCCTATCCATCTCCCAACTTGGAGAGACAGCCCCTTTAAGGTCCTGGTTCGCACAGGTTGCCAATTTGGCAGAGGATGAAAGGGAAGAGGGAGAACCAATGAGAGAGTAGCTGTTAGGCATTTGGATGGGCACATGTCACTCTAATTTCCCGGCAGGAAGAAGAATTAACCAAAGTCTCAGCCACCCACCGGGAACCAGTATAGGTCCTGAACCAAAAGTTTGGACTTGCGTTCAGCTCACAAGAAACGAGTTGAAAAATGGAGCTCAGGGGCACAGCAATTCACAAACTGGCAGAGTAATCAAGGCCAACTATCGTCCAAAAATCTGTTGAGGGAAGGCAACGAGGCGGACTTGAAAGCGAGGCAGAATAGCAGGAAACAGATTTCAAGAGGTACGTTGGAATAGCCTGTAAAGCACAGGAAGAGGGGCACAACTTCGACAATGATGCACTTGGCCAAAAAGGGCGTATGCGTTTTCTCCTGAATATATTCAGGAGAAAACTCATACGCCCTTTTTGGCCAAGCAAGCAAGCGGGCAATGCAAATCTGCACTACAAAGAAGTATCACTTCCCACCGGTCAAAAGGGACATCCACAAAATGTGTAAAAACCAGAAAGGCAAGACAGGCCCTGGAGAACAGGGAGCCTTGTTATGCTGATGGGCGGGATGTAAGTTGCCAACTGCCTCACTGGAGGAGTGCATTGTGTTCCCTAAAACAAGTAAACAACAGAGCTACAGAGCCAAGGGCACTTCCAGTCTAGGGAATATACCTTGGGAAAACTGAAAATCCATAAGACAGAGCCACCCCCAAATTGAGGGCTGCACTGCTTACAGGAACCTCAACCTGGGTACACCTGTAATATCCCAGGAAATATAAAAATGGTTCCAAACATTGTGGAACTTACGTACGATGGAATATCCCTCAGCCATGAAATCAATGTCATAAGACCAGTAGCAGCAAAATGAGTGGATTCAGGTACGATGATTGTAAGTGAAAGAAGTCACACAGGAAAAGAAACTTATCATAAGATATCACTTAGGAAGATCCTGTAAACATGGCTACACATGAACTGAGTTAGGAAAGAGAACAGAGTCTCACATTTAGAAAACACTCTTATGCCTGCTTAAGGGGGAAGGAGAGGTGGGGTGATGCATCAAACCAGAGTTTGATATAAGCACAGGTACCGTTCCAAAAACCAACTATGGAATAGACAAGACCTACACCTTCCTCAGTGAAAGGGACTCAAAACCCCATATTTCCCGCAGAGGAATAGATCTGACTAGTAAGAATCTTAAAACCTATGTATTGATATGTCTCCGTAAGGGAATCAAGTGTGTCTAGACTGGCATAAACAGGGCAGTGAGAATCAGCTCAAACCCACTCTAAAAAGGAATTTCAAAAACAGAACAAAGAAACAGGGAAATTCTTTACAATTCCTTCAGGGTCTATGATGCAACCTGGAATGACCCTATCTACAATGACAGCTGGATGTGGCATAAGGCTGGACACTTGGGACTGAGAGGATTGGTGAGATTGGGTGAGCAACTGCAGACCCTTTAAAGCAATAATGCATGGCACCCATTCCATGGGTCGCAGCTCTCCAGGTTGAAGGGAATATTACTACAGCTATAACATGTACGGGAAACCTAGAGAATGGACACACTGTGAATACAAAAGGTTTCTAAAACTCAACGAAGAGCCCCTCTCCTGGTGCTCCGGTTTGACTTTCCAACTGCTTTCCTATCAATCTCCCAACTTGGAGAGACAGCCCCTTTAAGCTCCTGGTTCGCACAGGTTGCCAATTTGGCAGAGGATGAAAGGGAAGAGGGAGAACCAATGAGAGAGTAGCTGTTAGGCATTTGGATGGGCACATGTCACTCTAATTTCCCGGCAGGAAGAAGAATTAACCAAAGTCTCAGCCACCCACCGGGAACCAGTATAGGTCCTGAACCAAAAGTTTGGACTTGCGTTCAGCTCACAAGAAACGAGTTGAAAAATGGAGCTCAGGGGCACAGCAATTCAATAACTGGCAGAGTAATCAAGGCCAACTATCGTCCAAAAATCTGTTGAGGGAAGGCAACGAGGCGGACTTGAAAGCGAGGCAGAATAGCAGGAAACAGATTTCAAGAGGTACGTTGGAATCGCCTGTAAAGCACAGGAAGAGGGGCACAACTTCGACAATGATGCACTTGGCCAAAAAGGGCGTCTGCGTTTTCTCCTGAATATATTCAGGAGAAAACGCATACGCCCTTTTTGGCCAAGCAAGCAAGCGGGCAATGCAAATCTGCACTACAAAGAAGTATCACTTCCCACCGGTCAAAAGGGACATCCACAAAATGTGTAAAAACCAGAAAGGCAAGACAGGCCCTGGAGAACAGGGAGCCTTGTTATGCTGATGGGCGGGATGTAAGTTGCCAACTGCCTCACTGGAGGAGTGCATTGTGTTCCCTAAAACAAGTAAACAACAGAGCTACAGAGCCAAGGGCACTTCCAGTCTAGGGAATATACCTTGGGAAAACTGAAAATCCATAAGACAGAGCCACCCCAAATGGAGGGCTGCACTGCTTACAAGAACCTCAGCCTGGGTACACCTGAAATATCCCAGGAAATATAAAAATGGTTCCAAACATTGTGGAACTTATGTACGATGGAATATCCCTCAGCCATGAAATCAATGTCATAAGACCAGTAGCAGCAAAATGAATGGATTCAGGTACGATGATTGTAAGTGAAAGAAGTCACACAGGAAAAGAAACTTATCATAAGATATCACTTAGGAAGATCCTGTAAACATGGCTACACATGAACTGAGTTAGGCAAGAGAACAGAGTCTCACATTTAGAAAACACTCTTATGCCTGCTTAAGGGGGAAGGAGAGGTGGGGTGATGCATCAAACCATAATTTGATATAAGGACAGGTACCGTTCCAAAAACCAACTATGGTATAGACAAGACCTACACCTTCCTCACTGAAAGGGTCTCAAAACCCCATATTTCCCACAGAGGAATAGATCTGACTAGTAAGAATCTTAAAACCTATGTATTGATATGTCTCCGTAAGGGAATCAAGTGTGTCTAGACTGGCATAAACATGGCAGCGAGAATCAGCTCAAACCCACTCTAAAAAGGAATTTCAAAAACAGAACAAAGAAACAGGGAAATTCTTTACAATTCCTTCAGGGTCTATGATGCAACCTGGAATGACCCTATTTACAATGACAGCTGGATGTGGCATAAGGCTGGACACTTGGGACTGAGAGGATTGGTGAGATTGGGTGAGCAAATGCAGACCCTTTAAAGCAACAATGCATGGCACCCATTCCATGGGTCGCAGCTCTCCAGGTTGAAGGGAATATTACTACAGCTATAACATGTACGGGAAACCTAGAGAATGGACACACTGTGAATACAAAAGGTTTCTAAAACTCAAAGAAGAGCCCCTCTCCTGGTGCTCCGGTTTTACTTTCCAACTGCTTTCCTATCAATCTCCCAACTTGGAGAGACAGCCCCTTTAAAGTCCTGGTTCGCACAGGTTGCCAATTTGGCAGAGGATGAAAGGGAAGAGGGAGAACCAATGAGAGAGTAGCTGTTAGGCATTTGGATGGGCACATGTCACTCTAATTTCCCGGCAGGAAGAAGAATTAACCAAAGTCTCAGCCACCCACCGGGAACCAGTATAGGTCCTGAACCAAAAGTTTGGACTTGCGTTCAGCTTACAAAAAACGAGTTGAAAAATGGAGATCAGGTGCACAGCAATTCACAAACTGGCAGAGTAATCAAGGCCAACTATCCTCCAAAATTCTGTTGAGGGAAGGCGACGAGGCGGACTTGAAAGCGAGGCAGAATAGCAGGAAACAGATTTCAAGAGGTACGTTGGAATCGCCTGTAAAGCACAGGAATAGGGGCACAACTTCGACAATGATGCACTTGGCCAAAAAGGGCGTATGCGTTTTCTCCTGAATATATTCAGGAGAAAATGCATACGCCCTTTTTGGCCAAGCAAGCAAGCGGGCAATGCAAATCTGCACTACAAAGAAGTATCACTTCCCACCGGTCAAAAGGGACATCCACAAAATGTGTAAAAACCAGAAAGGCAAGACAGGCCCTGGAGAACAGGGAGCCTTGTTATGCTGATGGGCGGGATGTAAGTTGCCAACTGCCTCACTGGAGGAGTGCATTGTGTTCCCTAAAACAAGTAAACAACAGAGCTACAGAGCCAAGGGCACTTCCAGTCTAGGGAATATACCTTGGGAAAACTGAAAATCCATAACACAGAGCCACCCCCAAATGGAGGGCTGCACTGCTTACAGGAACCTCAACCTGGGTACACCTGAAATATCCCAGGAAATATAAAAATGGTTCCAAACATTGTGGAACTTACGTACGATGGAATATCCCTCAGCCATGAAATCAATGTCATAAGACCAGTAGCAGCAAAATGAGTGGATTCAGGTACGATGATTGTAAGTGAAAGAAGTCACACAGGAAAAGAAACTTATCATAAGATATCACTTAGGAAGATCCTGTAAACATGGCTACACATGAACTGAGTTAGGAAAGAGAACAGAGTCTCACATTTAGAAAACACTCTTATGCCTGCTTAAGGGGGAAGGAGAGGTGGGGTGATGCATCAAACCAGAGTTTGATATAAGCACAGGTACCGTTCCAAAAACCAACTATGGAATAGACAAGACCTACACCTTCCTCAGTGAAAGGGACTCAAAACCCCATATTTCCCGCAGAGGAATAGATCTGACTAGTAAGAATCTTAAAACGTATGTATTGATATGTCTCCGTAAGGGAATCAAGTGTGTCTAGACTGGCATAAACAGGGCAGCGAGAATCAGCTCAAACCCACTCTAAAAAGGAATTTCAAAAACAGAACAAAGAAACAGGGAAATTCTTTACAATTCCTTCAGGGTCTATGATGCAACCTGGAATGACCCTATCTACAATGACAGCTGGATGTGGCATAAGGCTGGACACTTGGGACTGAGAGGATTGGTGAGATTGGGTGAGCAACTGCAGACCCTTTAAAGCAATAATGCATGGCACCCATTCCATGGGTCGCAGCTCTCCAGGTTGAAGGGAATATTACTACAGCTATAACATGTACGGGAAACCTAGAGAATGGACACACTGTGAATACAAAAGGTTTCTAAAACTCAACGAAGAGCCCCTCTCCTGGTGCTCCGGTTTGACTTTCCAACTGCTTTCCTATCAATCTCCCAACTTGGAGAGACAGCCCCTTTAAGCTCCTGGTTCGCACAGGTTGCCAATTTGGCAGAGGATGAAAGGGAAGAGGGAGAACCAATGAGAGAGTAGCTGTTAGGCATTTGGATGGGCACATGTCACTCCAATTTCCCGGCAGGAAGAAGAATTAACCAAAGTCTCAGCCACCCACCGGGAACCAGTATAGGTCCTGAACCAAAAGTTTGGACTTGCGTTCAGCTCACAAGAAACGAGTTGAAAAATGGAGCTCAGGGGCACAGCAATTCAAAAACTGGCAGAGTAATCAAGGCCAACTATCGTCCAAAAATCTGTTGAGGGAAGGCAACGAGGCGGACTTGAAAGCGAGGCAGAATAGCAGGAAACAGATTTCAAGAGGTACGTTGGAATCGCCTGTAAAGCACAGGAAGAGGGGCACAACTTCGACAATGATGCACTTGGCCAAAAAGGGCGTATGCGTTTTCTCCTGAATATATTCAGGAGAAAACGCATACGCCCTTTTTGGCCAAGCAAGCAAGCGGGCAATGCAAATCTGCACTACAAAGAAGTATCACTTCCCACCGGTCAAAAGGGACATCCACAAAATGTGTAAAAACCAGAAAGGCAAGACAGGCCCTGGAGAACAGGGAGCCTTGTTATGCTGATGGGCGGGATGTAAGTTGCCAACTGCCTCACTGAAGGAGTGCATTGTGTTCCCTAAAACAAGTAAACAACAGAGCTACAGAGCCAAGGGCACTTCCAGTCTAGGGAATATACCTTGGGAAAACTGAAAATCCATAACACAGAGCCACCCCCAAATGGAGGGCTGCACTGCTTACAAGAACCTCAGCCTGGGTACACCTGAAATATCCCAGGAAATATAAAAATGGTTCCAAACATTGTGGAACTTACGTACGATGGAATATCCCTCAGCCATGAAATCAATGTCATAAGACCAGTAGCAGCAAAATGAGTGGATTCAGGTACGATGATTCTAAGTGAAAGAAGTCACACAGGAAAAGAAACTTATCATAAGATATCACTTAGGAAGATCCTGTAAACATGGCTACACATGAACTGAGTTAGGCAAGAGAACAGAGTCTCACATTTAGAAAACACTCTTATGCCTGCTTAAGGGGGAAGGAGAGGTGGGGTGATGCATCAAACCAGAGTTTGATATAAGCACAGGTACCGTTCCAAAAACCAACTATGGAATAGACAAGACCTACACCTTCCTCAGTGAAAGGGACTCAAAACCCCATATTTCCCGCAGAGGAATAGATCTGACTAGTAAGAATCTTAAAACCTATGTATTGATATGTCTCCGTAAGGGAATCAAGTGTGTCTAGACTGGCATAAACAGGGCAGCGAGAATCAGCTCAAACCCACTCTAAAAAGGAATTTCAAAAACAGAACAAAGAAACAGGGAAATTCTTTACAATTCCTTCAGGGTCTCTGATGCAACCTGGAATGACCCTATCTACAATGACAGCTGGATGTGGCATGAGGCTGGACACTTGGGACTGAGAGGATTGGTGAGATTGGGTGAGCAAATCCAGACCCTTTAAAGCAATAATGCATGGCAC
Source organism: Mesoplodon mirus (assembly GCF_964341445.2). Lineage (NCBI taxonomy): Eukaryota > Metazoa > Chordata > Mammalia > Artiodactyla > Ziphiidae > Mesoplodon > Mesoplodon mirus. The sequence continues at coordinate 378,606 of NW_028295523.1, read as the reverse complement.
CCATTCCATGGGTCCCAGCTCTCCAGGTTGAAGGGAATATTACTACAGCTATAACGTGTACGGGAAACCTAGAGAATGGACACACAGTGAATACGAAAGGTTTCTAAAACTCAACGAAGAGCCCCTCTCCTGGTGCTCCGGTTTGACTTTCCAACTGCTTTCCTATCAATCTCCCAACTTGGAGAGACAGCCCCTTTAAGCTCCTGGTTCGCACAGGTTGCCAATTTGGCAGAGGATGAAAGGGAAGAGGGAGAACCAATGAGAGAGTAGCTGTTAGGCATTTGGATGGGCACATGTCACTCTAATTTCCCGGCAGGAAGAAGAATTAACCAAAGTCTCAGCCACCCACCGGGAACCAGTATAAGTCCTGAACCAAAAGTTTGGACTTGCGTTCAGCTCACAAGAAACGAGTTGAAAAATGGAGCTCAGGGGCACAGCAATTCACAAACTGGCAGAGTAATCAAGGCCAACTATCGTCCAAAAATCTGTTGAGGGAAGGCAACGAGGCGGACTTGAAAGCGAGGGAGAATAGCAGGAAACAGATTTCAAGAGGTACGTTGGAATCGCCTGTAAAGCACAGGAAGAGGGGCACAACTTCGACAATGATGCACTTGGCCAAAAAGGGCGTATGCGTTTTCTCCTGAATATATTCAGGAGAAAACACATACGCCCTTTTTGGCCAAGCAAGCAAGCGGGCAATGCAAATCTGCACTACAAAGAAGTATCACTTCCCACCGGTCAAAAGGGACATCCACAAAATGTGTAAAAACCAGAAAGGCAAGACAGGCCCTGGAGAACAGGGAGCCTTGTTATGCTGATGGGCGGGATGTAAGTTGCCAACTGCCTCACTGGAGGAGTGCATTGTGTTCCCTAAAACAAGTAAACAACAGAGCTACAGAGCCAAGGGCACTTCCAGTCTAGGGAATATACATTGAGAAAAATGAAAATCCATAACACAGAGCCACCCCCAAATTGAGGGCTGCACTGCTTACAAGAACCTCAACCTGGGTACACCTGAAATATCCCAGGAAATATAAAAATGGTTCCAAACATTGTGGAACTTACGTACGATGGAATATCCCTCAACCACGAAATCAATGTCATAAGACCAGTAGCAGCAAAATGAGTGGATTCAGGTACGATGATTCTAAGTGAAAGAAGTCACACAGGAAAAGAAACTTATCATAAGATATCACTTAGGAAGATCCTGTAAACATGGCTACACATGAACTGAGTTAGGCAAGAGAACAGAGTCTCACATTTAGAAAACACTCTTATGCCTGCTTAAGGGGGAAGGAGAGGTGGGGTGATGCATCAAACCAGAGTTTGATATAAGCACAGGTACCGTTCCAAAAACCAACTATGGAATAGACAAGACCTACACCTTCCTCAGTGAAAGGGACTCAAAACCCCATATTTCCCGCAGAGGAATAGATCTGACTAGTAAGAATCTTAAAACCTATGTATTGATATGTCTCCGTAAGGGAATCAAGTGTGTCTAGACTGGCATAAACATGGCAGCGAGAATCAGCTCAAACCCACTCTAAACAGGAATTTCAAAAACAGAACAAAGAAACAGGGTAATTCTTCACAATTCCTTCAGGGTCGCTGATGCAACCTGGAATGACCCTATCTACAATGACAGCTGGATGTGGCATAAGGCTGGACACTTGGGACTGAGAGGATTGGTGAGACTGGGTGAGCAAATGCAGACCCTTTAAAGCAATAATGCATGGCACCCATTCCATGGGTCCCAGCTCTCCAGGTTGAAGGGAATATTACTACAGCTATAACGTGTACGGGAAACCTAGAGAATGGACACACTGTGAATACGAAAGGTTTCTAAAACTCAACGAAGAGCCCCTCTCCTGGTGCTCTGGTTTGACTTTCCAACTGCTTTCCTATCAATCTCCCAACTTGGAGAGACAGCCCCTTTAAGCTCCTGGTTCGCACAGGTTGCCAATTTGGCAGAGGATGAAAGGGAAGAGGGAGAACCAATGAGAGAGTAGCTGTTAGGCATTTGGATGGGCACATGTCACTCTAATTTCCCGGCAGGAAGAAGAATTAACCAAAGTCTCAGCCACCCACCGGGAACCAGTATAGGTCCTGAACCAAAAGTTTGGACTTGCGTTCAGCTCACAAGGAACGAGTTGAAAAATGGAGCTCAGGGGAACAGCAATTCACAAACTGGCAGAGTAATCAAGGCCAACTATCGTCCAAAAATCTGTTGAGGGAAGGCAACGAGGCGGACTTGAAAGCGAGGCAGAATAGCAGGAAACAGATTTCAAGAGGTACGTTGGAATCGCCTGTAAAGCACAGGAAGAGGGGCACAACTTCGACAATGATGCACTTGGCCAAAAAGGGCGTATGCGTTTTCTCCTGAATATATTCAGGAGAAAACACATACGCCCTTTTTGGCCAAGCAAGCAAGCGGGCAATGCAAATCTGCACTACAAAGAAGTATCACTTCCCACCGGTCAAAAGGGACATCCACAAAATGTGTAAAAACCAGAAAGGCAAGACAGGCCCTGGAGAACAGGGAGCCTTGTTATGCTGATGGGCGGGATGTAAGTTGCCAACTGCCTCACTGGAGGAGTGCATTGTGTTCCCTAAAACAAGTAAACAACAGAGCTACAGAGCCAAGGGCACTTCCAGTCTAGGGAATATACCTTGGGAAAACTGAAAATCCATAACACAGAGCCACCCCCAAATGGAGGGCTGCACTGCTTACAAGAACCTCAGCCTGGGTACACCTGAAATATCCCAGGAAATATAAAAATGGTTCCAAACATTGTGGAACTTACGTACGATGGAATATCCCTCAGCCATGAAATCAATGTCATAAGACCAGTAGCAGCAAAATGAGTGGATTCAGGTACGATGATTCTAAGTGAAAGAAGTCACACAGGAAAAGAAACTTATCATAAGATATCACTTAGGAAGATCCTGTAAACATGGCTACACATGAACTGAGTTAGGAAAGAGAACAGAGTCTCACATTTAGAAAACACTCTTATGCCTGCTTAAGGGGGAAGGAGAGGTGGGGTGATGCATCAAACCAGAGTTTGATATAAGCACAGGTACCGTTCCAAAAACCAACTATGGAATAGACAAGACCTACACCTTCCTCAGTGAAAGGGACTCAAAACCCCATATTTCCCGCAGAGGAATAGATCTGACTAGTAAGAATCTTAAAACCTATGTATTGATATGTCTCCGTAAGGGAATCAAGTGTGTCTAGACTGGCATAAACAGGGCAGCGAGAATCAGCTCAAACCCACTCTAAAAAGGAATTTCAAAAACAGAACAAAGAAACAGGGAAATTCTTTACAATTCCTTCAGGGTCTCTGATGCAACCTGGTATGACCCTATCTACAATGACAGCTGGATGTGGCATGAGGCTGGACACTTGGGACTGAGAGGATTGGTGAGATTGGGTGAGCAAATGCAGACCCTTTAAAGCAATAATGCATGGCACCCATTCCATGGGTCCCAGCTCTCCAGGTTGAAGGGAATATTACTACAGCTATAACGTGTACGGGAAACCTAGACAATGGACACACTGTGAAAACGAAAGGTTTCTAAAACTCAACGAAGAGCCCCTCTCCTGGTGCTCCGGTTTGACTTTCCAACTGCTTTCCTATCAATCTCCCAACTTGGAGAGACAGCCCCTTTAAGGTCCTGGTTCGCACAGGTTGCCAATTTGGCAGAGGATGAAAGGGAAGAGGGAGAACCAATGAGAGAGTAGCTGTTAGGCATTTGGATGGGCACATGTCACTCTAATTTCCCGGCAGGAAGAAGAATTAACCAAAGTCTCAGCCACCCACCGGGAACCAGTATAAGTCCTGAACCAAAAGTTTGGACTTGCGTTCAGCTCACAAGAAACGAGTTGAAAAATGGAGCTCAGGGGCACAGCAATTCACAAACTGGCAGAGTAATCAAGGCCAACTATCGTCCAAAAATCTGTTGAGGGAAGGCAACGAGGCGGACTTGAAAGCGAGGCAGAATAGCAGGAAACAGATTTCAAGAGGTACGTTGGAATCGCCTGTAAAGCACAGGAAGAGGGGCACAACTTCGACAATGATGCACTTGGCCAAAAAGGGCGTATGCGTTTTCTCCTGAATATATTCAGGAGAAAACGCATATGCCCTTTTTGGCCAAGCAAGCAAGCGGGCAATGCAAATCTGCACTACAAAGAAGTATCACTTCCCACCGGTCAAAAGGGACATCCACAAAATGTGTAAAAACCAGAAAGGCAAGACAGGCCCTGGAGAACAGGGAGCCTTGTTATGCTGATGGGCGGGATGTAAGTTGCCAACTGCCTCACTGGAGGAGTGCATTGTGTTCCCTAAAACAAGTAAACAACAGAGCTACAGAGCCAAGGTCACTTCCAGTCTAGGGAATATACCTTGGGAAAACTGAAAATCCATAACACAGAGCCACCCCCAAATGGAGGGCTGCACTGCTTACAAGAACCTCAGCCTGGGTACACCTGAAATATCCCAGGAAATATAAAAATGGTTCCAAACATTGTGGAACTTACGTACGATGGAATATCCCTCAGCCATGAAATCAATGTCATAAGACCAGTAGCAGCAAAATGAGTGGATTCAGGTACGATGATTCTAAGTGAAAGAAGTCACACAGGAAAAGAAACTTATCATAAGATATCACTTAGGAAGATCCTGTAAACATGGCTACACATGAACTGAGTTAGGCAAGAGAACAGAGTCTCACATTTAGAAAACACTCTTATGCCTGCTTAAGGGGGAAGGAGAGGTGGGGTGATGCATCAAACCAGAGTTTGATATAAGCACAGGTACCGTTCCAAAAACCAACTATGGAATAGACAAGACCTACACCTTCCTCAGTGAAAGGGACTCAAAACCCCATATTTCCCGCAGAGGAATAGATCTGACTAGTAAGAATCTTAAAACCTATGTATTGATATGTCTCCGTAAGGGAATCAAGTGTGTCTAGACTGGCATAAACAGGGCAGCGAGAATCAGCTCAAACCCACTCTAAAAAGGAATTTCAAAAACAGAACAAAGAAACAGGGAAATTCTTTACAATTCCTTCAGGGTCTCTGATGCAACCTGGAATGACCCTATCTACAATGACAGCTGGATGTGGCATAAGGCTGGACACTTGGGACTGAGAGGATTGGTGAGATTGGGTGAGCAACTGCAGACCCTTTAAAGCAATAATGCATGGCACTGATTCCATGGGTCGCAGCTCTCCAGGTTGAAGGGAATATTACTACAGCTATAACATGTACGGGAAACCTAGAGAATGGACACACTGTGAATACGAAAGGTTTCTAAAACTCAACGAAGAGCCCCTCTCCTGGTGCTCCGGTTTGACTTTCCAACTGCTTTCCTATCAATCTCCCAACTTGGAGAGACAGCCCCTTTAAGGTCCTGGTTCGCACAGGTTGCCAATTTGGCAGAGGATGAAAGGGAAGAGGGAGAACCAATGAGAGAGTAGCTGTTAGGCATTTGGATGGGCACATGTCACTCTAATTTCCCGGCAGGAAGAAGAATTAACCAAAGTCTCAGCCACCCACCGGGAACCAGTATAGGTCCTGAACCAAAAGTTTGGACTTGCGTTCAGCTCACAAAAAACGAGTTGAAAAATGGAGCTCAGGGGCACAGCAATTCACAAACTGGCAGAGTAATCAAGGCCAACTATCGTCCAAAAATCTGTTGAGGGAAGGCAACGAGGCGGACTTGAAAGCGAGGCAGAATAGCAGGAAACAGATTTCAAAAGGTACGTTGGAATCGCCTGTAAAGCACAGGAAGAGGGGCACAACTTCGACAATGATGCACTTGGCCAAAAAGGGCGTATGCGTTTTCTCCTGAATATATTCAGGAGAAAACGCATACGCCCTTTGTGGCCAAGCAAGCAAGCGGGCAATGCAAATCTGCACTACAAAGAAGTATCACTTCCCACCGGTCAAAAGGGACATCCACAAAATGTGTAAAAACCAGAAAGGCAAGACAGGCCCTGGAGAACAGGGAGCCTTGTTATGCTGATGGGCGGGATGTAAGTTGCCAACTGCCTCACTGGAGGAGTGCATTGTGTTCCCTAAAACAAGTAAACAACAGAGCTACAGAGCCAAGGGCACTTCCAGTCTAGGGAATATACCTTGGGAAAACTGAAAATCCATAAGACAGAGCCACCCCAAATGGAGGGCTGCACTGCTTACAAGAACCTCAGCCTGGGTACACCTGAAATATCCCAGGAAATATAAAAATGGTTCCAAACATTGTGGAACTTATGTACGATGGAATATCCCTCAGCCATGAAATCAATGTCATAAGACCAGTAGCAGCAAAATGAATGGATTCAGGTACGATGATTGTAAGTGAAAGAAGTCACACAGGAAAAGAAACTTATCATAAGATATCACTTAGGAAGATCCTGTAAACATGGCTACACATGAACTGAGTTAGGCAAGAGAACAGAGTCTCACATTTAGAAAACACTCTTATGCCTGCTTAAGGGGGAAGGAGAGGTGGGGTGATGCATCAAACCAGAGTTTGATATAAGGACAGGTACCGTTCCAAAAACCAACTATGGTATAGACAAGACCTACACCTTCCTCACTGAAAGGGTCTCAAAACCCCATATTTCCCACAGAGGAATAGATCTGACTAGTAAGAATCTTAAAACCTATGTATTGATATGTCTCCGTAAGGGAATCAAGTGTGTCTAGACTGGCATAAACATGGCAGCGAGAATCAGCTCAAACCCACTCTAAAAAGGAATTTCAAAAACAGAACAAAGAAACAGGGAAATTCTTTACAATTCCTTCAGGGTCTATGATGCAACCTGGAATGACCCTATTTACAATGACAGCTGGATGTGGCATAAGGCTGGACACTTGGGACTGAGAGGATTGGTGAGATTGGGTGAGCAAATGCAGACCCTTTAAAGCAACAATGCATGGCACCCATTCCATGGGTCGCAGCTCTCCAGGTTGAAGGGAATATTACTACAGCTATAACATGTACGGGAAACCTAGAGAATGGACACACTGTGAATACAAAAGGTTTCTAAAACTCAAAGAAGAGCCCCTCTCCTGGTGCTCCGGTTTTACTTTCCAACTGCTTTCCTATCAATCTCCCAACTTGGAGAGACAGCCCCTTTAAAGTCCTGGTTCGCACAGGTTGCCAATTTGGCAGAGGATGAAAGGGAAGAGGGAGAACCAATGAGAGAGTAGCTGTTAGGCATTTGGATGGGCACATGTCACTCTAATTTCCCGGCAGGAAGAAGAATTAACCAAAGTCTCAGCCACCCACCGGGAACCAGTATAGGTCCTGAACCAAAAGTTTGGACTTGCGTTCAGCTTACAAAAAACGAGTTGAAAAATGGAGATCAGGTGCACAGCAATTCACAAACTGGCAGAGTAATCAAGGCCAACTATCCTCCAAAATTCTGTTGAGGGAAGGCGACGAGGCGGACTTGAAAGCGAGGCAGAATAGCAGGAAACAGATTTCAAGAGGTACGTTGGAATCGCCTGTAAAGCACAGGAATAGGGGCACAACTTCGACAATGATGCACTTGGCCAAAAAGGGCGTATGCGTTTTCTCCTGAATATATTCAGGAGAAAATGCATACGCCCTTTTTGGCCAAGCAAGCAAGCGGGCAATGCAAATCTGCACTACAAAGAAGTATCACTTCCCACCGGTCAAAAGGGACATCCACAAAATGTGTAAAAACCAGAAAGGCAAGACAGGCCCTGGAGAACAGGGAGCCTTGTTATGCTGATGGGCGGGATGTAAGTTGCCAACTGCCTCACTGGAGGAGTGCATTGTGTTCCCTAAAACAAGTAAACAACAGAGCTACAGAGCCAAGGGCACTTCCAGTCTAGGGAATATACCTTGGGAAAACTGAAAATCCATAACACAGAGCCACCCCCAAATGGAGGGCTGCACTGCTTACAGGAACCTCAACCTGGGTACACCTGAAATATCCCAGGAAATATAAAAATGGTTCCAAACATTGTGGAACTTACGTACGATGGAATATCCCTCAGCCATGAAATCAATGTCATAAGACCAGTAGCAGCAAAATGAGTGGATTCAGGTACGATGATTGTAAGTGAAAGAAGTCACACAGGAAAAGAAACTTATCATAAGATATCACTTAGGAAGATCCTGTAAACATGGCTACACATGAACTGAGTTAGGAAAGAGAACAGAGTCTCACATTTAGAAAACACTCTTATGCCTGCTTAAGGGGGAAGGAGAGGTGGGGTGATGCATCAAACCAGAGTTTGATATAAGCACAGGTACCGTTCCAAAAACCAACTATGGAATAGACAAGACCTACACCTTCCTCAGTGAAAGGGACTCAAAACCCCATATTTCCCGCAGAGGAATAGATCTGACTAGTAAGAATCTTAAAACGTATGTATTGATATGTCTCCGTAAGGGAATCAAGTGTGTCTAGACTGGCATAAACAGGGCAGCGAGAATCAGCTCAAACCCACTCTAAAAAGGAATTTCAAAAACAGAACAAAGAAACAGGGAAATTCTTTACAATTCCTTCAGGGTCTATGATGCAACCTGGAATGACCCTATCTACAATGACAGCTGGATGTGGCATAAGGCTGGACACTTGGGACTGAGAGGATTGGTGAGATTGGGTGAGCAACTGCAGACCCTTTAAAGCAATAATGCATGGCACCCATTCCATGGGTCGCAGCTCTCCAGGTTGAAGGGAATATTACTACAGCTATAACATGTACGGGAAACCTAGAGAATGGACACACTGTGAATACAAAAGGTTTCTAAAACTCAACGAAGAGCCCCTCTCCTGGTGCTCCGGTTTGACTTTCCAACTGCTTTCCTATCAATCTCCCAACTTGGAGAGACAGCCCCTTTAAGCTCCTGGTTCGCACAGGTTGCCAATTTGGCAGAGGATGAAAGGGAAGAGGGAGAACCAATGAGAGAGTAGCTGTTAGGCATTTGGATGGGCACATGTCACTCCAATTTCCCGGCAGGAAGAAGAATTAACCAAAGTCTCAGCCACCCACCGGGAACCAGTATAGGTCCTGAACCAAAAGTTTGGACTTGCGTTCAGCTCACAAGAAACGAGTTGAAAAATGGAGCTCAGGGGCACAGCAATTCAAAAACTGGCAGAGTAATCAAGGCCAACTATCGTCCAAAAATCTGTTGAGGGAAGGCAACGAGGCGGACTTGAAAGCGAGGCAGAATAGCAGGAAACAGATTTCAAGAGGTACGTTGGAATCGCCTGTAAAGCACAGGAAGAGGGGCACAACTTCGACAATGATGCACTTGGCCAAAAAGGGCGTATGCGTTTTCTCCTGAATATATTCAGGAGAAAACGCATACGCCCTTTTTGGCCAAGCAAGCAAGCGGGCAATGCAAATCTGCACTACAAAGAAGTATCACTTCCCACCGGTCAAAAGGGACATCCACAAAATGTGTAAAAACCAGAAAGGCAAGACAGGCCCTGGAGAACAGGGAGCCTTGTTATGCTGATGGGCGGGATGTAAGTTGCCAACTGCCTCACTGAAGGAGTGCATTGTGTTCCCTAAAACAAGTAAACAACAGAGCTACAGAGCCAAGGGCACTTCCAGTCTAGGGAATATACCTTGGGAAAACTGAAAATCCATAACACAGAGCCACCCCCAAATGGAGGGCTGCACTGCTTACAAGAACCTCAGCCTGGGTACACCTGAAATATCCCAGGAAATATAAAAATGGTTCCAAACATTGTGGAACTTACGTACGATGGAATATCCCTCAGCCATGAAATCAATGTCATAAGACCAGTAGCAGCAAAATGAGTGGATTCAGGTACGATGATTCTAAGTGAAAGAAGTCACACAGGAAAAGAAACTTATCATAAGATATCACTTAGGAAGATCCTGTAAACATGGCTACACATGAACTGAGTTAGGCAAGAGAACAGAGTCTCACATTTAGAAAACACTCTTATGCCTGCTTAAGGGGGAAGGAGAGGTGGGGTGATGCATCAAACCAGAGTTTGATATAAGCACAGGTACCGTTCCAAAAACCAACTATGGAATAGACAAGACCTACACCTTCCTCAGTGAAAGGGACTCAAAACCCCATATTTCCCGCAGAGGAATAGATCTGACTAGTAAGAATCTTAAAACCTATGTATTGATATGTCTCCGTAAGGGAATCAAGTGTGTCTAGACTGGCATAAACAGGGCAGCGAGAATCAGCTCAAACCCACTCTAAAAAGGAATTTCAAAAACAGAACAAAGAAACAGGGAAATTCTTTACAATTCCTTCAGGGTCTCTGATGCAACCTGGAATGACCCTATCTACAATGACAGCTGGATGTGGCATGAGGCTGGACACTTGGGACTGAGAGGATTGGTGAGATTGGGTGAGCAAATCCAGACCCTTTAAAGCAATAATGCATGGCACCCATTCCATGGGTCCCAGCTCTCCAGGTTGAAGGGAATATTACTACAGCTATAACGTGTACGGGAAACCTAGAGAATGGACACACAGTGAATACGAAAGGTTTCTAAAACTCAACGAAGAGCCCCTCTCCTGGTGCTCCGGTTTGACTTTCCAACTGCTTTCCTATCAATCTCCCAACTTGGAGAGACAGCCCCTTTAAGCTCCTGGTTCGCACAGGTTGCCAATTTGGCAGAGGATGAAAGGGAAGAGGGAGAACCAATGAGAGAGTAGCTGTTAGGCATTTGGATGGGCACATGTCACTCTAATTTCCCGGCAGGAAGAAGAATTAACCAAAGTCTCAGCCACCCACCGGGAACCAGTATAAGTCCTGAACCAAAAGTTTGGACTTGCGTTCAGCTCACAAGAAACGAGTTGAAAAATGGAGCTCAGGGGCACAGCAATTCACAAACTGGCAGAGTAATCAAGGCCAACTATCGTCCAAAAATCTGTTGAGGGAAGGCAACGAGGCGGACTTGAAAGCGAGGGAGAATAGCAGGAAACAGATTTCAAGAGGTACGTTGGAATCGCCTGTAAAGCACAGGAAGAGGGGCACAACTTCGACAATGATGCACTTGGCCAAAAAGGGCGTATGCGTTTTCTCCTGAATATATTCAGGAGAAAACACATACGCCCTTTTTGGCCAAGCAAGCAAGCGGGCAATGCAAATCTGCACTACAAAGAAGTATCACTTCCCACCGGTCAAAAGGGACATCCACAAAATGTGTAAAAACCAGAAAGGCAAGACAGGCCCTGGAGAACAGGGAGCCTTGTTATGCTGATGGGCGGGATGTAAGTTGCCAACTGCCTCACTGGAGGAGTGCATTGTGTTCCCTAAAACAAGTAAACAACAGAGCTACAGAGCCAAGGGCACTTCCAGTCTAGGGAATATACATTGAGAAAAATGAAAATCCATAACACAGAGCCACCCCCAAATTGAGGGCTGCACTGCTTACAAGAACCTCAACCTGGGTACACCTGAAATATCCCAGGAAATATAAAAATGGTTCCAAACATTGTGGAACTTACGTACGATGGAATATCCCTCAACCACGAAATCAATGTCATAAGACCAGTAGCAGCAAAATGAGTGGATTCAGGTACGATGATTCTAAGTGAAAGAAGTCACACAGGAAAAGAAACTTATCATAAGATATCACTTAGGAAGATCCTGTAAACATGGCTACACATGAACTGAGTTAGGCAAGAGAACAGAGTCTCACATTTAGAAAACACTCTTATGCCTGCTTAAGGGGGAAGGAGAGGTGGGGTGATGCATCAAACCAGAGTTTGATATAAGCACAGGTACCGTTCCAAAAACCAACTATGGAATAGACAAGACCTACACCTTCCTCAGTGAAAGGGACTCAAAACCCCATATTTCCCGCAGAGGAATAGATCTGACTAGTAAGAATCTTAAAACCTATGTATTGATATGTCTCCGTAAGGGAATCAAGTGTGTCTAGACTGGCATAAACATGGCAGCGAGAATCAGCTCAAACCCACTCTAAACAGGAATTTCAAAAACAGAACAAAGAAACAGGGTAATTCTTCACAATTCCTTCAGGGTCGCTGATGCAACCTGGAATGACCCTATCTACAATGACAGCTGGATGTGGCATAAGGCTGGACACTTGGGACTGAGAGGATTGGTGAGACTGGGTGAGCAAATGCAGACCCTTTAAAGCAATAATGCATGGCACCCATTCCATGGGTCCCAGCTCTCCAGGTTGAAGGGAATATTACTACAGCTATAACGTGTACGGGAAACCTAGAGAATGGACACACTGTGAATACGAAAGGTTTCTAAAACTCAACGAAGAGCCCCTCTCCTGGTGCTCTGGTTTGACTTTCCAACTGCTTTCCTATCAATCTCCCAACTTGGAGAGACAGCCCCTTTAAGCTCCTGGTTCGCACAGGTTGCCAATTTGGCAGAGGATGAAAGGGAAGAGGGAGAACCAATGAGAGAGTAGCTGTTAGGCATTTGGATGGGCACATGTCACTCTAATTTCCCGGCAGGAAGAAGAATTAACCAAAGTCTCAGCCACCCACCGGGAACCAGTATAGGTCCTGAACCAAAAGTTTGGACTTGCGTTCAGCTCACAAGGAACGAGTTGAAAAATGGAGCTCAGGGGAACAGCAATTCACAAACTGGCAGAGTAATCAAGGCCAACTATCGTCCAAAAATCTGTTGAGGGAAGGCAACGAGGCGGACTTGAAAGCGAGGCAGAATAGCAGGAAACAGATTTCAAGAGGTACGTTGGAATCGCCTGTAAAGCACAGGAAGAGGGGCACAACTTCGACAATGATGCACTTGGCCAAAAAGGGCGTATGCGTTTTCTCCTGAATATATTCAGGAGAAAACACATACGCCCTTTTTGGCCAAGCAAGCAAGCGGGCAATGCAAATCTGCACTACAAAGAAGTATCACTTCCCACCGGTCAAAAGGGACATCCACAAAATGTGTAAAAACCAGAAAGGCAAGACAGGCCCTGGAGAACAGGGAGCCTTGTTATGCTGATGGGCGGGATGTAAGTTGCCAACTGCCTCACTGGAGGAGTGCATTGTGTTCCCTAAAACAAGTAAACAACAGAGCTACAGAGCCAAGGGCACTTCCAGTCTAGGGAATATACCTTGGGAAAACTGAAAATCCATAACACAGAGCCACCCCCAAATGGAGGGCTGCACTGCTTACAAGAACCTCAGCCTGGGTACACCTGAAATATCCCAGGAAATATAAAAATGGTTCCAAACATTGTGGAACTTACGTACGATGGAATATCCCTCAGCCATGAAATCAATGTCATAAGACCAGTAGCAGCAAAATGAGTGGATTCAGGTACGATGATTCTAAGTGAAAGAAGTCACACAGGAAAAGAAACTTATCATAAGATATCACTTAGGAAGATCCTGTAAACATGGCTACACATGAACTGAGTTAGGAAAGAGAACAGAGTCTCACATTTAGAAAACACTCTTATGCCTGCTTAAGGGGGAAGGAGAGGTGGGGTGATGCATCAAACCAGAGTTTGATATAAGCACAGGTACCGTTCCAAAAACCAACTATGGAATAGACAAGACCTACACCTTCCTCAGTGAAAGGGACTCAAAACCCCATATTTCCCGCAGAGGAATAGATCTGACTAGTAAGAATCTTAAAACCTATGTATTGATATGTCTCCGTAAGGGAATCAAGTGTGTCTAGACTGGCATAAACAGGGCAGCGAGAATCAGCTCAAACCCACTCTAAAAAGGAATTTCAAAAACAGAACAAAGAAACAGGGAAATTCTTTACAATTCCTTCAGGGTCTCTGATGCAACCTGGTATGACCCTATCTACAATGACAGCTGGATGTGGCATGAGGCTGGACACTTGGGACTGAGAGGATTGGTGAGATTGGGTGAGCAAATGCAGACCCTTTAAAGCAATAATGCATGGCACCCATTCCATGGGTCCCAGCTCTCCAGGTTGAAGGGAATATTACTACAGCTATAACGTGTACGGGAAACCTAGACAATGGACACACTGTGAAAACGAAAGGTTTCTAAAACTCAACGAAGAGCCCCTCTCCTGGTGCTCCGGTTTGACTTTCCAACTGCTTTCCTATCAATCTCCCAACTTGGAGAGACAGCCCCTTTAAGGTCCTGGTTCGCACAGGTTGCCAATTTGGCAGAGGATGAAAGGGAAGAGGGAGAACCAATGAGAGAGTAGCTGTTAGGCATTTGGATGGGCACATGTCACTCTAATTTCCCGGCAGGAAGAAGAATTAACCAAAGTCTCAGCCACCCACCGGGAACCAGTATAAGTCCTGAACCAAAAGTTTGGACTTGCGTTCAGCTCACAAGAAACGAGTTGAAAAATGGAGCTCAGGGGCACAGCAATTCACAAACTGGCAGAGTAATCAAGGCCAACTATCGTCCAAAAATCTGTTGAGGGAAGGCAACGAGGCGGACTTGAAAGCGAGGCAGAATAGCAGGAAACAGATTTCAAGAGGTACGTTGGAATCGCCTGTAAAGCACAGGAAGAGGGGCACAACTTCGACAATGATGCACTTGGCCAAAAAGGGCGTATGCGTTTTCTCCTGAATATATTCAGGAGAAAACGCATACGCCCTTTTTGGCCAAGCAAGCAAGCGGGCAATGCAAATCTGCACTACAAAGAAGTATCACTTCCCACCGGTCAAAAGGGACATCCACAAAATGTGTAAAAACCAGAAAGGCAAGACAGGCCCTGGAGAACAGGGAGCCTTGTTATGCTGATGGGCGGGATGTAAGTTGCCAACTGCCTCACTGGAGGAGTGCATTGTGTTCCCTAAAACAAGTAAACAACAGAGCTACAGAGCCAAGGTCACTTCCAGTCTAGGGAATATACCTTGGGAAAACTGAAAATCCATAACACAGAGCCACCCCCAAATGGAGGGCTGCACTGCTTACAAGAACCTCAGCCTGGGTACACCTGAAATATCCCAGGAAATATAAAAATGGTTCCAAACATTGTGGAACTTACGTACGATGGAATATCCCTCAGCCATGAAATCAATGTCATAAGACCAGTAGCAGCAAAATGAGTGGATTCAGGTACGATGATTCTAAGTGAAAGAAGTCACACAGGAAAAGAAACTTATCATAAGATATCACTTAGGAAGATCCTGTAAACATGGCTACACATGAACTGAGTTAGGCAAGAGAACAGAGTCTCACATTTAGAAAACACTCTTATGCCTGCTTAAGGGGGAAGGAGAGGTGGGGTGATGCATCAAACCAGAGTTTGATATAAGCACAGGTACCGTTCCAAAAACCAACTATGGAATAGACAAGACCTACACCTTCCTCAGTGAAAGGGACTCAAAACCCCATATTTCCCGCAGAGGAATAGATCTGACTAGTAAGAATCTTAAAACCTATGTATTGATATGTCTCCGTAAGGGAATCAAGTGTGTCTAGACTGGCATAAACAGGGCAGCGAGAATCAGCTCAAACCCACTCTAAAAAGGAATTTCAAAAACAGAACAAAGAAACAGGGAAATTCTTTACAATTCCTTCAGGGTCTCTGATGCAACCTGGAATGACCCTATCTACAATGACAGCTGGATGTGGCATGAGGCTGGACACTTGGGACTGAGAGGATTGGTGAGATTGGGTGAGCAAATCCAGACCCTTTAAAGCAATAATGCATGGCACCCATTCCATGGGTCCCAGCTCTCCAGGTTGAAGGGAATATTACTACAGCTATAACGTGTACGGGAAACCTAGAGAATGGACACACAGTGAATACGAAAGGTTTCTAAAACTCAACGAAGAGCCCCTCTCCTGGTGCTCCGGTTTGACTTTCCAACTGCTTTCCTATCAATCTCCCAACTTGGAGAGACAGCCCCTTTAAGCTCCTGGTTCGCACAGGTTGCCAATTTGGCAGAGGATGAAAGGGAAGAGGGAGAACCAATGAGAGAGTAGCTGTTAGGCATTTGGATGGGCACATGTCACTCTAATTTCCCGGCAGGAAGAAGAATTAACCAAAGTCTCAGCCACCCACCGGGAACCAGTATAAGTCCTGAACCAAAAGTTTGGACTTGCGTTCAGCTCACAAGAAACGAGTTGAAAAATGGAGCTCAGGGGCACAGCAATTCACAAACTGGCAGAGTAATCAAGGCCAACTATCGTCCAAAAATCTGTTGAGGGAAGGCAACGAGGCGGACTTGAAAGCGAGGGAGAATAGCAGGAAACAGATTTCAAGAGGTACGTTGGAATCGCCTGTAAAGCACAGGAAGAGGGGCACAACTTCGACAATGATGCACTTGGCCAAAAAGGGCGTATGCGTTTTCTCCTGAATATATTCAGGAGAAAACACATACGCCCTTTTTGGCCAAGCAAGCAAGCGGGCAATGCAAATCTGCACTACAAAGAAGTATCACTTCCCACCGGTCAAAAGGGACATCCACAAAATGTGTAAAAACCAGAAAGGCAAGACAGGCCCTGGAGAACAGGGAGCCTTGTTATGCTGATGGGCGGGATGTAAGTTGCCAACTGCCTCACTGGAGGAGTGCATTGTGTTCCCTAAAACAAGTAAACAACAGAGCTACAGAGCCAAGGGCACTTCCAGTCTAGGGAATATACATTGAGAAAAATGAAAATCCATAACACAGAGCCACCCCCAAATTGAGGGCTGCACTGCTTACAAGAACCTCAACCTGGGTACACCTGAAATATCCCAGGAAATATAAAAATGGTTCCAAACATTGTGGAACTTACGTACGATGGAATATCCCTCAACCACGAAATCAATGTCATAAGACCAGTAGCAGCAAAATGAGTGGATTCAGGTACGATGATTCTAAGTGAAAGAAGTCACACAGGAAAAGAAACTTATCATAAGATATCACTTAGGAAGATCCTGTAAACATGGCTACACATGAACTGAGTTAGGCAAGAGAACAGAGTCTCACATTTAGAAAACACTCTTATGCCTGCTTAAGGGGGAAGGAGAGGTGGGGTGATGCATCAAACCAGAGTTTGATATAAGCACAGGTACCGTTCCAAAAACCAACTATGGAATAGACAAGACCTACACCTTCCTCAGTGAAAGGGACTCAAAACCCCATATTTCCCGCAGAGGAATAGATCTGACTAGTAAGAATCTTAAAACCTATGTATTGATATGTCTCCGTAAGGGAATCAAGTGTGTCTAGACTGGCATAAACATGGCAGCGAGAATCAGCTCAAACCCACTCTAAACAGGAATTTCAAAAACAGAACAAAGAAACAGGGTAATTCTTCACAATTCCTTCAGGGTCGCTGATGCAACCTGGAATGACCCTATCTACAATGACAGCTGGATGTGGCATAAGGCTGGACACTTGGGACTGAGAGGATTGGTGAGACTGGGTGAGCAAATGCAGACCCTTTAAAGCAATAATGCATGGCACCCATTCCATGGGTCCCAGCTCTCCAGGTTGAAGGGAATATTACTACAGCTATAACGTGTACGGGAAACCTAGAGAATGGACACACTGTGAATACGAAAGGTTTCTAAAACTCAACGAAGAGCCCCTCTCCTGGTGCTCTGGTTTGACTTTCCAACTGCTTTCCTATCAATCTCCCAACTTGGAGAGACAGCCCCTTTAAGCTCCTGGTTCGCACAGGTTGCCAATTTGGCAGAGGATGAAAGGGAAGAGGGAGAACCAATGAGAGAGTAGCTGTTAGGCATTTGGATGGGCACATGTCACTCTAATTTCCCGGCAGGAAGAAGAATTAACCAAAGTCTCAGCCACCCACCGGGAACCAGTATAGGTCCTGAACCAAAAGTTTGGACTTGCGTTCAGCTCACAAGGAACGAGTTGAAAAATGGAGCTCAGGGGAACAGCAATTCACAAACTGGCAGAGTAATCAAGGCCAACTATCGTCCAAAAATCTGTTGAGGGAAGGCAACGAGGCGGACTTGAAAGCGAGGCAGAATAGCAGGAAACAGATTTCAAGAGGTACGTTGGAATCGCCTGTAAAGCACAGGAAGAGGGGCACAACTTCGACAATGATGCACTTGGCCAAAAAGGGCGTATGCGTTTTCTCCTGAATATATTCAGGAGAAAACACATACGCCCTTTTTGGCCAAGCAAGCAAGCGGGCAATGCAAATCTGCACTACAAAGAAGTATCACTTCCCACCGGTCAAAAGGGACATCCACAAAATGTGTAAAAACCAGAAAGGCAAGACAGGCCCTGGAGAACAGGGAGCCTTGTTATGCTGATGGGCGGGATGTAAGTTGCCAACTGCCTCACTGGAGGAGTGCATTGTGTTCCCTAAAACAAGTAAACAACAGAGCTACAGAGCCAAGGGCACTTCCAGTCTAGGGAATATACCTTGGGAAAACTGAAAATCCATAACACAGAGCCACCCCCAAATGGAGGGCTGCACTGCTTACAAGAACCTCAGCCTGGGTACACCTGAAATATCCCAGGAAATATAAAAATGGTTCCAAACATTGTGGAACTTACGTACGATGGAATATCCCTCAGCCATGAAATCAATGTCATAAGACCAGTAGCAGCAAAATGAGTGGATTCAGGTACGATGATTCTAAGTGAAAGAAGTCACACAGGAAAAGAAACTTATCATAAGATATCACTTAGGAAGATCCTGTAAACATGGCTACACATGAACTGAGTTAGGAAAGAGAACAGAGTCTCACATTTAGAAAACACTCTTATGCCTGCTTAAGGGGGAAGGAGAGGTGGGGTGATGCATCAAACCAGAGTTTGATATAAGCACAGGTACCGTTCCAAAAACCAACTATGGAATAGACAAGACCTACACCTTCCTCAGTGAAAGGGACTCAAAACCCCATATTTCCCGCAGAGGAATAGATCTGACTAGTAAGAATCTTAAAACCTATGTATTGATATGTCTCCGTAAGGGAATCAAGTGTGTCTAGACTGGCATAAACAGGGCAGCGAGAATCAGCTCAAACCCACTCTAAAAAGGAATTTCAAAAACAGAACAAAGAAACAGGGAAATTCTTTACAATTCCTTCAGGGTCTCTGATGCAACCTGGTATGACCCTATCTACAATGACAGCTGGATGTGGCATGAGGCTGGACACTTGGGACTGAGAGGATTGGTGAGATTGGGTGAGCAAATGCAGACCCTTTAAAGCAATAATGCATGGCACCCATTCCATGGGTCCCAGCTCTCCAGGTTGAAGGGAATATTACTACAGCTATAACGTGTACGGGAAACCTAGACAATGGACACACTGTGAAAACGAAAGGTTTCTAAAACTCAACGAAGAGCCCCTCTCCTGGTGCTCCGGTTTGACTTTCCAACTGCTTTCCTATCAATCTCCCAACTTGGAGAGACAGCCCCTTTAAGGTCCTGGTTCGCACAGGTTGCCAATTTGGCAGAGGATGAAAGGGAAGAGGGAGAACCAATGAGAGAGTAGCTGTTAGGCATTTGGATGGGCACATGTCACTCTAATTTCCCGGCAGGAAGAAGAATTAACCAAAGTCTCAGCCACCCACCGGGAACCAGTATAAGTCCTGAACCAAAAGTTTGGACTTGCGTTCAGCTCACAAGAAACGAGTTGAAAAATGGAGCTCAGGGGCACAGCAATTCACAAACTGGCAGAGTAATCAAGGCCAACTATCGTCCAAAAATCTGTTGAGGGAAGGCAACGAGGCGGACTTGAAAGCGAGGCAGAATAGCAGGAAACAGATTTCAAGAGGTACGTTGGAATCGCCTGTAAAGCACAGGAAGAGGGGCACAACTTCGACAATGATGCACTTGGCCAAAAAGGGCGTATGCGTTTTCTCCTGAATATATTCAGGAGAAAACGCATATGCCCTTTTTGGCCAAGCAAGCAAGCGGGCAATGCAAATCTGCACTACAAAGAAGTATCACTTCCCACCGGTCAAAAGGGACATCCACAAAATGTGTAAAAACCAGAAAGGCAAGACAGGCCCTGGAGAACAGGGAGCCTTGTTATGCTGATGGGCGGGATGTAAGTTGCCAACTGCCTCACTGGAGGAGTGCATTGTGTTCCCTAAAACAAGTAAACAACAGAGCTACAGAGCCAAGGTCACTTCCAGTCTAGGGAATATACCTTGGGAAAACTGAAAATCCATAACACAGAGCCACCCCCAAATGGAGGGCTGCACTGCTTACAAGAACCTCAGCCTGGGTACACCTGAAATATCCCAGGAAATATAAAAATGGTTCCAAACATTGTGGAACTTACGTACGATGGAATATCCCTCAGCCATGAAATCAATGTCATAAGACCAGTAGCAGCAAAATGAGTGGATTCAGGTACGATGATTCTAAGTGAAAGAAGTCACACAGGAAAAGAAACTTATCATAAGATATCACTTAGGAAGATCCTGTAAACATGGCTACACATGAACTGAGTTAGGCAAGAGAACAGAGTCTCACATTTAGAAAACACTCTTATGCCTGCTTAAGGGGGAAGGAGAGGTGGGGTGATGCATCAAACCAGAGTTTGATATAAGCACAGGTACCGTTCCAAAAACCAACTATGGAATAGACAAGACCTACACCTTCCTCAGTGAAAGGGACTCAAAACCCCATATTTCCCGCAGAGGAATAGATCTGACTAGTAAGAATCTTAAAACCTATGTATTGATATGTCTCCGTAAGGGAATCAAGTGTGTCTAGACTGGCATAAACAGGGCAGCGAGAATCAGCTCAAACCCACTCTAAAAAGGAATTTCAAAAACAGAACAAAGAAACAGGGAAATTCTTTACAATTCCTTCAGGGTCTCTGATGCAACCTGGAATGACCCTATCTACAATGACAGCTGGATGTGGCATAAGGCTGGACACTTGGGACTGAGAGGATTGGTGAGATTGGGTGAGCAACTGCAGACCCTTTAAAGCAATAATGCATGGCACTGATTCCATGGGTCGCAGCTCTCCAGGTTGAAGGGAATATTACTACAGCTATAACATGTACGGGAAACCTAGAGAATGGACACACTGTGAATACGAAAGGTTTCTAAAACTCAACGAAGAGCCCCTCTCCTGGTGCTCCGGTTTGACTTTCCAACTGCTTTCCTATCAATCTCCCAACTTGGAGAGACAGCCCCTTTAAGGTCCTGGTTCGCACAGGTTGCCAATTTGGCAGAGGATGAAAGGGAAGAGGGAGAACCAATGAGAGAGTAGCTGTTAGGCATTTGGATGGGCACATGTCACTCTAATTTCCCGGCAGGAAGAAGAATTAACCAAAGTCTCAGCCACCCACCGGGAACCAGTATAGGTCCTGAACCAAAAGTTTGGACTTGCGTTCAGCTCACAAAAAACGAGTTGAAAAATGGAGCTCAGGGGCACAGCAATTCACAAACTGGCAGAGTAATCAAGGCCAACTATCGTCCAAAAATCTGTTGAGGGAAGGCAACGAGGCGGACTTGAAAGCGAGGCAGAATAGCAGGAAACAGATTTCAAAAGGTACGTTGGAATCGCCTGTAAAGCACAGGAAGAGGGGCACAACTTCGACAATGATGCACTTGGCCAAAAAGGGCGTATGCGTTTTCTCCTGAATATATTCAGGAGAAAACGCATACGCCCTTTGTGGCCAAGCAAGCAAGCGGGCAATGCAAATCTGCACTACAAAGAAGTATCACTTCCCACCGGTCAAAAGGGACATCCACAAAATGTGTAAAAACCAGAAAGGCAAGACAGGCCCTGGAGAACAGGGAGCCTTGTTATGCTGATGGGCGGGATGTAAGTTGCCAACTGCCTCACTGGAGGAGTGCATTGTGTTCCCTAAAACAAGTAAACAACAGAGCTACAGAGCCAAGGGCACTTCCAGTCTAGGGAATATACCTTGGGAAAACTGAAAATCCATAACACAGAGCCACCCCCAAATGGAGGGCTGCACTGCTTACAAGAACCTCAGCCTGGGTACACCTGAAATATCCCAGGAAATATAAAAATGGTTCCAAACATTGTGGAACTTACGTACGATGGAATATCCCTCAGCCATGAAATCAATGTCATAAGACCAGTAGCAGCAAAATGAGTGGATTCAGGTACGATGATTCTAAGTGAAAGAAGTCACACAGGAAAAGAAACTTATCATAAGATATCACTTAGGAAGATCCTGTAAACATGGCTACACATGAACTGAGTTAGGCAAGAGAACAGAGTCTCACATTTAGAAAACACTCTTATGCCTGCTTAAGGGGGAAGGAGAGGTGGGGTGATGCATCAAACCAGAGTTTGATATAAGCACAGGTACCGTTCCAAAAACCAACTATGGAATAGACAAGACCTACACCTTCCTCAGTGAAAGGGACTCAAAACCCCATATTTCCCGCAGAGGAATAGATCTGACTAGTAAGAATCTTAAAACCTATGTATTGATATGTCTCCGTAAGGGAATCAAGTGTGTCTAGACTGGCATAAACAGGGCAGCGAGAATCAGCTCAAACCCACTCTAAAAAGGAATTTCAAAAACAGAACAAAGAAACAGGGAAATTCTTTACAATTCCTTCAGGGTCTCTGATGCAACCTGGAATGACCCTATCTACAATGACAGCTGGATGTGGCATGAGGCTGGACACTTGGGACTGAGAGGATTGGTGAGATTGGGTGAGCAAATGCAGACCCTTTAAAGCAATAATGCATGGCACCCATTCCATGGGTCCCAGCTCTCCAGGTTGAAGGGAATATTACTACAGCTATAACGTGTACGGGAAACCTAGAGAATGGACACACTGTGAATACGAAAGGTTTCTAAAACTCAACGAAGAGCCCCTCTCCTGGTGCTCCGGTTTGACTTTCCAACTGCTTTCCTATCAATCTCCCAACTTGGAGAGACAGCCCCTTTAAGCTCCTGGTTCGCACAGGTTGCCAATTTGGCAGAGGATGAAAGGGAAGAGGGAGAACCAATGAGAGAGTAGCTGTTAGGCATTTGGATGGGCACATGTCACTCTAATTTCCCGGCAGGAAGAAGAATTAACCAAAGTCTCAGCCACCCACCGGGAACCAGTATAAGTCCTGAACCAAAAGTTTGGACTTGCGTTCAGCTCACAAGAAACGAGTTGAAAAATGGAGCTCAGGGGCACAGCAATTCACAAACTGGCAGAGTAATCAAGGCCAACTATCGTCCAAAAATCTGTTGAGGGAAGGCAACGAGGCGGACTTGAAAGCGAGGCAGAATAGCAGGAAACAGATTTCAAGAGGTACGTTGGAATCGCCTGTAAAGCACAGGAAGAGGGGCACAACTTCGACAATGATGCACTTGGCCAAAAAGGGCGTATGCGTTTTCTCCTGAATATATTCAGGAGAAAACGCATACGCCCTTTTTGGCCAAGCAAGCAAGCGGGCAATGCAAATCTGCACTACAAAGAAGTATCACTTCCCACCGGTCAAAAGGGACATCCACAAAATGTGTAAAAACCAGAAAGGCAAGACAGGCCCTGGAGAACAGGGAGCCTTGTTATGCTGATGGGCGGGATGTAAGTTGCCAACTGCCTCACTGGAGGAGTGCATTGTGTTCCCTAAAACAAGTAAACAACAGAGCTACAGAGCCATCGTCACTTCCAGTCTAGGGAATATACCTTGGGAAAACTGAAAATCCATAACACAGAGCCACCCCCAAATGGAGGGCTGCACTGCTTACAAGAACCTCAGCCTGGGTACACCTGAAATATCCCAGGAAATATAAAAATGGTTCCAAACATTGTGGAATTTACGTACGATGGAATATCCCTCAGCCATGTAATCAATGTCATAAGACCAGTAGCAGCAAAATGAGTGGATTCAGGTACGATGATTCTAAGTGAAAGAAGTCACACAGGAAAAGAAACTTATCATAAGATATCACTTAGGAAGATCCTGTAAACATGGCTACACATGAACTGAGTTAGGCAAGAGAACAGAGTCTCACATTTAGAAAACACTCTTATGCCTGCTTAAGGGGGACGGAGAGGTGGGATCATGCATCAAACCAGAGTTTGATATAAGCACAGGTACCGTTCCAAAAACCAACTATGGAATAGACAAGACCTACACCTTCCTCAGTGAAAGGGACTCAAAACCCCATATTTCCCGCAGAGGAATAGATCTGACTAGTAAGAATCTTAAAACCTATGTATTGATATGTCTCCGTAAGGGAATCAAGTGTGTCTAGACTGGCATAAACTGGGCAGCGAGAATCAGCTCAAACCCACTCTAAAAAGGAATTTCAAAAACAGAACAAAGAAACAGGGAAATTCTTTACAATTCCTTCAGGGTCTCTGATGCAACCTGGAATGACCCTATCTACAATGACAGCTGGATGTGGCATAAGGCTGGACACTTGGGACTGAGAGGATTGGTGAGATTGGGTGAGCAACTGCAGACCCTTTAAAGCAATAATGCATGGCACTGATTCCATGGGTCGCAGCTCTCCAGGTTGAAGGGAATATTACTACAGCTATAACATGTACGGGAAACCTAGAGAATGGACACACTGTGAATACGAAAGGTTTCTAAAACTCAACGAAGAGCCCCTCTCCTGGTGCTCCGGTTTGACTTTCCAACTGCTTTCCTATCAATCTCCCAACTTGGAGAGGCAGCCCCTTTATGGTCCTGGTTCGCACAGGTTGCCAATTTGGCAGAGGATGAAAGGGAAGAGGGAGAACCAATGAGAGAGTAGCTGTTAGGCATTTGGATGGGCACATGTCACTCTAATTTCCCGGCAGGAAGAAGAATTAACCAAAGTCTCAGCCACCCACCGGGAACCAGTATAGGTCCTGAACCAAAAGTTTGGACTTGCATTCAGCTCACAAAAAACGAGTTGAAAAATGGAGCTCAGGGGCACAGCAATTCACAAACTGGCAGAGTAATCAAGGCCAACTATCGTCCAAAAATCTGTTGAGGGAAGGCAACGAGGCGGACTTGAAAGCGAGGCAGAATAGCAGGAAACAGATTTCAAGAGGTACGTTGGAATCGCCTGTAAAGCACAGGAAGAGGGGCACAACTTCGACAATGATGCACTTGGCCAAAAAGGGCGTATGCGTTTTCTCCTGAATATATTCAGGAGAAAACGCATACGCCCTTTTTGGCCAAGCAAGCAAGCGGGCAATGCAAATCTGCACTACAAAGAAGTATCACTTCCCACCGGTCAAAAGGGACATCCACAAAATGTGTAAAAACCAGAAAGGCAAGACAGGCCCTGGAGAACAGGGAGCCTTGTTATGCTGATGGGCGGGATGTAAGTTGCCAACTGCCTCACTGGAGGAGTGCATTGTGTTCCCTAAAACAAGTAAACAACAGAGCTACAGAGCCAAGGGCACTTCCAGTCTAGGGAATATACCTTGGGAAAACTGAAAATCCATAAGACAGAGCCACCCCCAAATTGAGGGCTGCACTGCTTACAAGAACCTCAACCTGGATACACCTGAAATATCCCAGGAAATATAAAAATGGTTCCAAACATTGTGGAACTTACGTACGATGGAATATCCCTCAGCCATGAAATCAATGTCATAAGACCAGTAGCAGCAAAATGAGTGGATTCAGGTACGATGATTCTAAGTGAAAGAAGTCACACAGGAAAAGAAACTTATCATAAGATATCACTTAGGAAGATCCTGTAAACATGGCTACACTTGAACTGAGTTAGGAAAGAGAACAGAGTCTCACATTTAGAAAACACTCTTATGCCTGCTTAAGGGGGAAGGAGAGGTGGGGTGATGCATCAAACCAGAGTTTGATATAAGCACAGGTACCGTTCCAAAAACCAACTATGGAATAGACAAGACCTACACCTTCCTCAGTGAAAGGGACTCAAAACCCCATATTTCCCGCAGAGGAATAGATCTGACTAGTAAGAATCTTAAAACCTATGTATTGATATGTCTCCGTAAGGGAATCAAGTGTGCCTAGACTGGCATAAACAGGGCAGCGAGAATCAGCTCAAACCCACTCTAAAAAGGAATTTCAAAAACAGAACAAAGAAACAGGGAAATTCTTTGCAATTCCTTCAGGGTCGCTGATGCAACCTGGAATTACCCTATCTACAATGACAGCTGGATGTGGCATAAGGCTGGACACTTGGGACTGAGAGGATTGGTGAGATTGGGTGAGCAACTGCAGACCCTTTAAAGCAATAATGCATGGCACCCATTCCATGGGTCGCAGCTCTCCAGGTTGAAGGGAATATTACTACAGCTATAACATGTACGGGAAACCTAGAGAATGGACACACTGTGAATACGAAAGGTTTCTAAAACTCAACGAAGAGCCCCTCTCCTGGTGCTCCGGTTTGACTTTCCAACTGCTTTCCTATCAATCTCCCAACTTGGAGAGACAGCCCCTTTAAGGTCCTGGTTCGCACAGGTTGCCAATTTGGCAGAGGATGAAAGGGAAGAGGGAGAACCAATGAGAGAGTAGCTGTTAGGCATTTGGATGGGCACATGTCACTCTAATTTCCCGGCAGGAAGAAGAATTAACCAAAGTCTCAGCCACCCACCGGGAACCAGTATAGGTCCTGAACCAAAAGTTTGGACTTGCATTCAGCTCACAAAAAACGAGTTGAAAAATGGAGCTCAGGGGCACAGCAGTTCACAAACTGGCAGAGTAATCAAGGCCAACTATCGTCCAAAAATCTGTTGAGGGAAGGCAACGAGGCGGACTTGAAAGCGAGGCAGAATAGCAGGAAACAGATTTCAAGAGGTACGTTGGAATCGCCTGTAAAGCACAGGAAGAGGGGCACAACTTCGACAATGATGCACTTGGCCAAAAAGGGCGTATGTGTTTTCTCCTGAATATATTCAGGAGAAAACGCGTATGCACTTTTTGGCCAAGCAAGCAAGCGGGCAATGCAAATCTGCACTACAAAGAAGTATCACTTCCCACCGGTCAAAAGGGACATCCACAAAATGTGTAAAAACCAGAAAGGCAAGACAGGCCCTGGAGAACAGGGAGCCTTGTTATGCTGATGGGCGGGATGTAAGTTGCCAACTGCCTCACTGGAGGAGTGCATTGTGTTCCCTAAAACAAGTAAACAACAGAGCTACAGAGCCAAGGGCACTTCCAGTCTAGGGAATATACCTTGGGAAAACTGAAAATCCATAAGACAGAGCCACCCCCAAATTGAGGGCTGCACTGCTTACAAGAACCTCAACCTGGGTACACCTGAAATATCCCAGGAAATATAAAAATGGTTCCAAACATTGTGGAACTTACGTACGATGGAATATCCCTCAGCCATGAAATCAATGACATAAGACCAGTAGCAGCAAAATGAGTGGATTCAGGTAAGATGATTCTAAGTGAAAGAAGTCACACAGGAAAAGAAACTTATCATAAGATATCACTTAGGAAGATCCTGTAAACATGGCTACACATGAACTGAGTTAGGCAAGAGAACAGAGTCTCACATTTAGAAAACACTCTTATGCCTGCTTAAGGGGGAAGGAGAGGTGGGGTGATGCATCAAACCAGAGTTTGATATAAGCACAGGTACCGTTCCAAAAACCAACTATGGAATAGACAAGACCTACACCTTCCTCAGTGAAAGGGACTCAAAACCCCATATTTCCCGCAGAGGAATAGATCTGACTAGTAAGAATCTTAAAACCTATGTATTGATATGTCTCCGTAAGGGAATCAAGTGTGTCTAGACTGGCATAAACAGGGCAGCAAGAATCAGCTCAAACCCACTCTAAGAAGGAATTTCAAAAACAGAACAAAGAAACAGGGAAATTCTTTACAATTCCTTCAGGGTCTATGATGCAACCTGGAATGACCCTATCTACAATGACAGCTGGATGTGGCATAAGGCTGGACACTTGGGACTGAGAGGATTGGAGAGATTGGGTGAGCAACTGCAGACCCTTTAAAGCAATAATGCATGGCACCCATTCCATGGGTCCCAGCTCTCCAGGTTGAAGGGAATATTACTACAGCTATAACGTGTACGGGAAACCTAGAGAATGGACACACTGTGAATACGAAAGGTTTCTAAAACTCAACGAAGAGCCCCTCTCCTGGTGCTCCGGTTTGACTTTCCAACTGCTTTCCTATCCATCTCCCAACTTGGAGAGACAGCCCCTTTAAGGTCCTGGTGCGCACAGGTTGCCAATTTGGCAGAGGATGAAAGGGAAGAGGGAGAACCAATGAGAGAGTAGCTGTTAGGCATTTGGATGGGCACATGTCACTCTAATTTCCCGGCAGGAAGAAGAATTAACCAAAGTCTCAGCCACCCACCGGGAACCAGTATAGGTCCTGAACCAAAAGTTTGGACTTGCGTTCAGCTCACAAGAAACGAGTTGAAAAATGGAGCTCAGGGGCACAGCAATTCACAAACTGGCAGAGTAATCAAGGCCAACTATCGTCCAAAAATCTGTTGAGGGAAGGCAACGAGGCGGACTTGAAAGCGAGGCAGAATAGCAGGAAACAGATTTCAAGAGGTACGTTGGAATAGCCTGTAAAGCACAGGAAGAGGGGCACAACTTCGACAATGATGCACTTGGCCAAAAAGGGCGTATGCGTTTTCTCCTAAATATATTCAGGAGAAAACTCATACGCCCTTTTTGGCCAAGCAAGCAAGCGGGCAATGCAAATCTGCACTACAAAGAAGTATCACTTCCCACCGGTCAAAAGGGACATCCACAAAATGTGTAAAAACCAGAAAGGCAAGACAGGCCCTGGAGAACAGGGAGCCTTGTTATGCTGATGGGCGGGATGTAAGTTGCCAACTGCCTCACTGGAGGAGTGCATTGTGTTCCCTAAAACAAGTAAACAACAGAGCTACAGAGACAAGGGCACTTCCAGTCTAGGGAATATACCTTGGGAAAACTGAAAATCCATAAGACAGAGCCACCCCCAAATTGAGGGCTGCACTGCTTACAAGAACCTCAACCTGGGTACACCTGAAATATCCCAGGAAATATAAAAATGGTTCCAAACATTGTGGAACTTACGTACGATGGAATATCCCTCAGCCACGAAATCAATGTCATAAGACCAGTAGCAGCAAAATGAGTGGATTCAGGTACGATGATTCTAAGTGAAAGAAGTCACACAGGAAAAGAAACTTATCATAAGATATCACTTAGAAAGATCCTGCAAACATGGCTACACATGAACTGAGTTAGGCAAGAGAACAGAGTCTCACATTTAGAAAACACTCTTATGCCTGCTTAAGGGGGAAGGAGAGGTGGGGTGATGCATCAAACCAGAGTTTGATATAAGCACAGGTACCGTTCCAAAAACCAACTATGGTATAGACAAGACCTACACCTTCCTCACTGAAAGGGTCTCAAAACCCCATATTTCCCACAGAGGAATAGATCTGACTAGTAAGATTCTTAAAACCTATGTATTGATATGTCTCCGTAAGGGAATCAAGTGTGTCTAGACTGGCATAAACACGGCAGCGAGAATCAGCTCAAACACACTCTAAAACGGAATTTCAAAAACAGAACAAAGAAACAGGGAAATTCTTTACAATTCCTTCAGGGTCTCTGATGCAACCTGGAATGACCCTATCTACAATGACAGCTGGATGTGGCATAAGGCTGGACACTTGGGACTGAGAGGATTGGTGAGATTGGGTGAGCAAATGCAGACCCTTTAAAGAAATAATGCATGGCACCCATTCCATGGGTCCGAGCTCTCCAGGTTGAAGGGAATATTACTACAGCTATAACGTGTACGGGAAACCTAGAGAATGGACACACTGTGAATACGAAAGGTTTCTAAAACTCAACGAAGAGCCCCTCTCCTGGTGCTCCGCTTTGACTTTCCAACTGCTTTCCTATCAATCTCCCAACTTGGAGAGACAGCCCCTTTAAGGTCCTGGTTCGCACAGGTTGCCAATTTGGCAGAGGATGAAAGGGAAGAGGGAGAACCAATGAGAGAGTAACTGTTAGGCATTTGTATGGGCACATGTCACTCTAATTTCCCGGCAGGAAGAAGAATTAACCAAAGTCTCAGCCACCCACCGGGAACCAGTCTAGGTCCTGAACCAAAAGTTTGGACTTGCGTTCAGCTCACAAAAAACGAGTTGAAAAATGGAGCTCAGGGGCACAGCAATTCACAAACTGGCAGAGTAATCAAGGCCAACTATCGTCCAAAAATCTGTTGAGGGAAGGCAACGAGGCGGACTTGAAAGCGAGGCAGAATAGCAGGAAACAGATTTCAAGAGGTACGTTGGAATCGCCTGTAAAGCACAGGAAGAGGGGCACAACTTCGACAATGATGCACTTGGCCAAAAAGGGCGTATGCGTTTTCTCCTGAATATATTCAGGAGAAAACGCATATGCCCTTTTTGGCCAAGCAAGCAAGCGGGCAATGCAAATCTGCACTACAAAGAAGTATCACTTCCCACCGGTCAAAAGGGACATCCACAAAATGTGTAAAAACCAGAAAGGCAAGACAGGCCCTGGAGAACAGGGAGCCTTGTTATGCTGATGGGCGGGATGTAAGTTGCCAACAGCCTCACTGGAGGAGTGCATTGTGTTCCCTAAAACAAGTAAACAACAGAGCTACAGAGCCAAGGGCACTTCCAGTCTAGGGAATATACCTTGGGAAAACTGAAAATCCATAAGACAGAGCCACCCCCAAATTGAGGGCTGCACTGCTTACAAGAACCTCAACCTGGATACACCTGAAATATCCCAGGAAATATAAAAATGGTTCCAAACATTGTGGAACTTACGTACGATGGAATATCCCTCAGCCATGAAATCAATGACATAAGACCAGTAGCAGCAAAATGAGTGGATTCAGGTACGATGATTCTAAGTGAAAGAAGTCACACAGGAATAGAAACTTATCATAAGATATCACTTAGGAAGATCCTGTAAACATGGCTACACATGAACTGAGTTAGGCAAGAGAACAGAGTCTCACATTTAGAAAACACTCTTATGCCTGCTTAAGGGGGAAGGAGAGGTGGGGTGATGCATCAAACCAGAGTTTGATATAAGCACAGGTACCGTTCCAAAAACCAACTATGGAATAGACAAGACCTACACCTTCCTCAGTGAAAGGGACTCAAAACCCCATATTTCCTGCAGAGGAATAGATCTGACTAGTAAGAATCTTAAAACCTATGTATTGATATGTCTCCGTAAGGGAATCAAGTGTGTCTAGACTGGCATAAACAGGGCAGCAAGAATCAGCTCAATCCCACTCTAAAAAGGAATTTCAAAAACAGAACAAAGAAACAGGGAAATTCTTTACAATTCCTTCAGGGTCTATGATGCAACCTGGAATGACCCTATCTACAATGACAGCTGGATGTGGCATAAGGCTGGACACTTGGGACTGAGAGGATTGGAGAGATTGGGTGAGCAACTGCAGACCCTTTAAAGCAATAATGCATGGCACCCATTCCATGGGTCCCAGCTCTCCAGGTTGAAGGGAATATTACTACAGCTATAACGTGTACGGGAAA
This sequence comes from Mesoplodon mirus, assembly GCF_964341445.2. Taxonomy (NCBI): domain Eukaryota; kingdom Metazoa; phylum Chordata; class Mammalia; order Artiodactyla; family Ziphiidae; genus Mesoplodon; species Mesoplodon mirus. The sequence continues at coordinate 347,238 of NW_028295523.1, read as the reverse complement.
CCTAGAGAATGGACACACTGTGAATACGAAAGGTTTCTAAAACTCAACGAAGAACCCCTCTCCTGGTGCTCCGGTTTGACTTTCCAACTGCTTTCCTATCAATCTCCCAACTTGGAGAGACAGCCCCTTTAAGGTCCTGGTTCGCACAGGTTGCCAATTTGGCAGAGGATGAAAGGGAAGAGGGAGAACCAATGAGAGAGTAGCTGTTAGGCATTTGGATGGGCACATGTCACTCTAATTTCCCGGCAGGAAGAAGAATTAACCAAAGTCTCAGCCACCCACCGGGAACCAGTATAGGTCCTGAACCAAAAGTTTGGACTTGCGTTCAGCTCACAAGAAACGAGTTGAAAAATGGAGCTCAGGGGCACAGCAATTCACAAACTGGCAGAGTAATCAAGGCCAACTATCGTCCAAAAATCTGTTGAGGGAAGGCAACGAGGCGGACTTGAAAGCGAGGCAGAATAGCAGGAAACAGATTTCAAGAGGTACGTTGGAATCGCCTGTAAAGCACAGGAAGAGGGGCACAACTTCGACAATGATGCACTTGGCCAAAAAGGGCGTATGCGTTTTCTCCTGAATATATTCAGGAGAAAACGCATACGCCCTTTTTGGCCAAGCAAGCAAGCGGGCAATGCAAATCTGCACTACAAAGAAGTATCACTTCCCACCGGTCAAAAGGGACATCCACAAAATGTGTAAAAACCAGAAAGGCAAGACAGGCCCTGGAGAACAGGGAGCCTTGTTATGCTGATGGGCGGGATGTAAGTTGCCAACTGCCTCACTGGAGGAGTGCATTGTGTTCCCTAAAACAAGTAAACAACACAGCTACAGAGACAAGGGCACTTCCAGTCTAGGGAATATACCTTGGGAAAACTGAAAATCCATAACACAGAGCCACCCCCAAATTGAGGGCTGCACTGCTTACAAGAACCTCAACCTGGGTACACCTGAAATATCCCAGGAAATATAAAAATGGTTCCAAACATTGTGGAACTTACGTACGATGGAATATCCCTCAACCACGAAATCAATGTCATAAGACCAGTAGCAGCAAAATGAGTGGATTCAGATACGATGATTCTAAGTGAAAGAAGTCACACAGGAAAAGAAACTTATCATAAGATATCACTTAGAAAGATCCTGCAAACATGGCTACACATGAACTGAGTTAGGCAAGTGAACAGAGTCTCACATTTAGAAAACACTCTTATGCCTGCTTAAGGGGGAAGGAGAGGTGGGGTGATGCATCAAACCAGAGTTTGATATAAGCACAGGTACCGTTCCAAAAACCAACTATGGTATAGACAAGACCTACACCTTCCTCACTGAAAGGGTCTCAAAACCCCATATTTCCCACAGAGGAATAGATCTGACTAGTAAGAATCTTAAAACCTATGTATTGATATGTCTCCGTAAGGGAATCAAGTGTGTCTAGACTGGCATAAACATGGCAGCGAGAATCAGCTCAAACCCACTCTAAAACGGAATTTCAAAAACAGAACAAAGAAACAGGGAAATTCTTTACAATTCCTTCAGGGTCTCTGATGCAACCTGGAATGACCCTATCTACAATGACAGCTGGATGTGGCATAAGGCTGGACACTTGGGACTGAGAGGATTGGTGAGATTGGGTGAGCAAATGCAGACCCTTTAAAGCAATAATGCATGGCACCCATTCCATGGGTCCGAGCTCTCCAGGTTGAAGGGAATATTACTACAGCTATAACATGTACGGGAAACCTAGAGAATGGACACACTGTGAATACGAAAGGTTTCTAAAACTCAACGAAGAGCCCCTCTCCTGGTGCTCCGGTTTGACTTTCCAACTGCTTTCCTATCAATCTCCCAACTTGGAGAGACAGCCCCTTTAAGCTCCTGGTTCACACAGGTTGCCAATTTGGCAGAGGATGAAAGGGAAGAGGGAGAACCAATGAGAGAGTAGCTGTTAGGCCTTTGGATGGGCACATGTCACTCTAATTTCCCGGCAGGAAGAAGAATTAACCAAAGTCTCAGCCACCCTCCGGGAACCAGTATAGGTCCTGAACCAAAAGTTTGGACTTGCGTTCAGCTCACAAGAAACGAGTTGAAAAATGGAGCTCAGGGGCACAGCAATTCACAAACTGGCAGAGTAATCAAGGCCAACTATCGTCCAAAAATCTGTTGAGGGAAGGCAACGAGGCGGACTTGAAAGCGAGGCAGAATAGCAGGAAACATATTTCAAGAGGTACGTTGGAATCGCCTGTAAAGCACAGGAAGAGGGGCACAACTTCGACAATGATGCACTTGGCCAAAAAGGGCGTATGCGTTTTCTCCTGAATATACTCAGGAGAAAACGCATACGCCCTTTTTGGCCAAGCAAGCAAGCGGGCAATGCAAATCTGCACTACAAAGAAGTATCACTTCCCACCGGTCAAAATGGACATCCACAAAATGTGTAAAAACCAGAAAGGCAAGACAGGCCCTGGAGAACAGGGAGCCTTGTTATGCTGATGGGCGGGATGTAAGTTGCCAACTGCCTCACTGGAGGAGTGCATTGTGTTCCCTAAAATAAGTAAACAACAGAGCTACAGAGCCAAGGGCACTTCCAGTCTAGGGAATATACCTTGGGAAAACTGAAAATCCATAAGACAGAGCCACCCCCAAATTGAGGGCTGCACTGCTTACAGGAACCTCAACCTGGGTACACCTGAAATATCCCAGGAAATATAAAAATGGTTCCAAACATTGTGGAACTTACGTACGATGGAATATCCCTCAGCCACGAAATCAATGTCATAAGACCAGTAGCAGCAAAATGAGTGGATTCAGGTACGATGATTCTAAGTGAAAGAAGTCACACAGGAAAAGAAACTTATCATAAGATATCACTTAGGAAGATCCTGTAAACATGGCTACACATGAACTGAGTTAGGCAAGAGAACAGAGTCTCACATTTAGAAAACACTCTTATGCCTGCTTAAGGGGGAAGGAGAGGTGGGGTGATGCATCAAACCAGAGTTTGATATAAGCACAGGTACCGTTCCAAAAACCAACTATGGAATAGACAAGACCTACACCTTCCTCAGTGAAAGGGACTCAAAACCCCATATTTCCCGCAGAGGAAAAGACTGACTAGTAAGAAACTTAAAACCTATGTATTGATATGTCTCCGTAAGGGAATCAAGTGTGTCTAGACTGGCATAAACAGGGCAGCGAGAATCAGCTCAAACCCACTCTAAAAAGGAATTTGAAAAACAGAACAAAGAAACAGGGAAATTCTTTACAATTCATTCAGGGTCTCTGATGCATCCTGGAATGACCCTATCTACAATGACAGCTGGATGTGGCATAAGGCTGGACACTTGGGACTGAGAGGATTGGAGAGATTGGGTGAGCAACTGCAGTCCCTTTAAAGCAATAATGCATGGCACCCATTCCATGGGTCGCAGCTCTCCAGGTTGAGGGGAATATTACTACAGCTATAACATGTACGGGAAACCTAGAGAATGGACACACTGTGAATAAAAAAGGTTTCTAAAACTCAACGAAGAGCCCCTCTCCTGGTGCTCCGGTTTGACTTTCCAACTGCTTTTCTATCAATCTCCCAACTTGGAGAGACAGCCCCTTTAAGCTCCTGGTTCGCACAGGTTGCCAATTTGGCAGAGGATGAAAGGGAAGAGGGAGAACCAATGAGAGAGTAGCTGTTAGGCATTTGGATGGGCACATGTCACTCTAATTTCCCGGCAGGAAGAAGAATTAACCAAAGTCTCAGCCACCCACCGGGAACCAGTATAGGTCCTGAACCAAAAGTTTGGACTTGCGTTCAGCTCACAAAAAACGAGTTGAAAAATGGAGCTCAGGGGCACAGCAATTCACAAACTGGCAGAGTAATCAAGGCCAACTATCGTCCAAAAATCTGTTGAGGGAAGGCAACGAGGCGGACTTGAAAGCGAGGCAGAATAGCAGGAAACAGATTTCAAGAGGTACGTTGGAATTGCCTGTAAAGCCCAGGAAGAGGGGCACAACTTCGACAATGATGCACTTGGCCAAAAAGGGCGTATGCGTTTTCTCCTGAATATATTCAGGAGAAAACGCATACGCCCTTTTTGGCCAAGCAAGCAAGCGGGCAATGCAAATCTGCACTACAAAGAAGTATCACTTCCCACCGGTCAAAAGGGACATCCACAAAATGTGTAAAAACCAGAAAGGCAAGACAGGCCCTGGAGAACAGGGAGCCTTGTTATGCTGATGGGCGGGATGTAAGTTGCCAACTGCCTCACTGGAGGAGTGCATTGTGTTACCTAAAACAAGTAAACAACAGAGCTACAGAGCCAAGGGCACTTCCAGTCTAGGGAATATACCTTGGGAAAACTGAAAATCCATAACACAGAGCCACCCCCAAATTGAGGGCTGCACTGCTTACAGGAACCTCAACCTGGGTACACCTGAAATATCCCAGGAAATATAAAAATGGTTCCAAACATTGTGGAACTTACGTACGATGGAATATCCCTCAACCACGAAATCAATGTCATAAGATCAGTAGCAGCAAAATGAGTGGATTCAGGTACGATGATTCTAAGTGAAAGAAGTCACACAGGAAAAGAAACTTATCATAAGATATCACTTAGGAAGATCCTGTAAACATGGCTACACATGAACTGAGTTAGGCAAGAGAACAGAGTCTCACATTTAGAAAACACTCTTATGCCTGCTTAAGGGGGAAGGAGAGGTGGGGTGATGCATCAAACCAGAGTTTGATATAAGCACAGGTACCGTTCCAAAAACCAACTATGGAATAGACAAGACCTACACCTTCCTCAGTGAAAGGGACTCAAAACCCCATATTTCCCGCAGAGGAAATGATCTGACTAGTAAGAAACTTAAAACCTATGTATTGATATGTCTCCGTAAGGGAATCAAGTGTGTCTAGACTGGCATAAACAGGGCAGCGAGAATCAGCTCAAACCCACTCTAAAAAGGAATTTCAAAAACAGAACAAAGAAACAGGGAAATTCTTTACAATTCCTTCAGGGTCTCTGATGCAACCTGGAATGACCCTATCTACAATGACAGCTGGATGTGGCATAAGGCTGGACACTTGGGACTGAGAGGATTGGTGAGATTGGGTGAGCAACTGCAGACCCTTTAAAGCAATAATGCATAGCACCCATTCCATGGGTCGCAGCTCTCCAGGTTGAAGGGAATATTACTACAGCTATAACATGTACGGGAAACCTAGAGAATGGACACACTGTGAATACGAAAGGTTTCTAAAACTCAACGAAGAGCCCCTCTCCTGGTGCTCCGATTTGACTTTCCAACTGCTTTCCTATCAATCTCCCAACTTGGAGAGACAGCCCCTTTAAGGTCCTGGTTCGCACAGGTTGCCAATTTGGCAGAGGATGAAAGGGAAGAGGGAGAACCAATGAGAGAGTAACTGTTAGGCATTTGGATGGGCACATGTCACTCTAATTTCCCGGCAGGAAGAAGAATTAACCAAAGTCTCAGCCACCCACCGGGAACCAGTATAGGTCCTGAACCAAAGTTTGGACTTGCGTTCAGCTCACAAAAAACGAGTTGAAAAATGGAGCTCAGGGGCACAGCAATTCACAAACTGGCAGAGTAATCAAGGCCAACTATCGTCCAAAAATCTGTTGAGGGAAGGCAACGAGGCGGACTTGAAAGCGAGGCAGAATAGCAGGAAACAGATTTCAAGAGGTACGTTGGAATCGCCTGTAAAGCACAGGAAGAGGGGCACAACTTCGACAATGATGCACTTGGCCAAAAAGGGCGTATGCGTTTTCTCCTGAATATATTCAGGAGAAAACGCATACGCCCTTTTTGGCCAAGCAAGCAAGCGGGCAATGCAAATCTGCACTACAAAGAAGTATCACTTCCCACCGGTCAAAAGGGACATCCACAAAATGTGTAAAAACCAGAAAGGCAAGACAGGCCCTGGAGAACAGGGAGCCTTGTTATGCTGATGGGCCGGATGTAAGTTGCCAACTGCCTCACTGGAGGAGTGCATTGTGTTCCCTAAAACAAGTAAACAACAGAACTACAGAGCCAAGGGCACTTCCAGTCTAGGGAATATACCTTGGGAAAACTGAAAATCCATAAGACAGAGCCACCCCCAAATTGAGGGCTGCACTGCTTACAGGAACCTCAACCTGGGTACACCTGAAATATCCCAGGAAATATAAAAATGGTTCCAAACATTGTGGAACTTACGTAGGATGGAATATCCCTCAGCCATGAAATCAATGTCATAAGACCAGTAGCAGCAAAATGAGTGGATTCAGGTACGATGATTCTAAGTGAAATAAGTCACACAGGAAAAGAACCTTATCATAAGATATCACTTAGGAAGATCCTGTAAAAATGTCTACACATGAACTGAGTTAGGCAAGAGAACAGAGTCTCACATTTAGAAAACACTCTTATGCCTGCTTAAGGGGGAAGGAGAGGTGGGGTGATGCATCAAACCAGAGTTTGATATAAGCACAGGTACCGTTCCAAAAACCAACTATGGAATAGAGAAGACCTACACCTTCCTCAGTGAAAGGGACTCAAAACCCCATATTTCCCACAGAGGAATAGATCTGACTAGTAAGAATCTTAAAACCTATGTATTGATATGTCTCCATAAGGGAATCAAGTGTGTCTAGACTGGCATAAACAGGGCAGCGAGAATCAGCTCAAACCCACTCTAAAAAGGAATTTCAAAAACAGAACAAAGAAACAGGGAAATTCTTTACAATTCCTTCAGGGTCTCTGATGCAACCTGGAATGACCCTATCTACAATGACAGCTGGATGTGGCATAAGGCTGGACACTGGGGACTGAGAGGATTGGTGAGATTGGGTGAGCAACTGCAGACCCTTTAAAGCAATAATGCATAGCACCCATTCCATGGGTCGCAGCTCTCCAGGTTGAAGGCAATATTACTACAGCTATAACATGTACGGGAAACCTAGAGAATGGACACACTGTGAATACGAAAGGTTTCTAAAACTCAACGAAGAGCCCCTCTCCTGGTGCTCCGGTTTGACTTTCCAACTGCTTTCCTATCAATCTCCCAACTTGGAGAGACAGCCCCTTTAAGGTCCTGGTTCGCACAGGTTGCCAATTTGGCAGAGGATGAAAGGGAAGAGGGAGAACCAATGAGAGAGTAACTGTTAGGCATTTGGATGGGCACATGTCACTCTAATTTCCCGGCAGGAAGAAGAATTAACCAAAGTCTCAGCCACCCACCGGGAACCAGTATAGGTCCTGAACCAAAAGTTTGGACTTGCGTTCAGCTCACAAGAAACGAGTTGAAAAATGGAGCTCAGGGGCACAGCAATTCACAAACTGGCAGAGTAATCAAGGCCAACTATCGTCCAAAAATCTGTTGAGGGAAGGCAACGAGGCGGACTTGAAAGCGAGGCAGAATAGCAGGAAACAGATTTCAAGAGGTACGTTGGAATCGCCTGTAAAGCACAGGAAGAGGGGCACAACTTCGACAATGATGCACTTGGCCAAAAAGGGCGTATGCGTTTTCTCCTGAATATATTCAGGAGAAAACGCATACGCCCTTTTTGGCCAAGCAAGCAAGCGGGCAATGCAAATCTGCACTACAAAGAAGTATCACTTCCCACCGGTCAAAAGGGACATCCACAAAATGTGTAAAAACCAGAAAGGCAAGACAGGCCCTGGAGAACAGGGAGCCTTGTTATGCTGATGGGCGGGATGTAAGTTGCCAACTGCCTCACTGGAGGAGTGCATTGTGTTCCCTAAAACAAGTAAACAACAGAGCTACAGAGCCAAGGGCACTTCCAGTCTAGGGAATATACCTTGGGAAAACTGAAAATCCATAACACAGAGCCACCCCCAAATTGAGGGCTGCACTGCTTACAGGAACCTCAACCTGGGTACACCTGAAATATCCCAGGAAATATAAAAATGGTTCCAAACATTGTGGAACTTACGTACGATGGAATATCCCTCAACCACGAAATCAATGTCATAAGATCAGTAGCAGCAAAATGAGTGGATTCAGGTACGATGATTCTAAGTGAAAGAAGTCACACAGGAAAAGAAACTTATCATAAGATATCACTTAGGAAGATCCTGTAAACATGGCTACACATGAACAGAGTTAGGCAAGAGAACAGAGTCTCACATTTAGAAAACACTCTTATGCCTGCTTAAGGGGGAAGGAGAGGTGGGGTGATGCATCAAACCAGAGTTTGATATAAGCACAGGTACCGTTCCAAAAACCAACTATGGAATAGACAAGACCTACACCTTCCTCAGTGAAAGGGACTCAAAACCCCATATTTCCCGCAGAGGAAATGATCTGACTAGTAAGAATCTTAAAACCTATGTATTGATATGTCTCCATAAGGGAATCAAGTGTGTCTAGACTGGCATAAACAGGGCAGCGAGAATCAGCTCAAACCCACTCTAAAAAGGAATTTCAAAAACAGAACAAAGAAACAGGGAAATTCTTTACAATTCCTTCAGGGTCTCTGATGCAACCTGGAATGACCCTATCTACAATGACAGCTGGATGTGGCATAAGGCTGGACACTGGGGACTGAGAGGATTGGTGAGATTGGGTGAGCAACTGCAGACCCTTTAAAGCAATAATGCATAGCACCCATTCCATGGGTCGCAGCTCTCCAGGTTGAAGGCAATATTACTACAGCTATAACATGTACGGGAAACCTAGAGAATGGACACACTGTGAATACGAAAGGTTTCTAAAACTCAACGAAGAGCCCCTCTCCTGGTGCTCCGGTTTGACTTTCCAACTGCTTTCCTATCAATCTCCCAACTTGGAGAGACAGCCCCTTTAAGGTCCTGGTTCGCACAGGTTGCCAATTTGGCAGAGGATGAAAGGGAAGAGGGAGAACCAATGAGAGAGTAACTGTTAGGCATTTGGATGGGCACATGTCACTCTAATTTCCCGGCAGGAAGAAGAATTAACCAAAGTCTCAGCCACCCACCGGGAACCAGTATAGGTCCTGAACCAAAAGTTTGGACTTGCGTTCAGCTCACAAGAAACGAGTTGAAAAATGGAGCTCAGGGGCACAGCAATTCACAAACTGGCAGAGTAATCAAGGCCAACTATCGTCCAAAAATCTGTTGAGGGAAGGCAACGAGGCGGACTTGAAAGCGAGGCAGAATAGCAGGAAACAGATTTCAAGAGGTACGTTGGAATCGCCTGTAAAGCACAGGAAGAGGGGCACAACTTCGACAATGATGCACTTGGCCAAAAAGGGCGTATGCGTTTTCTCCTGAATATATTCAGGAGAAAACGCATACGCCCTTTTTGGCCAAGCAAGCAAGCGGGCAATGCAAATCTGCACTACAAAGAAGTATCACTTCCCACCGGTCAAAAGGGACATCCACAAAATGTGTAAAAACCAGAAAGGCAAGACAGGCCCTGGAGAACAGGGAGCCTTGTTATGCTGATGGGCGGGATGTAAGTTGCCAACTGCCTCACTGGAGGAGTGCATTGTGTTCCCTAAAACAAGTAAACAACAGAGCTACAGAGCCAAGGGCACTTCCAGTCTAGGGAATATACCTTGGGAAAACTGAAAATCCATAACACAGAGCCACCCCCAAATTGAGGGCTGCACTGCTTACAGGAACCTCAACCTGGGTACACCTGAAATATCCCAGGAAATATAAAAATGGTTCCAAACATTGTGGAACTTACGTACGATGGAATATCCCTCAACCACGAAATCAATGTCATAAGATCAGTAGCAGCAAAATGAGTGGATTCAGGTACGATGATTCTAAGTGAAAGAAGTCACACAGGAAAAGAAACTTATCATAAGATATCACTTAGGAAGATCCTGTAAACATGGCTACACATGAACAGAGTTAGGCAAGAGAACAGAGTCTCACATTTAGAAAACACTCTTATGCCTGCTTAAGGGGGAAGGAGAGGTGGGGTGATGCATCAAACCAGAGTTTGATATAAGCACAGGTACCGTTCCAAAAACCAACTATGGAATAGACAAGACCTACACCTTCCTCAGTGAAAGGGACTCAAAACCCCATATTTCCCGCAGAGGAAATGATCTGACTAGTAAGAAACTTAAAACCTATGTATTGATATGTCTCCGTAAGGGAATCAAGTGTGTCTAGACTGGCATAAACAGGGCAGCGAGAATCAGCTCAAACCCACTCTAAAAAGGAATTTCAAAAACAGAACAAAGAAACAGGGAAATTCTTTACAATTCCTTCAGGGTCTCTGATGCAACCTGGAATGACCCTATCTACAATGACAGCTGGATGTGGCATAAGGCTGGACACTTGGGACTGAGAGGATTGGTGAGATTGGGTGAGCAACTGCAGACCCTTTAAAGCAATAATGCATAGCACCCATTCCATGGGTCGCAGCTCTCCAGGTTGAAGGGAATATTACTACAGCTATAACATGTACGGGAAACCTAGAGAATGGACACACTGTGAATACGAAAGGTTTCTAAAACTCAACGAAGAGCCCCTCTCCTGGTGCTCCGGTTTGACTTTCCAACTGCTTTCCTATCAATCTCCCAACTTGGAGAGACAGCCCCTTTAAGGTCCTGGTTCGCACAGGTTGCCAATTTGGCAGAGGATGAAAGGGAAGAGGGAGAACCAATGAGAGAGTAACTGTTAGGCATTTGGATGGGCACATGTCACTCTAATTTCCCGGCAGGAAGAAGAATTAACCAAAGTCTCAGCCACCCACCGGGAACCAGTATAGGTCCTGAACCAAAGTTTGGACTTGCGTTCAGCTCACAAAAAACGAGTTGAAAAATGGAGCTCAGGGGCACAGCAATTCACAAACTGGCAGAGTAATCAAGGCCAACTATCGTCCAAAAATCTGTTGAGGGAAGGCAACGAGGCGGACTTGAAAGCGAGGCAGAATAGCAGGAAACAGATTTCAAGAGGTACGTTGGAATCGCCTGTAAAGCACAGGAAGAGGGGCACAACTTCGACAATGATGCACTTGGCCAAAAAGGGCGTATGCGTTTTCTCCTGAATATATTCAGGAGAAAACGCATACGCCCTTTTTGGCCAAGCAAGCAAGCGGGCAATGCAAATCTGCACTACAAAGAAGTATCACTTCCCACCGGTCAAAAGGGACATCCACAAAATGTGTAAAAACCAGAAAGGCAAGACAGGCCCTGGAGAACAGGGAGCCTTGTTATGCTGATGGGCCGGATGTAAGTTGCCAACTGCCTCACTGGAGGAGTGCATTGTGTTCCCTAAAACAAGTAAACAACAGAACTACAGAGCCAAGGGCACTTCCAGTCTAGGGAATATACCTTGGGAAAACTGAAAATCCATAAGACAGAGCCACCCCCAAATTGAGGGCTGCACTGCTTACAGGAACCTCAACCTGGGTACACCTGAAATATCCCAGGAAATATAAAAATGGTTCCAAACATTGTGGAACTTACGTAGGATGGAATATCCCTCAGCCATGAAATCAATGTCATAAGACCAGTAGCAGCAAAATGAGTGGATTCAGGTACGATGATTCTAAGTGAAATAAGTCACACAGGAAAAGAAACTTATCATAAGATATCACTTAGGAAGATCCTGTAAAAATGTCTACACATGAACTGAGTTAGGCAAGAGAACAGAGTCTCACATTTAGAAAACACTCTTATGCCTGCTTAAGGGGGAAGGAGAGGTGGGGTGATGCATCAAACCAGAGTTTGATATAAGCACAGGTACCGTTCCAAAAACCAACTATGGAATAGAGAAGACCTACACCTTCCTCAGTGAAAGGGACTCAAAACCCCATATTTCCCGCAGAGGAATAGATCTGACTAGTAAGAATCTTAAAACCTATGTATTGATATGTCTCCGTAAGGGAATCAAGTGTGTCTAGACTGGCATAAACAGGGCAGCGAGAATCAGCTCAAACCCACTCTAAAAAGCAATTTCAAAAACAGAACAAAGAAACAGGGAAATTCTTTACAATTCCTTCAGGGTCTCTGATGCAACCTGGAATGACCCTATCTACAATGACAGCTGGATGTGGCATAAGGCTGGACACTGGGGACTGAGAGGATTGGTGAGATTGGGTGAGCAACTGCAGACCCTTTAAAGCAATAATGCATAGCACCCATTCCATGGGTCGCAGCTCTCCAGGTTGAAGGCAATATTACTACAGCTATAACATGTACGGGAAACCTAGAGAATGGACACACTGTGAATACGAAAGGTTTCTAAAACTCAACGAAGAGCCCCTCTCCTGGTGCTCCGGTTTGACTTTCCAACTGCTTTCCTATCAATCTCCCAACTTGGAGAGACAGCCCCTTTAAGGTCCTGGTTCGCACAGGTTGCCAATTTGGCAGAGGATGAAAGGGAAGAGGGAGAACCAATGAGAGAGTAACTGTTAGGCATTTGGATGGGCACATGTCACTCTAATTTCCCGGCAGGAAGAAGAATTAACCAAAGTCTCAGCCACCCACCGGGAACCAGTATAGGTCCTGAACCAAAAGTTTGGACTTGCGTTCAGCTCACAAGAAACGAGTTGAAAAATGGAGCTCAGGGGCACAGCAATTCACAAACTGGCAGAGTAATCAAGGCCAACTATCGTCCAAAAATCTGTTGAGGGAAGGCAACGAGGCGGACTTGAAAGCGAGGCAGAATAGCAGGAAACAGATTTCAAGAGGTACGTTGGAATCGCCTGTAAAGCACAGGAAGAGGGGCACAACTTCGACAATGATGCACTTGGCCAAAAAGGGCGTATGCGTTTTCTCCTGAATATATTCAGGAGAAAACGCATACGCCCTTTTTGGCCAAGCAAGCAAGCGGGCAATGCAAATCTGCACTACAAAGAAGTATCACTTCCCACCGGTCAAAAGGGACATCCACAAAATGTGTAAAAACCAGAAAGGCAAGACAGGCCCTGGAGAACAGGGAGCCTTGTTATGCTGATGGGCGGGATGTAAGTTGCCAACTGCCTCACTGGAGGAGTGCATTGTGTTCCCTAAAACAAGTAAACAACAGAGCTACAGAGCCAAGGGCACTTCCAGTCTAGGGAATATACCTTGGGAAAACTGAAAATCCATAAGACAGAGCCACCCCCAAATGGAGGGCTGCAGTGCTTACAAGAACCTCAACCTGGATACACCTGAAATATCCCAGGAAATATAAAAATGGTTCCAAACATTGTGGAACTTACGTACGATGGAATATCCCTCAGCCATGAAATCAATGTCATAAGACCAGTAGCAGCAAAATGAGTGGATTCAGGTACGATGATTCTAAGTGAAAGAAGTCACACAGGAAAAGAAACTTATCATAAGATATCACTTAGGAAGATCCTGTAAACATGGCTACACATGAACTGAGTTAGGCAAGAGAACAGAGTCTCACATTTAGAAAACACTCTTATGCCTGCTTAAGGGGGAAGGAGAGGTGGGGTGATGCATCAAACCAGAGTTTGATATAAGCACAGGTACCGTTCCAAAAACCAACTATGGAATAGACAAGACCTACACCTTCCTCAGTGAAAGGGACTCAAAACCCCATATTTCCCGCAGAGGAATAGATCTGACTAGTAAGAATCTTAAAACCTATGTATTGATATGTCTCCGTAAGGGAATCAAGTGTGTCTAGACTGGCATAAACAGGGCAGCGAGAATCAGCTCAAACCCACTCTAAAAAGGAATTTCAAAAACAGAACAAAGAAACAGGGAAATTCTTTACAATTCATTCAGGGTCTCTGATGCAACCTGGAATGACCCTATCTACAATGACAGCTGGATGTGGCATAAGGCTGGACACTTGGGACTGAGAGGATTGGAGAGATTGGGTGAGCAAATGCAGACCCTTTAAAGCAATAATGCATTGCACCCATTCCATGTGTTGCAGCTCTCCATGTTGAAGGGAATATTACTACAGCTATAACATGTACGGGAAACCTAGAGAATGGACACACTGTGAATACAAAAGGTTTCTAAAACTCAACGAAGAGCCCCTCTCCTGGTGCTCCGGTTTGACTTTCCAACTGCTTTCCTATCAATCTCCCAACTTGCAGAGACAGCCCCTTTAAGGTCCTGGTTCGCACAGGTTGCCAATTTGGCAGAGGATGAAAGGGAAGAGGGAGAACCAATGAGAGAGTAGCTGTTAGGCATTTGGATGGGCACATGTCACTCTAATTTCCCGGCAGGAAGAAGAATTAACCAAAGTCTCAGCCACCCACCGGGAACCAGTATAGGTCCTGAACCAAAAGTTTGGACTTGCGTTCAGCTCACAAGAAACGAGTTGAAAAATGGAGCTCAGGGGCATAGCAATTCACAAACTGGCCGAGTAATCAAGGCCAACTATCGTCCAAAAATCTGTTGAGGGAAGGCAACGAGGCAGACTTGAAAGCGAGGCAGAATAGCAGGAAACAGATTTCAAGAGGTACGTTGGAATCGCCTGTAAAGCACAGGAAGAGGGGCACAACTTCGACAATGATGCACTTGGCCAAAAAGGGCGTATGCGTTTTCTCCTGAATATATTCAGGAGAAAACGCATACGCCCTTTTTGGCCAAGCAAGCAAGCGGGCAATGCAAATCTGCACTACAAAGAAGTATCACTTCCCACCGGTCAAAAGGGACATCCACAAAATGTGTAAAAACCAGAAAGGCAAGACAGGCCCTGGAGAACAGGGAGCCTTGTTATGCTGATGGGCCGGATGTAAGTTGCCAACTGCCTCACTGGAGGAGTGCATTGTGTTCCCTAAAACAAGTAAACAACAGAGCTACAGAGCCAAGGGCACTTCCAGTCTAGGGAATATACCTTGGGAAAACTGAAAATCCATAAGACAGAGCCACCCCCAAATTGAGGGCTGCACTGCCTACAGGAACCTCAACCTGGGTACACCTGAAATATCCCAGGAAATATAAAAATGGTTCCAAACATTGTGGAACTTACGTACGATGGAATATCCCTCAGCCACGAAATCAATGTCATAAGACCAGTAGCAGCAAAATGAGTGGATTCAGGTACGATGATTCTAAGTGAAAGAAGTCACACAGGAAAAGAAACTTATCATAAGATATCACTTAGGAAGATCCTGTAAACATGACTACACATGAACTGAGTTAGGCAAGAGAACAGAGTCTCACATTTAGAAAACACTCTTATGCCTGCTTAAGGGGGAAGGAGAGGTGGGGTGATGCATCAAACCAGAGTTTGATATAAGCACAGGTACCGTTCCAAAAACCAACTATGGTATAGACAAGACCTACACCTTCCTCACTGAAAGGGTCTCAAAACCCCATATTTCCCACAGAGGAATAGATCTGACTAGTAAGAATCTTAAAACCTATGTATTGATATGTCTCCGTAAGGGAATCAAGTGTGTCTAGACTGGCATAAACAGGGCAGCGAGAATCAGCTCAAACCCACTCTAAAAAGGAATTTCAATAACAGAACAAAGAAACAGGGAAATTCTTTACAAATCCTTCAGGGTCTCTGATGCAACCTGGAATGACCCTATCTACAATGACAGCTGGATGTGGCATAAGGCTGGACACTTGGGACAGAGAGGATTGGTGAGATTGGGTGAGCAAATGCAGACCCTTTAAAGCAATAATGCATGGCACCCATTCCATGGGTCCCAGCTCTCCAGGTTGAAGGGAATATTACTACAGCTATAACATGTACGGGAAACCTAGAGAATGGACACACTGTGAATACGAAAGGTTTCTAAAACTCAACGAAGAGCCCCTCTCCTGGTGCTCCGGTTTGACTTTCCAACTGCTTTCCTATCAATCTCCCAACTTGGAGAGACAGCCCCTTTAAGCTCCTGGTTCACACAGGTTGCCAACTTGGCAGAGGATGAAAGGGAAGAGGGAGAACCAATGAGAGAGTAGCTGTTAGGCATTTGGATGGGCACATGTCACTCTAATTTCCCGGCAGGAAGAAGAATTAACCAAAGTCTCAGCCACCCACCGGGAACCAGTATAGGTCCTGAACCAAAAGTTTGGACTTGCGTTCAGCTCACAAAAAACGAGTTGAAAAATGGAGCTCAGGGGCACAGCAATTCACAAACTGGCAGAGTAATCAAGGCCAACTATCGTCCAAAAATCTGTTGAGGGAAGGCAACGAGGCGGACTTGAAAGCGAGGCAGAATAGCAGGAAACAGATTTCAAGAGGTACGTTGGAATCGCCTGTAAAGCACAGGAAGAGGGGCACAACTTCGACAATGATGCACTTGGCCAAAAAGGGCGTATGCGTTTTCTCCTGAATATATTCAGGAGAAAACGCATACGCCCTTTTTGGCCAAGCAAGCAAGCGGGCAATGCAAATCTGCACTACAAAGAAGTATCACTTCCCACAGGTCAAAAGGGACATCCACAAAATGTGTAAAAACCGGAAAGGCAAGACAGGCCCTGGAGAACAGGGAGCCTTGTTATGCTGATGGGCGGGATGTAAGTTGCCAACTGCCTCACTGGAGGAGTGCATTGTGTTCCCTAAAACAAGTAAACAACAGAGCTACAGAGCCAAGGGCAATTCCAGTCTAGGGAATATACCTTGGGAAAACTGAAAATCCATAAGACAGAGCCACCCACAAATTGAGGGCTGCACTGCTTACAGGAACCTCAACCTGGGTACACCTGAAATATCCCAGGAAATATAAAAATGGTTCCAAACATTGTGGAACTTACGTACGATGGAATATCCCTCAGCCACGAAATCAATGTCATAAGACCAGTAGCAGCAAAATGAGTGGATTCAGGTACGATGATTCTAAGTGAAAGAAGTCACACAGGAAAAGAAACTTATCATAAGATATCACTTAGGAAGATCCTGTAAACATGGCTACACATGAACTGAGTTAGGCAAGAGAACAGAGTCTCACATTTAGAAAACACTCTTATGCCTGCTTAAGGGGGAAGGAGAGGTGGGGTGATGCATCAAACCAGAGTTTGATATAAGCACAGGTACCGTTCCAAAAACCAACTATGGAATAGACAAGACCTACACCTTCCTCAGTGAAAGGGACTCAAAACCTCATATTTCCCGCAGAGGCATAGATCTGACTAGTAAGAATCTTAAAACCTATGTATTGATATGTCTCCATAAGGGAATCAAGTGTGTCTAGACTGGCATAAACAGGGCAGCGAGAATCAGCTCAAACCCACTCTAAAAAGGAATTTCAATAACAGAACAAAGAAACAGGAAAATTCTTTACAAATCCTTCAGGGTCTCTGATGCAACCTGGAATGACCCTATCTACAATGACAGCTGGATGTGGCATAAGGCTGGACACTTGGGACAGAGAGGATTGGTGAGATTGGGTGAGCAAATGCAGACCCTTTAAAGCAATAATGCATTGCACCCATTCCATGTGTTGCAGCTCTCCAGGTTGAAGGGAATATTACTACAGCTATAACATGTACGGGAAACCTAGAGAATGGACACACTGTGAATACAAAAGGTTTCTAAAACTCAACGAAGAGCCCCTCTCCTGGTGCTCCGGTTTGACTTTACAACTGCTTTCCTATCAATCTCCCAACTTGGAGAGACAGCCCCTTTAAGGTCCTGGTTCGCACAGGTTGCCAATTTGGCAGAGGATGAAAGGGAAGAGGGAGAACCAATGAGAGAGTAGCTGTTAGGCATTTGGATGGGCACATGTCACTCTAATTTATCGGCAGGAAGAAGAATTAACCAAAGTCTCAGCCACCCACCGGGAACCAGTATAGGTCCTGAACCAAAAGTTTGGACTTGCGTTCAGCTCACAAGAAACGAGTTGAAAAATGGAGCTCAGGGGCACAGCAATTCACAAACTGGCAGAGTAATCAAGGCCAACTATCGTCCAAAAATCTGTTGAGGGAAGGCAACGAGGCGGACTTGAAAGCGAGGCAGAATAGCAGGAAACAGATTTCAAGAGGTACGTTGGAATCGCCTGTAAAGCACAGGAAGAGGGGCACAACTTCGACAATGATGCACTTGGCCAAAAAGGGCGTATGCGTTTTCTCCTGAATATATTCAGGAGAAAACGCATACGCCCTTTTTGGCCAAGCAAGCAAGCGGGCAATGCAAATCTGCACTACAAAGAAGTATCGCTTCCCACCGGTCAAAAGGGACATCCACAAAATGTGTAAAAACCAGAAAGGCAAGACAGGCCCTGGAGAACAGGGAGCCTTGTTATGCTGATGGGCGGGATGTAAGTTGCCAACTGCCTCACTGGAGGAGTGCATTGTGTTCCCTAAAACAAGTAAACAACAGAGCTACAGAGCCAAGGGCACTTCCAGTCTAGGGAATATACCTTGGGAAAACTGAAAATCCATAAGACAGAGCCACCCCCAAATGGAGGGCTGCAGTGCTTACAAGAACCTCAACCTGGATACACCTGAAATATCCCAGGAAATATAAAAATGGTTCCAAACATTGTGGAACTTACGTACGATGGAATATCCCTCAGCCATGAAATCAATGTCATAAGACCAGTAGCAGCAAAATGAGTGGATTCAGGTACGATGATTCTAAGTGAAAGAAGTCACACAGGAAAAGAAACTTATCATAAGATATCACTTAGGAAGATCCTGTAAACATGGCTACACATGAACTGAGTTAGGCAAGAGAACAGAGTCTCACATTTAGAAAACACTCTTATGCCTGCTTAAGGGGGAAGGAGAGGTGGGGTGATGCATCAAACCAGAGTTTGATATAAGCACAGGTACCGTTCCAAAAACCAACTATGGAATAGACAAGACCTACACCTTCCTCAGTGAAAGGGACTCAAAACCCCATATTTCCCGCAGAGGAATAGATCTGACTAGTAAGAATCTTAAAACCTATGTATTGATATGTCTCCGTAAGGGAATCAAGTGTGTCTAGACTGGCATAAACAGGGCAGCGAGAATCAGCTCAAACCCACTCTAAAAAGGAATTTCAAAAACAGAACAAAGAAACAGGGAAATTCTTTACAATTCATTCAGGGTCTCTGATGCAACCTGGAATGAACCTATCTACAATGACAGCTGGATGTGGCATAAGGCTGGACACTTGGGACTGAGAGGATTGGTGAGATTGGGTGAGCAAATGCAGACCCTTTAAAGCAATAATGCATTGCACCCATTCCATGTGTTGCAGCTCTCCAGGTTGAAGGGAATATTACTACAGCTATAACATGTACGGGAAACCTAGAGAATGGACACACTGTGAATACAAAAGGTTTCTAAAACTCAACGAAGAGCCCCTCTCCTGGTGCTCCGGTTTGACTTTACAACTGCTTTCCTATCAATCTCCCAACTTGGAGAGACAGCCCCTTTAAGGTCCTGGTTCGCACAGGTTGCCAATTTGGCAGAGGATGAAAGGGAAGAGGGAGAACCAATGAGAGAGTAGCTGTTAGGCATTTGGATGGGCACATGTCACTCTAATTTATCGGCAGGAAGAAGAATTAACCAAAGTCTCAGCCACCCACCGGGAACCAGTATAGGTCCTGAACCAAAAGTTTGGACTTGCGTTCAGCTCACAAGAAACGAGTTGAAAAATGGAGCTCAGGGGCACAGCAATTCACAAACTGGCAGAGTAATCAAGGCCAACTATCGTCCAAAAATCTGTTGAGGGAAGGCAACGAGGCGGACTTGAAAGCGAGGCAGAATAGCAGGAAACAGATTTCAAGAGGTACGTTGGAATCGCCTGTAAAGCACAGGAAGAGGGGCACAACTTCGACAATGATGCACTTGGCCAAAAAGGGCGTATGCGTTTTCTCCTGAATATATTCAGGAGAAAACGCATACGCCCTTTTTGGCCAAGCAAGCAAGCGGGCAATGCAAATCTGCACTACAAAGAAGTATCGCTTCCCACCGGTCAAAAGGGACATCCACAAAATGTGTAAAAACCAGAAAGGCAAGACAGGCCCTGGAGAACAGGGAGCCTTGTTATGCTGATGGGCGGGATGTAAGTTGCCAACTGCCTCACTGGAGGAGTGCATTGTGTTCCCTAAAACAAGTAAACAACAGAGCTACAGAGCCAAGGGCACTTCCAGTCTAGGGAATATACCTTGGGAAAACTGAAAATCCATAAGACAGAGCCACCCCCAAATGGAGGGCTGCAGTGCTTACAAGAACCTCAACCTGGATACACCTGAAATATCCCAGGAAATATAAAAATGGTTCCAAACATTGTGGAACTTACGTACGATGGAATATCCCTCAGCCATGAAATCAATGTCATAAGACCAGTAGCAGCAAAATGAGTGGATTCAGGTACGATGATTCTAAGTGAAAGAAGTCACACAGGAAAAGAAACTTATCATAAGATATCACTTAGGAAGATCCTGTAAACATGGCTACACATGAACTGAGTTAGGCAAGAGAACAGAGTCTCACATTTAGAAAACACTCTTATGCCTGCTTAAGGGGGAAGGAGAGGTGGGGTGATGCATCAAACCAGAGTTTGATATAAGCACAGGTACCGTTCCAAAAACCAACTATGGAATAGACAAGACCTACACCTTCCTCAGTGAAAGGGACTCAAAACCCCATATTTCCCGCAGAGGAATAGATCTGACTAGTAAGAATCTTAAAACCTATGTATTGATATGTCTCCGTAAGGGAATCAAGTGTGTCTAGACTGGCATAAACAGGGCAGCGAGAATCAGCTCAAACCCACTCTAAAAAGGAATTTCAAAAACAGAACAAAGAAACAGGGAAATTCTTTACAATTCATTCAGGGTCTCTGATGCAACCTGGAATGAACCTATCTACAATGACAGCTGGATGTGGCATAAGGCTGGACACTTGGGACTGAGAGGATTGGAGAGATTGGGTGAGCAAATGCAGACCCTTTAAAGCAATAATGCATTGCACCCATTCCATGTGTTGCAGCTCTCCATGTTGAAGGGAATATTACTACAGCTATAACATGTACGGGAAACCTAGAGAATGGACACACTGTGAATACAAAAGGTTTCTAAAACTCAACGAAGAGCCCCTCTCCTGGTGCTCCGGTTTGACTTTCCAACTGCTTTCCTATCAATCTCCCAACTTGCAGAGACAGCCCCTTTAAGGTCCTGGTTCGCACAGGTTGCCAATTTGGCAGAGGATGAAAGGGAAGAGGGAGAACCAATGAGAGAGTAGCTGTTAGGCATTTGGATGGGCACATGTCACTCTAATTTCCCGGCAGGAAGAAGAATTAACCAAAGTCTCAGCCACCCACCGGGAACCAGTATAGGTCCTGAACCAAAAGTTTGGACTTGCGTTCAGCTCACAAGAAACGAGTTGAAAAATGGAGCTCAGGGGCATAGCAATTCACAAACTGGCCGAGTAATCAAGGCCAACTATCGTCCAAAAATCTGTTGAGGGAAGGCAACGAGGCGGACTTGAAAGCGAGGCAGAATAGCAGGAAACAGATTTCAAGAGGTACGTTGGAATCGCCTGTAAAGCACAGGAAGAGGGGCACAACTTCGACAATGATGCACTTGGCCAAAAAGGGCGTATGCGTTTTCTCCTGAATATATTCAGGAGAAAACGCATACGCCCTTTTTGGCCAAGCAAGCAAGCGGGCAATGCAAATCTGCACTACAAAGAAGTATCACTTCCCACCGGTCAAAAGGGACATCCACAAAATGTGTAAAAACCAGAAAGGCAAGACAGGCCCTGGAGAACAGGGAGCCTTGTTATGCTGATGGGCCGGATGTAAGTTGCCAACTGCCTCACTGGAGGAGTGCATTGTGTTCCCTAAAACAAGTAAACAACAGAGCTACAGAGCCAAGGGCACTTCCAGTCTAGGGAATATACCTTGGGAAAACTGAAAATCCATAAGACAGAGCCACCCCCAAATTGAGGGCTGCACTGCCTACAGGAACCTCAACCTGGGTACACCTGAAATATCCCAGGAAATATAAAAATGGTTCCAAACATTGTGGAACTTACGTACGATGGAATATCCCTCAGCCACGAAATCAATGTCATAAGACCAGTAGCAGCAAAATGAGTGGATTCAGGTACGATGATTCTAAGTGAAAGAAGTCACACAGGAAAAGAAACTTATCATAAGATATCACTTAGGAAGATCCTGTAAACATGGCTACACATGAACTGAGTTAGGCAAGAGAACAGAGTCTCACATTTAGAAAACACTCTTATGCCTGCTTAAGGGGGAAGGAGAGGTGGGGTGATGCATCAAACCAGAGTTTGATATAAGCACAGGTACCGTTCCAAAAACCAACTATGGTATAGACAAGACCTACACCTTCCTCACTGAAAGGGTCTCAAAACCCCATATTTCCCACAGAGGAATAGATCTGACTAGTAAGAATCTTAAAACCTATGTATTGATATGTCTCCGTAAGGGAATCAAGTGTGTCTAGACTGGCATAAACAGGGCAGCGAGAATCAGCTCAAACCCACTCTAAAAAGGAATTTCAATAACAGAACAAAGAAACAGGGAAATTCTTTACAAATCCTTCAGGGTCTCTGATGCAACCTGGAATGACCCTATCTACAATGACAGCTGGATGTGGCATAAGGCTGGACACTTGGGACAGAGAGGATTGGTGAGATTGGGTGAGCAAATGCAGACCCTTTAAAGCAATAATGCATGGCACCCATTCCATGGGTCCCAGCTCTCCAGGTTGAAGGGAATATTACTACAGCTATAACATGTACGGGAAACCTAGAGAATGGACACACTGTGAATACGAAAGGTTTCTAAAACTCAACGAAGAGCCCCTCTCCTGGTGCTCCGGTTTGACTTTCCAACTGCTTTCCTATCAATCTCCCAACTTGGAGAGACAGCCCCTTTAAGCTCCTGGTTCACACAGGTTGCCAACTTGGCAGAGGATGAAAGGGAAGAGGGAGAACCAATGAGAGAGTAGCTGTTAGGCATTTGGATGGGCACATGTCACTCTAATTTCCCGGCAGGAAGAAGAATTAACCAAAGTCTCAGCCACCCACCGGGAACCAGTATAGGTCCTGAACCAAAAGTTTGGACTTGCGTTCAGCTCACAAAAAACGAGTTGAAAAATGGAGCTCAGGGGCACAGCAATTCACAAACTGGCAGAGTAATCAAGGCCAACTATCGTCCAAAAATCTGTTGAGGGAAGGCAACGAGGCGGACTTGAAAGCGAGGCAGAATAGCAGGAAACAGATTTCAAGAGGTACGTTGGAATCGCCTGTAAAGCACAGGAAGAGGGGCACAACTTCGACAATGATGCACTTGGCCAAAAAGGGCGTATGCGTTTTCTCCTGAATATATTCAGGAGAAAACGCATACGCCCTTTTTGGCCAAGCAAGCAAGCGGGCAATGCAAATCTGCACTACAAAGAAGTATCACTTCCCACAGGTCAAAAGGGACATCCACAAAATGTGTAAAAACCGGAAAGGCAAGACAGGCCCTGGAGAACAGGGAGCCTTGTTATGCTGATGGGCGGGATGTAAGTTGCCAACTGCCTCACTGGAGGAGTGCATTGTGTTCCCTAAAACAAGTAAACAACAGAGCTACAGAGCCAAGGGCAATTCCAGTCTAGGGAATATACCTTGGGAAAACTGAAAATCCATAAGACAGAGCCACCCACAAATTGAGGGCTGCACTGCTTACAGGAACCTCAACCTGGGTACACCTGAAATATCCCAGGAAATATAAAAATGGTTCCAAACATTGTGGAACTTACGTACGATGGAATATCCCTCAGCCACGAAATCAATGTCATAAGACCAGTAGCAGCAAAATGAGTGGATTCAGGTACGATGATTCTAAGTGAAAGAAGTCACACAGGAAAAGAAACTTATCATAAGATATCACTTAGGAAGATCCTGTAAACATGGCTACACATGAACTGAGTTAGGCAAGAGAACAGAGTCTCACATTTAGAAAACACTCTTATGCCTGCTTAAGGGGGAAGGAGAGGTGGGGTGATGCATCAAACCAGAGTTTGATATAAGCACAGGTACCGTTCCAAAAACCAACTATGGAATAGACAAGACCTACACCTTCCTCAGTGAAAGGGACTCAAAACCTCATATTTCCCGCAGAGGCATAGATCTGACTAGTAAGAATCTTAAAACCTATGTATTGATATGTCTCCGTAAGGGAATCAAGTGTGTCTAGACTGGCATAAACAGGGCAGCGAGAATCAGCTCAAACCCACTCTAAAAAGGAATTTCAATAACAGAACAAAGAAACAGGAAAATTCTTTACAAATCCTTCAGGGTCTCTGATGCAACCTGGAATGACCCTATCTACAATGACAGCTGGATGTGGCATAAGGCTGGACACTTGGGACAGAGAGGATTGGTGAGATTGGGTGAGCAAATGCAGACCCTTTAAAGCAATAATGCATTGCACCCATTCCATGTGTTGCAGCTCTCCAGGTTGAAGGGAATATTACTACAGCTATAACATGTACGGGAAACCTAGAGAATGGACACACTGTGAATACAAAAGGTTTCTAAAACTCAACGAAGAGCCCCTCTCCTGGTGCTCCGGTTTGACTTTACAACTGCTTTCCTATCAATCTCCCAACTTGGAGAGACAGCCCCTTTAAGGTCCTGGTTCGCACAGGTTGCCAATTTGGCAGAGGATGAAAGGGAAGAGGGAGAACCAATGAGAGAGTAGCTGTTAGGCATTTGGATGGGCACATGTCACTCTAATTTATCGGCAGGAAGAAGAATTAACCAAAGTCTCAGCCACCCACCGGGAACCAGTATAGTTCCTGATCCAAAAGTTTGGACTTGCGTTCAGCTCACAAAAAACGAGTTGAAAAATGGAGCTCAGGGGCACAGCAATTCACAAACTGGCAGAGTAATCAAGGCCAACTATCGTCCAAAAATCTGTTGAGGGAAGGCAACGAGGCGGACTTGAAAGCGAGGCAGAATAGCAGGAAACAGATTTCAAGAGGTACGTTGGAATCGCCTGTAAAGCACAGGAAGAGGGGCACAACTTCGACAATGATGCACTTGGCCAAAAAGGGCGTATGCGTTTTCTCCTGAATATATTCAGGAGAAAACGCATACGCCCTTTTTGGCCAAGCAAGCAAGCGGGCAATGCAAATCTGCACTACAAAGAAGTATCACTTCCCACCGGTCAAAAGGGACATCCACAAAATGTGTAAAAACCAGAAAGGCAAGACAGGCCCTGGAGAACAGGGAGCCTTGTTATGCTGATGGGCGGGATGTAAGTTGCCAACTGCCTCACTGGAGGAGTGCATTGTGTTCCCTAAAACAAGTAAACAACAGAGCTACAGAGCCAAGGGCACTTCCAGTCTAGGGAATATACCTTGGGAAAACTGAAAATCCATAAGACAGAGCCACCCACAAATTGAGGGCTGCACTGCTTACAGGAACCTCCACCTGGGTACACCTGAAATATCCCAGGAAATATAAAAATGGTTCCAAACATTGTGGAACTTACGTACGATGGAATATCCCTCAGCCACGAAATCAATGTCATAAGACCAGTAGCAGCAAAATGAGTGGATTCAGGTACGATGATTCTAAGTGAAAGAAGTCACACAGGAAAAGAAACTTATCATAAGATATCACTTAGGAAGATCCTGTAAACATGGTTACACATGAACTGAGTTAGGCAAGAGAACAGAGTCTCACATTTAGAAAACACTCTTATGCCTGCTTAAGGGGGAAGGAGAGGTGGGGTGATGCATCAAACCAGAGTTTGATATAAGCACAGGTACCGTTCCAAAAACCAACTATGGAATAGACAAGACCTACACCTTCCTCACTGAAAGGGTCTCAAAACCCCATATTTCCCGCAGAGGAATAGATCTGACTAGTAAGAATCTTAAAACCTATGTATTGATATGTCTCCGTAAGGGAATCAAGTGTGTCTAGACTGGCATAAACAGGGCAGCGAGAATCAGCTCAAACCCACTCTAAAAAGGAATTTCAATAACAGAACAAAGAAACAGGGAAATTCTTTACAAATCCTTCAGGGTCTCTGATGCAACCTGGAATGACCCTATCTACAATGGCAGCTGGATGTGGCATAAGGCTGGACACTTGGGACAGAGAGGATTTGTGAGATTGGGTGAGCAAATGCAGACCCTTTAAAGCAATAATGCATGGCACCCATTCCATGGGTCCCAGCTCTCCAGGTTGAAGGGAATATTACTACAGCTATAACATGTACGGGAAACCTAGAGAATGGACACACTGTGAATACGAAGGTTTCTAAAACTCAACGAAGAGCCCCTCTCCTCGTGCTCAGGTTTGACTTTCCAACTGCTTTCCTATCAATCTCCCAACTTGGAGAGACAGCCCCTTTAAGCTCCTGGTTCTCACAGGTTGCCAATTTGGCAGAGGATGAAAGGGAAGAGGGAGAACCAATGAGAGAGTAGCTGTTAGGCATTTGGATGGGCACATGTCACTCTAATTTCCCGGCAGGAAGAAGAATTAACCAAAGTCTCAGCCACCCACTGGGAACCAGTATAGGTCCTGAACCAAAAGTTTGGACTTGCGTTCAGCTCACAAGAAACGAGTTGAAAAATGGAGCTCAGGGGCACAGCAATTCACAAACTGGCAGAGTAATCAAGGCCAACTATCGTCCAAAAATCTGTTGAGGGAAGGCAACGAGGCGGACTTGAAAGCGAGGCAGAATAGCAGGAAACAGATTTCAAGAGGTACGTTGGAATCGCCTGTAAAGCACAGGAAGAGGGGCACAACTTCGACAATGATGCACTTGGCCAAAAAGGGCGTATGCGTTTTCTCCTGAATATATTCAGGAGAAAACGCATACACCCTTTTTGGCCAAGCAAGCAAGCGGGCAATGCAAATCTGCACTACAAAGAAGTATCACTTCCCACCGGTCAAAAGGGACATCCACAAAATGTGTAAAAACCAGAAAGGCAAGACAGGCCCTGGAGAACAGGGAGCCTTGTTATGCTGATGGGCGGGATGTAAGTTGCCAACTGCCTCACTGGAGGAGTGCATTGTGTTCCCTAAAACAAGTAAACAACAGAGCTACAGAGCCAAGGGCAATTCCAGTCTAGGGAATATACCTTGGGAAAACTGAAAATCCATAAGACAGAGCCACCCCCAAATTGAGGGCTGCACTGCTTACAGGAACCTCCACCTGGGTACACCTGAAATATCCCAGGAAATATAAAAATGGTTCCAAACATTGTGGAACTTACGTACGATGGAATATCCCTCAGCCACGAAATCAATGTCATAAGACCAGTAGCAGCAAAATGAGTGGATTCAGGTACGATGATTCTAAGTGAAAGAAGTCACACAGGAAAAGAAACTTATCATAAGATATCACTTAGGAAGATCCTGTAAACATGGCTACACATGAACTGAGTTAGGCAAGAGAACAGAGTCTCACATTTAGAAAACACTCTTATGCCTGCTTAAGGGGGAAGGAGAGGTGGGGTGATGCATCAAACCAGAGTTTGATATAAGCACAGGTACCGTTCCAAAAACCAACTATGGAATAGACAAGACCTACACCTTCCTCAGTGAAAGGGACTCAAAACCCCATATTTCCCGCAGAGGAATAGATCTGACTAGTAAGAATCTTAAAATCTATGTATTGATATGTCTCCATAAGGGAATCAAGTGTGTCTAGACTGGCATAAACAGGGCAGCGAGAATCAGCTCAAACCCACTCTAAAAAGGAATTTCAAAAACAGAACAAAGAAACAGGGAAATTCTTTACAATTCCTTCAGGGACTCTGATGCAACCTGGAATGACCCTATCTACAATGACAGCTGGATGTGGCATAAGGCTGGACACTTGGGACAGAGAGGATTGGTGAGATTGGGTGAGCAACTGCAGACCCTTTAAAGCAATAATGCATAGCACCCATTCCATGGGTCGCAGCTCTCCAGGTTGAAGGGAATATTACTACAGCTATAACATGTACGGGAAAACTAGAGAATGGACACACTGTGAATACGAAAGGTTTCTAAAACTCAACGAAGAGCCCCTCTCCTGGTGCTCCGGTTTGACTTTCCAACTGCTTTCCTATCAATCTCCCAACTTGGAGAGACAGCCACTTTAAGGTCCTGGTTCGCACAGGTTGCCAATTTGGCAGAGGATGAAAGGGAAGAGGGAGAACCAATGAGAGAGTAACTGTTAGGCATTTGGATGGGCACATGTCACTCTAATTTCCCGGCAGGAAGAAGAATTAACCAAAGTCTCAGCCACCCACCGGGAACCAGTATAGGTCCTGAACCAAAAGTTTGGACTTGCGTTCAGCTCACAAAAAACGAGTTGAAAAATGGAGCTCAGGGGCACAGCAATTCACAAACTGGCAGAGTAATCAAGGCCAACTATCGTCCAAAAATCTGTTGAGGGAAGGCAACGAGGCGGACTTGAAAGCGAGGCAGAATAGCAGGAAACAGATTTCAAGAGGTACGTTGGAATCGCCTGTAAAGCACAGGAAGAGGGGCACAACTTCGACAATGATGCACTTGGCCAAAAAGGGCGTATGCGTTTTCTCCTGAATATATTCAGGAGAAAACGCATACGCCCTTTTTGGCCAAGCAAGCAAGCGGGCAATGCAAATCTGCACTACAAAGAAGTATCACTTCCCACCGGTCAAAAGGGACATCCACAAAATGTGTAAAAACCAGAAAGGCAAGACAGGCCCTGGAGAACAGGGAGCCTTGTTATGCTGATGGGCGGGATGTAAGTTGCCAACTGCCTCACTGGAGGAGTGCATTGTGTTCCCTAAAACAAGTAAACAACAGAGCTACAGAGCCAAGGGCACTTCCAGTCTAGGGAATATACCTTGGGAAAACTGAAAATCCATAAGACAGAGCCACCCCCAAATTGAGGGCTGCAGTGCTTACAAGAACCTCAACCTGGATACACCTGAAATATCCCAGGAAATATAAAAATGGTTCCAAACATTGTGGAACTTACGTACGATGGAATATCCCTCAGCCACGAAATCAATGTCATAAGACCAGTAGCAGCAAAATGAGTGGATTCAGGTACGATGATTCTAAGTGAAAGAAGTCACACAGGAAAAGAAACTTATCATAAGATATCACTTAGGAAGATCCTGTAAACATGGCTACACATGAACTGAGTTAGGCAAGAGAACAGAGTCTCACATTTAGAAAACACTCTTATGCCTGCTTAAGGGGGAAGGAGAGGTGGGGTGATGCATCAAACAGAGTTTGATATAAGCACAGGTACCGTTCCAAAAACCAACTATGGAATAGACAAGACCTACACCTTCCTCAGTGAAAGGGACTCAAAACCCCATATTTCCCGCAGAGGAATAGATCTGACTAGTAAGAATCTTAAAACCTATGTATTGATATGTCTCCGTAAGGGAATCAAGTGTGTCTAGACTGGCATAAACAGGGCAGCGAGAATCAGCTCAAACCCACTCTAAAAAGGAATTTCAAAAACAGAACAAAGAAACAGGGAAATTCTTTACAATTCATTCAGGGTCTCTGATGCAACCTGGAATGACCCTATCTACAATGACAGCTGGATGTGGCATAAGGCTGGACACTTGGGACTGAGAGGATTGGAGAGATTGGGTGAGCAACTGCAGACCCTTTAAAGCAATAATGCATTGCACCCATTCCATGTGTTGCAGCTCTCCAGGTTGAAGGGAATATTACTACAGCTATAACATGTACGGGAAACCTAGAGAATGGACACACTGTGAATACAAAAGGTTTCTAAAACTCAACGAAGAGCCCCTCTCCTGGTGCTCCGGTTTGACTTTACAACTGCTTTCCTATCAATCTCCCAACTTGGAGAGACAGCCCCTTTAAGGTCCTGGTTCGCACAGGTTGCCAATTTGGCAGAGGATGAAAGGGAAGAGGGAGAACCAATGAGAGCGTAGCTGTTAGGCATTTGGATGGGCACATGTCACTCTAATTTCCCGGCAGGAAGAAGAATTAACCAAAGTCTCAGCCACCCACCGGGAACCAGTATAGGTCCTGATCCAAAAGTTTGGACTTGCGTTCAGCTCACAAAAAACGAGTTGAAAAATGGAGCTCAGGGGCACAGCAATTCACAAACTGGCAGAGTAATCAAGGCCAACTATCGTCCAAAAATCTGTTGAGGGAAGGCAACGAGGCGGACTTGAAAGCGAGGCAGAATAGCAGGAAACAGATTTCAAGAGGTACGTTGGAATCGCCTGTAAAGCACAGGAAGAGGGGCACAACTTCGACAATGATGCACTTGGCCAAAAAGGGCGTATGCGTTTTCTCCTGAATATATTCAGGAGAAAACGCATACGCCCTTTTTGGCCAAGCAAGCAAGCGGGCAATGCAAATCTGCACTACAAAGAAGTATCACTTCCCACCGGTCAAAAGGGACATCCACAAAATGTGTAAAAACCAGAAAGGCAAGACAGGCCCTGGAGAACAGGGAGCCTTGTTATGCTGATGGGCGGGATGTAAGTTGCCAACTGCCTCACTGGAGGAGTGCATTGTGTTCCCTAAAACAAGTAAACAACAGAGCTACAGAGCCAAGGGCACTTCCAGTCTAGGGAATATACCTTGGGAAAACTGAAAATCCATAAGACAGAGCCACCCACAAATTGAGGGCTGCACTGCTTACAGGAACCTCAACCTGGGTACACCTGAAATATCCCAGGAAATATAAAAATGGTTCCAAACATTGTGGAACTTACGTACGATGGAATATCCCTCAGCCACGAAATCAATGTCATAAGACCAGTAGCAGCAAAATGAGTGGATTCAGGTACGATGATTCTAAGTGAAAGAAGTCACACAGGAAAAGAAACTTATCATAAGATATCACTTAGGAAGATCCTGTAAACATGGCTACACATGAACTGAGTTAGGCAAGAGAACAGAGTCTCACATTTAGAAAACACTCTTATGCCTGCTTAAGGGGGAAGGAGAGGTGGGGTGATGCATCAAACCAGAGTTTGATATAAGCACAGGTACCGTTCCAAAAACCAACTATGGAATAGACAAGACCTACACCTTCCTCAGTGAAAGGGACTCAAAACCTCATATTTCCCGCAGAGGCATAGATCTGACTAGTAAGAATCTTAAAACCTATGTATTGATATGTCTCCATAAGGGAATCAAGTGTGTCTAGACTGGCATAAACAGGGCAGCGAGAATCAGCTCAAACCCACTCTAAAAAGGAATTTCAATAACAGAACAAAGAAACAGGAAAATTCTTTACAAATCCTTCAGGGTCTCTGATGCAACCTGGAATGACCCTATCTACAATGACAGCTGGATGTGGCATAAGGCTGGACACTTGGGACAGAGAGGATTGGTGAGATTGGGTGAGCAAATGCAGACCCTTTAAAGCAATAATGCATTGCACCCATTCCATGTGTTGCAGCTCTCCAGGTTGAAGGGAATATTACTACAGCTATAACATGTACGGGAAACCTAGAGAATGGACACACTGTGAATACAAAAGGTTTCTAAAACTCAACGAAGAGCCCCTCTCCTGGTGCTCCGGTTTGACTTTACAACTGCTTTCCTATCAATCTCCCAACTTGGAGAGACAGCCCCTTTAAGGTCCTGGTTCGCACAGGTTGCCAATTTGGCAGAGGATGAAAGGGAAGAGGGAGAACCAATGAGAGAGTAGCTGTTAGGCATTTGGATGGGCACATGTCACTCTAATTTATCGGCAGGAAGAAGAATTAACCAAAGTCTCAGCCACCCACCGGGAACCAGTATAGTTCCTGATCCAAAAGTTTGGACTTGCGTTCAGCTCACAAAAAACGAGTTGAAAAATGGAGCTCAGGGGCACAGCAATTCACAAACTGGCAGAGTAATCAAGGCCAACTATCGTCCAAAAATCTGTTGAGGGAAGGCAACGAGGCGGACTTGAAAGCGAGGCAGAATAGCAGGAAACAGATTTCAAGAGGTACGTTGGAATCGCCTGTAAAGCACAGGAAGAGGGGCACAACTTCGACAATGATGCACTTGGCCAAAAAGGGCGTATGCGTTTTCTCCTGAATATATTCAGGAGAAAACGCATACGCCCTTTTTGGCCAAGCAAGCAAGCGGGCAATGCAAATCTGCACTACAAAGAAGTATCACTTCCCACCGGTCAAAAGGGACATCCACAAAATGTGTAAAAACCAGAAAGGCAAGACAGGCCCTGGAGAACAGGGAGCCTTGTTATGCTGATGGGCGGGATGTAAGTTGCCAACTGCCTCACTGGAGGAGTGCATTGTGTTCCCTAAAACAAGTAAACAACAGAGCTACAGAGCCAAGGGCACTTCCAGTCTAGGGAATATACCTTGGGAAAACTGAAAATCCATAAGACAGAGCCACCCACAAATTGAGGGCTGCACTGCTTACAGGAACCTCCACCTGGGTACACCTGAAATATCCCAGGAAATATAAAAATGGTTCCAAACATTGTGGAACTTACGTACGATGGAATATCCCTCAGCCACGAAATCAATGTCATAAGACCAGTAGCAGCAAAATGAGTGGATTCAGGTACGATGATTCTAAGTGAAAGAAGTCACACAGGAAAAGAAACTTATCATAAGATATCACTTAGGAAGATCCTGTAAACATGGTTACACATGAACTGAGTTAGGCAAGAGAACAGAGTCTCACATTTAGAAAACACTCTTATGCCTGCTTAAGGGGGAAGGAGAGGTGGGGTGATGCATCAAACCAGAGTTTGATATAAGCACAGGTACCGTTCCAAAAACCAACTATGGAATAGACAAGACCTACACCTTCCTCACTGAAAGGGTCTCAAAACCCCATATTTCCCGCAGAGGAATAGATCTGACTAGTAAGAATCTTAAAACCTATGTATTGATATGTCTCCGTAAGGGAATCAAGTGTGTCTAGACTGGCATAAACAGGGCAGCGAGAATCAGCT
The DNA here is from genome assembly GCF_964341445.2 of Mesoplodon mirus. Lineage (NCBI taxonomy): Eukaryota > Metazoa > Chordata > Mammalia > Artiodactyla > Ziphiidae > Mesoplodon > Mesoplodon mirus. Next base: position 314,475 of record NW_028295523.1, on the reverse strand, counting down.
CAAACCCACTCTAAAAAGGAATTTCAATAACAGAACAAAGAAACAGGGAAATTCTTTACAAATCCTTCAGGGTCTCTGATGCAACCTGGAATGACCCTATCTACAATGGCAGCTGGATGTGGCATAAGGCTGGACACTTGGGACAGAGAGGATTTGTGAGATTGGGTGAGCAAATGCAGACCCTTTAAAGCAATAATGCATGGCACCCATTCCATGGGTCCCAGCTCTCCAGGTTGAAGGGAATATTACTACAGCTATAACATGTACGGGAAACCTAGAGAATGGACACACTGTGAATACGAAGGTTTCTAAAACTCAACGAAGAGCCCCTCTCCTCGTGCTCAGGTTTGACTTTCCAACTGCTTTCCTATCAATCTCCCAACTTGGAGAGACAGCCCCTTTAAGCTCCTGGTTCTCACAGGTTGCCAATTTGGCAGAGGATGAAAGGGAAGAGGGAGAACCAATGAGAGAGTAGCTGTTAGGCATTTGGATGGGCACATGTCACTCTAATTTCCCGGCAGGAAGAAGAATTAACCAAAGTCTCAGCCACCCACTGGGAACCAGTATAGGTCCTGAACCAAAAGTTTGGACTTGCGTTCAGCTCACAAGAAACGAGTTGAAAAATGGAGCTCAGGGGCACAGCAATTCACAAACTGGCAGAGTAATCAAGGCCAACTATCGTCCAAAAATCTGTTGAGGGAAGGCAACGAGGCGGACTTGAAAGCGAGGCAGAATAGCAGGAAACAGATTTCAAGAGGTACGTTGGAATCGCCTGTAAAGCACAGGAAGAGGGGCACAACTTCGACAATGATGCACTTGGCCAAAAAGGGCGTATGCGTTTTCTCCTGAATATATTCAGGAGAAAACGCATACACCCTTTTTGGCCAAGCAAGCAAGCGGGCAATGCAAATCTGCACTACAAAGAAGTATCACTTCCCACCGGTCAAAAGGGACATCCACAAAATGTGTAAAAACCAGAAAGGCAAGACAGGCCCTGGAGAACAGGGAGCCTTGTTATGCTGATGGGCGGGATGTAAGTTGCCAACTGCCTCACTGGAGGAGTGCATTGTGTTCCCTAAAACAAGTAAACAACAGAGCTACAGAGCCAAGGGCAATTCCAGTCTAGGGAATATACCTTGGGAAAACTGAAAATCCATAAGACAGAGCCACCCCCAAATTGAGGGCTGCACTGCTTACAGGAACCTCCACCTGGGTACACCTGAAATATCCCAGGAAATATAAAAATGGTTCCAAACATTGTGGAACTTACGTACGATGGAATATCCCTCAGCCACGAAATCAATGTCATAAGACCAGTAGCAGCAAAATGAGTGGATTCAGGTACGATGATTCTAAGTGAAAGAAGTCACACAGGAAAAGAAACTTATCATAAGATATCACTTAGGAAGATCCTGTAAACATGGCTACACATGAACTGAGTTAGGCAAGAGAACAGAGTCTCACATTTAGAAAACACTCTTATGCCTGCTTAAGGGGGAAGGAGAGGTGGGGTGATGCATCAAACCAGAGTTTGATATAAGCACAGGTACCGTTCCAAAAACCAACTATGGAATAGACAAGACCTACACCTTCCTCAGTGAAAGGGACTCAAAACCCCATATTTCCCGCAGAGGAAATGATCTGACTAGTAAGAAACTTAAAACCTATGTATTGATATGTCTCCGTAAGGGAATCAAGTGTGTCTAGACTGGCATAAACAGGGCAGCGAGAATCAGCTCAAACCCACTCTAAAAAGGAATTTCAAAAACAGAACAAAGAAACAGGGAAATTCTTTACAATTCCTTCAGGGTCTCTGATGCAACCTGGAATGACCCTATCTACAATGACAGCTGGATGTGGCATAAGGCTGGACACTTGGGACTGAGAGGATTGGTGAGATTGGGTGAGCAACTGCAGACCCTTTAAAGCAATAATGCATAGCACCCATTCCATGGGTCGCAGCTCTCCAGGTTGAAGGGAATATTACTACAGCTATAACATGTACGGGAAACCTAGAGAATGGACACACTGTGAATACGAAAGGTTTCTAAAACTCAACGAAGAGCCCCTCTCCTGGTGCTCCGGTTTGACTTTCCAACTGCTTTCCTATCAATCTCCCAACTTGGAGAGACAGCCCCTTTAAGGTCCTGGTTCGCACAGGTTGCCAATTTGGCAGAGGATGAAAGGGAAGAGGGAGAACCAATGAGAGAGTAACTGTTAGGCATTTGGATGGGCACATGTCACTCTAATTTCCCGGCAGGAAGAAGAATTAACCAAAGTCTCAGCCACCCACCGGGAACCAGTATAGGTCCTGAACCAAAGTTTGGACTTGCGTTCAGCTCACAAAAAACGAGTTGAAAAATGGAGCTCAGGGGCACAGCAATTCACAAACTGGCAGAGTAATCAAGGCCAACTATCGTCCAAAAATCTGTTGAGGGAAGGCAACGAGGCGGACTTGAAAGCGAGGCAGAATAGCAGGAAACAGATTTCAAGAGGTACGTTGGAATCGCCTGTAAAGCACAGGAAGAGGGGCACAACTTCGACAATGATGCACTTGGCCAAAAAGGGCGTATGCGTTTTCTCCTGAATATATTCAGGAGAAAACGCATACGCCCTTTTTGGCCAAGCAAGCAAGCGGGCAATGCAAATCTGCACTACAAAGAAGTATCACTTCCCACCGGTCAAAAGGGACATCCACAAAATGTGTAAAAACCAGAAAGGCAAGACAGGCCCTGGAGAACAGGGAGCCTTGTTATGCTGATGGGCCGGATGTAAGTTGCCAACTGCCTCACTGGAGGAGTGCATTGTGTTCCCTAAAACAAGTAAACAACAGAACTACAGAGCCAAGGGCACTTCCAGTCTAGGGAATATACCTTGGGAAAACTGAAAATCCATAAGACAGAGCCACCCCCAAATTGAGGGCTGCACTGCTTACAGGAACCTCAACCTGGGTACACCTGAAATATCCCAGGAAATATAAAAATGGTTCCAAACATTGTGGAACTTACGTAGGATGGAATATCCCTCAGCCATGAAATCAATGTCATAAGACCAGTAGCAGCAAAATGAGTGGATTCAGGTACGATGATTCTAAGTGAAATAAGTCACACAGGAAAAGAAACTTATCATAAGATATCACTTAGGAAGATCCTGTAAAAATGTCTACACATGAACTGAGTTAGGCAAGAGAACAGAGTCTCACATTTAGAAAACACTCTTATGCCTGCTTAAGGGGGAAGGAGAGGTGGGGTGATGCATCAAACCAGAGTTTGATATAAGCACAGGTACCGTTCCAAAAACCAACTATGGAATAGAGAAGACCTACACCTTCCTCAGTGAAAGGGACTCAAAACCCCATATTTCCCGCAGAGGAATAGATCTGACTAGTAAGAATCTTAAAACCTATGTATTGATATGTCTCCGTAAGGGAATCAAGTGTGTCTAGACTGGCATAAACAGGGCAGCGAGAATCAGCTCAAACCCACTCTAAAAAGCAATTTCAAAAACAGAACAAAGAAACAGGGAAATTCTTTACAATTCCTTCAGGGTCTCTGATGCAACCTGGAATGACCCTATCTACAATGACAGCTGGATGTGGCATAAGGCTGGACACTGGGGACTGAGAGGATTGGTGAGATTGGGTGAGCAACTGCAGACCCTTTAAAGCAATAATGCATAGCACCCATTCCATGGGTCGCAGCTCTCCAGGTTGAAGGCAATATTACTACAGCTATAACATGTACGGGAAACCTAGAGAATGGACACACTGTGAATACGAAAGGTTTCTAAAACTCAACGAAGAGCCCCTCTCCTGGTGCTCCGGTTTGACTTTCCAACTGCTTTCCTATCAATCTCCCAACTTGGAGAGACAGCCCCTTTAAGGTCCTGGTTCGCACAGGTTGCCAATTTGGCAGAGGATGAAAGGGAAGAGGGAGAACCAATGAGAGAGTAACTGTTAGGCATTTGGATGGGCACATGTCACTCTAATTTCCCGGCAGGAAGAAGAATTAACCAAAGTCTCAGCCACCCACCGGGAACCAGTATAGGTCCTGAACCAAAAGTTTGGACTTGCGTTCAGCTCACAAGAAACGAGTTGAAAAATGGAGCTCAGGGGCACAGCAATTCACAAACTGGCAGAGTAATCAAGGCCAACTATCGTCCAAAAATCTGTTGAGGGAAGGCAACGAGGCGGACTTGAAAGCGAGGCAGAATAGCAGGAAACAGATTTCAAGAGGTACGTTGGAATCGCCTGTAAAGCACAGGAAGAGGGGCACAACTTCGACAATGATGCACTTGGCCAAAAAGGGCGTATGCGTTTTCTCCTGAATATATTCAGGAGAAAACGCATACGCCCTTTTTGGCCAAGCAAGCAAGCGGGCAATGCAAATCTGCACTACAAAGAAGTATCACTTCCCACCGGTCAAAAGGGACATCCACAAAATGTGTAAAAACCAGAAAGGCAAGACAGGCCCTGGAGAACAGGGAGCCTTGTTATGCTGATGGGCGGGATGTAAGTTGCCAACTGCCTCACTGGAGGAGTGCATTGTGTTCCCTAAAACAAGTAAACAACAGAGCTACAGAGCCAAGGGCACTTCCAGTCTAGGGAATATACCTTGGGAAAACTGAAAATCCATAAGACAGAGCCACCCCCAAATGGAGGGCTGCAGTGCTTACAAGAACCTCAACCTGGATACACCTGAAATATCCCAGGAAATATAAAAATGGTTCCAAACATTGTGGAACTTACGTACGATGGAATATCCCTCAGCCATGAAATCAATGTCATAAGACCAGTAGCAGCAAAATGAGTGGATTCAGGTACGATGATTCTAAGTGAAAGAAGTCACACAGGAAAAGAAACTTATCATAAGATATCACTTAGGAAGATCCTGTAAACATGGCTACACATGAACTGAGTTAGGCAAGAGAACAGAGTCTCACATTTAGAAAACACTCTTATGCCTGCTTAAGGGGGAAGGAGAGGTGGGGTGATGCATCAAACCAGAGTTTGATATAAGCACAGGTACCGTTCCAAAAACCAACTATGGAATAGACAAGACCTACACCTTCCTCAGTGAAAGGGACTCAAAACCCCATATTTCCCGCAGAGGAATAGATCTGACTAGTAAGAATCTTAAAACCTATGTATTGATATGTCTCCGTAAGGGAATCAAGTGTGTCTAGACTGGCATAAACAGGGCAGCGAGAATCAGCTCAAACCCACTCTAAAAAGGAATTTCAAAAACAGAACAAAGAAACAGGGAAATTCTTTACAATTCATTCAGGGTCTCTGATGCAACCTGGAATGACCCTATCTACAATGACAGCTGGATGTGGCATAAGGCTGGACACTTGGGACTGAGAGGATTGGAGAGATTGGGTGAGCAAATGCAGACCCTTTAAAGCAATAATGCATTGCACCCATTCCATGTGTTGCAGCTCTCCATGTTGAAGGGAATATTACTACAGCTATAACATGTACGGGAAACCTAGAGAATGGACACACTGTGAATACAAAAGGTTTCTAAAACTCAACGAAGAGCCCCTCTCCTGGTGCTCCGGTTTGACTTTCCAACTGCTTTCCTATCAATCTCCCAACTTGCAGAGACAGCCCCTTTAAGGTCCTGGTTCGCACAGGTTGCCAATTTGGCAGAGGATGAAAGGGAAGAGGGAGAACCAATGAGAGAGTAGCTGTTAGGCATTTGGATGGGCACATGTCACTCTAATTTCCCGGCAGGAAGAAGAATTAACCAAAGTCTCAGCCACCCACCGGGAACCAGTATAGGTCCTGAACCAAAAGTTTGGACTTGCGTTCAGCTCACAAGAAACGAGTTGAAAAATGGAGCTCAGGGGCATAGCAATTCACAAACTGGCCGAGTAATCAAGGCCAACTATCGTCCAAAAATCTGTTGAGGGAAGGCAACGAGGCAGACTTGAAAGCGAGGCAGAATAGCAGGAAACAGATTTCAAGAGGTACGTTGGAATCGCCTGTAAAGCACAGGAAGAGGGGCACAACTTCGACAATGATGCACTTGGCCAAAAAGGGCGTATGCGTTTTCTCCTGAATATATTCAGGAGAAAACGCATACGCCCTTTTTGGCCAAGCAAGCAAGCGGGCAATGCAAATCTGCACTACAAAGAAGTATCACTTCCCACCGGTCAAAAGGGACATCCACAAAATGTGTAAAAACCAGAAAGGCAAGACAGGCCCTGGAGAACAGGGAGCCTTGTTATGCTGATGGGCCGGATGTAAGTTGCCAACTGCCTCACTGGAGGAGTGCATTGTGTTCCCTAAAACAAGTAAACAACAGAGCTACAGAGCCAAGGGCACTTCCAGTCTAGGGAATATACCTTGGGAAAACTGAAAATCCATAAGACAGAGCCACCCCCAAATTGAGGGCTGCACTGCCTACAGGAACCTCAACCTGGGTACACCTGAAATATCCCAGGAAATATAAAAATGGTTCCAAACATTGTGGAACTTACGTACGATGGAATATCCCTCAGCCACGAAATCAATGTCATAAGACCAGTAGCAGCAAAATGAGTGGATTCAGGTACGATGATTCTAAGTGAAAGAAGTCACACAGGAAAAGAAACTTATCATAAGATATCACTTAGGAAGATCCTGTAAACATGACTACACATGAACTGAGTTAGGCAAGAGAACAGAGTCTCACATTTAGAAAACACTCTTATGCCTGCTTAAGGGGGAAGGAGAGGTGGGGTGATGCATCAAACCAGAGTTTGATATAAGCACAGGTACCGTTCCAAAAACCAACTATGGTATAGACAAGACCTACACCTTCCTCACTGAAAGGGTCTCAAAACCCCATATTTCCCACAGAGGAATAGATCTGACTAGTAAGAATCTTAAAACCTATGTATTGATATGTCTCCGTAAGGGAATCAAGTGTGTCTAGACTGGCATAAACAGGGCAGCGAGAATCAGCTCAAACCCACTCTAAAAAGGAATTTCAATAACAGAACAAAGAAACAGGGAAATTCTTTACAAATCCTTCAGGGTCTCTGATGCAACCTGGAATGACCCTATCTACAATGACAGCTGGATGTGGCATAAGGCTGGACACTTGGGACAGAGAGGATTGGTGAGATTGGGTGAGCAAATGCAGACCCTTTAAAGCAATAATGCATGGCACCCATTCCATGGGTCCCAGCTCTCCAGGTTGAAGGGAATATTACTACAGCTATAACATGTACGGGAAACCTAGAGAATGGACACACTGTGAATACGAAAGGTTTCTAAAACTCAACGAAGAGCCCCTCTCCTGGTGCTCCGGTTTGACTTTCCAACTGCTTTCCTATCAATCTCCCAACTTGGAGAGACAGCCCCTTTAAGCTCCTGGTTCACACAGGTTGCCAACTTGGCAGAGGATGAAAGGGAAGAGGGAGAACCAATGAGAGAGTAGCTGTTAGGCATTTGGATGGGCACATGTCACTCTAATTTCCCGGCAGGAAGAAGAATTAACCAAAGTCTCAGCCACCCACCGGGAACCAGTATAGGTCCTGAACCAAAAGTTTGGACTTGCGTTCAGCTCACAAAAAACGAGTTGAAAAATGGAGCTCAGGGGCACAGCAATTCACAAACTGGCAGAGTAATCAAGGCCAACTATCGTCCAAAAATCTGTTGAGGGAAGGCAACGAGGCGGACTTGAAAGCGAGGCAGAATAGCAGGAAACAGATTTCAAGAGGTACGTTGGAATCGCCTGTAAAGCACAGGAAGAGGGGCACAACTTCGACAATGATGCACTTGGCCAAAAAGGGCGTATGCGTTTTCTCCTGAATATATTCAGGAGAAAACGCATACGCCCTTTTTGGCCAAGCAAGCAAGCGGGCAATGCAAATCTGCACTACAAAGAAGTATCACTTCCCACAGGTCAAAAGGGACATCCACAAAATGTGTAAAAACCGGAAAGGCAAGACAGGCCCTGGAGAACAGGGAGCCTTGTTATGCTGATGGGCGGGATGTAAGTTGCCAACTGCCTCACTGGAGGAGTGCATTGTGTTCCCTAAAACAAGTAAACAACAGAGCTACAGAGCCAAGGGCAATTCCAGTCTAGGGAATATACCTTGGGAAAACTGAAAATCCATAAGACAGAGCCACCCACAAATTGAGGGCTGCACTGCTTACAGGAACCTCAACCTGGGTACACCTGAAATATCCCAGGAAATATAAAAATGGTTCCAAACATTGTGGAACTTACGTACGATGGAATATCCCTCAGCCACGAAATCAATGTCATAAGACCAGTAGCAGCAAAATGAGTGGATTCAGGTACGATGATTCTAAGTGAAAGAAGTCACACAGGAAAAGAAACTTATCATAAGATATCACTTAGGAAGATCCTGTAAACATGGCTACACATGAACTGAGTTAGGCAAGAGAACAGAGTCTCACATTTAGAAAACACTCTTATGCCTGCTTAAGGGGGAAGGAGAGGTGGGGTGATGCATCAAACCAGAGTTTGATATAAGCACAGGTACCGTTCCAAAAACCAACTATGGAATAGACAAGACCTACACCTTCCTCAGTGAAAGGGACTCAAAACCTCATATTTCCCGCAGAGGCATAGATCTGACTAGTAAGAATCTTAAAACCTATGTATTGATATGTCTCCATAAGGGAATCAAGTGTGTCTAGACTGGCATAAACAGGGCAGCGAGAATCAGCTCAAACCCACTCTAAAAAGGAATTTCAATAACAGAACAAAGAAACAGGAAAATTCTTTACAAATCCTTCAGGGTCTCTGATGCAACCTGGAATGACCCTATCTACAATGACAGCTGGATGTGGCATAAGGCTGGACACTTGGGACAGAGAGGATTGGTGAGATTGGGTGAGCAAATGCAGACCCTTTAAAGCAATAATGCATTGCACCCATTCCATGTGTTGCAGCTCTCCAGGTTGAAGGGAATATTACTACAGCTATAACATGTACGGGAAACCTAGAGAATGGACACACTGTGAATACAAAAGGTTTCTAAAACTCAACGAAGAGCCCCTCTCCTGGTGCTCCGGTTTGACTTTACAACTGCTTTCCTATCAATCTCCCAACTTGGAGAGACAGCCCCTTTAAGGTCCTGGTTCGCACAGGTTGCCAATTTGGCAGAGGATGAAAGGGAAGAGGGAGAACCAATGAGAGAGTAGCTGTTAGGCATTTGGATGGGCACATGTCACTCTAATTTATCGGCAGGAAGAAGAATTAACCAAAGTCTCAGCCACCCACCGGGAACCAGTATAGGTCCTGAACCAAAAGTTTGGACTTGCGTTCAGCTCACAAGAAACGAGTTGAAAAATGGAGCTCAGGGGCACAGCAATTCACAAACTGGCAGAGTAATCAAGGCCAACTATCGTCCAAAAATCTGTTGAGGGAAGGCAACGAGGCGGACTTGAAAGCGAGGCAGAATAGCAGGAAACAGATTTCAAGAGGTACGTTGGAATCGCCTGTAAAGCACAGGAAGAGGGGCACAACTTCGACAATGATGCACTTGGCCAAAAAGGGCGTATGCGTTTTCTCCTGAATATATTCAGGAGAAAACGCATACGCCCTTTTTGGCCAAGCAAGCAAGCGGGCAATGCAAATCTGCACTACAAAGAAGTATCGCTTCCCACCGGTCAAAAGGGACATCCACAAAATGTGTAAAAACCAGAAAGGCAAGACAGGCCCTGGAGAACAGGGAGCCTTGTTATGCTGATGGGCGGGATGTAAGTTGCCAACTGCCTCACTGGAGGAGTGCATTGTGTTCCCTAAAACAAGTAAACAACAGAGCTACAGAGCCAAGGGCACTTCCAGTCTAGGGAATATACCTTGGGAAAACTGAAAATCCATAAGACAGAGCCACCCCCAAATGGAGGGCTGCAGTGCTTACAAGAACCTCAACCTGGATACACCTGAAATATCCCAGGAAATATAAAAATGGTTCCAAACATTGTGGAACTTACGTACGATGGAATATCCCTCAGCCATGAAATCAATGTCATAAGACCAGTAGCAGCAAAATGAGTGGATTCAGGTACGATGATTCTAAGTGAAAGAAGTCACACAGGAAAAGAAACTTATCATAAGATATCACTTAGGAAGATCCTGTAAACATGGCTACACATGAACTGAGTTAGGCAAGAGAACAGAGTCTCACATTTAGAAAACACTCTTATGCCTGCTTAAGGGGGAAGGAGAGGTGGGGTGATGCATCAAACCAGAGTTTGATATAAGCACAGGTACCGTTCCAAAAACCAACTATGGAATAGACAAGACCTACACCTTCCTCAGTGAAAGGGACTCAAAACCCCATATTTCCCGCAGAGGAATAGATCTGACTAGTAAGAATCTTAAAACCTATGTATTGATATGTCTCCGTAAGGGAATCAAGTGTGTCTAGACTGGCATAAACAGGGCAGCGAGAATCAGCTCAAACCCACTCTAAAAAGGAATTTCAAAAACAGAACAAAGAAACAGGGAAATTCTTTACAATTCATTCAGGGTCTCTGATGCAACCTGGAATGAACCTATCTACAATGACAGCTGGATGTGGCATAAGGCTGGACACTTGGGACTGAGAGGATTGGTGAGATTGGGTGAGCAAATGCAGACCCTTTAAAGCAATAATGCATTGCACCCATTCCATGTGTTGCAGCTCTCCAGGTTGAAGGGAATATTACTACAGCTATAACATGTACGGGAAACCTAGAGAATGGACACACTGTGAATACAAAAGGTTTCTAAAACTCAACGAAGAGCCCCTCTCCTGGTGCTCCGGTTTGACTTTACAACTGCTTTCCTATCAATCTCCCAACTTGGAGAGACAGCCCCTTTAAGGTCCTGGTTCGCACAGGTTGCCAATTTGGCAGAGGATGAAAGGGAAGAGGGAGAACCAATGAGAGAGTAGCTGTTAGGCATTTGGATGGGCACATGTCACTCTAATTTATCGGCAGGAAGAAGAATTAACCAAAGTCTCAGCCACCCACCGGGAACCAGTATAGGTCCTGAACCAAAAGTTTGGACTTGCGTTCAGCTCACAAGAAACGAGTTGAAAAATGGAGCTCAGGGGCACAGCAATTCACAAACTGGCAGAGTAATCAAGGCCAACTATCGTCCAAAAATCTGTTGAGGGAAGGCAACGAGGCGGACTTGAAAGCGAGGCAGAATAGCAGGAAACAGATTTCAAGAGGTACGTTGGAATCGCCTGTAAAGCACAGGAAGAGGGGCACAACTTCGACAATGATGCACTTGGCCAAAAAGGGCGTATGCGTTTTCTCCTGAATATATTCAGGAGAAAACGCATACGCCCTTTTTGGCCAAGCAAGCAAGCGGGCAATGCAAATCTGCACTACAAAGAAGTATCGCTTCCCACCGGTCAAAAGGGACATCCACAAAATGTGTAAAAACCAGAAAGGCAAGACAGGCCCTGGAGAACAGGGAGCCTTGTTATGCTGATGGGCGGGATGTAAGTTGCCAACTGCCTCACTGGAGGAGTGCATTGTGTTCCCTAAAACAAGTAAACAACAGAGCTACAGAGCCAAGGGCACTTCCAGTCTAGGGAATATACCTTGGGAAAACTGAAAATCCATAAGACAGAGCCACCCCCAAATGGAGGGCTGCAGTGCTTACAAGAACCTCAACCTGGATACACCTGAAATATCCCAGGAAATATAAAAATGGTTCCAAACATTGTGGAACTTACGTACGATGGAATATCCCTCAGCCATGAAATCAATGTCATAAGACCAGTAGCAGCAAAATGAGTGGATTCAGGTACGATGATTCTAAGTGAAAGAAGTCACACAGGAAAAGAAACTTATCATAAGATATCACTTAGGAAGATCCTGTAAACATGGCTACACATGAACTGAGTTAGGCAAGAGAACAGAGTCTCACATTTAGAAAACACTCTTATGCCTGCTTAAGGGGGAAGGAGAGGTGGGGTGATGCATCAAACCAGAGTTTGATATAAGCACAGGTACCGTTCCAAAAACCAACTATGGAATAGACAAGACCTACACCTTCCTCAGTGAAAGGGACTCAAAACCCCATATTTCCCGCAGAGGAATAGATCTGACTAGTAAGAATCTTAAAACCTATGTATTGATATGTCTCCGTAAGGGAATCAAGTGTGTCTAGACTGGCATAAACAGGGCAGCGAGAATCAGCTCAAACCCACTCTAAAAAGGAATTTCAAAAACAGAACAAAGAAACAGGGAAATTCTTTACAATTCATTCAGGGTCTCTGATGCAACCTGGAATGAACCTATCTACAATGACAGCTGGATGTGGCATAAGGCTGGACACTTGGGACTGAGAGGATTGGAGAGATTGGGTGAGCAAATGCAGACCCTTTAAAGCAATAATGCATTGCACCCATTCCATGTGTTGCAGCTCTCCATGTTGAAGGGAATATTACTACAGCTATAACATGTACGGGAAACCTAGAGAATGGACACACTGTGAATACAAAAGGTTTCTAAAACTCAACGAAGAGCCCCTCTCCTGGTGCTCCGGTTTGACTTTCCAACTGCTTTCCTATCAATCTCCCAACTTGCAGAGACAGCCCCTTTAAGGTCCTGGTTCGCACAGGTTGCCAATTTGGCAGAGGATGAAAGGGAAGAGGGAGAACCAATGAGAGAGTAGCTGTTAGGCATTTGGATGGGCACATGTCACTCTAATTTCCCGGCAGGAAGAAGAATTAACCAAAGTCTCAGCCACCCACCGGGAACCAGTATAGGTCCTGAACCAAAAGTTTGGACTTGCGTTCAGCTCACAAGAAACGAGTTGAAAAATGGAGCTCAGGGGCATAGCAATTCACAAACTGGCCGAGTAATCAAGGCCAACTATCGTCCAAAAATCTGTTGAGGGAAGGCAACGAGGCGGACTTGAAAGCGAGGCAGAATAGCAGGAAACAGATTTCAAGAGGTACGTTGGAATCGCCTGTAAAGCACAGGAAGAGGGGCACAACTTCGACAATGATGCACTTGGCCAAAAAGGGCGTATGCGTTTTCTCCTGAATATATTCAGGAGAAAACGCATACGCCCTTTTTGGCCAAGCAAGCAAGCGGGCAATGCAAATCTGCACTACAAAGAAGTATCACTTCCCACCGGTCAAAAGGGACATCCACAAAATGTGTAAAAACCAGAAAGGCAAGACAGGCCCTGGAGAACAGGGAGCCTTGTTATGCTGATGGGCCGGATGTAAGTTGCCAACTGCCTCACTGGAGGAGTGCATTGTGTTCCCTAAAACAAGTAAACAACAGAGCTACAGAGCCAAGGGCACTTCCAGTCTAGGGAATATACCTTGGGAAAACTGAAAATCCATAAGACAGAGCCACCCCCAAATTGAGGGCTGCACTGCCTACAGGAACCTCAACCTGGGTACACCTGAAATATCCCAGGAAATATAAAAATGGTTCCAAACATTGTGGAACTTACGTACGATGGAATATCCCTCAGCCACGAAATCAATGTCATAAGACCAGTAGCAGCAAAATGAGTGGATTCAGGTACGATGATTCTAAGTGAAAGAAGTCACACAGGAAAAGAAACTTATCATAAGATATCACTTAGGAAGATCCTGTAAACATGGCTACACATGAACTGAGTTAGGCAAGAGAACAGAGTCTCACATTTAGAAAACACTCTTATGCCTGCTTAAGGGGGAAGGAGAGGTGGGGTGATGCATCAAACCAGAGTTTGATATAAGCACAGGTACCGTTCCAAAAACCAACTATGGTATAGACAAGACCTACACCTTCCTCACTGAAAGGGTCTCAAAACCCCATATTTCCCACAGAGGAATAGATCTGACTAGTAAGAATCTTAAAACCTATGTATTGATATGTCTCCGTAAGGGAATCAAGTGTGTCTAGACTGGCATAAACAGGGCAGCGAGAATCAGCTCAAACCCACTCTAAAAAGGAATTTCAATAACAGAACAAAGAAACAGGGAAATTCTTTACAAATCCTTCAGGGTCTCTGATGCAACCTGGAATGACCCTATCTACAATGACAGCTGGATGTGGCATAAGGCTGGACACTTGGGACAGAGAGGATTGGTGAGATTGGGTGAGCAAATGCAGACCCTTTAAAGCAATAATGCATGGCACCCATTCCATGGGTCCCAGCTCTCCAGGTTGAAGGGAATATTACTACAGCTATAACATGTACGGGAAACCTAGAGAATGGACACACTGTGAATACGAAAGGTTTCTAAAACTCAACGAAGAGCCCCTCTCCTGGTGCTCCGGTTTGACTTTCCAACTGCTTTCCTATCAATCTCCCAACTTGGAGAGACAGCCCCTTTAAGCTCCTGGTTCACACAGGTTGCCAACTTGGCAGAGGATGAAAGGGAAGAGGGAGAACCAATGAGAGAGTAGCTGTTAGGCATTTGGATGGGCACATGTCACTCTAATTTCCCGGCAGGAAGAAGAATTAACCAAAGTCTCAGCCACCCACCGGGAACCAGTATAGGTCCTGAACCAAAAGTTTGGACTTGCGTTCAGCTCACAAAAAACGAGTTGAAAAATGGAGCTCAGGGGCACAGCAATTCACAAACTGGCAGAGTAATCAAGGCCAACTATCGTCCAAAAATCTGTTGAGGGAAGGCAACGAGGCGGACTTGAAAGCGAGGCAGAATAGCAGGAAACAGATTTCAAGAGGTACGTTGGAATCGCCTGTAAAGCACAGGAAGAGGGGCACAACTTCGACAATGATGCACTTGGCCAAAAAGGGCGTATGCGTTTTCTCCTGAATATATTCAGGAGAAAACGCATACGCCCTTTTTGGCCAAGCAAGCAAGCGGGCAATGCAAATCTGCACTACAAAGAAGTATCACTTCCCACAGGTCAAAAGGGACATCCACAAAATGTGTAAAAACCGGAAAGGCAAGACAGGCCCTGGAGAACAGGGAGCCTTGTTATGCTGATGGGCGGGATGTAAGTTGCCAACTGCCTCACTGGAGGAGTGCATTGTGTTCCCTAAAACAAGTAAACAACAGAGCTACAGAGCCAAGGGCAATTCCAGTCTAGGGAATATACCTTGGGAAAACTGAAAATCCATAAGACAGAGCCACCCACAAATTGAGGGCTGCACTGCTTACAGGAACCTCAACCTGGGTACACCTGAAATATCCCAGGAAATATAAAAATGGTTCCAAACATTGTGGAACTTACGTACGATGGAATATCCCTCAGCCACGAAATCAATGTCATAAGACCAGTAGCAGCAAAATGAGTGGATTCAGGTACGATGATTCTAAGTGAAAGAAGTCACACAGGAAAAGAAACTTATCATAAGATATCACTTAGGAAGATCCTGTAAACATGGCTACACATGAACTGAGTTAGGCAAGAGAACAGAGTCTCACATTTAGAAAACACTCTTATGCCTGCTTAAGGGGGAAGGAGAGGTGGGGTGATGCATCAAACCAGAGTTTGATATAAGCACAGGTACCGTTCCAAAAACCAACTATGGAATAGACAAGACCTACACCTTCCTCAGTGAAAGGGACTCAAAACCTCATATTTCCCGCAGAGGCATAGATCTGACTAGTAAGAATCTTAAAACCTATGTATTGATATGTCTCCGTAAGGGAATCAAGTGTGTCTAGACTGGCATAAACAGGGCAGCGAGAATCAGCTCAAACCCACTCTAAAAAGGAATTTCAATAACAGAACAAAGAAACAGGAAAATTCTTTACAAATCCTTCAGGGTCTCTGATGCAACCTGGAATGACCCTATCTACAATGACAGCTGGATGTGGCATAAGGCTGGACACTTGGGACAGAGAGGATTGGTGAGATTGGGTGAGCAAATGCAGACCCTTTAAAGCAATAATGCATTGCACCCATTCCATGTGTTGCAGCTCTCCAGGTTGAAGGGAATATTACTACAGCTATAACATGTACGGGAAACCTAGAGAATGGACACACTGTGAATACAAAAGGTTTCTAAAACTCAACGAAGAGCCCCTCTCCTGGTGCTCCGGTTTGACTTTACAACTGCTTTCCTATCAATCTCCCAACTTGGAGAGACAGCCCCTTTAAGGTCCTGGTTCGCACAGGTTGCCAATTTGGCAGAGGATGAAAGGGAAGAGGGAGAACCAATGAGAGAGTAGCTGTTAGGCATTTGGATGGGCACATGTCACTCTAATTTATCGGCAGGAAGAAGAATTAACCAAAGTCTCAGCCACCCACCGGGAACCAGTATAGTTCCTGATCCAAAAGTTTGGACTTGCGTTCAGCTCACAAAAAACGAGTTGAAAAATGGAGCTCAGGGGCACAGCAATTCACAAACTGGCAGAGTAATCAAGGCCAACTATCGTCCAAAAATCTGTTGAGGGAAGGCAACGAGGCGGACTTGAAAGCGAGGCAGAATAGCAGGAAACAGATTTCAAGAGGTACGTTGGAATCGCCTGTAAAGCACAGGAAGAGGGGCACAACTTCGACAATGATGCACTTGGCCAAAAAGGGCGTATGCGTTTTCTCCTGAATATATTCAGGAGAAAACGCATACGCCCTTTTTGGCCAAGCAAGCAAGCGGGCAATGCAAATCTGCACTACAAAGAAGTATCACTTCCCACCGGTCAAAAGGGACATCCACAAAATGTGTAAAAACCAGAAAGGCAAGACAGGCCCTGGAGAACAGGGAGCCTTGTTATGCTGATGGGCGGGATGTAAGTTGCCAACTGCCTCACTGGAGGAGTGCATTGTGTTCCCTAAAACAAGTAAACAACAGAGCTACAGAGCCAAGGGCACTTCCAGTCTAGGGAATATACCTTGGGAAAACTGAAAATCCATAAGACAGAGCCACCCACAAATTGAGGGCTGCACTGCTTACAGGAACCTCCACCTGGGTACACCTGAAATATCCCAGGAAATATAAAAATGGTTCCAAACATTGTGGAACTTACGTACGATGGAATATCCCTCAGCCACGAAATCAATGTCATAAGACCAGTAGCAGCAAAATGAGTGGATTCAGGTACGATGATTCTAAGTGAAAGAAGTCACACAGGAAAAGAAACTTATCATAAGATATCACTTAGGAAGATCCTGTAAACATGGTTACACATGAACTGAGTTAGGCAAGAGAACAGAGTCTCACATTTAGAAAACACTCTTATGCCTGCTTAAGGGGGAAGGAGAGGTGGGGTGATGCATCAAACCAGAGTTTGATATAAGCACAGGTACCGTTCCAAAAACCAACTATGGAATAGACAAGACCTACACCTTCCTCACTGAAAGGGTCTCAAAACCCCATATTTCCCGCAGAGGAATAGATCTGACTAGTAAGAATCTTAAAACCTATGTATTGATATGTCTCCGTAAGGGAATCAAGTGTGTCTAGACTGGCATAAACAGGGCAGCGAGAATCAGCTCAAACCCACTCTAAAAAGGAATTTCAATAACAGAACAAAGAAACAGGGAAATTCTTTACAAATCCTTCAGGGTCTCTGATGCAACCTGGAATGACCCTATCTACAATGGCAGCTGGATGTGGCATAAGGCTGGACACTTGGGACAGAGAGGATTTGTGAGATTGGGTGAGCAAATGCAGACCCTTTAAAGCAATAATGCATGGCACCCATTCCATGGGTCCCAGCTCTCCAGGTTGAAGGGAATATTACTACAGCTATAACATGTACGGGAAACCTAGAGAATGGACACACTGTGAATACGAAGGTTTCTAAAACTCAACGAAGAGCCCCTCTCCTCGTGCTCAGGTTTGACTTTCCAACTGCTTTCCTATCAATCTCCCAACTTGGAGAGACAGCCCCTTTAAGCTCCTGGTTCTCACAGGTTGCCAATTTGGCAGAGGATGAAAGGGAAGAGGGAGAACCAATGAGAGAGTAGCTGTTAGGCATTTGGATGGGCACATGTCACTCTAATTTCCCGGCAGGAAGAAGAATTAACCAAAGTCTCAGCCACCCACTGGGAACCAGTATAGGTCCTGAACCAAAAGTTTGGACTTGCGTTCAGCTCACAAGAAACGAGTTGAAAAATGGAGCTCAGGGGCACAGCAATTCACAAACTGGCAGAGTAATCAAGGCCAACTATCGTCCAAAAATCTGTTGAGGGAAGGCAACGAGGCGGACTTGAAAGCGAGGCAGAATAGCAGGAAACAGATTTCAAGAGGTACGTTGGAATCGCCTGTAAAGCACAGGAAGAGGGGCACAACTTCGACAATGATGCACTTGGCCAAAAAGGGCGTATGCGTTTTCTCCTGAATATATTCAGGAGAAAACGCATACACCCTTTTTGGCCAAGCAAGCAAGCGGGCAATGCAAATCTGCACTACAAAGAAGTATCACTTCCCACCGGTCAAAAGGGACATCCACAAAATGTGTAAAAACCAGAAAGGCAAGACAGGCCCTGGAGAACAGGGAGCCTTGTTATGCTGATGGGCGGGATGTAAGTTGCCAACTGCCTCACTGGAGGAGTGCATTGTGTTCCCTAAAACAAGTAAACAACAGAGCTACAGAGCCAAGGGCAATTCCAGTCTAGGGAATATACCTTGGGAAAACTGAAAATCCATAAGACAGAGCCACCCCCAAATTGAGGGCTGCACTGCTTACAGGAACCTCCACCTGGGTACACCTGAAATATCCCAGGAAATATAAAAATGGTTCCAAACATTGTGGAACTTACGTACGATGGAATATCCCTCAGCCACGAAATCAATGTCATAAGACCAGTAGCAGCAAAATGAGTGGATTCAGGTACGATGATTCTAAGTGAAAGAAGTCACACAGGAAAAGAAACTTATCATAAGATATCACTTAGGAAGATCCTGTAAACATGGCTACACATGAACTGAGTTAGGCAAGAGAACAGAGTCTCACATTTAGAAAACACTCTTATGCCTGCTTAAGGGGGAAGGAGAGGTGGGGTGATGCATCAAACCAGAGTTTGATATAAGCACAGGTACCGTTCCAAAAACCAACTATGGAATAGACAAGACCTACACCTTCCTCAGTGAAAGGGACTCAAAACCCCATATTTCCCGCAGAGGAATAGATCTGACTAGTAAGAATCTTAAAATCTATGTATTGATATGTCTCCATAAGGGAATCAAGTGTGTCTAGACTGGCATAAACAGGGCAGCGAGAATCAGCTCAAACCCACTCTAAAAAGGAATTTCAAAAACAGAACAAAGAAACAGGGAAATTCTTTACAATTCCTTCAGGGACTCTGATGCAACCTGGAATGACCCTATCTACAATGACAGCTGGATGTGGCATAAGGCTGGACACTTGGGACAGAGAGGATTGGTGAGATTGGGTGAGCAACTGCAGACCCTTTAAAGCAATAATGCATAGCACCCATTCCATGGGTCGCAGCTCTCCAGGTTGAAGGGAATATTACTACAGCTATAACATGTACGGGAAAACTAGAGAATGGACACACTGTGAATACGAAAGGTTTCTAAAACTCAACGAAGAGCCCCTCTCCTGGTGCTCCGGTTTGACTTTCCAACTGCTTTCCTATCAATCTCCCAACTTGGAGAGACAGCCACTTTAAGGTCCTGGTTCGCACAGGTTGCCAATTTGGCAGAGGATGAAAGGGAAGAGGGAGAACCAATGAGAGAGTAACTGTTAGGCATTTGGATGGGCACATGTCACTCTAATTTCCCGGCAGGAAGAAGAATTAACCAAAGTCTCAGCCACCCACCGGGAACCAGTATAGGTCCTGAACCAAAAGTTTGGACTTGCGTTCAGCTCACAAAAAACGAGTTGAAAAATGGAGCTCAGGGGCACAGCAATTCACAAACTGGCAGAGTAATCAAGGCCAACTATCGTCCAAAAATCTGTTGAGGGAAGGCAACGAGGCGGACTTGAAAGCGAGGCAGAATAGCAGGAAACAGATTTCAAGAGGTACGTTGGAATCGCCTGTAAAGCACAGGAAGAGGGGCACAACTTCGACAATGATGCACTTGGCCAAAAAGGGCGTATGCGTTTTCTCCTGAATATATTCAGGAGAAAACGCATACGCCCTTTTTGGCCAAGCAAGCAAGCGGGCAATGCAAATCTGCACTACAAAGAAGTATCACTTCCCACCGGTCAAAAGGGACATCCACAAAATGTGTAAAAACCAGAAAGGCAAGACAGGCCCTGGAGAACAGGGAGCCTTGTTATGCTGATGGGCGGGATGTAAGTTGCCAACTGCCTCACTGGAGGAGTGCATTGTGTTCCCTAAAACAAGTAAACAACAGAGCTACAGAGCCAAGGGCACTTCCAGTCTAGGGAATATACCTTGGGAAAACTGAAAATCCATAAGACAGAGCCACCCCCAAATTGAGGGCTGCAGTGCTTACAAGAACCTCAACCTGGATACACCTGAAATATCCCAGGAAATATAAAAATGGTTCCAAACATTGTGGAACTTACGTACGATGGAATATCCCTCAGCCACGAAATCAATGTCATAAGACCAGTAGCAGCAAAATGAGTGGATTCAGGTACGATGATTCTAAGTGAAAGAAGTCACACAGGAAAAGAAACTTATCATAAGATATCACTTAGGAAGATCCTGTAAACATGGCTACACATGAACTGAGTTAGGCAAGAGAACAGAGTCTCACATTTAGAAAACACTCTTATGCCTGCTTAAGGGGGAAGGAGAGGTGGGGTGATGCATCAAACAGAGTTTGATATAAGCACAGGTACCGTTCCAAAAACCAACTATGGAATAGACAAGACCTACACCTTCCTCAGTGAAAGGGACTCAAAACCCCATATTTCCCGCAGAGGAATAGATCTGACTAGTAAGAATCTTAAAACCTATGTATTGATATGTCTCCGTAAGGGAATCAAGTGTGTCTAGACTGGCATAAACAGGGCAGCGAGAATCAGCTCAAACCCACTCTAAAAAGGAATTTCAAAAACAGAACAAAGAAACAGGGAAATTCTTTACAATTCATTCAGGGTCTCTGATGCAACCTGGAATGACCCTATCTACAATGACAGCTGGATGTGGCATAAGGCTGGACACTTGGGACTGAGAGGATTGGAGAGATTGGGTGAGCAACTGCAGACCCTTTAAAGCAATAATGCATTGCACCCATTCCATGTGTTGCAGCTCTCCAGGTTGAAGGGAATATTACTACAGCTATAACATGTACGGGAAACCTAGAGAATGGACACACTGTGAATACAAAAGGTTTCTAAAACTCAACGAAGAGCCCCTCTCCTGGTGCTCCGGTTTGACTTTACAACTGCTTTCCTATCAATCTCCCAACTTGGAGAGACAGCCCCTTTAAGGTCCTGGTTCGCACAGGTTGCCAATTTGGCAGAGGATGAAAGGGAAGAGGGAGAACCAATGAGAGCGTAGCTGTTAGGCATTTGGATGGGCACATGTCACTCTAATTTCCCGGCAGGAAGAAGAATTAACCAAAGTCTCAGCCACCCACCGGGAACCAGTATAGGTCCTGATCCAAAAGTTTGGACTTGCGTTCAGCTCACAAAAAACGAGTTGAAAAATGGAGCTCAGGGGCACAGCAATTCACAAACTGGCAGAGTAATCAAGGCCAACTATCGTCCAAAAATCTGTTGAGGGAAGGCAACGAGGCGGACTTGAAAGCGAGGCAGAATAGCAGGAAACAGATTTCAAGAGGTACGTTGGAATCGCCTGTAAAGCACAGGAAGAGGGGCACAACTTCGACAATGATGCACTTGGCCAAAAAGGGCGTATGCGTTTTCTCCTGAATATATTCAGGAGAAAACGCATACGCCCTTTTTGGCCAAGCAAGCAAGCGGGCAATGCAAATCTGCACTACAAAGAAGTATCACTTCCCACCGGTCAAAAGGGACATCCACAAAATGTGTAAAAACCAGAAAGGCAAGACAGGCCCTGGAGAACAGGGAGCCTTGTTATGCTGATGGGCGGGATGTAAGTTGCCAACTGCCTCACTGGAGGAGTGCATTGTGTTCCCTAAAACAAGTAAACAACAGAGCTACAGAGCCAAGGGCACTTCCAGTCTAGGGAATATACCTTGGGAAAACTGAAAATCCATAAGACAGAGCCACCCACAAATTGAGGGCTGCACTGCTTACAGGAACCTCAACCTGGGTACACCTGAAATATCCCAGGAAATATAAAAATGGTTCCAAACATTGTGGAACTTACGTACGATGGAATATCCCTCAGCCACGAAATCAATGTCATAAGACCAGTAGCAGCAAAATGAGTGGATTCAGGTACGATGATTCTAAGTGAAAGAAGTCACACAGGAAAAGAAACTTATCATAAGATATCACTTAGGAAGATCCTGTAAACATGGCTACACATGAACTGAGTTAGGCAA
Organism: Mesoplodon mirus; assembly: GCF_964341445.2. Taxonomy (NCBI): domain Eukaryota; kingdom Metazoa; phylum Chordata; class Mammalia; order Artiodactyla; family Ziphiidae; genus Mesoplodon; species Mesoplodon mirus. The sequence goes on along the minus strand of NW_028295523.1, from coordinate 292,162 downwards.
GAGAACAGAGTCTCACATTTAGAAAACACTCTTATGCCTGCTTAAGGGGGAAGGAGAGGTGGGGTGATGCATCAAACCAGAGTTTGATATAAGCACAGGTACCGTTCCAAAAACCAACTATGGAATAGACAAGACCTACACCTTCCTCAGTGAAAGGGACTCAAAACCTCATATTTCCCGCAGAGGCATAGATCTGACTAGTAAGAATCTTAAAACCTATGTATTGATATGTCTCCATAAGGGAATCAAGTGTGTCTAGACTGGCATAAACAGGGCAGCGAGAATCAGCTCAAACCCACTCTAAAAAGGAATTTCAATAACAGAACAAAGAAACAGGAAAATTCTTTACAAATCCTTCAGGGTCTCTGATGCAACCTGGAATGACCCTATCTACAATGACAGCTGGATGTGGCATAAGGCTGGACACTTGGGACAGAGAGGATTGGTGAGATTGGGTGAGCAAATGCAGACCCTTTAAAGCAATAATGCATTGCACCCATTCCATGTGTTGCAGCTCTCCAGGTTGAAGGGAATATTACTACAGCTATAACATGTACGGGAAACCTAGAGAATGGACACACTGTGAATACAAAAGGTTTCTAAAACTCAACGAAGAGCCCCTCTCCTGGTGCTCCGGTTTGACTTTACAACTGCTTTCCTATCAATCTCCCAACTTGGAGAGACAGCCCCTTTAAGGTCCTGGTTCGCACAGGTTGCCAATTTGGCAGAGGATGAAAGGGAAGAGGGAGAACCAATGAGAGAGTAGCTGTTAGGCATTTGGATGGGCACATGTCACTCTAATTTATCGGCAGGAAGAAGAATTAACCAAAGTCTCAGCCACCCACCGGGAACCAGTATAGTTCCTGATCCAAAAGTTTGGACTTGCGTTCAGCTCACAAAAAACGAGTTGAAAAATGGAGCTCAGGGGCACAGCAATTCACAAACTGGCAGAGTAATCAAGGCCAACTATCGTCCAAAAATCTGTTGAGGGAAGGCAACGAGGCGGACTTGAAAGCGAGGCAGAATAGCAGGAAACAGATTTCAAGAGGTACGTTGGAATCGCCTGTAAAGCACAGGAAGAGGGGCACAACTTCGACAATGATGCACTTGGCCAAAAAGGGCGTATGCGTTTTCTCCTGAATATATTCAGGAGAAAACGCATACGCCCTTTTTGGCCAAGCAAGCAAGCGGGCAATGCAAATCTGCACTACAAAGAAGTATCACTTCCCACCGGTCAAAAGGGACATCCACAAAATGTGTAAAAACCAGAAAGGCAAGACAGGCCCTGGAGAACAGGGAGCCTTGTTATGCTGATGGGCGGGATGTAAGTTGCCAACTGCCTCACTGGAGGAGTGCATTGTGTTCCCTAAAACAAGTAAACAACAGAGCTACAGAGCCAAGGGCACTTCCAGTCTAGGGAATATACCTTGGGAAAACTGAAAATCCATAAGACAGAGCCACCCACAAATTGAGGGCTGCACTGCTTACAGGAACCTCCACCTGGGTACACCTGAAATATCCCAGGAAATATAAAAATGGTTCCAAACATTGTGGAACTTACGTACGATGGAATATCCCTCAGCCACGAAATCAATGTCATAAGACCAGTAGCAGCAAAATGAGTGGATTCAGGTACGATGATTCTAAGTGAAAGAAGTCACACAGGAAAAGAAACTTATCATAAGATATCACTTAGGAAGATCCTGTAAACATGGTTACACATGAACTGAGTTAGGCAAGAGAACAGAGTCTCACATTTAGAAAACACTCTTATGCCTGCTTAAGGGGGAAGGAGAGGTGGGGTGATGCATCAAACCAGAGTTTGATATAAGCACAGGTACCGTTCCAAAAACCAACTATGGAATAGACAAGACCTACACCTTCCTCACTGAAAGGGTCTCAAAACCCCATATTTCCCGCAGAGGAATAGATCTGACTAGTAAGAATCTTAAAACCTATGTATTGATATGTCTCCGTAAGGGAATCAAGTGTGTCTAGACTGGCATAAACAGGGCAGCGAGAATCAGCTCAAACCCACTCTAAAAAGGAATTTCAATAACAGAACAAAGAAACAGGGAAATTCTTTACAAATCCTTCAGGGTCTCTGATGCAACCTGGAATGACCCTATCTACAATGGCAGCTGGATGTGGCATAAGGCTGGACACTTGGGACAGAGAGGATTTGTGAGATTGGGTGAGCAAATGCAGACCCTTTAAAGCAATAATGCATGGCACCCATTCCATGGGTCCCAGCTCTCCAGGTTGAAGGGAATATTACTACAGCTATAACATGTACGGGAAACCTAGAGAATGGACACACTGTGAATACGAAGGTTTCTAAAACTCAACGAAGAGCCCCTCTCCTCGTGCTCAGGTTTGACTTTCCAACTGCTTTCCTATCAATCTCCCAACTTGGAGAGACAGCCCCTTTAAGCTCCTGGTTCTCACAGGTTGCCAATTTGGCAGAGGATGAAAGGGAAGAGGGAGAACCAATGAGAGAGTAGCTGTTAGGCATTTGGATGGGCACATGTCACTCTAATTTCCCGGCAGGAAGAAGAATTAACCAAAGTCTCAGCCACCCACTGGGAACCAGTATAGGTCCTGAACCAAAAGTTTGGACTTGCGTTCAGCTCACAAGAAACGAGTTGAAAAATGGAGCTCAGGGGCACAGCAATTCACAAACTGGCAGAGTAATCAAGGCCAACTATCGTCCAAAAATCTGTTGAGGGAAGGCAACGAGGCGGACTTGAAAGCGAGGCAGAATAGCAGGAAACAGATTTCAAGAGGTACGTTGGAATCGCCTGTAAAGCACAGGAAGAGGGGCACAACTTCGACAATGATGCACTTGGCCAAAAAGGGCGTATGCGTTTTCTCCTGAATATATTCAGGAGAAAACGCATACACCCTTTTTGGCCAAGCAAGCAAGCGGGCAATGCAAATCTGCACTACAAAGAAGTATCACTTCCCACCGGTCAAAAGGGACATCCACAAAATGTGTAAAAACCAGAAAGGCAAGACAGGCCCTGGAGAACAGGGAGCCTTGTTATGCTGATGGGCGGGATGTAAGTTGCCAACTGCCTCACTGGAGGAGTGCATTGTGTTCCCTAAAACAAGTAAACAACAGAGCTACAGAGCCAAGGGCAATTCCAGTCTAGGGAATATACCTTGGGAAAACTGAAAATCCATAAGACAGAGCCACCCCCAAATTGAGGGCTGCACTGCTTACAGGAACCTCCACCTGGGTACACCTGAAATATCCCAGGAAATATAAAAATGGTTCCAAACATTGTGGAACTTACGTACGATGGAATATCCCTCAGCCACGAAATCAATGTCATAAGACCAGTAGCAGCAAAATGAGTGGATTCAGGTACGATGATTCTAAGTGAAAGAAGTCACACAGGAAAAGAAACTTATCATAAGATATCACTTAGGAAGATCCTGTAAACATGGCTACACATGAACTGAGTTAGGCAAGAGAACAGAGTCTCACATTTAGAAAACACTCTTATGCCTGCTTAAGGGGGAAGGAGAGGTGGGGTGATGCATCAAACCAGAGTTTGATATAAGCACAGGTACCGTTCCAAAAACCAACTATGGAATAGACAAGACCTACACCTTCCTCAGTGAAAGGGACTCAAAACCCCATATTTCCCGCAGAGGAATAGATCTGACTAGTAAGAATCTTAAAATCTATGTATTGATATGTCTCCATAAGGGAATCAAGTGTGTCTAGACTGGCATAAACAGGGCAGCGAGAATCAGCTCAAACCCACTCTAAAAAGGAATTTCAAAAACAGAACAAAGAAACAGGGAAATTCTTTACAATTCCTTCAGGGACTCTGATGCAACCTGGAATGACCCTATCTACAATGACAGCTGGATGTGGCATAAGGCTGGACACTTGGGACTGAGAGGATTGGTGAGATTGGGTGAGCAACTGCAGACCCTTTAAAGCAATAATGCATAGCACCCATTCCATGGGTCGCAGCTCTCCAGGTTGAAGGGAATATTACTACAGCTATAACATGTACGGGAAAACTAGAGAATGGACACACTGTGAATACGAAAGGTTTCTAAAACTCAACGAAGAGCCCCTCTCCTGGTGCTCCGGTTTGACTTTCCAACTGCTTTCCTATCAATCTCCCAACTTGGAGAGACAGCCACTTTAAGGTCCTGGTTCGCACAGGTTGCCAATTTGGCAGAGGATGAAAGGGAAGAGGGAGAACCAATGAGAGAGTAACTGTTAGGCATTTGGATGGGCACATGTCACTCTAATTTCCCGGCAGGAAGAAGAATTAACCAAAGTCTCAGCCACCCACCGGGAACCAGTATAGGTCCTGAACCAAAAGTTTGGACTTGCGTTCAGCTCACAAAAAACGAGTTGAAAAATGGAGCTCAGGGGCACAGCAATTCACAAACTGGCAGAGTAATCAAGGCCAACTATCGTCCAAAAATCTGTTGAGGGAAGGCAACGAGGCGGACTTGAAAGCGAGGCAGAATAGCAGGAAACAGATTTCAAGAGGTACGTTGGAATCGCCTGTAAAGCACAGGAAGAGGGGCACAACTTCGACAATGATGCACTTGGCCAAAAAGGGCGTATGCGTTTTCTCCTGAATATATTCAGGAGAAAACGCATACGCCCTTTTTGGCCAAGCAAGCAAGCGGGCAATGCAAATCTGCACTACAAAGAAGTATCACTTCCCACCGGTCAAAATGGACATCCACAAAATGTGTAAAAACCAGAAAGGCAAGACAGGCCCTGGAGAACAGGGAGCCTTGTTATGCTGATGGGCGGGATGTAAGTTGCCAACTGCCTCACTGGAGGAGTGCATTGTGTTCCCTAAAACAAGTAAACAACAGAGCTACAGAGCCAAGGGCACTTCCAGTCTAGGGAATATACCTTGGGAAAACTGAAAATCCATAAGACAGAGCCACCCCCAAATTGAGGGCTGCACTGCTTACAAGAACCTCAACCTGGGTACACCTGAAATATCCCAGGAAATATAAAAATGGTTCCAAACATTGTGGAACTTACGTACGATGGAATATCCCTCAGCCACGAAATCAATGTCATAAGACCAGTAGCAGCAAAATGAGTGGATTCAGGTACGATGATTCTAAGTGAAAGAAGTCACACAGGAAAAGAAACTTATCATAAGATATCACTTAGGAAGATCCTGTAAACATGGCTACACATGAACTGAGTTAGGCAAGAGAACAGAGTCTCACATTTAGAAAACACTCTTATGCCTGCTTAAGGGGGAAGGAGAGGTGGGGTGATGCATCAAACAGAGTTTGATATAAGCACAGGTACCGTTCCAAAAACCAACTATGGAATAGACAAGACCTACACCTTCCTCAGTGAAAGGGACTCAAAACCCCATATTTCCCGCAGAGGAATAGATCTGACTAGTAAGAATCTTAAAACCTATGTATTGATATGTCTCCGTAAGGGAATCAAGTGTGTCTAGACTGGCATAAACAGGGCAGCGAGAATCAGCTCAAACCCACTCTAAAAAGGAATTTCAAAAACAGAACAAAGAAACAGGGAAATTCTTTACAATTCATTCAGGGTCTCTGATGCAACCTGGAATGACCCTATCTACAATGACAGCTGGATGTGGCATAAGGCTGGACACTTGGGACTGAGAGGATTGGAGAGATTGGGTGAGCAACTGCAGACCCTTTAAAGCAATAATGCATTGCACCCATTCCATGTGTTGCAGCTCTCCAGGTTGAAGGGAATATTACTACAGCTATAACATGTACGGGAAACCTAGAGAATGGACACACTGTGAATACAAAAGGTTTCTAAAACTCAACGAAGAGCCCCTCTCCTGGTGCTCCGGTTTGACTTTACAACTGCTTTCCTATCAATCTCCCAACTTGGAGAGACAGCCCCTTTAAGGTCCTGGTTCGCACAGGTTGCCAATTTGGCAGAGGATGAAAGGGAAGAGGGAGAACCAATGAGAGCGTAGCTGTTAGGCATTTGGATGGGCACATGTCACTCTAATTTCCCGGCAGGAAGAAGAATTAACCAAAGTCTCAGCCACCCACCGGGAACCAGTATAGGTCCTGATCCAAAAGTTTGGACTTGCGTTCAGCTCACAAAAAACGAGTTGAAAAATGGAGCTCAGGGGCACAGCAATTCACAAACTGGCAGAGTAATCAAGGCCAACTATCGTCCAAAAATCTGTTGAGGGAAGGCAACGAGGCGGACTTGAAAGCGAGGCAGAATAGCAGGAAACAGATTTCAAGAGGTACGTTGGAATCGCCTGTAAAGCACAGGAAGAGGGGCACAACTTCGACAATGATGCACTTGGCCAAAAAGGGCGTATGCGTTTTCTCCTGAATATATTCAGGAGAAAACGCATACGCCCTTTTTGGCCAAGCAAGCAAGCGGGCAATGCAAATCTGCACTACAAAGAAGTATCACTTCCCACCGGTCAAAAGGGACATCCACAAAATGTGTAAAAACCAGAAAGGCAAGACAGGCCCTGGAGAACAGGGAGCCTTGTTATGCTGATGGGCGGGATGTAAGTTGCCAACTGCCTCACTGGAGGAGTGCATTGTGTTCCCTAAAACAAGTAAACAACAGAGCTACAGAGCCAAGGGCACTTCCAGTCTAGGGAATATACCTTGGGAAAACTGAAAATCCATAAGACAGAGCCACCCACAAATTGAGGGCTGCACTGCTTACAGGAACCTCAACCTGGGTACACCTGAAATATCCCAGGAAATATAAAAATGGTTCCAAACATTGTGGAACTTACGTACGATGGAATATCCCTCAGCCACGAAATCAATGTCATAAGACCAGTAGCAGCAAAATGAGTGGATTCAGGTACGATGATTCTAAGTGAAAGAAGTCACACAGGAAAAGAAACTTATCATAAGATATCACTTAGGAAGATCCTGTAAACATGGTTACACATGAACTGAGTTAGGCAAGAGAACAGAGTCTCACATTTAGAAAACACTCTTATGCCTGCTTAAGGGGGAAGGAGAGGTGGGGTGATGCATCAAACCAGAGTTTGATATAAGCACAGGTACCGTTCCAAAAACCAACTATGGAATAGACAAGACCTACACCTTCCTCAGTGAAAGGGTCTCAAAACCCCATATTTCCCGCAGAGGAATAGATCTGACTAGTAAGAATCTTAAAACCTATGTATTGATATGTCTCCGTAAGGGAATCAAGTGTGTCTAGACTGGCATAAACAGGGCAGCGAGAATCAGCTCAAACCCACTCTAAAAAGGAATTTCAAAAACAGAACAAAGAAACAGGGAAATTCTTTACAAATCCTTCAGGGTCTCTGATGCAACCTGGAATGACCCTATCTACAATGGCAGCTGGATGTGGCATAAGGCTGGACACTTGGGACAGAGAGGATTGGTGAGATTGGGTGAGCAAATGCAGACCCTTTAAAGCAATAATGCATGGCACCCATTCCATGGGTCCCAGCTCTCCAGGTTGAAGGGAATATTACTACAGCTATAACATGTACGGGAAACCTAGAGAATGGACACACTGTGAATACGAAGGTTTCTAAAACTCAACGAAGAGCCCCTCTCCTCGTGCTCAGGTTTGACTTTCCAACTGCTTTCCTATCAATCTCCCAACTTGGAGAGACAGCCCCTTTAAGCTCCTGGTTCGCACAGGTTGCCAATTTGGCAGAGGATGAAAGGGAAGAGGGAGAACCAATGAGAGAGTAGCTGTTAGGCATTTGGATGGGCACATGTCACTCTAATTTCCCGGCAGGAAGAAGAATTAACCAAAGTCTCAGCCACCCACTGGGAACCAGTATAGGTCCTGAACCAAAAGTTTGGACTTGCGTTCAGCTCACAAGAAACGAGTTGAAAAATGGAGCTCAGGGGCACAGCAATTCACAAACTGGCAGAGTAATCAAGGCCAACTATCGTCCAAAAATCTGTTGAGGGAAGGCAACGAGGCGGACTTGAAAGCGAGGCAGAATAGCAGGAAACAGATTTCAAGAGGTACGTTGGAATCGCCTGTAAAGCACAGGAAGAGGGGCACAACTTCGACAATGATGCACTTGGCCAAAAAGGGCGTATGCGTTTTCTCCTGAATATATTCAGGAGAAAACGCATACACCCTTTTTGGCCAAGCAAGCAAGCGGGCAATGCAAATCTGCACTACAAAGAAGTATCACTTCCCACCGGTCAAAAGGGACATCCACAAAATGTGTAAAAACCAGAAAGGCAAGACAGGCCCTGGAGAACAGGGAGCCTTGTTATGCTGATGGGCGGGATGTAAGTTGCCAACTGCCTCACTGGAGGAGTGCATTGTGTTCCCTAAAACAAGTAAACAACAGAGCTACAGAGCCAAGGGCAATTCCAGTCTAGGGAATATACCTAGGGAAAACTGAAAATCCATAAGACAGAGCCACCCCCAAATTGAGGGCTGCACTGCTTACAGGAACCTCAACCTGGGTACACCTGAAATATCCCAGGAAATATAAAAATGGTTCCAAACATTGTGGAACTTACGTACGATGGAATATCCCTCAGCCACGAAATCAATGTCATAAGACCAGTAGCAGCAAAATGAGTGGATTCAGGTACGATGATTCTAAGTGAAAGAAGTCACACAGGAAAAGAAACTTATCATAAGATATCACTTAGGAAGATCCTGTAAACATGGCTACACATGAACTGAGTTAGGCAAGAGAACAGAGTCTCACATTTAGAAAACACTCTTATGCCTGCTTAAGGGGGAAGGAGAGGTGGGGTGATGCATCAAACCAGAGTTTGATATAAGCACAGGTACCGTTCCAAAAACCAACTATGGAATAGACAAGACCTACACCTTCCTCAGTGAAAGGGACTCAAAACCCCATATTTCCCGCAGAGGAATAGATCTGACTAGTAAGAATCTTAAAATCTATGTATTGATATGTCTCCATAAGGGAATCAAGTGTGTCTAGACTGGCATAAACAGGGCAGCGAGAATCAGCTCAAACCCACTCTAAAAAGGAATTTCAAAAACAGAACAAAGAAACAGGGAAATTCTTTACAATTCCTTCAGGGACTCTGATGCAACCTGGAATGACCCTATCTACAATGACAGCTGGATGTGGCATAAGGCTGGACACTTGGGACTGAGAGGATTGGTGAGATTGGGTGAGCAACTGCAGACCCTTTAAAGCAATAATGCATAGCACCCATTCCATGGGTCGCAGCTCTCCAGGTTGAAGGGAATATTACTACAGCTATAACATGTACGGGAAAACTAGAGAATGGACACACTGTGAATACGAAAGGTTTCTAAAACTCAACGAAGAGCCCCTCTCCTGGTGCTCCGGTTTGACTTTCCAACTGCTTTCCTATCAATCTCCCAACTTGGAGAGACAGCCACTTTAAGGTCCTGGTTCGCACAGGTTGCCAATTTGGCAGAGGATGAAAGGGAAGAGGGAGAACCAATGAGAGAGTAACTGTTAGGCATTTGGATGGGCACATGTCACTCTAATTTCCCGGCAGGAAGAAGAATTAACCAAAGTCTCAGCCACCCACCGGGAACCAGTATAGGTCCTGAACCAAAAGTTTGGACTTGCGTTCAGCTCACAAAAAACGAGTTGAAAAATGGAGCTCAGGGGCACAGCAATTCACAAACTGGCAGAGTAATCAAGGCCAACTATCGTCCAAAAATCTGTTGAGGGAAGGCAACGAGGCGGACTTGAAAGCGAGGCAGAATAGCAGGAAACAGATTTCAAGAGGTACGTTGGAATCGCCTGTAAAGCACAGGAAGAGGGGCACAACTTCGACAATGATGCACTTGGCCAAAAAGGGCGTATGCGTTTTCTCCTGAATATATTCAGGAGAAAACGCATACGCCCTTTTTGGCCAAGCAAGCAAGCGGGCAATGCAAATCTGCACTACAAAGAAGTATCACTTCCCACCGGTCAAAATGGACATCCACAAAATGTGTAAAAACCAGAAAGGCAAGACAGGCCCTGGAGAACAGGGAGCCTTGTTATGCTGATGGGCGGGATGTAAGTTGCCAACTGCCTCACTGGAGGAGTGCATTGTGTTCCCTAAAACAAGTAAACAACAGAGCTACAGAGCCAAGGGCACTTCCAGTCTAGGGAATATACCTTGGGAAAACTGAAAATCCATAAGACAGAGCCACCCCCAAATTGAGGGCTGCAGTGCTTACAAGAACCTCAACCTGGATACACCTGAAATATCCCAGGAAATATAAAAATGGTTCCAAACATTGTGGAACTTACGTACGATGGAATATCCCTCAGCCACGAAATCAATGTCATAAGACCAGTAGCAGCAAAATGAGTGGATTCAGGTACGATGATTCTAAGTGAAAGAAGTCACACAGGAAAAGAAACTTATCATAAGATATCACTTAGGAAGATCCTGTAAACATGGCTACACATGAACTGAGTTAGGCAAGAGAACAGAGTCTCACATTTAGAAAACACTCTTATGCCTGCTTAAGGGGGAAGGAGAGGTGGGGTGATGCATCAAACAGAGTTTGATATAAGCACAGGTACCGTTCCAAAAACCAACTATGGAATAGACAAGACCTACACCTTCCTCAGTGAAAGGGACTCAAAACCCCATATTTCCCGCAGAGGAATAGATCTGACTAGTAAGAATCTTAAAACCTATGTATTGATATGTCTCCGTAAGGGAATCAAGTGTGTCTAGACTGGCATAAACAGGGCAGCGAGAATCAGCTCAAACCCACTCTAAAAAGGAATTTCAAAAACAGAACAAAGAAACAGGGAAATTCTTTACAATTCATTCAGGGTCTCTGATGCAACCTGGAATGACCCTATCTACAATGACAGCTGGATGTGGCATAAGGCTGGACACTTGGGACTGAGAGGATTGGAGAGATTGGGTGAGCAACTGCAGACCCTTTAAAGCAATAATGCATTGCACCCATTCCATGTGTTGCAGCTCTCCAGGTTGAAGGGAATATTACTACAGCTATAACATGTACGGGAAACCTAGAGAATGGACACACTGTGAATACAAAAGGTTTCTAAAACTCAACGAAGAGCCCCTCTCCTGGTGCTCCGGTTTGACTTTACAACTGCTTTCCTATCAATCTCCCAACTTGGAGAGACAGCCCCTTTAAGGTCCTGGTTCGCACAGGTTGCCAATTTGGCAGAGGATGAAAGGGAAGAGGGAGAACCAATGAGAGCGTAGCTGTTAGGCATTTGGATGGGCACATGTCACTCTAATTTCCCGGCAGGAAGAAGAATTAACCAAAGTCTCAGCCACCCACCGGGAACCAGTATAGGTCCTGATCCAAAAGTTTGGACTTGCGTTCAGCTCACAAAAAACGAGTTGAAAAATGGAGCTCAGGGGCACAGCAATTCACAAACTGGCAGAGTAATCAAGGCCAACTATCGTCCAAAAATCTGTTGAGGGAAGGCAACGAGGCGGACTTGAAAGCGAGGCAGAATAGCAGGAAACAGATTTCAAGAGGTACGTTGGAATCGCCTGTAAAGCACAGGAAGAGGGGCACAACTTCGACAATGATGCACTTGGCCAAAAAGGGCGTATGCGTTTTCTCCTGAATATATTCAGGAGAAAACGCATACGCCCTTTTTGGCCAAGCAAGCAAGCGGGCAATGCAAATCTGCACTACAAAGAAGTATCACTTCCCACCGGTCAAAAGGGACATCCACAAAATGTGTAAAAACCAGAAAGGCAAGACAGGCCCTGGAGAACAGGGAGCCTTGTTATGCTGATGGGCGGGATGTAAGTTGCCAACTGCCTCACTGGAGGAGTGCATTGTGTTCCCTAAAACAAGTAAACAACAGAGCTACAGAGCCAAGGGCACTTCCAGTCTAGGGAATATACCTTGGGAAAACTGAAAATCCATAAGACAGAGCCACCCACAAATTGAGGGCTGCACTGCTTACAGGAACCTCAACCTGGGTACACCTGAAATATCCCAGGAAATATAAAAATGGTTCCAAACATTGTGGAACTTACGTACGATGGAATATCCCTCAGCCACGAAATCAATGTCATAAGACCAGTAGCAGCAAAATGAGTGGATTCAGGTACGATGATTCTAAGTGAAAGAAGTCACACAGGAAAAGAAACTTATCATAAGATATCACTTAGGAAGATCCTGTAAACATGGTTACACATGAACTGAGTTAGGCAAGAGAACAGAGTCTCACATTTAGAAAACACTCTTATGCCTGCTTAAGGGGGAAGGAGAGGTGGGGTGATGCATCAAACCAGAGTTTGATATAAGCACAGGTACCGTTCCAAAAACCAACTATGGAATAGACAAGACCTACACCTTCCTCACTGAAAGGGTCTCAAAACCCCATATTTCCCGCAGAGGAATAGATCTGACTAGTAAGAATCTTAAAACCTATGTATTGATATGTCTCCGTAAGGGAATCAAGTGTGTCTAGACTGGCATAAACAGGGCAGCGAGAATCAGCTCAAACCCACTCTAAAAAGGAATTTCAAAAACAGAACAAAGAAACAGGGAAATTCTTTACAAATCCTTCAGGGTCTCTGATGCAACCTGGAATGACCCTATCTACAATGGCAGCTGGATATGGCATAAGGCTGGACACTTGGGACAGAGAGGATTGGTGAGATTGGGTGAGCAAATGCAGACCCTTTAAAGCAATAATGCATGGCACCCATTCCATGGGTCCCAGCTCTCCAGGTTGAAGGGAATATTACTACAGCTATAACATGTACGGGAAACCTAGAGAATGGACACACTGTGAATACGAAGGTTTCTAAAACTCAACGAAGAGCCCCTCTCCTCGTGCTCAGGTTTGACTTTCCAACTGCTTTCCTATCAATCTCCCAACTTGGAGAGACAGACCCTTTAAGCTCCTGGTTCGCACAGGTTGCCAATTTGGCAGAGGATGAAAGGGAAGAGGGAGAACCAATGAGAGAGTAGCTGTTAGGCATTTGGATGGGCACATGTCACTCTAATTTCCCGGCAGGAAGAAGAATTAACCAAAGTCTCAGCCACCCACTGGGAACCAGTATAGGTCCTGAACCAAAAGTTTGGACTTGCGTTCAGCTCACAAGAAACGAGTTGAAAAATGGAGCTCAGGGGCACAGCAATTCACAAACTGGCAGAGTAATCAAGGCCAACTATCGTCCAAAAATCTGTTGAGGGAAGGCAACGAGGCGGACTTGAAAGCGAGGCAGAATAGCAGGAAACAGATTTCAAGAGGTACGTTGGAATCGCCTGTAAAGCACAGGAAGAGGGGCACAACTTCGACAATGATGCACTTGGCCAAAAAGGGCGTATGCGTTTTCTCCTGAATATATTCAGGAGAAAACGCATACACCCTTTTTGGCCAAGCAAGCAAGCGGGCAATGCAAATCTGCACTACAAAGAAGTATCACTTCCCACCGGTCAAAAGGGACATCCACAAAATGTGTACAAACAGAAAGGCAAGACAGGCCCTGGAGAACAGGGAGCCTTGTTATGCTGATGGGCGGGATGTAAGTTGCCAACTGCCTCACTGGAGGAGTGCATTGTGTTCCCTAAAACAAGTAAACAACAGAGCTACAGAGCCAAGGGCAATTCCAGTCTAGGGAATATACCTAGGGAAAACTGAAAATCCATAAGACAGAGCCACCCCCAAATTGAGGGCTGCACTGCTTACAGGAACCTCAACCTGGGTACACCTGAAATATCCCAGGAAATATAAAAATGGTTCCAAACATTGTGGAACTTACGTACGATGGAATATCCCTCAGCCACGAAATCAATGTCATAAGACCAGTAGCAGCAAAATGAGTGGATTCAGGTACGATGATTCTAAGTGAAAGAAGTCACACAGGAAAAGAAACTTATCATAAGATATCACTTAGGAAGATCCTGTAAACATGGCTACACATGAACTGAGTTAGGCAAGAGAACAGAGTCTCACATTTAGAAAACACTCTTATGCCTGCTTAAGGGGGAAGGAGAGGTGGGGTGATGCATCAAACCAGAGTTTGATATAAGCACAGGTACCGTTCCAAAAACCAACTATGGAATAGACAAGACCTACACCTTCCTCAGTGAAAGGGACTCAAAACCCCATATTTCCCGCAGAGGAATAGATCTGACTAGTAAGAATCTTAAAATCTATGTATTGATATGTCTCCATAAGGGAATCAAGTGTGTCTAGACTGGCATAAACAGGGCAGCGAGAATCAGCTCAAACCCACTCTAAAAAGGAATTTCAAAAACAGAACAAAGAAACAGGGAAATTCTTTACAATTCCTTCAGGGACTCTGATGCAACCTGGAATGACCCTATCTACAATGACAGCTGGATGTGGCATAAGGCTGGACACTTGGGACTGAGAGGATTGGTGAGATTGGGTGAGCAACTGCAGACCCTTTAAAGCAATAATGCATAGCACCCATTCCATGGGTCGCAGCTCTCCAGGTTGAAGGGAATATTACTACAGCTATAACATGTACGGGAAACCTAGAGAATGGACACACTGTGAATACGAAAGGTTTCTAAAACTCAACGAAGAGCCCCTCTCCTGGTGCTCCGGTTTGACTTTCCAACTGCTTTCCTATCAATCTCCCAACTTGGAGAGACAGCCACTTTAAGGTCCTGGTTCACACAGGTTGCCAATTTGGCAGAGGATGAAAGGGAAGAGGGAGAACCAATGAGAGAGTAACTGTTAGGCATTTGGATGGGCACATGTCACTCTAATTTCCCGGCAGGAAGAAGAATTAACCAAAGTCTCAGCCACCCACCGGGAACCAGTATAGGTCCTGAACCAAAAGTTTGGACTTGCGTTCAGCTCACAAAAAACGAGTTGAAAAATGGAGCTCAGGGGCACAGCAATTCACAAACTGGCAGAGTAATCAAGGCCAACTATCGTCCAAAAATCTGTTGAGGGAAGGCAACGAGGCGGACTTGAAAGCGAGGCAGAATAGCAGGAAACAGATTTCAAGAGGTACGTTGGAATCGCCTGTAAAGCACAGGAAGAGGGGCACAACTTCGACAATGATGCACTTGGCCAAAAAGGGCGTATGCGTTTTCTCCTGAATATATTCAGGAGAAAACGCATACGCCCTTTTTGGCCAAGCAAGCAAGCGGGCAATGCAAATCTGCACTACAAAGAAGTATCACTTCCCACCGGTCAAAAGGGACATCCACAAAATGTGTAAAAACCAGAAAGGCAAGACAGGCCCTGGAGAACAGGGAGCCTTGTTATGCTGATGGGCGGGATGTAAGTTGCCAACTGCCTCACTGGAGGAGTGCATTGTGTTCCCTAAAACAAGTAAACAACAGAGCTACAGAGCCAAGGGCACTTCCAGTCTAGGGAATATACCTTGGGAAAACTGAAAATCCATAAGACAGAGCCACCCACAAATTGAGGGCTGCACTGCTTACAGGAACCTCAACCTGGGTACACCTGAAATATCCCAGGAAATATAAAAATGGTTCCAAACATTGTGGAACTTACGTACGATGGAATATCCCTCAGCCACGAAATCAATGTCATAAGACCAGTAGCAGCAAAATGAGTGGATTCAGGTACGATGATTCTAAGTGAAAGAAGTCACACAGGAAAAGAAACTTATCATAAGATATCACTTAGGAAGATCCTGTAAACATGGCTACACATGAACTGAGTTAGGCAAGAGAACAGAGTCTCACATTTAGAAAACACTCTTTTGCCTGCTTAAGGGGGAAGGAGAGGTGGGGTGATACATCAAACCAGAGTTTGATATAAGCACAGGTACCATTCCAAAAACCAACTATGGAATAGACAAGACCTACACCTTCCTCAGTGAAAGGGACTCAAAACCCCATATTTCCCGCAGAGGAAAAGACTGACTAGTAAGAAACTTAAAACCTATGTATTGATATGTCTCCGTAAGGGAATCAAGTGTGTCTAGACTGGCATAAACAGGGCAGCGAGAATCAGCTCAAACCCACTCTAAAAAGGAATTTCAAAAACAGAACAAAGAAACGGAAATTTTTTACAATTCCTTCAGGGTCTCTGATGCAACCTGGAATGACCCTATCTACAATGACAGCTGGATGTGGCATAAGGCTGGACACTTGGGACTGAGAGGATTGGTGAGATTGGGTGAGCAACTGCAGACCCTTTAAAGCAATAATGCATAGCACCCATTCCATGGGTCGCAGCTCTCCAGGTTGAAGGGAATATTACTACAGCTATAACATGTACGGGAAACCTAGAGAATGGACACACTGTGAATACGAAGGTTTCTAAAACTCAACGAAGAGCCCCTCTCCTCGTGCTCAGGTTTGACTTTCCAACTGCTTTCCTATCAATCTCCCAACTTGGAGAGACAGCCCCTTTAAGCTCCTGGTTCTCACAGGTTGCCAATTTGGCAGAGGATGAAAGGGAAGAGGGAGAACCAATGAGAGAGTAGCTGTTAGGCATTTGGATGGGCACATGTCACTCTAATTTCCCGGCAGGAAGAAGAATTAACCAAAGTCTCAGCCACCCACTGGGAACCAGTATAGGTCCTGAACCAAAAGTTTGGACTTGCGTTCAGCTCACAAGAAACGAGTTGAAAAATGGAGCTCAGGGGCACAGCAATTCACAAACTGGCAGAGTAATCAAGGCCAACTATCGTCCAAAAATCTGTTGAGGGAAGGCAACGAGGCGGACTTGAAAGCGAGGCAGAATAGCAGGAAACAGATTTCAAGAGGTACGTTGGAATCGCCTGTAAAGCACAGGAAGAGGGGCACAACTTCGACAATGATGCACTTGGCCAAAAAGGGCGTATGCGTTTTCTCCTGAATATATTCAGGAGAAAACGCATACGCCCTTTTTGGCCAAGCAAGCAAGCGGGCAATGCAAATCTGCACTACAAAGAAGTATCACTTCCCACCGGTCAAAATGGACATCCACAAAATGTGTAAAAACCAGAAAGGCAAGACAGGCCCTGGAGAACAGGGAGCCTTGTTATGCTGATGGGCGGGATGTAAGTTGCCAACTGCCTCACTGGAGGAGTGCATTGTGTTCCCTAAAACAAGTAAACAACAGAGCTACAGAGCCAAGGGCAATTCCAGTCTAGGGAATATACCTAGGGAAAACTGAAAATCCATAAGACAGAGCCACCCCCAAATTGAGGGCTGCACTGCTTACAGGAACCTCAACCTGGGTACACCTGAAATATCCCAGGAAATATAAAAATGGTTCCAAACATTGTGGAACTTACGTACGATGGAATATCCCTTAGCCATGAAATCAATGTCATAAGACCAGTAGCAGCAAAATGAGTGGATTCAGGTACGATGATTCTAAGTGAAAGAAGTCACACAGGAAAAGAAACTTATCATAAGATATCACTTAGGAAGATCCTGTAAACATGGCTACACATGAACTGAGTTAGGCAAGAGAACAGAGTCTCACATTTAGAAAACACTCTTATGCCTGCTTAAGGGGGAAGGAGAGGTGGGGTGATGCATCAAACCAGAGTTTGATATAAGCACAGGTACCGTTCCAAAAACCAACTATGGAATAGACAAGACCTACACCTTCCTCAGTGAAAGGGACTCAAAACCCCATATTTCCCGCAGAGGAATAGATCTGACTAGTAAGAATCTTAAAACCTATGTATTGATATGTCTCCGTAAGGGAATCAAGTGTGTCTAGACTGGCATAAACAGGGCAGCGAGAATCAGCTCAAACCCACTCTAAAAAGGAATTTCAAAAACAGAACAAAGAAACAGGGAAATTCTTTACAATTCCTTCAGGGTCTCTGATGCAACCTGGAATGACCCTATCTACAATGACAGCTGGATGTGGCATAAGGCTGGACACTTGGGACTGAGAGGATTGGAGAGATTGGGTGAGCAACTGCAGACCCTTTAAAGCAATAATGCATTGCACCCATTCCATGTGTTGCAGCTCTCCAGGTTGAAGGGAATATTACTACAGCTATAACATGTACGGGAAACCTAGAGAATGGACACACTGTGAATACAAAACGTTTCTAAAACTCAACGAAGAGCCCCTCTCCTGGTGCTCCGGTTTGACTTTACAACTGCTTTCCTATCAATCTCCCAACTTGGAGAGACAGCCCCTTTAAGGTCCTGGTTCGCACAGGTTGCCAATTTGGCAGAGGATGAAAGGGAAGAGGGAGAACCAATGAGAGCGTAGCTGTTAGGCATTTGGATGGGCACATGTCACTCTAATTTCCCGGCAGGAAGAAGAATTAACCAAAGTCTCAGCCACCCACCGGGAACCAGTATAGGTCCTGATCCAAAAGTTTGGACTTGCGTTCAGCTCACAAAAAACGAGTTGAAAAATGGAGCTCAGGGGCACAGCAATTCACAAACTGGCAGAGTAATCAAGGCCAACTATCGTCCAAAAATCTGTTGAGGGAAGGCAACGAGGCGGACTTGAAAGCGAGGCAGAATAGCAGGAAACAGATTTCAAGAGGTACGTTGGAATCGCCTGTAAAGCACAGGAAGAGGGGCACAACTTCGACAATGATGCACTTGGCCAAAAAGGGCGTATGCGTTTTCTCCTGAATATATTCAGGAGAAAACGCATACGCCCTTTTTGGCCAAGCAAGCAAGCGGGCAATGCAAATCTGCACTACAAAGAAGTATCACTTCCCACCGGTCAAAAGGGACATCCACAAAATGTGTAAAAACCAGAAAGGCAAGACAGGCCCTGGAGAACAGGGAGCCTTGTTATGCTGATGGGCGGGATGTAAGTTGCCAACTGCCTCACTGGAGGAGTGCATTGTGTTCCCTAAAACAAGTAAACAACAGAGCTACAGAGCCAAGGGCACTTCCAGTCTAGGGAATATACCTTGGGAAAACTGAAAATCCATAAGACAGAGCCACCCCCAAATTGAGGGCTGCACTGCTTACAGGAACCTCAACCTGGGTACACCTGAAATATCCCAGGAAATATAAAAATGGTTCCAAACATTGTGGAACTTACGTACGATGGAATATCCCTCAGCCACGAAATCAATGTCATAAGACCAGTAGCAGCAAAATGAGTGGATTCAGGTACGATGATTCTAAGTGAAAGAAGTCACACAGGAAAAGAAACTTATCATAAGATATCACTTAGGAAGATCCTGTAAACATGGCTACACATGAACTGAGTTAGGCAAGAGAACAGAGTCTCACATTTAGAAAACACTCTTTTGCCTGCTTAAGGGGGAAGGAGAGGTGGGGTGATACATCAAACCAGAGTTTGATATAAGCACAGGTACCATTCCAAAAACCAACTATGGAATAGACAAGACCTACACCTTCCTCAGTGAAAGGGACTCAAAACCCCATATTTCCCGCAGAGGAAAAGACTGACTAGTAAGAAACTTAAAACCTATGTATTGATATGTCTCCGTAAGGGAATCAAGTGTGTCTAGACTGGCATAAACAGGGCAGCGAGAATCAGCTCAAACCCACTCTAAAAAGGAATTTCAAAAACAGAACAAAGAAACGGAAATTTTTTACAATTCCTTCAGGGTCTCTGATGCAACCTGGAATGACCCTATCTACAATGACAGCTGGATGTGGCATAAGGCTGGACACTTGGGACTGAGAGGATTGGTGAGATTGGGTGAGCAACTGCAGACCCTTTAAAGCAATAATGCATAGCACCCATTCCATGGGTCGCAGCTCTCCAGGTTGAAGGGAATATTACTACAGCTATAACATGTACGGGAAACCTAGAGAATGGACACACTGTGAATACGAAGGTTTCTAAAACTCAACGAAGAGCCCCTCTCCTCGTGCTCAGGTTTGACTTTCCAACTGCTTTCCTATCAATCTCCCAACTTGGAGAGACAGCCCCTTTAAGCTCCTGGTTCGCACAGGTTGCCAATTTGGCAGAGGATGAAAGGGAAGAGGGAGAACCAATGAGAGAGTAGCTGTTAGGCATTTGGATGGGCACATGTCACTCTAATTTCCCGGCAGGAAGAAGAATTAACCAAAGTCTCAGCCACCCACTGGGAACCAGTATAGGTCCTGAACCAAAAGTTTGGACTTGCGTTCAGCTCACAAGAAACGAGTTGAAAAATGGAGCTCAGGGGCACAGCAATTCACAAACTGGCAGAGTAATCAAGGCCAACTATCGTCCAAAAATCTGTTGAGGGAAGGCAACGAGGCGGACTTGAAAGCGAGGCAGAATAGCAGGAAACAGATTTCAAGAGGTACGTTGGAATCGCCTGTAAAGCACAGGAAGAGGGGCACAACTTCGACAATGATGCACTTGGCCAAAAAGGGCGTATGCGTTTTCTCCTGAATATATTCAGGAGAAAACGCATACGCCCTTTTTGGCCAAGCAAGCAAGCGGGCAATGCAAATCTGCACTACAAAGAAGTATCACTTCCCACCGGTCAAAAGGGACATCCACAAAATGTGTACAAACAGAAAGGCAAGACAGGCCCTGGAGAACAGGGAGCCTTGTTATGCTGATGGGCGGGATGTAAGTTGCCAACTGCCTCACTGGAGGAGTGCATTGTGTTCCCTAAAACAAGTAAACAACAGAGCTACAGAGCCAAGGGCAATTCCAGTCTAGGGAATATACCTAGGGAAAACTGAAAATCCATAAGACAGAGCCACCCCCAAATTGAGGGCTGCACTGCTTACAGGAACCTCAACCTGGGTACACCTGAAATATCCCAGGAAATATAAAAATGGTTCCAAACATTGTGGAACTTACGTACGATGGAATATCCCTCAGCCACGAAATCAATGTCATAAGACCAGTAGCAGCAAAATGAGTGGATTCAGGTACGATGATTCTAAGTGAAAGAAGTCACACAGGAAAAGAAACTTATCATAAGATATCACTTAGGAAGATCCTGTAAACATGGCTACACATGAACTGAGTTAGGCAAGAGAACAGAGTCTCACATTTAGAAAACACTCTTATGCCTGCTTAAGGGGGAAGGAGAGGTGGGGTGATGTATCAAACCAGAGTTTGATATAAGCACAGGTACCGTTCCAAAAACCAACTATGGAATAGACAAGACCTACACCTTCCTCAGTGAAAGGGACTCAAAACCCCATATTTCCCGCAGAGGAATAGATCTGACTAGTAAGAATCTTAAAATCTATGTATTGATATGTCTCCATAAGGGAATCAAGTGTGTCTAGACTGGCATAAACAGGGCAGCGAGAATCAGCTCAAACCCACTCTAAAAAGGAATTTCAAAAACAGAACAAAGAAACAGGGAAATTCTTTACAATTCCTTCAGGGACTCTGATGCAACCTGGAATGACCCTATCTACAATGACAGCTGGATGTGGCATAAGGCTGGACACTTGGGACTGAGAGGATTGGTGAGATTGGGTGAGCAACTGCAGACCCTTTAAAGCAATAATGCATAGCACCCATTCCATGGGTCGCAGCTCTCCAGGTTGAAGGGAATATTACTACAGCTATAACATGTACGGGAAACCTAGAGAATGGACACACTGTGAATACGAAAGGTTTCTAAAACTCAACGAAGAGCCCCTCTCCTGGTGCTCCGGTTTGACTTTCCAACTGCTTTCCTATCAATCTCCCAACTTGGAGAGACAGCCACTTTAAGGTCCTGGGTCGCACAGGTTGCCAATTTGGCAGAGGATGAAAGGGAAGAGGGAGAACCAATGAGAGAGTAACTGTTAGGCATTTGGATGGGCACATGTCACTCTAATTTCCCGGCAGGAAGAAGAATTAACCAAAGTCTCAGCCACCCACCGGGAACTAGTATAGGTCCTGATCCAAAAGTTTGGACTTGCGTTCAGCTCACAAAAAACGAGTTGAAAAATGGAGCTCAGGGGCACAGCAATTCACAAACTGGCAGAGTAATCAAGGCCAACTATCGTCCAAAAATCTGTTGAGGGAAGGCAACGAGGCGGACTTGAAAGCGAGGCAGAATAGCAGGAAACAGATTTCAAGAGGTACGTTGGAATCGCCTGTAAAGCACAGGAAGAGGGGCACAACTTCGACAATGATGCACTTGGCCAAAAAGGGCGTATGCGTTTTCTCCTGAATATATTCAGGAGAAAACGCATACGCCCTTTTTGGCCAAGCAAGCAAGCGGGCAATGCAAATCTGCACTACAAAGAAGTATCACTTCCCACCGGTCAAAATGGACATCCACAAAATGTGTAAAAACCAGAAAGGCAAGACAGGCCCTGGAGAACAGGGAGCCTTGTTATGCTGATGGGCGGGATGTAAGTTGCCAACTGCCTCACTGGAGGAGTGCATTGTGTTCCCTAAAACAAGTAAACAACAGAGCTACAGAGCCAAGGGCACTTCCAGTCTAGGGAATATACCTTGGGAAAACTGAAAATCCATAAGACAGAGCCACCCCCAAATTGAGGGCTGCAGTGCTTACAAGAACCTCAACCTGGATACACCTGAAATATCCCAGGAAATATAAAAATGGTTCCAAACATTGTGGAACTTACGTACGATGGAATATCCCTTAGCCATGAAATCAATGTCATAAGACCAGTAGCAGCAAAATGAGTGGATTCAGGTACGATGATTCTAAGTGAAAGAAGTCACACAGGAAAAGAAACTTATCATAAGATATCACTTAGGAAGATCCTGTAAACATGGCTACACATGAACTGAGTTAGGCAAGAGAACAGAGTCTCACATTTAGAAAACACTCTTATGCCTGCTTAAGGGGGAAGGAGAGGTGGGGTGATGCATCAAACCAGAGTTTGATATAAGCACAGGTACCGTTCCAAAAACCAACTATGGAATAGACAAGACCTACACCTTCCTCAGTGAAAGGGACTCAAAACCCCATATTTCCCGCAGAGGAATAGATCTGACTAGTAAGAATCTTAAAACCTATGTATTGATATGTCTCCGTAAGGGAATCAAGTGTGTCTAGACTGGCATAAACAGGGCAGCGAGAATCAGCTCAAACCCACTCTAAAAAGGAATTTCAAAAACAGAACAAAGAAACAGGGAAATTCTTTACAATTCCTTCAGGGTCTCTGATGCAACCTGGAATGACCCTATCTACAATGACAGCTGGATGTGGCATAAGGCTGGACACTTGGGACTGAGAGGATTGGAGAGATTGGGTGAGCAACTGCAGACCCTTTAAAGCAATAATGCATTGCACCCATTCCATGTGTTGCAGCTCTCCAGGTTGAAGGGAATATTACTACAGCTATAACATGTACGGGAAACCTAGAGAATGGACACACTGTGAATACAAAACGTTTCTAAAACTCAACGAAGAGCCCCTCTCCTGGTGCTCCGGTTTGACTTTACAACTGCTTTCCTATCAATCTCCCAACTTGGAGAGACAGCCCCTTTAAGGTCCTGGTTCGCACAGGTTGCCAATTTGGCAGAGGATGAAAGGGAAGAGGGAGAACCAATGAGAGCGTAGCTGTTAGGCATTTGGATGGGCACATGTCACTCTAATTTCCCGGCAGGAAGAAGAATTAACCAAAGTCTCAGCCACCCACCGGGAACCAGTATAGGTCCTGATCCAAAAGTTTGGACTTGCGTTCAGCTCACAAAAAACGAGTTGAAAAATGGAGCTCAGGGGCACAGCAATTCACAAACTGGCAGAGTAATCAAGGCCAACTATCGTCCAAAAATCTGTTGAGGGAAGGCAACGAGGCGGACTTGAAAGCGAGGCAGAATAGCAGGAAACAGATTTCAAGAGGTACGTTGGAATCGCCTGTAAAGCACAGGAAGAGGGGCACAACTTCGACAATGATGCACTTGGCCAAAAAGGGCGTATGCGTTTTCTCCTGAATATATTCAGGAGAAAACGCATACGCCCTTTTTGGCCAAGCAAGCAAGCGGGCAATGCAAATCTGCACTACAAAGAAGTATCACTTCCCACCGGTCAAAAGGGACATCCACAAAATGTGTAAAAACCAGAAAGGCAAGACAGGCCCTGGAGAACAGGGAGCCTTGTTATGCTGATGGGCGGGATGTAAGTTGCCAACTGCCTCACTGGAGGAGTGCATTGTGTTCCCTAAAACAAGTAAACAACAGAGCTACAGAGCCAAGGGCACTTCCAGTCTAGGGAATATACCTTGGGAAAACTGAAAATCCATAAGACAGAGCCACCCCCAAATTGAGGGCTGCACTGCTTACAGGAACCTCAACCTGGGTACACCTGAAATATCCCAGGAAATATAAAAATGGTTCCAAACATTGTGGAACTTACGTACGATGGAATATCCCTCAGCCACGAAATCAATGTCATAAGACCAGTAGCAGCAAAATGAGTGGATTCAGGTACGATGATTCTAAGTGAAAGAAGTCACACAGGAAAAGAAACTTATCATAAGATATCACTTAGGAAGATCCTGTAAACATGGCTACACATGAACTGAGTTAGGCAAGAGAACAGAGTCTCACATTTAGAAAACACTCTTATGCCTGCTTAAGGGGGAAGGAGAGGTGGGGTGATGCATCAAACCAGAGTTTGATATAAGCACAGGTACCGTTCCAAAAACCAACTATGGAATAGACAAGACCTACACCTTCCTCAGTGAAAGGGACTCAAAACCCCATATTTCCCGCAGAGGAATAGATCTGACTAGTAAGAATCTTAAAACCTATGTATTGATATGTCTCCGTAAGGGAATCAAGTGTGTCTAGACTGGCATAAACAGGGCAGCGAGAATCAGCTCAAACCCACTCTAAAAAGGAATTTCAAAAACAGAACAAAGAAACAGGGAAATTCTTTACAATTCATTCAGGGTCTCTGATGCAACCTGGAATGACCCTATCTACAATGACAGCTGGATGTGGCATAAGGCTGGACACTTGGGACTGAGAGGATTGGAGAGATTGGGTGAGCAACTGCAGACCGTTTAAAGCAATAATGCATTGCACCCATTCCATGTGTTGCAGCTCTCCAGGTTGAAGGGAATATTACTACAGCTATAACATGTACGGGAAACCTAGAGAATGGACACACTGTGAATACAAATGGTTTCTAAAACTCAACGAAGAGCCCCTCTCCTGGTGCTCCGGTTTGACTTTACAACTGCTTTCCTATCAATCTCCCAACTTGGAGAGACAGCCCCTTTAAGGTCCTGGTTCGCACAGGTTGCCAATTTGGCAGAGGATGAAAGGGAAGAGGGAGAACCAATGAGAGAGTAGCTGTTAGGCATTTGGATGGGCACATGTCACTCTAATTTCCCGGCAGGAAGAAGAATTAACCAAAGTCTCAGCCACCCACTGGGAACCAGTATAGGTCCTGAACCAAAAGTTTGGACTTGCGTTCAGCTCACAAGAAACGAGTTGAAAAATGGAGCTCAGGGGCACAGCAATTCACAAACTGGCAGAGTAATCAAGGCCAACTATCGTCCAAAAATCTGTTGAGGGAAGGCAACGAGGCGGACTTGAAAGCGAGGCAGAATAGCAGGAAACAGATTTCAAGAGGTACGTTGGAATCGCCTGTAAAGCACAGGAAGAGGGGCACAACTTCGACAATGATGCACTTGGCCAAAAAGGGCGTATGCGTTTTCTCCTGAATATATTCAGGAGAAAACGCATACACCCTTTTTGGCCAAGCAAGCAAGCGGGCAATGCAAATCTGCACTACAAAGAAGTATCACTTCCCACCGGTCAAAAGGGACATCCACAAAATGTGTAAAAACCAGAAAGGCAAGACAGGCCCTGGAGAACAGGGAGCCTTGTTATGCTGATGGGCGGGATGTAAGTTGCCAACTGCCTCACTGGAGGAGTGCATTGTGTTCCCTAAAACAAGTAAACAACAGAGCTACAGAGCCAAGGGCAATTCCAGTCTAGGGAATATACCTAGGGAAAACTGAAAATCCATAAGACAGAGCCACCCCCAAATTGAGGGCTGCACTGCTTACAGGAACCTCAACCTGGGTACACCTGAAATATCCCAGGAAATATAAAAATGGTTCCAAACATTGTGGAACTTACGTACGATGGAATATCCCTCAGCCACGAAATCAATGTCATAAGACCAGTAGCAGCAAAATGAGTGGATTCAGGTACGATGATTCTAAGTGAAAGAAGTCACACAGGAAAAGAAACTTATCATAAGATATCACTTAGGAAGATCCTGTAAACATGGCTACACATGAACTGAGTTAGGCAAGAGAACAGAGTCTCACATTTAGAAAACACTCTTATGCCTGCTTAAGGGGGAAGGAGAGGTGGGGTGATGTATCAAACCAGAGTTTGATATAAGCACAGGTACCGTTCCAAAAACCAACTATGGAATAGACAAGACCTACACCTTCCTCAGTGAAAGGGACTCAAAACCCCATATTTCCCGCAGAGGAATAGATCTGACTAGTAAGAATCTTAAAATCTATGTATTGATATGTCTCCATAAGGGAATCAAGTGTGTCTAGACTGGCATAAACAGGGCAGCGAGAATCAGCTCAAACCCACTCTAAAAAGGAATTTCAAAAACAGAACAAAGAAACAGGGAAATTCTTTACAATTCCTTCAGGGACTCTGATGCAACCTGGAATGACCCTATCTACAATGACAGCTGGATGTGGCATAAGGCTGGACACTTGGGACTGAGAGGATTGGTGAGATTGGGTGAGCAACTGCAGACCCTTTAAAGCAATAATGCATAGCACCCATTCCATGGGTCGCAGCTCTCCAGGTTGAAGGGAATATTACTACAGCTATAACATGTACGGGAAACCTAGAGAATGGACACACTGTGAATACGAAAGGTTTCTAAAACTCAACGAAGAGCCCCTCTCCTGGTGCTCCGGTTTGACTTTCCAACTGCTTTCCTATCAATCTCCCAACTTGGAGAGACAGCCACTTTAAGGTCCTGGTTCGCACAGGTTGCCAATTTGGCAGAGGATGAAAGGGAAGAGGGAGAACCAATGAGAGAGTAACTGTTAGGCATTTGGATGGGCACATGTCACTCTAATTTCCCGGCAGGAAGAAGAATTAACCAAAGTCTCAGCCACCCACCGGGAACCAGTATAGGTCCTGATCCAAAAGTTTGGACTTGCGTTCAGCTCACAAAAAACGAGTTGAAAAATGGAGCTCAGGGGCACAGCAATTCACAAACTGGCAGAGTAATCAAGGCCAACTATCGTCCAAAAATCTGTTGAGGGAAGGCAACGAGGCGGACTTGAAAGCGAGGCAGAATAGCAGGAAACAGATTTCAAGAGGTACGTTGGAATCGCCTGTAAAGCACAGGAAGAGGGGCACAACTTCGACAATGATGCACTTGGCCAAAAAGGGCGTATGCGTTTTCTCCTGAATATATTCAGGAGAAAACGCATACGCCCTTTTTGGCCAAGCAAGCAAGCGGGCAATGCAAATCTGCACTACAAAGAAGTATCACTTCCCACCGGTCAAAATGGACATCCACAAAATGTGTAAAAACCAGAAAGGCAAGACAGGCCCTGGAGAACAGGGAGCCTTGTTATGCTGATGGGCGGGATGTAAGTTGCCAACTGCCTCACTGGAGGAGTGCATTGTGTTCCCTAAAACAAGTAAACAACAGAGCTACAGAGCCAAGGGCACTTCCAGTCTAGGGAATATACCTTGGGAAAACTGAAAATCCATAAGACAGAGCCACCCCCAAATTGAGGGCTGCAGTGCTTACAAGAACCTCAACCTGGATACACCTGAAATATCCCAGGAAATATAAAAATGGTTCCAAACATTGTGGAACTTACGTACGATGGAATATCCCTTAGCCATGAAATCAATGTCATAAGACCAGTAGCAGCAAAATGAGTGGATTCAGGTACGATGATTCTAAGTGAAAGAAGTCACACAGGAAAAGAAACTTATCATAAGATATCACTTAGGAAGATCCTGTAAACATGGCTACACATGAACTGAGTTAGGCAAGAGAACAGAGTCTCACATTTAGAAAACACTCTTATGCCTGCTTAAGGGGGAAGGAGAGGTGGGGTGATGCATCAAACCAGAGTTTGATATAAGCACAGGTACCGTTCCAAAAACCAACTATGGAATAGACAAGACCTACACCTTCCTCAGTGAAAGGGACTCAAAACCCCATATTTCCCGCAGAGGAATAGATCTGACTAGTAAGAATCTTAAAACCTATGTATTGATATGTCTCCGTAAGGGAATCAAGTGTGTCTAGACTGGCATAAACAGGGCAGCGAGAATCAGCTCAAACCCACTCTAAAAAGGAATTTCAAAAACAGAACAAAGAAATAGGGAAATTCTTTACAATTCATTCAGGGTCTCTGATGCAACCTGGAATGACCCTATCTACAATGACAGCTGGATGTGGCATAAGGCTGGACACTTGGGACTGAGAGGATTGGAGAGATTGGGTGAGCAACTGCAGACCCTTTAAAGCAATAATGCATTGCACCCATTCCATGTGTTGCAGCTCTCCAGGTTGAAGGGAATATTACTACAGCTATAACATGTACGGGAAACCTAGAGAATGGACACACTGTGAATACAAAACGTTTCTAAAACTCAACGAAGAGCCCCTCTCCTGGTGCTCCGGTTTGACTTTACAACTGCTTTCCTATCAATCTCCCAACTTGGAGAGACAGCCCCTTTAAGGTCCTGGTTCGCACAGGTTGCCAATTTGGCAGAGGATGAAAGGGAAGAGGGAGAACCAATGAGAGCGTAGCTGTTAGGCATTTGGATGGGCACATGTCACTCTAATTTCCCGGCAGGAAGAAGAATTAACCAAAGTCTCAGCCACCCACCGGGAACCAGTATAGGTCCTGATCCAAAAGTTTGGACTTGCGTTCAGCTCACAAAAAACGAGTTGAAAAATGGAGCTCAGGGGCACAGCAATTCACAAACTGGCAGAGTAATCAAGGCCAACTATCGTCCAAAAATCTGTTGAGGGAAGGCAACGAGGCGGACTTGAAAGCGAGGCAGAATAGCAGGAAACAGATTTCAAGAGGTACGTTGGAATCGCCTGTAAAGCACAGGAAGAGGGGCACAACTTCGACAATGATGCACTTGGCCAAAAAGGGCGTATGCGTTTTCTCCTGAATATATTCAGGAGAAAACGCATACGCCCTTTTTGGCCAAGCAAGCAAGCGGGCAATGCAAATCTGCACTACAAAGAAGTATCACTTCCCACCGGTCAAAAGGGACATCCACAAAATGTGTAAAAACCAGAAAGGCAAGACAGGCCCTGGAGAACAGGGAGCCTTGTTATGCTGATGGGCGGGATGTAAGTTGCCAACTGCCTCACTGGAGGAGTGCATTGTGTTCCCTAAAACAAGTAAACAACAGAGCTACAGAGCCAAGGGCACTTCCAGTCTAGGGAATATACCTTGGGAAAACTGAAAATCCATAAGACAGAGCCACCCACAAATTGAGGGCTGCACTGCTTACAGGAACCTCAACCTGGGTACACCTGAAATATCCCAGGAAATATAAAAATGGTTCCAAACATTGTGGAACTTACGTACGATGGAATATCCCTCAGCCACGAAATCAATGTCATAAGACCAGTAGCAGCAAAATGAGTGGATTCAGGTACGATGATTCTAAGTGAAAGAAGTCACACAGGAAAAGAAACTTATCATAAGATATCACTTAGGAAGATCCTGTAAACATGGCTACACATGAACTGAGTTAGGCAAGAGAACAGAGTCTCACATTTAGAAAACACTCTTATGCCTGCTTAAGGGGGAAGGAGAGGTGGGGTGATGCATCAAACCAGAGTTTGATATAAGCACAGGTACCATTCCAAAAACCAACTATGGAATAGACAAGACCTACACCTTCCTCAGTGAAAGGGACTCAAAACCCCATATTTCCCGCAGAGGAAAAGACTGACTAGTAAGAAACTTAAAACCTATGTATTGATATGTCTCCGTAAGGGAATCAAGTGTGTCTAGACTGGCATAAACAGGGCAGTGAGAATCAGCTCAAACCCACTCTAAAAAGGAATTTCAAAAACAGAACAAAGAAACAGGGAAATTTTTTACAATTCCTTCAGGGTCTCTGATGCAACCTGGAATGACCCTATCTACAATGACAGCTGGATGTGGCATAAGGCTGGACACTTGGGACTGAGAGGATTGGAGAGATTGGGTGAGCAACTGCAGACCCTTTAAAGCAATAATGCATGGCACCCATTCCATGGGTCGCAGCTCTCCAGGTTGAAGGGAATATTACTACAGCTATAACATGTACGGGAAACCTAGAGAATGGACACACTGTGAATACAAAAGGTTTCTAAAACTCAACGAAGAGCCCCTCTCCTTGTGCTCCGGTTTGACTTTCCAACTGCTTTACTATCAATCTCCCAACTTGGAGAGACAGCCCCTTTAAGCTCCTGGTTCGCACAGGTTGCCAATTTGGCAGAGGATGAAAGGGAAGAGGGAGAACCAATGAGAGAGTAGCTGTTAGGCATTTGGATGGGCACATGTCACTCTAATTTCCCGGCAGGAAGAAGAATTAACCAAAGTCTCAGCCACCCACCGGGAACCAGTATAGGTCCTGATCCAAAAGTTTGGACTTGCGTTCAGCTCACAAAAAACGAGTTGAAAAATGGAGCTCAGGGGCACAGCAATTCACAAACTGGCAGAGTAATCAAGGCCAACTATCGTCCAAAAATCTGTTGAGGGAAGGCAACGAGGTGGACTTGAAAGCGAGGCAGAATAGCAGGAAACAGATTTCAAGAGGTACGTTGGAATCGCCTGTAAAGCACAGGAAGAGGGGCACAACTTCGACAATGATGCACTTGGCCAAAAAGGGCATATGCGTTTTCTCCTGAATATATTCAGGAGAAAACGCATACGCCATTTTTGTCCAAGCAAGCAAGCGGGCAATGTAAATCTGCACTACAAAGAAGTATCACTTCCCACCGGTCAAAAGGGACATCCACAAAATGTGTAAAAACCAGAAAGGCAAGACAGGCCCTGGAGAACAGGGAGCCTTGTTATGCTGATGGGCGGGATGTAAGTTGCCAACTGCCTCACTGGAGGAGTGCATTGTGTTCCCTAAAACAAGTAAACAACAGAGCTACAGAGCCAAGGGCACTTCCAGTCTAGGGAATATACCTTGGGAAAACTGAAAATCCATAAGACAGAGCCACCCCCAAATTGAGGGCTGCAGTGCTTACAAGAACCTCAACCTGGATACACCTGAAATATCCCAGGAAATATAAAAATGGTTCCAAACATTGTGGAACTTACGTACGATGGAATATCCCTCAGCCACGAAATCAATGTCATAAGACCAGTAGCAGCAAAATGAGTGGATTCAGGTACGATGATTCTAAGTGAAAGAAGTCACACAGGAAAAGAAACTTATCATAAGATATCACTTAGGAAGATCCTGTAAACATGGCTACACATGAACTGAGTTAGGCAAGAGAACAGAGTCTCACATTTAGAAAACACTCTTATGCCTGCTTAAGGGGGAAGGAGAGGTGGGGTGATGCATCAAACCAGAGTTTGATATAAGCACAGGTACCGTTCCAAAAACCAACTATGGAATAGACAAGACCTACACCTTCCTCACTGAAAGGGACTCAAAACCCCATATTTCCCGCAGAGGAATAGATCTGACTAGTAAGAATCTTAAAACCTATGTATTGATATGTCTCCGTAAGGGAATCAAGTGTGTCTAGACTGGCATAAACAGGGCAGCGAGAATCAGCTCAAACCCACTCTAAAAAGGAATTTCAAAAACAGAACAAAGAAACAGGGAAATTCTTTACAATTCATTCAGGGTCTCTGATGCAACCTGGAATGACCCTATCTACAATGACAGCTGGATGTGGCATAAGGCTGGACACTTGGGACTGAGAGGATTGGAGAGATTGGGTGAGCAACTGCAGACCCTTTAAAGCAATAATGCATTGCACCCATTCCATGTGTTGCAGCTCTCCAGGTTGAAGGGAATATTACTACAGCTATAACATGTACGGGAAACCTAGAGAATGGACACACTGTGAATACAAAACGTTTCTAAAACTCAACGAAGAGCCCCTCTCCTGGTGCTCCGGTTTGACTTTACAACTGCTTTCCTATCAATCTCCCAACTTGGAGAGACAGCCCCTTTAAGGTCCTGGTTCGCACAGGTTGCCAATTTGGCAGAGGATGAAAGGGAAAAGGGAGAACCAATGAGAGCGTAGCTGTTAGGCATTTGGATGGGCACATGTCACTCTAATTTCCCGGCAGGAAGAAGAATTAACCAAAGTCTCAGCCACCCACCGGGAACCAGTATAGGTCCTGATCCAAAAGTTTGGACTTGCGTTCAGCTCACAAAAAACGAGTTGAAAAATGGAGCTCAGGGGCACAGCAATTCACAAACTGGCAGAGTAATCAAGGCCAACTATCGTCCAAAAATCTGTTGAGGGAAGGCAACGAGGCGGACTTGAAAGCGAGGCAGAATAGCAGGAAACAGATTTCAAGAGGTACGTTGGAATCGCCTGTAAAGCACAGGAAGAGGGGCACAACTTCGACAATGATGCACTTGGCCAAAAAGGGCGTATGCGTTTTCTCCTGAATATATTCAGGAGAAAACGCATACGCCCTTTTTGGCCAAGCAAGCAAGCGGGCAATGCAAATCTGCACTACAAAGAAGTATCACTTCCCACCGGTCAAAAGGGACATCCACAAAATGTGTAAAAACCAGAAAGGCAAGACAGGCCCTGGAGAACAGGGAGCCTTGTTATGCTGATGGGCGGGATGTAAGTTGCCAACTGCCTCACTGGAGGAGTGCATTGTGTTCCCTAAAACAAGTAAACAACAGAGCTACAGAGCCAAGGGCACTTCCAGTCTAGGGAATATACCTTGGGAAAACTGAAAATCCATAAGACAGAGCCACCCACAAATTGAGGGCTGCACTGCTTACAGGAACCTCAACCTGGGTACACCTGAAATATCCCAGGAAATATAAAAATGGTTCCAAACATTGTGGAACTTACGTACGATGGAATATCCCTCAGCCACGAAATCAATGTCATAAGACCAGTAGCAGCAAAATGAGTGGATTCAGGTACGATGATTCTAAGTGAAAGAAGTCACACAGGAAAAGAAACTTATCATAAGATATCACTTAGGAAGATCCTGTAAACATGGCTACACATGAACTGAGTTAGGCAAGAGAACAGAGTCTCACATTTAGAAAACACTCTTATGCCTGCTTAAGGGGGAAGGAGAGGTGGGGTGATGCATCAAACCAGAGTTTGATATAAGCACAGGTACCATTCCAAAAACCAACTATGGAATAGACAAGACCTACA
Source organism: Mesoplodon mirus (assembly GCF_964341445.2). Lineage (NCBI taxonomy): Eukaryota > Metazoa > Chordata > Mammalia > Artiodactyla > Ziphiidae > Mesoplodon > Mesoplodon mirus. The sequence goes on along the minus strand of NW_028295523.1, from coordinate 258,997 downwards.
CCTTCCTCAGTGAAAGGGACTCAAAACCCCATATTTCCCGCAGAGGAAAAGACTGACTAGTAAGAAACTTAAAACCTATGTATTGATATGTCTCCGTAAGGGAATCAAGTGTGTCTAGACTGGCATAAACAGGGCAGTGAGAATCAGCTCAAACCCACTCTAAAAAGGAATTTCAAAAACAGAACAAAGAAACAGGGAAATTTTTTACAATTCCTTCAGGGTCTCTGATGCAACCTGGAATGACCCTATCTACAATGACAGCTGGATGTGGCATAAGGCTGGACACTTGGGACTGAGAGGATTGGAGAGATTGGGTGAGCAACTGCAGACCCTTTAAAGCAATAATGCATGGCACCCATTCCATGGGTCGCAGCTCTCCAGGTTGAAGGGAATATTACTACAGCTATAACATGTACGGGAAACCTAGAGAATGGACACACTGTGAATACAAAAGGTTTCTAAAACTCAACGAAGAGCCCCTCTCCTTGTGCTCCGGTTTGACTTTCCAACTGCTTTACTATCAATCTCCCAACTTGGAGAGACAGCCCCTTTAAGCTCCTGGTTCGCACAGGTTGCCAATTTGGCAGAGGATGAAAGGGAAGAGGGAGAACCAATGAGAGAGTAGCTGTTAGGCATTTGGATGGGCACATGTCACTCTAATTTCCCGGCAGGAAGAAGAATTAACCAAAGTCTCAGCCACCCACCGGGAACCAGTATAGGTCCTGAACCAAAAGTTTGGACTTGCGTTCAGCTCACAAAAAACGAGTTGAAAAATGGAGCTCAGGGGCACAGCAATTCACAAACTGGCAGAGTAATCAAGGCCAACTATCGTCCAAAAATCTGTTGAGGGAAGGCAACGAGGTGGACTTGAAAGCGAGGCAGAATAGCAGGAAACAGATTTCAAGAGGTACGTTGGAATCGCCTGTAAAGCACAGGAAGAGGGGCACAACTTCGACAATGATGCACTTGGCCAAAAAGGGCATATGCGTTTTCTCCTGAATATATTCAGGAGAAAACGCGTACGCCATTTTTGTCCAAGCAAGCAAGCGGGCAATGTAAACCTGCACTACAAAGAAGTATCACTTCCCACCGGTCAAAAGGGACATCCACAAAATGTGTAAAAACCAGAAAGGCAAGACAGGCCCTGGAGAACAGGGAGCCTTGTTATGCTGATGGGCGGGATGTAAGTTGCCAACTGCCTCACTGGAGGAGTGCATTGTGTTCCCTAAAACAAGTAAACAACAGAGCTACAGAGCCAAGGGCACTTCCAGTCTAGGGAATATACCTTGGGAAAACTGAAAATCCATAAGACAGAGCCACCCCCAAATTGAGGGCTGCACTGCTTACAGGAACCTCAACCTGGGTACACCTGAAATATCCCAGGAAATATAAAAATGGTTCCAAACATTGTGGAACTTACGTACGATGGAATATCCCTTAGCCATGAAATCAATGTCATAAGACCAGTAGCAGCAAAATGAGTGGATTCAGGTACGATGATTCTAAGTGAAAGAAGTCACACAGGAAAAGAAACTTATCATAAGATATCACTTAGGAAGATCCTGTAAACATGGCTACACATGAACTGAGTTAGGCAAGAGAACAGAGTCTCACATTTAGAAAACACTCTTATGCCTGCTTAAGGGGGAAGGAGAGGTGGGGTGATGCATCAAACCAGAGTTTGATATAAGCACAGGTACCGTTCCAAAAACCAACTATGGAATAGACAAGACCTACACCTTCCTCAGTGAAAGGGACTCAAAACCCCATATTTCCCACAGAGGAATAGATCTGACTAGTAAGAATCTTAAAACCTATGTATTGATATGTCTCCATAAGGGAATCAAGTGTGTCTAGACTGGCATAAACAGGGCAGCGAGAATCAGCTCAAACCCACTCTAAAAAGGAATTTCAAAAACAGAACAAAGAAACAGGGAAATTCTTTACAATTCCTTCAGGGACTCTGATGCAACCTGGAATGACCCTATCTACAATGACAGCTGGATGTGGCATAAGGCTGGACACTTGGGACTGAGAGGATTGGAGAGATTGGGTGAGCAACTGCAGACCCTTTAAAGCAATAATGCATGGCACCCATTCCATGGGTCGCAGCTCTCCAGGTTGAAGGGAATATTACTACAGCTATAACATGTACGGGAAACCTAGAGAATGGACACACTGTGAATACAAAAGGTTTCTAAAACTCAACGAAGAGCCCCTCTCCTTGTGCTCCGGTTTGACTTTCCAACTGCTTTACTATCAATCTCCCAACTTGGAGAGACAGCCCCTTTAAGCTCCTGGTTCGCACAGGTTGCCAATTTGGCAGAGGATGAAAGGGAAGAGGGAGAACCAATGAGAGAGTAGCTGTTAGGCATTTGGATGGGCACATGTCACTCTAATTTCCCGGCAGGAAGAAGAATTAACCAAAGTCTCAGCCACCCACCGGGAACCAGTATAGGTCCTGAACCAAAAGTTTGGACTTGCGTTCAGCTCACAAAAAACGAGTTGAAAAATGGAGCTCAGGGGCACAGCAATTCACAAAATGGCAGAGTAATCAAGGCCAACTATCGTCCAAAAATCTGTTGAGGGAAGGCAACGAGGCGGACTTGAAAGCGAGGCAGAATAGCAGGAAACAGATTTCAAGAGGTACGTTGGAATCGCCTGTAAAGCACAGGAAGAGGGGCACAACTTCGACAATGATGCACTTGGCCAAAAAGGGCGTATGCGTTTTCTCCTGAATATATTCAGGAGAAAACGCATACGCCCTTTTTGGCCAAGCAAGCAAGCGGGCAATGCAAATCTGCACTACAAAGAAGTATCACTTCCCACCGGTCAAAAGGGACATCCACAAAATGTGTAAAAACCAGAAAGGCAAGACAGGCCCTGGAGAACAGGGAGCCTTGTTATGCTGATGGGCGGGATGTAAGTTGCCAACTGCCTCACTGGAGGAGTGCATTGTGTTCCCTAAAACAAGTAAACAACAGAGCTACAGAGCCAAGGGCACTTCCAGTCTAGGGAATATACCTTGGGAAAACTGAAAATCCATAAGACAGAGCCACCCACAAATTGAGGGCTGCACTGCTTACAGGAACCTCAACCTGGGTACACCTGAAATATCCCAGGAAATATAAAAATGGTTCCAAACATTGTGGAACTTACGTACGATGGAATATCCCTCAGCCACGAAATCAATGTCATAAGACCAGTAGCAGCAAAATGAGTGGATTCAGGTACGATGATTCTAAGTGAAAGAAGTCACACAGGAAAAGAAACTTATCATAAGATATCACTTAGGAAGATCCTGTAAACATGGCTACACATGAACTGAGTTAGGCAAGAGAACAGAGTCTCACATTTAGAAAACACTCTTATGCCTGCTTAAGGGGGAAGGAGAGGTGGGGTGATGCATCAAACCAGAGTTTGATATAAGCACAGGTACCATTCCAAAAACCAACTATGGAATAGACAAGACCTACACCTTCCTCAGTGAAAGGGACTCAAAACCCCATATTTCCCGCAGAGGAAAAGACTGACTAGTAAGAAACTTAAAACCTATGTATTGATATGTCTCCGTAAGGGAATCAAGTGTGTCTAGACTGGCATAAACAGGGCAGTGAGAATCAGCTCAAACCCACTCTAAAAAGGAATTTCAAAAACAGAACAAAGAAACAGGGAAATTTTTTACAATTCCTTCAGGGTCTCTGATGCAACCTGGAATGACCCTATCTACAATGACAGCTGGATGTGGCATAAGGCTGGACACTTGGGACTGAGAGGATTGGAGAGATTGGGTGAGCAACTGCAGACCCTTTAAAGCAATAATGCATGGCACCCATTCCATGGGTCGCAGCTCTCCAGGTTGAAGGGAATATTACTACAGCTATAACATGTACGGGAAACCTAGAGAATGGACACACTGTGAATACAAAAGGTTTCTAAAACTCAACGAAGAGCCCCTCTCCTGGTGCTCCGGTTTGACTTTCCAACTGCTTTACTATCAATCTCCCAACTTGGAGAGACAGCCCCTTTAAGCTCCTGGTTCGCACAGGTTGCCAATTTGGCAGAGGATGAAAGGGAAGAGGGAGAACCAATGAGAGAGTAGCTGTTAGGCATTTGGATGGGCACATGTCACTCTAATTTCCCGGCAGGAAGAAGAATTAACCAAAGTCTCAGCCACCCACCGGGAACCAGTATAGGTCCTGAACCAAAAGTTTGGACTTGCGTTCAGCTCACAAAAAACGAGTTGAAAAATGGAGCTCAGGGGCACAGCAATTCACAAACTGGCAGAGTAATCAAGGCCAACTATCGTCCAAAAATCTGTTGAGGGAAGGCAACGAGGTGGACTTGAAAGCGAGGCAGAATAGCAGGAAACAGATTTCAAGAGGTACGTTGGAATCGCCTGTAAAGCACAGGAAGAGGGGCACAACTTCGACAATGATGCACTTGGCCAAAAAGGGCATATGCGTTTTCTCCTGAATATATTCAGGAGAAAACGCATACGCCATTTTTGTCCAAGCAAGCAAGCGGGCAATGTAAATCTGCACTACAAAGAAGTATCACTTCCCACCGGTCAAAAGGGACATCCACAAAATGTGTAAAAACCAGAAAGGCAAGACAGGCCCTGGAGAACAGGGAGCCTTGTTATGCTGATGGGCGGGATGTAAGTTGCCAACTGCCTCACTGGAGGAGTGCATTGTGTTCCCTAAAACAAGTAAACAACAGAGCTACAGAGCCAAGGGCACTTCCAGTCTAGGGAATATACCTTGGGAAAACTGAAAATCCATAAGACAGAGCCACCCCCAAATTGAGGGCTGCAGTGCTTACAAGAACCTCAACCTGGATACACCTGAAATATCCCAGGAAATATAAAAATGGTTCCAAACATTGTGGAACTTACGTACGATGGAATATCCCTCAGCCACGAAATCAATGTCATAAGACCAGTAGCAGCAAAATGAGTGGATTCAGGTACGATGATTCTAAGTGAAAGAAGTCACACAGGAAAAGAAACTTATCATAAGATATCACTTAGGAAGATCCTGTAAACATGGCTACACATGAACTGAGTTAGGCAAGAGAACAGAGTCTCACATTTAGAAAACACTCTTATGCCTGCTTAAGGGGGAAGGAGAGGTGGGGTGATGCATCAAACCAGAGTTTGATATAAGCACAGGTACCGTTCCAAAAACCAACTATGGAATAGACAAGACCTACACCTTCCTCACTGAAAGGGACTCAAAACCCCATATTTCCCGCAGAGGAATAGATCTGACTAGTAAGAATCTTAAAACCTATGTATTGATATGTCTCCGTAAGGGAATCAAGTGTGTCTAGACTGGCATAAACAGGGCAGCGAGAATCAGCTCAAACCCACTCTAAAAAGGAATTTCAAAAACAGAACAAAGAAACAGGGAAATTCTTTACAATTCATTCAGGGTCTCTGATGCAACCTGGAATGACCCTATCTACAATGACAGCTGGATGTGGCATAAGGCTGGACACTTGGGACTGAGAGGATTGGAGAGATTGGGTGAGCAACTGCAGACCCTTTAAAGCAATAATGCATTGCACCCATTCCATGTGTTGCAGCTCTCCAGGTTGAAGGGAATATTACTACAGCTATAACATGTACGGGAAACCTAGAGAATGGACACACTGTGAATACAAAACGTTTCTAAAACTCAACGAAGAGCCCCTCTCCTGGTGCTCCGGTTTGACTTTACAACTGCTTTCCTATCAATCTCCCAACTTGGAGAGACAGCCCCTTTAAGGTCCTGGTTCGCACAGGTTGCCAATTTGGCAGAGGATGAAAGGGAAAAGGGAGAACCAATGAGAGCGTAGCTGTTAGGCATTTGGATGGGCACATGTCACTCTAATTTCCCGGCAGGAAGAAGAATTAACCAAAGTCTCAGCCACCCACCGGGAACCAGTATAGGTCCTGATCCAAAAGTTTGGACTTGCGTTCAGCTCACAAAAAACGAGTTGAAAAATGGAGCTCAGGGGCACAGCAATTCACAAACTGGCAGAGTAATCAAGGCCAACTATCGTCCAAAAATCTGTTGAGGGAAGGCAACGAGGCGGACTTGAAAGCGAGGCAGAATAGCAGGAAACAGATTTCAAGAGGTACGTTGGAATCGCCTGTAAAGCACAGGAAGAGGGGCACAACTTCGACAATGATGCACTTGGCCAAAAAGGGCGTATGCGTTTTCTCCTGAATATATTCAGGAGAAAACGCATACGCCCTTTTTGGCCAAGCAAGCAAGCGGGCAATGCAAATCTGCACTACAAAGAAGTATCACTTCCCACCGGTCAAAAGGGACATCCACAAAATGTGTAAAAACCAGAAAGGCAAGACAGGCCCTGGAGAACAGGGAGCCTTGTTATGCTGATGGGCGGGATGTAAGTTGCCAACTGCCTCACTGGAGGAGTGCATTGTGTTCCCTAAAACAAGTAAACAACAGAGCTACAGAGCCAAGGGCACTTCCAGTCTAGGGAATATACCTTGGGAAAACTGAAAATCCATAAGACAGAGCCACCCACAAATTGAGGGCTGCACTGCTTACAGGAACCTCAACCTGGGTACACCTGAAATATCCCAGGAAATATAAAAATGGTTCCAAACATTGTGGAACTTACGTACGATGGAATATCCCTCAGCCACGAAATCAATGTCATAAGACCAGTAGCAGCAAAATGAGTGGATTCAGGTACGATGATTCTAAGTGAAAGAAGTCACACAGGAAAAGAAACTTATCATAAGATATCACTTAGGAAGATCCTGTAAACATGGCTACACATGAACTGAGTTAGGCAAGAGAACAGAGTCTCACATTTAGAAAACACTCTTATGCCTGCTTAAGGGGGAAGGAGAGGTGGGGTGATGCATCAAACCAGAGTTTGATATAAGCACAGGTACCATTCCAAAAACCAACTATGGAATAGACAAGACCTACACCTTCCTCAGTGAAAGGGACTCAAAACCCCATATTTCCCGCAGAGGAAAAGACTGACTAGTAAGAAACTTAAAACCTATGTATTGATATGTCTCCGTAAGGGAATCAAGTGTGTCTAGACTGGCATAAACAGGGCAGTGAGAATCAGCTCAAACCCACTCTAAAAAGGAATTTCAAAAACAGAACAAAGAAACAGGGAAATTTTTTACAATTCCTTCAGGGTCTCTGATGCAACCTGGAATGACCCTATCTACAATGACAGCTGGATGTGGCATAAGGCTGGACACTTGGGACTGAGAGGATTGGAGAGATTGGGTGAGCAACTGCAGACCCTTTAAAGCAATAATGCATGGCACCCATTCCATGGGTCGCAGCTCTCCAGGTTGAAGGGAATATTACTACAGCTATAACATGTACGGGAAACCTAGAGAATGGACACACTGTGAATACAAAAGGTTTCTAAAACTCAACGAAGAGCCCCTCTCCTTGTGCTCCGGTTTGACTTTCCAACTGCTTTACTATCAATCTCCCAACTTGGAGAGACAGCCCCTTTAAGCTCCTGGTTCGCACAGGTTGCCAATTTGGCAGAGGATGAAAGGGAAGAGGGAGAACCAATGAGAGAGTAGCTGTTAGGCATTTGGATGGGCACATGTCACTCTAATTTCCCGGCAGGAAGAAGAATTAACCAAAGTCTCAGCCACCCACCGGGAACCAGTATAGGTCCTGAACCAAAAGTTTGGACTTGCGTTCAGCTCACAAAAAACGAGTTGAAAAATGGAGCTCAGGGGCACAGCAATTCACAAACTGGCAGAGTAATCAAGGCCAACTATCGTCCAAAAATCTGTTGAGGGAAGGCAACGAGGTGGACTTGAAAGCGAGGCAGAATAGCAGGAAACAGATTTCAAGAGGTACGTTGGAATCGCCTGTAAAGCACAGGAAGAGGGGCACAACTTCGACAATGATGCACTTGGCCAAAAAGGGCATATGCGTTTTCTCCTGAATATATTCAGGAGAAAACGCGTACGCCATTTTTGTCCAAGCAAGCAAGCGGGCAATGTAAACCTGCACTACAAAGAAGTATCACTTCCCACCGGTCAAAAGGGACATCCACAAAATGTGTAAAAACCAGAAAGGCAAGACAGGCCCTGGAGAACAGGGAGCCTTGTTATGCTGATGGGCGGGATGTAAGTTGCCAACTGCCTCACTGGAGGAGTGCATTGTGTTCCCTAAAACAAGTAAACAACAGAGCTACAGAGCCAAGGGCACTTCCAGTCTAGGGAATATACCTTGGGAAAACTGAAAATCCATAAGACAGAGCCACCCCCAAATTGAGGGCTGCACTGCTTACAGGAACCTCAACCTGGGTACACCTGAAATATCCCAGGAAATATAAAAATGGTTCCAAACATTGTGGAACTTACGTACGATGGAATATCCCTTAGCCATGAAATCAATGTCATAAGACCAGTAGCAGCAAAATGAGTGGATTCAGGTACGATGATTCTAAGTGAAAGAAGTCACACAGGAAAAGAAACTTATCATAAGATATCACTTAGGAAGATCCTGTAAACATGGCTACACATGAACTGAGTTAGGCAAGAGAACAGAGTCTCACATTTAGAAAACACTCTTATGCCTGCTTAAGGGGGAAGGAGAGGTGGGGTGATGCATCAAACCAGAGTTTGATATAAGCACAGGTACCGTTCCAAAAACCAACTATGGAATAGACAAGACCTACACCTTCCTCAGTGAAAGGGACTCAAAACCCCATATTTCCCACAGAGGAATAGATCTGACTAGTAAGAATCTTAAAACCTATGTATTGATATGTCTCCATAAGGGAATCAAGTGTGTCTAGACTGGCATAAACAGGGCAGCGAGAATCAGCTCAAACCCACTCTAAAAAGGAATTTCAAAAACAGAACAAAGAAACAGGGAAATTCTTTACAATTCCTTCAGGGACTCTGATGCAACCTGGAATGACCCTATCTACAATGACAGCTGGATGTGGCATAAGGCTGGACACTTGGGACTGAGAGGATTGGAGAGATTGGGTGAGCAACTGCAGACCCTTTAAAGCAATAATGCATGGCACCCATTCCATGGGTCGCAGCTCTCCAGGTTGAAGGGAATATTACTACAGCTATAACATGTACGGGAAACCTAGAGAATGGACACACTGTGAATACAAAAGGTTTCTAAAACTCAACGAAGAGCCCCTCTCCTTGTGCTCCGGTTTGACTTTCCAACTGCTTTACTATCAATCTCCCAACTTGGAGAGACAGCCCCTTTAAGCTCCTGGTTCGCACAGGTTGCCAATTTGGCAGAGGATGAAAGGGAAGAGGGAGAACCAATGAGAGAGTAGCTGTTAGGCATTTGGATGGGCACATGTCACTCTAATTTCCCGGCAGGAAGAAGAATTAACCAAAGTCTCAGCCACCCACCGGGAACCAGTATAGGTCCTGAACCAAAAGTTTGGACTTGCGTTCAGCTCACAAAAAACGAGTTGAAAAATGGAGCTCAGGGGCACAGCAATTCACAAAATGGCAGAGTAATCAAGGCCAACTATCGTCCAAAAATCTGTTGAGGGAAGGCAACGAGGTGGACTTGAAAGCGAGGCAGAATAGCAGGAAACAGATTTCAAGAGGTACGTTGGAATCGCCTGTAAAGCACAGGAAGAGGGGCACAACTTCGACAATGATGCACTTGGCCAAAAAGGGCGTATGCGTTTTCTCCTGAATATATTCAGGAGAAAACGCATACGCCCTTTTTGTCCAAGCAAGCAAGCGGGCAATGCAAATCTGCACTACAAAGAAGTATCACTTCCCACCGGTCAAAAGGGACATCCACAAAATGTGTAAAAACCAGAAAGGCAAGACAGGCCCTGGAGAACAGGGAGCCTTGTTATGCTGATGGGCGGGATGTAAGTTGCCAACTCCCTCACTGGAGGAGTGCATTGTGTTCCCTAAAACAAGTAAACAACAGAGCTACAGAGCCAAGGGCACTTCCAGTCTAGGGAATATACCTTGGGAAAACTGAAAATCCATAAGACAGAGCCACCCCCATATTGAGGGCTGCACTGCTTACAGGAACCTCAACCTGGGTACACCTGAAATATCCCAGGAAATATAAAAATGGTTCCAAACATTGTGGAACTTACGTACGATGGAATATCCCTCAGCCATGAAATCAATGTCATAAGACCAGTAGCAGCAAAATGAGTGGATTCAGGTACGATGATTCTAAGTGAAAGAAGTCACACAGGAAAAGAAACTTATCATAAGATATCACTTAGGAAGATCCTGTAAACATGGCTACACATGAACTGATTTAGGCAAGAGAACAGAGTCTCACATTTAGAAAACACTCTTATGCCTGCTTAAGGGGGAAGGAGAGGTGGGGTGATGCATCAAACCAGAGTTTGATATAAGCACAGGTACCGTTCCAAAAACCAACTATGGAATAGACAAGACCTACACCTTCCTCAGTGAAAGGGACTCAAAACCCCATATTTCCCGAAGAGGAATAGATCTGACTAGTAAGAATCTTAAAACCTATGTATTGATATGTCTCCATAAGGGAATCAAGTGTGTCTAGACTGGCATAAACAGGGCAGCGAGAATCAGCTCAAACCCACTCTAAAAAGGAATTTCAAAAACAGAACAAAGAAACAGGGAAATTCTTTACAATTCCTTCAGGGACTCTGATGCAACCTGGAATGACCCTATCTACAATGACAGCTGGATGTGGCATAAGGCTGGACACTTGGGACTGAGAGGATTGGAGAGATTGGGTGAGCAACTGCAGACCCTTTAAAGCAATAATGCATGGCACCCATTCCATGGGTCGCAGCTCTCCAGGTTGAAGGGAATATTACTACAGCTATAACATGTACGGGAAACCTAGAGAATGGACACACTGTGAATACAAAAGGTTTCTAAAACTCAACGAAGAGCCCCTCTCCTTGTGCTCCGGTTTGACTTTCCAACTGCTTTACTATCAATCTCCCAACTTGGAGAGACAGCCCCTTTAAGCTCCTGGTTCGCACAGGTTGCCAATTTGGCAGAGGATGAAAGGGAAGAGGGAGAACCAATGAGAGAGTAGCTGTTAGGCATTTGGATGGGCACATGTCACTCTAATTTCCCGGCAGGAAGAAGAATTAACCAAAGTCTCAGCCACCCACCGGGAACCAGTATAGGTCCTGAACCAAAAGTTTGGACTTGCGTTCAGCTCACAAAAAACGAGTTGAAAAATGGAGCTCAGGGGCACAGCAATTCACAAAATGGCAGAGTAATCAAGGCCAACTATCGTCCAAAAATCTGTTGAGGGAAGGCAACGAGGTGGACTTGAAAGCGAGGCAGAATAGCAGGAAACAGATTTCAAGAGGTACGTTGGAATCGCCTGTAAAGCACAGGAAGAGGGGCACAACTTCGACAATGATGCACTTGGCCAAAAAGGGCGTATGCGTTTTCTCCTGAATATATTCAGGAGAAAACGCATACGCCCTTTTTGTCCAAGCAAGCAAGCGGGCAATGCAAATCTGCACTACAAAGAAGTATCACTTCCCACCGGTCAAAAGGGACATCCACAAAATGTGTAAAAACCAGAAAGGCAAGACAGGCCCTGGAGAACAGGGAGCCTTGTTATGCTGATGGGCGGGATGTAAGTTGCCAACTCCCTCACTGGAGGAGTGCATTGTGTTCCCTAAAACAAGTAAACAACAGAGCTACAGAGCCAAGGGCACTTCCAGTCTAGGGAATATACCTTGGGAAAACTGAAAATCCATAAGACAGAGCCACCCCCATATTGAGGGCTGCACTGCTTACAGGAACCTCAACCTGGGTACACCTGAAATATCCCAGGAAATATAAAAATGGTTCCAAACATTGTGGAACTTACGTACGATGGAATATCCCTCAGCCATGAAATCAATGTCATAAGACCAGTAGCAGCAAAATGAGTGGATTCAGGTACGATGATTCTAAGTGAAAGAAGTCACACAGGAAAAGAAACTTATCATAAGATATCACTTAGGAAGATCCTGTAAACATGGCTACACATGAACTGATTTAGGCAAGAGAACAGAGTCTCACATTTAGAAAACACTCTTATGCCTGCTTAAGGGGGAAGGAGAGGTGGGGTGATGCATCAAACCAGAGTTTGATATAAGCACAGGTACCGTTCCAAAAACCAACTATGGAATAGACAAGACCTACACCTTCCTCAGTGAAAGGGACTCAAAACCCCATATTTCCCGAAGAGGAATAGATCTGACTAGTAAGAATCTTAAAACCTATGTATTGATATGTCTCCATAAGGGAATCAAGTGTGTCTAGACTGGCATAAACAGGGCAGCGAGAATCAGCTCAAACCCACTCTAAAAAGGAATTTCAAAAACAGAACAAAGAAACAGGGAAATTCTTTACAATTCCTTCAGGGTCTCTGATGCAACCTGGAATGACCCTATCTACAATGACAGCTGGATGTGGCATAAGGCTGGACACTTGGGACTGAGAGGATTGGTGAGATTGGGTGAGCAAATGCAGACCCTTTAAAGCAATAATTCATGGCACCCATTCCATGGGTCCGAGCTCTCCAGGTTGAAGGGAATATTACTACAGCTATAACATGTACGGGAAACCTAGAGAATGGACACACTGTGAATACGAAAGGTTTCTAAAACTCAACGAAGAGCCCCTCTCCTGGTGCTCCGGTTTGACTTTCCAACTGCTTTCCTATCAATCTCCCAACTTGGAGAGACAGCCCCTTTAAGCTCCTGGTTCACACAGGTTGCCAATTTGGCAGAGGATGAAAGGGAAGAGGGAGAACCAATGAGAGAGTAGCTGTTAGGCATTTGGATGGGCACATGTCACTCTAATTTCCCGGCAGGAAGAAGTATTAACCAAAGTCTCAGCCACCCACCGGGAACCAGTATAGGTCCTGAACCAAAAGTTTGGACTTGCGTTCAGCTCACAAAAAACGAGTTGAAAAATGGAGCTCAGGGGCACAGCAATTCACAAACTGGCAGAGTAATCAAGGCCAACTATCGTCCAAAAATCTGTTGAGGGAAGGCAACGAGGCGGACTTGAAAGCGAGGCAGAATAGCAGGAAACAGATTTCAAGAGGTACGTTGGAATCGCCTGTAAAGCACAGGAAGAGGGGCACAACTTCGACAATGATGCACTTGGCCAAAAAGGGCGTATGCGTTTTCTCCTGAATATATTCAGGAGAAAACGCATACGCCCTTTTTGGCCAAGCAAGCAAGCGGGCAATGCAAATCTGCACTACAAAGAAGTATCACTTCCCACCGGTCAAAAGGGACATCCACAAAATGTGTAAAAACCAGAAAGGCAAGACAGGCCCTGGAGAACAGGGAGCCTTGTTATGCTGATGGGCGGGATGTAAGTTGCCAACTGCCTCACTGGAGGAGTGCATTGTGTTCCCTAAAACAAGTAAACAACAGAGCTACAGAGCCAAGGGCACTTCCAGTCTAGGGAATATACCTTGGGAAAACTGAAAATCCATAAGACAGAGCCACCCCCATATTGAGGGCTGCACTGCTTACAGGAACCTCAACCTGGGTACACCTGAAATATCCCAGGAAATATAAAAATGGTTCCAAACATTGTGGAACTTACGTACGATGGAATATCCCTCAGCCATGAAATCAATGTCATAAGACCAGTAGCAGCAAAATGAGTGGATTCAGGTACGATGATTCTAAGTGAAAGAAGTCACACAGGAAAAGAAACTTATCATAAGATATCACTTAGGAAGATCCTGTAAACATGGCTACACATGAACTGATTTAGGCAAGAGAACAGAGTCTCACATTTAGAAAACACTCTTATGCCTGCTTAAGGGGGAAGGAGAGGTGGGGTGATGCATCAAACCAGAGTTTGATATAAGCACAGGTACCGTTCCAAAAACCAACTATGGTATAGACAAGACCTACACCTTCCTCACTGAAAGGGTCTCAAAACCCCATATATCCCACAGAGGAATAGATCTGACTAGTAAGAATCTTAAAACCTATGTATTGATATGTCTCCGTAAGGGAATCAATTGTGTCTAGACTGGCATAAACAGGGCAGCGAGAATCAGCTCAAACCCACTCTAAAACGGAATTTCAAAAACAGAACAAAGAAACAGGGAAATTCTTTACAATTCCTTCAGGGTCTCTGATGCAACCTGGAATGACCCTATCTACAATGACAGCTGGATGTGGCATAAGGCTGGACACTTGGGACTGAGAGGATTGGTGAGATTGGGTGAGCAAATGCAGACCCTTTAAAGCAATAATGCATGGCACCCATTCCATGGGTCCGAGCTCTCCAGGTTGAAGGGAATATTACTACAGCTATAACATGTACGGGAAACCTAGAGAATGGACACAATGTGAATACGAAAGGTTTCTAAAACTCAACGAAGAGCCCCTCTCCTGGTGCTCCGGTTTGACTTTCCAACTGCTTTCCTATCAATCTCCCAACTTGGAGAGACAGCCCCTTTAAGCTCCTGGTTCACACAGGTTGCCAATTTGGCAGAGGATGAAAGGGAAGAGGGAGAACCAATGAGAGAGTAGCTGTTAGGCATTTGGATGGGCACATGTCACTCTAATTTCCCGGCAGGAAGAAGAATTAACCAAAGTCTCAGCCACCCACCGGGAACCAGTATAGGTCCTGAACCAAAAGTTTGGACTTGCGTTCAGCTCACAAAAAACGAGTTGAAAAATGGAGCTCAGGGGCACAGCAATTCACAAACTGGCAGAGTAAACAAGGCCAACTATCGTCCAAAAATCTGTTGAGGGAAGGCAACGAGGTGGACTTGAAAGCGAGGGAGAATAGCAGGAAACAGATTTCAAGAGGTACGTTGGAATCGCCTGTAAAGCACAGGAAGAGGGGCACAACTTCGACAATGATGCACTTGGCCAAAAAGGGCGTATGCGTTTTCTCCTGAATATATTCAGGAGAAAACGCATACGCCCTTTTTGGCCAAGCAAGCAAGCGGGCAATGCAAATCTGCACTACAAAGAAGTATCACTTCCCACCGGTCAAAAGGGACATCCACAAAATGTGTAAAAACCAGAAAGGCAAGACAGGCCCTGGAGAACAGGGAGCCTTGTTATGCTGATGGGCGGGATGTAAGTTGCCAACTGCCTCACTGGAGGAGTGCATTGTGTTCCCTAAAACAAGTAAACAACAGAGCTACAGAGCCAAGGGCACTTCCAGTCTAGGGAATATACCTTGGGAAAACTGAATATCCATAAGACAGAGCCACCCACAAATTGAGGGCTGCACTGCTTACAGGAACCTCAACCTGGGTACACCTGAAATATCCCAGGAAATATAAAAATGGTTCCAAACATTGTGGAACTTACGTACGATGGAATATCCCTCAGCCACGAAATCAATGTCATAAGACCAGTAGCAGCAAAATGAGTGGATTCAGGTACGATGATTCTAAGTGAAAGAAGTCACACAGGAAAAGAAACTTATCATAAGATATCACTTAGGAAGATCCTGTAAAAATGTCTACACATGAACTGAGTTAGGCAAGAGAACAGAGTCTCACATTTAGAAAACACTCTTATGCCTGCTTAAGGGGGAAGGAGAGGTGGGGTGATGCATCAAACCAGAGTTTGATATAAGCACAGGTACCGTTCCAAAAACCAACTATGGAATAGACAAGACCTACACCTTCCTCAGTGAAAGGGACTCAAAACCCCATATTTCCCGCAGAGGAATAGATCTGACTAGTAAGAATCTTAAAACCTATGTATTGATATGTCTCCATAAGGGAATCAAGTGTGTCTAGACTGGCATAAACAGGGCAGCGAGAATCAGCTCAAACCCACTCTAAAAAGGAATTTCAAAAACAGAACAAAGAAACAGGGAAATTCTTTACAATTCCTTCAGGGACTCTGATGCAACCTGGAATGACCCTATCTACAATGACAGCTGGATGTGGCATAAGGCTGGACACTTGGGACTGAGAGGATTGGTGAGATTGCGTGAGCAAATGCAGACCCTTTAAAGCAATAATGCATGGCACCCATTCCATGGGTCCCAGCTCTCCAGGTTGAAGGGAATATTACTACAGCTATAACATGTACGGGAAACCTAGAGAATGGACACACTGTGAATACGAAAGGTTTCTAAAACTCAACGAAGAGCCCCTCTCCTGGTGCTCCGGTTTGACTTTCCAACTGCTTTCCTATCAATCTCCCAACTTGGAGAGACAGCCCCTTTAAGCTCCTGGTTCACACAGGTTGCCAATTTGGCAGAGGATGAAAGGGAAGAGGGAGAACCAATGAGAGAGTAGCTGTTAGGCATTTGGATGGGCACATGTCACTCTAATTTCCCGGCAGGAAGAAGAATTAACCAAAGTCTCAGCCACCCACCGGGAACCAGTATAGGTCCTGAACCAAAAGTTTGGACTTGCGTTCAGCTCACAAGAAACGAGTTGAAAAATGGAGCTCAGGGGCACAGCAATTCACAAACTGGCAGAGTAATCAAGGCCAACTATCGTCCAAAAATCTGTTGAGGGAAGGCAACGAGGCGGACTTGAAAGCGAGGCAGAATAGCAGGAAACAGATTTCAAGAGGTACGTTGGAATCACCTGTAAAGCACAGGAAGAGGGGCACAACTTCGACAATGATGCACTTGGCCAAAAAGGGCGTATGCGTTTTCTCCTGAATATATTCAGGAGAAAACGCATACGCCCTTTTTGGCCAAGCAAGCAAGCGGGCAATGCAAATCTGCACTACAAAGAAGTATCACTTCCCACCGGTCAAAAGGGACATCCACAAAATGTGTAAAAACCAGAAAGGCAAGACAGGCCCTGGAGAACAGGGAGCCTTGTTATGCTGATGGGCGGGATGTAAGTTGCCAACTGCCTCACTGGAGGAGTGCATTGTGTTCCCTAAAACAAGTAAACAACAGAGCTACAGAGCCAAGGGCACTTCCAGTCTAGGGAATATACCTTGGGAAAACTGAAAATCCATAAGACAGAGCCACCCCCAAATTGAGGGCTGCACTGCTTACAGGAACCTCAACCTGGGTACACCTGAAATATCCCAGGAAATATAAAAATGGTTCCAAACATTGTGGAACTTACGTACGATGGAATATCCCTCAGCCATGAAATCAATGTCATAAGACCAGTAGCAGCAAAATGAGTGGATTCAGGTACGATGATTCTAAGTGAAAGAAGTCACACAGGAAAAGAAACTTATCATAAGATATCACTTAGGAAGATCCTGTAAACATGGCTACACATGAACTGAGTTAGGCAAGAGAACAGAGTCTCACATTTAGAAAACACTCTTATGCCTGCTTAAGGGGGAAGGAGAGGTGGGGTGATGCATCAAACCAGAGTTTGATATAAGCACAGGTACCGTTCCAAAAACCAACTATGGAATAGACAAGACCTACACCTTCCTCAGTGAAAGGGACTCAAAACCCCATATTTCCCGCAGAGGAAAAGATCTGACTAGTAAGAAACTTAAAACCTATGTATTGATATGTCTCCGTAAGGGAATCAAGTGTGTCTAGACTGGCATAAACAGGGCAGCGAGAATCAGCTCAAACCCACTCTAAAAAGGAATTTCAAAAACAGAACAAAGAAACAGGGAAATTTTTTACAATTCCTTCAGGGTCTCTGATGCAACCTGGAATGACCCTATCTACAATGACAGCTGGATGTGGCATAAGGCTGGACACTTGGGACTGAGAGGATTGGAGAGATTGGGTGAGCAACTGCAGACCCTTTAAAGCAATAATGCATGGCACCCATTCCATGGGTCGCAGCTCTCCAGGTTGAAGGGAATATTACTACAGCTATAACATGTACGGGAAACCTAGAGAATGGACACACTGTGAATACAAAAGGTTTCTAAAACTCAACGAAGAGCCCCTCTCCTTGTGCTCCGGTTTGACTTTCCAACTGCTTTCCTATCAATCTCCCAACTTGGAGAGACAGCCCCTTTAAGCTCCTGGTTCGCACAGGTTGCCAATTTGGCAGAGGATGAAAGGGAGGAGGGAGAACCAATGAGAGAGTAGCTGTTAGGCATTTGGATGGGCACATGTCACTCTAATTTCCCGGCAGGAAGAAGAATTAACCAAAGTCTCAGCCACCCACCGGGAACCAGTATAGGTCCTGAACCAAAAGTTCGGACTTGCGTTCAGCTCACAAAAAACGAGTTGAAAAATGGAGCTCAGGGGCACAGCAATTCACAAACTGGCAGAGTAATCAAGGCCAACTATCGTCCAAAAATCTGTTGAGGGAAGGCAACGAGGCGGACTTGAAAGCGAGGCAGAATAGCAGGAAACAGATTTCAAGAGGTACGTTGGAATCGCCTGTAAAGCACAGGAAGAGGGGCACAACTTCGACAATGATGCACTTGGCCAAAAAGGGCGTATGCGTTTTCTCCTGAATATATTCAGGAGAAAACGCATACGCCCTTTTTGGCCAAGCAAGCAAGCGGGCAATGCAAATCTGCACTACAAAGAAGTATCACTTCCCACCGGTCAAAAGGGACATCCACAAAATGTGTAAAAACCAGAAAGGCAAGACAGGCCCTGGAGAACAGGGAGCCTTGTTATGCTGATGGGCGGGATGTAAGTTGCCAACTGCCTCACTGGAGGAGTGCATTGTGTTCCCTAAAACAAGTAAACAACAGAGCTACAGAGCCAAGGGCACTTCCAGTCTAGGGAATATACCTTGGGAAAACTGAAAATCCATAAGACAGAGCCACCCCCAAATTGAGGGCTGCACTGCTTACAGGAACCTCAACCTGGGTACACCTGAAATATCCCAGGAAATATAAAAATGGTTCCAAACATTGTGGAAATTACGTACGATGGAATATCCCTCAGCCATGAAATCAATGTCATAAGACCAGTAGCAGCAAAATGAGTGGATTCAGGTACGATGATTCTAAGTGAAAGAAGTCACACAGGAAAAGAAACTTATCATAAGATATCACTTAGGAAGATCCTGTAAAAATGTCTACACATGAACTGAGTTAGGCAAGAGAACAGAGTCTCACATTTAGAAAACACTCTTATGCCTGCTTAAGGGGGAAGGAGAGGTGGGGTGATGCATCAAACCAGAGTTTGATATAAGCACAGGTACCGTTCCAAAAACCAACTATGGAATAGACAAGACCTACACCTTCCTCAGTGAAAGGGACTCAAAACCCCATATTTCCCGCAGAGGAATAGACCTGACTAGTAAGAATCTTAAAACCTATGTATTGATATGTCTCCATAAGGGAATCAAGTGTGTCTAGACTGGCATAAACAGGGCAGCGAGAATCAGCTCAAACCCACTCTAAAAAGGAATTTCAAAAACAGAACAAAGAAACAGGGAAATTCTTTACAATTCCTTCAGGGACTCTGATGCAACCTGGAATGACCCTATCTACAATGACAGCTGGATGTGGCATAAGGCTGGACACTTGGGACTGAGAGGATTGGTGAGATTGCGTGAGCAAATGCAGACCCTTTAAAGCAATAATGCATGGCACCCATTCCATGGGTCCGAGCTCTCCAGGTTGAAGGGAATATTACTACAGCTATAACATGTACGGGAAACCTAGAGAATGGACACACTGTGAATACGAAAGGTTTCTAAAACTCAACGAAGAGCCCCTCTCCTGGTGCTCCGGTTTGACTTTCCAACTGCTTTCCTATCAATCTCCCAACTTGGAGAGACAGCCCCTTTAAGCTCCTGGTTCACACAGGTTGCCAATTTGGCAGAGGATGAAAGGGAAGAGGGAGAACCAATGAGAGAGTAGCTGTTAGGCATTTGGATGGGCACATGTCACTCTAATTTCCCGGCAGGAAGAAGAATTAACCAAAGTCTCAGCCACCCACCGGGAACCAGTATAGGTCCTGAACCAAAAGTTTGGACTTGCGTTCAGCTCACAAAAAACGAGTTGAAAAATGGAGCTCAGGGGCACAGCAATTCACAAACTGGCAGAGTAATCAAGGCCAACTATCGTCCAAAAATCTGTTAAGGGAAGGCAACGAGGCGGACTTGAAAGCGAGGCAGAATAGCAGGAAACAGATTTCAAGAGGTACGTTGGAATCGCCTGTAAAGCACAGGAAGAGGGGCACAACTTCGACAATGATGCACTTGGCCAAAAAGGGCGTATGCGTTTTCTCCTGAATATATTCAGGAGAAAACGCATACGCCCTTTTTGGCCAAGCAAGCAAGCGGGCAATGCAAATCTGCACTACAAAGAAGTATCACTTCCCACCGGTCAAAAGGGACATCCACAAAATGTGTAAAAACCAGAAAGGCAAGACAGGCCCTGGAGAACAGGGAGCCTTGTTATGCTGATGGGCGGGATGTAAGTTGCCAACTGCCTCACTGGAGGAGTGCATTGTGTTCCCTAAAACAAGTAAACAACAGAGCTACAGAGCCAAGGGCACTTCCAGTCTAGGGAATATACCTTGGGAAAACTGAAAATCCATAAGACAGAGCCACCCCCAAATTGAGGGCTGCACTGCTTACAGGAACCTCAACCTGGGTACACCTGAAATATCCCAGGAAATATAAAAATGGTTCCAAACATTGTGGAACTTACGTACGATGGAATATCCCTCAGCCACGAAATCAATGTCATAAGACCAGTAGCAGCAAAATGAGTGGATTCAGTTACGATGATTCTAAGTGAAAGAAGTCACACAGGAAAAGAAACTTATCATAAGATATCACTTAGGAAGATCCTGTAAACATGGCTACACATGAACTGAGTTAGGCAAGAGAACAGAGTCTCACATTTAGAAAACACTCTTATGCCTGCTTAAGGGGGAAGGAGAGGTGGGGTGATGCATCAAACCAGAGTTTGATATAAGCACAGGTACCGTTCCAAAAACCAACTATGGAATAGACAAGACCTACACCTTCCTCAGTGAAAGGGACTCAAAACCCCATATTTCCCGCAGAGGAATAGATCTGACTAGTAAGAATCTTAAAACCTATGTATTGATATGTCTCCGTAAGGGAATCAAGTGTGTCTAGACTGGCATAAACAGGGCAGCGAGAATCAGCTCAAACCCACTCTAAAAAGGAATTTCAAAAACAGAACAAAGAAACAGGGAAATTCTTTACAATTCCTTCAGGGTCTCTGATGCAACCTGGATGACCCTATCTACAATGACAGCTGGATGTGGCATAAGGCTGGACACTTGGGACTGAGAGGATTGGAGAGATTGGGTGAGCAAATGCAGACCCTTTAAAGCAATAATGCATTGCACCCATTCCATGTGTTGCAGCTCTCCAGGTTGAAGGGAATATTACTACAGCTATAATATGTACGGGAAACCTAGAGAATGGACACACTGTGAATACAAAAGGTTTCTAAAACTCAACGAAGAGCCCCTCTCCTGGTGCTCCGGTTTGACTTTCCAACTGCTTTCCTATCAATCTCCCAACTTGGAGAGACAGCCCCTTTAAGGTCCTGGTTCGCACAGGTTGCCAATTTGGCAGAGGATGAAAGGGAAGAGGGAGAACCAATGAGAGATTAGCTGTTAGGCATTTGGATGGGCACATGTCACTCTAATTTCCCGGCAGGAAGAAGAATTAACCAAAGTCTCAGCCACCCACCGGGAACCAGTATAGGTCCTGATCCAAAAGTTTGGACTTGCGTTCAGCTCACAAAAAACGAGTTGAAAAATGGAGCTCAGGGGCACAGCAATTCACAAACTGGCAGAGTAATCAAGGCCAACTATCGTCCAAAAATCTGTTGAGGGAAGGCAACGAGGCGGACTTGAAAGCGAGGCAGAATAGCAGGAAACAGATTTCAAGAGGTACGTTGGAATCGCCTGTAAAGCACAGGAAGAGGGGCACAACTTCGACAATGATGCACTTGGCCAAAAAGGGCGTATGCGTTTTCTCCTGAATATATTCAGGAGAAAACGCATACGCCCTTTTTGGCCAAGCAAGCAAGCGGGCAATGCAAATCTGCACTACAAAGAAGTATCACTTCCCACCGGTCAAAAGGGACATCCACAAAATGTGTAAAAACCAGAAAGGCAAGACAGGCCCTGGAGAACAGGGAGCCTTGTTATGCTGATGGGCGGGATGTAAGTTGCCAACTGCCTCACTGGAGGAGTGCATTGTGTTCCCTAAAACAAGTAAACAACAGAGCTACAGAGCCAAGGGCACTTCCAGTCTAGGGAATATACCTTGGGAAAACTGAAAATCCATAAGACAGAGCCACCCCCAAATTGAGGGCTGCACTGCTTACAGGAACCTCAACCTGGGTACACCTGAAATATCCCAGGAAATATAAAAATGGTTCCAAACATTGTGGAACTTACGTACGATGGAATATCCCTCAGCCACGAAATCAATGTCATAAGACCAGTAGCAGCAAAATGAGTGGATTCAGGTACGATGATTCTAAGTGAAAGAAGTCACACAGGAAAAGAAACTTATCATAAGATATCACTTAGGAAGATCCTGTAAAAATGTCTACACATGAACTGAGTTAGGCAAGAGAACAGAGTCTCACATTTAGAAAACACTCTTATGCCTGCTTAAGGGGGAAGGAGAGGTGGGGTGATGCATCAAACCAGAGTTTGATATAAGCACAGGTACCGTTCCAAAAACCAACTATGGTATAGACAAGACCTACACCTTCCTCACTGAAAGGGTCTCAAAACCCCATATTTCCCACAGTGGAATAGATCTGACTAGTAAGAATCTTAAAACCTATGTATTGATATGTCTCCGTAAGGGAATCAAGTGTGTCTAGACTGGCATAAACAGGGCAGCGAGAATCAGCTCAAACCCACTCTAAAAAGGAATTTCAAAAACAGAACAAAGAAACAGGGAAATTCTTTACAATTCCTTCAGGGTCTCTGATGCAACCTGGAATGACCCTATCTACAATGACAGCTGGATGTGGCATAAGGCTGGACACTTGGGACTGAGAGGATTGGTGAGATTGGGTGAGCAAATGCAGACCCTTTAAAGCAATAATGCATGGCACCCATTCCATGGGTCGCAGCTCTCCAGCTTGAAGGGAATATTACTACAGCTATAACATTTACGGGAAACCTAGAGGATGGACACACTGTGAATACGAAGGTTTCTAAAACTCAACGAAGAGCCCCTCTCCTCGTGCTCAGGTTTGACTTTCCAACTGCTTTCCTATCAATCTCCCAACTTGGAGAGACAGCCCCTTTAAGGTCCTGGTTCGCACAGGTTGCCAATTTGGCAGAGGATGAAAGGGAAGAGGGAGAACCAATGAGAGAGTAGCTGTTAGGCATTTGGATGGGCACATGTCACTCTAATTTCCCGGCAGGAAGAAGAATTAACCAAAGTCTCAGCCACCCACTGGGAACCAGTATAGGTCCTGAACCAAAAGTTTGGACTTGCGTTCAGCTCACAAGAAACGAGTTGAAAAATGGAGCTCAGGGGCACAGCAATTCACAAACTGGCAGAGTAATCAAGGCCAACTATCGTCCAAAAATCTGTTGAGGGAAGGCTACGAGGCGGACTTGAAAGCGAGGCAGAATAGCAGGAAACAGATTTCAAGAGGTACGTTGGAATCGCCTGTAAAGCACAGGAAGAGGGGCACAACTTCGACAATGATGCACTTGGCCAAAAAGGGCGTATGCGTTTTCTCCTGAATATATTCAGGAGAAAACGCATACGCCCTTTTTGGCCAAGCAAGCAAGCGGGCAATGCAAATCTGCACTACAAAGAAGTATCACTTCCCACCGGTCAAAAGGGACATCCACAAAATGTGTAAAAACCAGAAAGGCAAGACAGGCCCTGGAGAACAAGGAGCCTTGTTATGCTGATGGGCGGGATGTAAGTTGCCAACTGCCTCACTGGAGGAGTGCATTGTGTTCCCTAAAACAAGTAAACAACAGAGCTACAGAGCCAAGGGCACTTCCAGTCTAGGGAATATACCTTGGGAAAACTGAAAATCCATAAGACAGAGCCACCCCCAAATTGAGGGCTGCACTGCTTACAGGAACCTCAACCTGGGTACACCTGAAATATCCCAGGAAATATAAAAATGGTTCCAAACATTGTGGAACTTACGTACGATGGAATATCCCTCAGCCACGAAATCAATGTCATAAGACCAGTAGCAGCAAAATGAGTGGATTCAGGTACGATGATTCTAAGTGAAAGAAGTCACACAGGAAAAGAAACTTATCATAAGATATCACTTAGGAAGATCCTGTAAACATGGCTACACATGAACTGAGTTAGGCAAGAGAACAGAGTCTCACATTTAGAAAACACTCTTATGCCTGCTTAAGGGGGAAGGAGAGGTGGGGTGATGCATCAAACCAGAGTTTGATATAAGCACAGGTCCCGTTCCAAAAACCAACTATGGAATAGACAAGACCTACACCTTCCTCAGTGAAAGGGACTCAAAACCCCATATTTCCCGCAGAGGAAAAGATCTGACTAGTAAGAATCTTAAAACCTACGTATTGATATGTCTCCGTAAGGGAATCAAGTGTGTCTAGACTGGCATAAACAGGGCAGCGAGAATCAGCTCAAACCCACT
Organism: Mesoplodon mirus; assembly: GCF_964341445.2. Lineage (NCBI taxonomy): Eukaryota > Metazoa > Chordata > Mammalia > Artiodactyla > Ziphiidae > Mesoplodon > Mesoplodon mirus. The sequence goes on along the minus strand of NW_028295523.1, from coordinate 234,496 downwards.
CTAAAAAGGAATTTCAAAAACAGAACAAAGAAACAGGGAAATTCTTTACAATTCCTTCAGGGTCTCTGATGCAACCTGGAATGACCCTATCTACAATGACAGCTGGATGTGGCATAAGGCTGGACACTTGGGACTGAGAGGATTGGAGAGATTGGGTGAGCAACTGAAGACCCTTTAAAGCAATAATGCATGGCACCCATTCCATGGGTCGCAGCTCTCCAGGTTGAAGGGAATATTACTACAGCTATAACATGTACGGGAAACCTAGAGAATGGACACACTGTGAATACGAAAGGTTTCTAAAACTCAACGAAGAGCCCCTCTCCTGGTGCTCCGGTTTGACTTTCCAACTGCTTTCCTATCAATCTCCCAACTTGGAGAGACAGCCCCTTTAAGCTCCTGGTTCGCACAGGTTGCCAATTTGGCAGAGGATGAAAGGGAAGAGGGAGAACCAATGAGAGAGTAGCTGTTAGGCATTTGGATGGGCACATGTCACTCTAATTTCCCGGCAGGAAGAAGAATTAACCAAAGTCTCAGCCACCCACCGGGAACCAGTATAGGTCCTGAACCAAAAGTTTGGACTTGCGTTCAGCTCACAAAAAACGAGTTGAAAAATGGAGCTCAGGGGCACAGCAATTCACAAACTGGCAGAGTAATCAAGGCCAACTATCGTCCAAAAATCTGTTGAGGGAAGGCAACGAGGCGGACTTGAAAGCGAGGCAGAATAGCAGGAAACAGATTTCAAGAGGTACGTTGGAATCGCCTGTAAAGCACAGGAAGAGGGGCACAACTTCGACAATGATGCACTTGGCCAAAAAGGGCGTATGCGTTTTCTCCTGAATATATTCAGGAGAAAACGCATACGCCCTTTTTGGCCAAGCAAGCAAGCGGGCAATGCAAATCTGCACTACAAAGAAGTATCACTTCCCACCGGTCAAAAGGGACATCCACAAAATGTGTAAAAACCAGAAAGGCAAGACAGGCCCTGGAGAACAGGGAGCCTTGTTATGCTGATGGGCGGGATGTAAGTTGCCAACTGCCTCACTGGAGGAGTGCATTGTGTTCCCTAAAACAAGTAAACAACAGAGCTACAGAGCCAAGGGCACTTCCAGTCTAGGGAATATACCTTGGGAAAACTGAAAATCCATAAGACAGAGCCACCCCCAAATTGAGGGCTGCACTGCTTACAGGAACCTCAACCTGGGTACACCTGAAATATCCCAGGAAATATAAAAATGGTTCCAAACATTGTGGAACTTACGTACGATGGAATATCCCTCAGCCACGAAATCAATGTCATAAGACCAGTAGCAGCAAAATGAGTGGATTCAGGTACGATGATTCTAAGTGAAAGAAGTCACACAGGAAAAGAAACTTATCATAAGATATCACTTAGGAAGATCCTGTAAACATGGCTACACATGAACTGAGTTAGGCAAGAGAACAGAGTCTCACATTTAGAAAACACTCTTATGCCTGCTTAAGGGGGAAGGAGAGGTGGGGTGATGCATCAAACCAGAGTTTGATATAAGCACAGGTACCGTTCCAAAAACCAACTATGGAATAGACAAGACCTACACCTTCCTCAGTGAAAGGGACTCAAAACCCCATATTTCCCGCAGAGGAAAAGATCTGACTAGTAAGAAACTTAAAACCTATGTATTGATATGTCTCCGTAAGGGAATCAAGTGTGTCTAGACTGGCATAAACAGGGCAGCGAGAATCAGCTCAAACCCACTCTAAAAAGGAATTTCAAAAACAGAACAAAGAAACAGGGAAATTTTTTACAATTCCTTCAGGGTCTCTGATGCAACCTGGAATGACCCTATCTACAATGACAGCTGGATGTGGCATAAGGCTGGACACTTGGGACTGAGAGGATTGGAGAGATTGGGTGAGCAACTGCAGACCCTTTAAAGCAATAATGCATGGCACCCATTCCATGGGTCGCAGCTCTCCAGGTTGAAGGGAATATTACTACAGCTATAACATGTACGGGAAACCTAGAGAATGGACACAGTGTGAATACAAAAGGTTTCTAAAACTCAACGAAGAGCCCCTCTCCTTGTGCTCCGGTTTGACTTTCCAACTGATTTCCTATCAATCTCCCAACTTGGAGAGACAGCCCCTTTAAGCTCCTGGTTCGCACAGGTTGCCAATTTGGCAGAGGATGAAAGGGAAGAGGGAGAACCAATGAGAGAGTAGCTGTTAGGCATTTGGATGGGCACATGTCACTCTAATTTCCCGGCAGGAAGAAGAATTAACCAAAGTCTCAGCCACCCGCCGGGAACCTGTATAGGTCCTGAACCAAAAGTTCGGACTTGCGTTCAGCTCACAAAAAAACGAGTTGAAAAATGGAGCTCAGGGGCACAGCAATTCACAAACTGGCAGAGTAATCAAGGCCAACTATCGTCCAAAAATCTGTTGAGGGAAGGCAACGAGGTGGACTTGAAAGCGAGGCAGAATAGCAGGAAACAGATTTCAAGAGGTACGTTGGAATCGCCTGTAAAGCACAGGAAGAGGGGCACAACTTCGACAATGATGCACTTGGCCAAAAAGGGCGTATGCGTTTTCTCCTGAATATATTCAGGAGAAAACGCATACGCCCTTTTTGGCCAAGCAAGCAAGCGGGCAATGCAAATCTGCACTACAAAGAAGTATCACTTCCCACCGGTCAAAAGGGACATCCACAAAATGTGTAAAAACCAGAAAGGCAAGACAGGCCCTGGAGAACAGGGAGCCTTGTTATGCTGATGGGCGGGATGTAAGTTGCCAACTGCCTCACTGGAGGAGTGCATTGTGTTCCCTAAAACAAGTAAACAACAGAGCTACAGAGCCAAGGGCACTTCCAGTCTAGGGAATATACCTTGGGAAAACTGAAAATCCATAAGACAGAGCCACCCCCAAATTGAGGGCTGCACTGCTTACAGGAACCTCAACCTGGGTACACCTGAAATATCCCAGGAAATATAAAAATGGTTCCAAACATTGTGGAACTTACGTACGATGGAATATCCCTCAGCCATGAAATCAATGTCATAAGACCAGTAGCAGCAAAATGAGTGGATTCAGGTACGATGATTCTAAGTGAAAGAAGTCACACAGGAAAAGAAACTTATCATAAGATATCACTTAGGAAGATCCTGTAAACATGGCTACACATGAACTGAGTTAGGCAAGAGAACAGAGTCTCACATTTAGAAAACACTCTTATGCCTGCTTAAGGGGGAAGGAGAGGTGGGGTGATGCATCAAACCAGAGTTTGATATAAGCACAGGTACCGTTCCAAAAACCAACTATGGAATAGACAAGACCTACACCTTCCTCAGTGAAAGGGACTCAAAACCCCATATTTCCCACAGAGGAATAGATCTGACTAGTAAGAATCTTAAAACCTATGTATTGATATGTCTCCGTAAGGGAATCAAGTGTGTCTAGACTGGCATAAACAGGGCAGCGAGAATCAGCTCAAACCCACTCTAAAAAGGAATTTCAAAAACAGAACAAAGAAACAGGGAAATTCTTTACAATTCCTTCAGGGTCTCTGATGCAACCTGGATGACCCTATCTACAATGACAGCTGGATGTGGCATAAGGCTGGACACTTGGGACTGAGAGGATTGGAGAGATTGGGTGAGCAAATGCAGACCCTTTAAAGCAATAATGCATTGCACCCATTCCATGTGTTGCAGCTCTCCAGGTTGAAGGGAATATTACTACAGCTATAACATGTACGGGAAACCTAGAGAATGGACACACTGTGAATACAAAAGGTTTCTAAAACTCAACGAAGAGCCCCTCTCCTGGTGCTCCGGTTTGACTTTCCAACTGCTTTCCTATCAATCTCCCAACTTGGAGAGACAGCCCCTTTAAGGTCCTGGTTCGCACAGGTTGCCAATTTGGCAGAGGATGAAAGGGAAGAGGGAGAACCAATGAGAGATTAGCTGTTAGGCATTTGGATGGGCACATGTCACTCTAATTTCCCGGCAGGAAGAAGAATTAACCAAAGTCTCAGCCACCCACCGGGAACCAGTATAGGTCCTGATCCAAAAGTTTGGACTTGCGTTCAGCTCACAAAAAACGAGTTGAAAAATGGAGCTCAGGGGCACAGCAATTCACAAACTGGCAGAGTAATCAAGGCCAACTATCGTCCAAAAATCTGTTGAGGGAAGGCAACGAGGCGGACTTGAAAGCGAGGCAGAATAGCAGGAAACAGATTTCAAGAGGTACGTTGGAATCGCCTGTAAAGCACAGGAAGAGGGGCACAACTTCGACAATGATGCACTTGGCCAAAAAGGGCGTATGCGTTTTCTCCTGAATATATTCAGGAGAAAACGCATACGCCCTTTTTGGCCAAGCAAGCAAGCGGGCAATGCAAATCTGCACTACAAAGAAGTATCACTTCCCACCGGTCAAAAGGGACATCCACAAAATGTGTAAAAACCAGAAAGGCAAGACAGGCCCTGGAGAACAGGGAGCCTTGTTATGCTGATGGGCGGGATGTAAGTTGCCAACTGCCTCACTGGAGGAGTGCATTGTGTTCCCTAAAACAAGTAAACAACAGAGCTACAGAGCCAAGGGCACTTCCAGTCTAGGGAATATACCTTGGGAAAACTGAAAATCCATAAGACAGAGCCACCCCCAAATTGAGGGCTGCACTGCTTACAGGAACCTCAACCTGGGTACACCTGAAATATCCCAGGAAATATAAAAATGGTTCCAAACATTGTGGAACTTACGTACGATGGAATATCCCTCAGCCACGAAATCAATGTCATAAGACCAGTAGCAGCAAAATGAGTGGATTCAGGTACGATGATTCTAAGTGAAAGAAGTCACACAGGAAAAGAAACTTATCATAAGATATCACTTAGGAAGATCCTGTAAAAATGTCTACACATGAACTGAGTTAGGCAAGAGAACAGAGTCTCACATTTAGAAAACACTCTTATGCCTGCTTAAGGGGGAAGGAGAGGTGGGGTGATGCATCAAACCAGAGTTTGATATAAGCACAGGTACCGTTCCAAAAACCAACTATGGTATAGACAAGACCTACACCTTCCTCACTGAAAGGGTCTCAAAACCCCATATTTCCCACAGAGGAATAGATCTGACTAGTAAGAATCTTAAAACCTATGTATTGATATGTCTCCGTAAGGGAATCAAGTGTGTCTAGACTGGCATAAACAGGGCAGCGAGGATCAGCTCAAACCCACTCTAAAAAGGAATTTCAAAAACAGAACAAAGAAACAGGGAAATTCTTTACAATTCCTTCAGGGTCTCTGATGCAACCTGGAATGACCCTATCTACAATGACAGCTGGATGTGGCATAAGGCTGGACACTTGGGACTGAGAGGATTGGTGAGATTGGGTGAGCAAATGCAGACCCTTTAAAGCAATAATGCATGGCACCCATTCCATGGGTCGCAGCTCTCCAGCTTGAAGGGAATATTACTACAGCTATAACATGTACGGGAAACCTAGAGGATGGACACACTGTGAATACGAAGGTTTCTAAAACTCAACGAAGAGCCCCTCTCCTCGTGCTCAGGTTTGACTTTCCAACTGCTTTCCTATCAATCTCCCAACTTGGAGAGACAGCCCCTTTAAGGTCCTGGTTCGCACAGGTTGCCAATTTGGCAGAGGATGAAAGGGAAGAGGGAGAACCAATGAGAGAGTAGCTGTTAGGCATTTGGATGGGCACATGTCACTCTAATTTCCCGGCAGGAAGAAGAATTAACCAAAGTCTCAGCCACCCACTGGGAACCAGTATAGGTCCTGAACCAAAAGTTTGGACTTGCGTTCAGCTCACAAGAAACGAGTTGAAAAATGGAGCTCAGGGGCACAGCAATTCACAAACTGGCAGAGTAATCAAGGCCAACTATCGTCCAAAAATCTGTTGAGGGAAGGCTACGAGGCGGACTTGAAAGCGAGGCAGAATAGCAGGAAACAGATTTCAAGAGGTACGTTGGAATCGCCTGTAAAGCACAGGAAGAGGGGCACAACTTCGACAATGATGCACTTGGCCAAAAAGGGCTTATGCGTTTTCTCCTGAATATATTCAGGAGAAAACGCATACGCCCTTTTTGGCCAAGCAAGCAAGCGGGCAATGCAAATCTGCACTACAAAGAAGTATCACTTCCCACCGGTCAAAAGGGACATCCACAAAATGTGTAAAAACCAGAAAGGCAAGACAGGCCCTGGAGAACAAGGAGCCTTGTTATGCTGATGGGCGGGATGTAAGTTGCCAACTGCCTCACTGGAGGAGTGCATTGTGTTCCCTAAAACAAGTAAACAACAGAGCTACAGAGCCAAGGGCACTTCCAGTCTAGGGAATATACCTTGGGAAAACTGAAAATCCATAAGACAGAGCCACCCCCAAATTGAGGGCTGCACTGCTTACAGGAACCTCAACCTGGGTACACCTGAAATATCCCAGGAAATATAAAAATGGTTCCAAACATTGTGGAACTTACGTACGATGGAATATCCCTCAGCCACGAAATCAATGTCATAAGACCAGTAGCAGCAAAATGAGTGGATTCAGGTACGATGATTCTAAGTGAAAGAAGTCACACAGGAAAAGAAACTTATCATAAGATATCACTTAGGAAGATCCTGTAAACATGGCTACACATGAACTGAGTTAGGCAAGAGAACAGAGTCTCACATTTAGAAAACACTCTTATGCCTGCTTAAGGGGGAAGGAGAGGTGGGGTGATGCATCAAACCAGAGTTTGATATAAGCACAGGTCCCGTTCCAAAAACCAACTATGGAATAGACAAGACCTACACCTTCCTCAGTGAAAGGGACTCAAAACCCCATATTTCCCGCAGAGGAAAAGATCTGACTAGTAAGAATCTTAAAACCTACGTATTGATATGTCTCCGTAAGGGAATCAAGTGTGTCTAGACTGGCATAAACAGGGCAGCGAGAATCAGCTCAAACCCACTCTAAAAAGGAATTTCAAAAACAGAACAAAGAAACAGGGAAATTCTTTACAATTCCTTCAGGGTCTCTGATGCAACCTGGAATGACCCTATCTACAATGACAGCTGGATGTGGCATAAGGCTGGACACTTGGGACTGAGAGGATTGGAGAGATTGGGTGAGCAACTGAAGACCCTTTAAAGCAATAATGCATGGCTCCCATTCCATGGGTCGCAGCTCTCCAGGTTGAAGGGAATATTACTACAGCTATAACATGTACGGGAAACCTAGAGAATGGACACACTGTGAATACAAAAGGTTTCTAAAACTCAACGAAGAGCCCCTCTCCTGGTGCTCCGGTTTGACTTTCCAACTGCTTTCCTATCAATCTCCCAACTTGGAGAGACAGCCCCTTTAAGCTCCTGGTTCGCACAGGTTGCCAATTTGGCAGAGGATGAAAGGGAAGAGGGAGAACCAATGAGAGAGTAGCTGTTAGGCATTTGGATGGGCACATGTCACTCTAATTTCCCGGCAGGAAGAAGAATTAACCAAAGTCTCAGCCACCCACCGGGAACCAGTATAGGTCCTGAACCAAAAGTTTGGACTTGCGTTCAGCTCACAAAAAACGAGTTGAAAAATGGAGCTCAGGGGCACAGCAATTCACAAACTGGCAGAGTAATCAAGGCCAACTATCGTCCAAAAATCTGTTGAGGGAAGGCAACGAGGCGGACTTGAAAGCGAGGCAGAATAGCAGGAAACAGATTTCAAGAGGTACGTTGGAATCGCCTGTAAAGCACAGGAAGAGGGGCACAACTTCGACAATGATGCACTTGGCCTAAAAGGTCGTATGCGTTTTCTCCTGAATATATTCAGGAGAAAACGCATACGCCCTTTTTGGCCAAGCAAGCAAGCGGGCAATGCAAATCTGCACTACAAAGAAGTATCACTTCCCACCGGTCAAAAGGGACATCCACACAATGTGTAAAAACCAGAAAGGCAAGACAGGCCCTGGAGAACAGGGAGCCTTGTTATGCTGATGGGCGGGATGTAAGTTGCCAACTGCCTCACTGGAGGAGTGCATTGTGTTCCCTAAAACAAGTAAACAACAGAGCTACAGAGCCAAGGGCACTTCCAGTCTAGGGAATATACCTTGGGAAAACTGAAAATCCATAACACAGAGCCACCCCCAAATTGAGGGCTGCACTGCTTACAAGAACCTCAACCTGGGTACACCTGAAATATCCCAGGAAATATAAAAATGGTTCCAAACATTGTGGAACTTACGTACGATGGAATATCCCTCAACCACGTAATCAATGTCATAAGATAAGTAGCAGCAAAATGAGTGGATTCAGGTACGATGATTCTAAGTGAAAGAAGTCACACAGGAAAAGAAACTTATCATAAGATATCACTTAGGAAGATCCTGTAAACATGGCTACACATGAACTGAGTTAGGCAAGAGAACAGAGTCTCACATTTAGAAAACACTCTTATGCCTGCTTAAGGGGGAAGGAGAGGTGGGGTGATTCATCAAACCAGAGTTTGATATAAGCACAGGTACCGTTCCAAAAACCAACTATGGAATAGACAAGACCTACAACTTCCTCAGTGAAAGGGACTCAAAACCCCATATTTCCCGCAGAGGAAAATATCTGACTAGTAAGAAACTTAAAACCTATGTATTGATATGTCTCCGTAAGGGAATCAAGTGTGTCTAGACTGGCATAAACAGGGCAGCGAGAATCAGCTCAAACCCACTCTAAAAAGGAATTTCAAAAACAGAACAAAGAAACAGGGAAATTCTTTACAATTCCTTCAGGGTCTCTGATGCAACCTGGAATGACCCTATCTACAATGACAGCTGGATGTGGCATAAGGCTGGACACTTGGGACTGAGAGGATTGGAGAGATTGGGTGAGCAACTGCAGACCCTTTAAAGCAATAATGCATGGCACCCATTCCATGGGTCGCAGCTCTCCAGGTTGAAGGGAATATTACTACAGCTATAACATGTACGGGAATCCTAGAGAATGGACACACTGTGAATACGAAAGGTTTCTAAAACTCAACGAAGAGCCCCTCTCCTGGTGCTCCGGTTTGACTTTCCAACTGCTTTCCTATCAATCTCCTAACTTGGAGAGACAGCCCCTTTAAGCTCCTGGTTCGCACAGGTTGCCAATTTGGCAGAGGATGAAAGGGAAGAGGGAGAACCAATGAGAGAGTAGCTGTTAGGCATTTGGATGGGCACATGTCACTCTAATTTCCCGGCAGGAAGAAGAATTAACCAAAGTCTCAGCCACCCACTGGGAACCAGTATAGGTCCTGAACCAAAAGTTTGGACTTGCGTTCAGCTCACAAGAAACGAGTTGAAAAATGGAGCTCAGGGGCACAGCAATTCACAAACTGGCAGAGTAATCAAGGCCAACTATCGTCCAAAAATCTGTTGAGGGAAGGCAACGAGGCGGACTTGAAAGCGAGGCAGAATAGCAGGAAACAGATTTCAAGAGGTACGTTGGAATCGCCTGTAAAGCACAGGAAGAGGGGCACAACTTCGACAATGATGCACTTGGCCAAAAAGGGCGTATGCGTTTTCTCCTGAATATATTCAGGAGAAAACGCATACGCCCTTTTTGGCCAAGCAAGCAAGCGGGCAATGCAAATCTGCACTACAAAGAAGTATCACTTCCCACCGGTCAAAAGGGACATCCACAAAATGTGTAAAAACCAGAAAGGCAAGACAGGCCCTGGAGAACAGGGAGCCTTGTTATGCTGATGGGCCGGATGTAAGTTGCCAACTGCCTCACTGGAGGAGTGCATTGTGTTCCCTAAAACAAGTAAACAACAGAGCTACAGAGCCAAGGGCACTTCCAGTCTAGGGAATATACCTTGGGAAAACTGAAAACCCATAAGACAGAGCCACCCCCAAATGGTGGGCTGCACTGCTTACAGGAACCTCAACCTGGGTACACCTGAAATATCCCAGAAAATATAAAAATGGTTCCAAACATTGTGGAACTTACGTATGATGGAATATCCCTCAGCCATGAAATCAATGTCATAAGACCAGTAGCAGCAAAATGAGTGGATTCAGGTACGATGATTCTAAGTGAAAGAAGTCACACAGGAAAAGAAACTTATCATAAGATATCACTTAGGAAGATCCTGTAAAAATGGCTACACATGAACTGAGTTATGCAAGAGAACAGAGTCTCACATTTAGAAAACACTCTTATGCCTGCTTAAGGGGGAAGGAGAGGTGGGGTGATGCATCAAACCAGAGTTTGATATAAGCACAGGTACCGTTCCAAAAACCAACTATGGAATAGACAAGACCTACACCTTCCTCAGTGAAAGGGACTCAAAACCCCATATTTCCCACAGAGGAATAGATCTGACTAGTAAGAATCTTAAAACCTATGTATTGATATGTCTCCGTAAGGGAATCAAGTGTGTCTAGACTGGCATAAACAGGGCAGCGAGAATCAGCTCAAACCCACTCTAAAAAGGAATTTCAAAAACAGAACAAAGAAACAGGGAAATTCTTTACAATTCCTTCAGGGTCTCTGATGCAACCTGGAATGACCCTATCTACAATGACAGCTGGATGTGGCATAAGGCTGGACACTTGGGACTGAGAGGGTTGGTGAGATTGGGTGAGCAAATGCAGACCCTTTAAAGCAATAATGCATAGCACCCATTCCATGGGTCGCAGCTCTCCAGGTTGAAGGGAATATTACTACAGCTATAACATGTACGGGAAACCTAGAGAATGGACACACTGTGAATACGAAAGGTTTCTAAAACTCAACGAAGAGCCCCTCTCCTGGTGCTCCGGTTTGACTTTCCAACTGCTTTCCTATCAATCTCCCAACTTGGAGAGACAGCCCCTTTAAGGTCCTGGTTCGCACAGGTTGCCAATTTGGCAGAGGATGAAAGGGAAGAGGGAGAACCAATGAGAGAGTAACGGTTAGGCATTTGGATGGGCACATGTCACTCTAATTTCCCGGCAGGAAGAAGAATTAACCAAAGTCTCAGCCACCCACCGGGAACGAGTATAGGTCCTGAACCAAAAGTTTGGACTTGCGTTCAGCTCACAAGAAACGAGTTGAAAAATGGAGCTCAGGGGCACAGCAATTCACAAACTGGCAGAGTAATCAAGGCCAACTATCGTCCAAAAATCTGTTGAGGGAAGGCAACGAGGCGGACTTGAAAGCGAGGCAGAATAGCAGGAAACAGATTTCAAGAGGTACGTTGGAATCGCCTGTAAAGCACAGGAAGAGGGGCACAACTTCGACAATGATGCACTTGGCCAAAAAGGGCGTATGCGTTTTCTCCTGAATATATTCAGGAGAAAACGCATACGCCCTTTTTGGCCAAGCAAGCAAGCGGGCAATGCAAATCTGCACTACAAAGAAGTATCACTTCCCACCGGTCAAAAGGGACATCCACAAAATGTGTAAAAACCAGAAAGGCAAGACAGGCCCTGGAGAACAGGGAGCCTTGTTATGCTGATGGGCGGGATGTAAGTTGCCAACTGCCTCACTGGAGGAGTGCATTGTGTTCCCTAAAACAAGTAAACAACAGAGCTACAGAGCCAAGGGCACTTCCAGTCTAGGGAATATACCTTGGGAAAACTGAAAATCCATAAGACAGAGCCACCCCCAAATTGGGGGCTGCACTGCTTACAAGAACCTCAACCTGGATACACCTGAAATATCCCAGGAAATATAAAAATGGTTCCAAACATTGTGGAACTTACGTACGATGGAATATCCCTCAGCCACGAAATCAATGTCATAAGACCAGTAGCAGCAAAATGAGTGGATTCAGGTACGATGATTCTAAGTGAAAGAAGTCACACAGGAAAAGAAACTTATCATAAGATATCACTTAGGAAGATCCTGTAAACATGGTTACACATGAACTGAGTTAGGCAAGAGAACAGAGTCTCACATTTAGAAAACACTCTTATGCCTGCTTAAGGGGGAAGGAGAGGTGGGGTGATGCATCAAACCAGAGTTTGATATAAGCACAGGTCCCGTTCCAAAAACCAACTATGGTATAGACAAGACCTACACCTTCCTCACTGAAAGGGTCTCAAAACCCCATATTTCCCACAGAGGAATAGATCTGACTAGTAAGAATCTTAAAACCTATGTATTGATATGTCTCCGTAAGGGAATCAAGTGTGTCTAGACTGGCATAAACAGGGCAGCGAGAATCAGCTCAAACCCACTCTAAAAAGGAATTTCAAAAACAGAACAAAGAAACAGGGAAATTCTTTACAATTCCTTCAGGGTCTCTGATGCAACCTGGAATGACCCTATCTACAATGACAGCTGGATGTGGCATAAGGCTGGACACTTGGGACAGAGAGGATTGGTGAGATTGGGTGAGCAAATGCAGACCCTTTAAAGCAATAATGCATGGCACCCATTCCATGGGTCCCAGCTCTCCAGGTTGAAGGGAATATTACTACAGCTGTAACATGTACGGGAAACCTAGAGAATGGACACACTGTGAATACGAAGGTTTCTAAAACTCAACGAAGAGCCCCTCTCCTGGTGCTCCGTTTTGACTTTCCAACTGCTTTCCTATCAATCTCCCAACTTGGAGATACAGCCCCTTTAAGCTCCTGGTTCGCACAGGTTGCCAATTTGGCAGACGATGAAAGGGAAGAGGGAGAACCAATGAGAGAGTAGCTGTTAGGCATTTGGATGGGCACATGTCACTCTAATTTCCCAGCAGGAAGAAGAATTAACCAAAGTCTCAGCCACCCACTGGGAACCAGTATAGGTCCTGAACCAAAAGTTTGGACTTGCGTTCAGCTCACAAGAAACGAGTTGAAAAATGGAGCTCAGGGGCACAGCAATTCACAAACTGGCAGAGTAATCAAGGCCAACTATCGTCCAAAAATCTGTTGAGGGAAGGCAACGAGGCGGACTTGAAAGCGAGGCAGAATAGCAGGAAACAGATTTCAAGAGGTACGTTGGAATCGCCTGTAAAGCACAGGAAGAGGGGCACAACTTCGACAATGATGCACTTGGCCAAAAAGGGCGTATGCGTTTTCTCCTGAATATATTCAGGAGAAAACGCATACGCCCTTTTTGGCCAAGCAAGCAAGCGGGCAATGCAAATCTGCACTACAAAGAAGTATCACTTCCCACCGGTCAAAAGGGACATCCACAAAATGTGTAAAAACCAGAAAGGCAAGACAGGCCCTGGAGAACAGGGAGCCTTGTTATGCTGATGGGCCGGATGTAAGTTGCCAACTGCCTCACTGGAGGAGTGCATTGTGTTCCCTAAAACAAGTAAACAACAGAGCTACAGAGCCAAGGGCACTTCCAGTCTAGGGAATATACCTTGGGAAAACTGAAAACCCATAAGACAGAGCCACCCCCAAATGGAGGGCTGCACTGCTTACAGGAACCTCAACCTGGGTACACCTGAAATATCCCAGGAAATATAAAAATGGTTCCAAACATTGTGGAACTTACGTATGATGGAATATCCCTCAGCCATGAAATCAATGTCATAAGACCAGTAGCAGCAAAATGAGTGGATTCAGGTACGATGATTCTAAGTGAAAGAAGTCACACAGGAAAAGAAACTTATCATAAGATATCACTTAGGAAGATCCTGTAAACATGGCTACACATGAACTGAGTTAGGCAAGAGAACAGAGTCTCACATTTAGAAAACACTCTTATGCCTGCTTAAGGGGGAAGGAGAGGTGGGGTGATGCATCAAACCAGAGTTTGATATAAGCACAGGTACCGTTCCAAAAACCAACTATGGAATAGACAAGACCTACACCTTCCTCAGTGAAAGGGACTCAAAACCCCATATGTCCCGCAGAGGAATAGATCTGACTAGTAAGAATCTTAAAACCTATGTATTGATATGTCTCCGTAAGGGAATCAATTGTGTCTAGACTGGCATAAACAGGGCAGCGAGAATCAGCTCAAACCCACTCTAAAAAGGAATTTCAAAAACAGAACAAAGAAACAGGGAAATTCTTTACAATTCCTTCAGGGTCTCTGATGCAACCTGGAATGACCCTATCTACAATGACAGCTGGATGTGGCATAAGGCTGGACACTTGGGACTGAGAGGGTTGGTGAGATTGGGTGAGCAACTGCAGACCCTTTAAAGCAATAATGCATAGCACCCATTCCATGGGTCGCAGCTCTCCAGGTTGAAGGGAATATTACTACAGCTATAACATGTACGGGAAACCTAGAGAATGGACACACTGTGAATACAAAAGGTTTCTAAAACTCAACGAAGAGCCCCTCTCCTGGTGCTCCGGTTTGACTTTCCAACTGCTTTCCTATCAATCTCCCAACTTGGAGAGACAGCCCCTTTAAGGTCCTGGTTCGCACAGGTTGCCAATTTGGCAGAGGATGAAAGGGAAGAGGGAGAACCAATGAGAGAGTAGCTGTTAGGCATTTGGATGGGCACATGTCACTCTAATTTCCCGGCAGGAAGAAGAATTAACCAAAGTCTCAGCCACCCACCGGGAACCAGTATAGATCCTGAACCAAAAGTTTGGACTTGCGTTCAGCTCACAAAAAACGAGTTGAAAAATGGAGCTCAGGGGCACAGCAATTCACAAACTGGCAGAGTAATCAAGGCCAACTATCGTCCAAAAATCTGTTGAGGGAAGGCAACGAGGCGGACTTGAAAGCGAGGCAGAATAGCAGGAAACAGATTTCAAGAGGTACGTTGGAATCGCCTGTAAAGCACAGGAAGAGGGGCACAACTTCGACAATGATGCACTTGGCCAAAAAGGGCGTATGTGTTTTCTCCTGAATATATTCAGGAGAAAACGCATACGCCCTTTTTGGCCAAGCAAGCAAGCGGGCAATGCAAATCTGCACTACAAAGAAGTATCACTTCCCACTGGTCAAAAGGGACATCCACAAAATGTGTAAAAACCAGAAAGGCAAGACAGGCCCTGGAGAACAGGGAGCCTTGTTATGCTGATGGGCTGGATGTAAGTTGCCAACTGCCTCACTGGAGGAGTGCATTGTGTTCCCTAAAACAAGTAAACAACAGAGCTACAGAGCCAAGGGCACTTCCAGTCTAGGGAATATACCTTGGGAAAACTGAAAATCCATAAGACAGAGCCACCCCCAAATTGAGGGCTGCACTGCTTACAGGAACCTCAACCTGGGTACACCTGAAATATCCCAGGAAATATAAAAATGGTTCCAAACATTGTGGAACTTACGTACGATGGAATATCCCTCAGCCACGAAATCAATGTCATAAGACCAGTAGCAGCAAAATGAGTGGATTCAGGTACGATGATTCTAAGTGAAAGAAGTCACACAGGAAAAGAAACTTATCATAAGATATCACTTAGGAAGATCCTGTAAACATGGCTACACATGAACTGAGTTAGGCAAGAGAACAGAGTCTCACATTTAGAAAACACTCTTATGCCTGCTTAAGGGGGAAGGAGAGGTGGGGTGATGCATCAAACCAGAGTTTGATATAAGCACAGGTCCCGTTCCAAAAACCAACTATGGAATAGACAAGACCTACAACTTCCTCAGTGAATGGGACTCAAAACCCCATATTTCCCGCAGAGGAAAAGATCTGACTAGTAAGAATCTAAAAAACCTATGTATTGATATGTCTCCGTAAGGGAATCAAGTGTGTCTAGACTGGCATAAACATGGCAGCGAGAATCAGCTCAAACCCACTCTAAAAAGGAATTTCAAAAACAGAACAAAGAAACAGGGAAATTCTTTACAATTCCTTCAGGGTCTATGATGCAACCTGGAATGACCCTATCTACAATGACAGCTGGATGTGGCATAAGGCTGGACACTTGGGACTGAGAGGATTGGTGAGATTGGGTGAGCAACTGCAGACCCTTTAAAGCAATAATGCATGGCACCCATTCCATGGGTCCCAGCTCTCCAGGTTGAAGGGAATATTACTACAGCTATAACATGTACGGGAAACCTAGAGAATGGACACACTGTGAATACGAAGGTTTCTAAAACTCAACGAAGAGCCCCTCTCCTCGTGCTCAGGTTTGACTTTCCAACTGCTTTCCTATCAATCTCCCAACATGGAGAGACAGCCCCTTTAAGCTCCTGGTTCACACAGGTTGCCAATTTGGCAGAGGATGAAAGGGAAGAGGGAGAACCAATGAGAGAGTAGCTGTTAGGCCTTTGGATGGGCATATGTCACTCTAATTTCACGGCAGGAAGAAGAATTAACCAAAGTCTCAGCCACCCACTGGGAACCAGTATAGGTCCTGAACCAAAAGTTTGGACTTGCGTTCAGCTCACAAGAAACGAGTTGAAAAATGGAGCTCAGGGGCACAGCAATTCACAAACTGGCAGAGTAATCAAGGCCAACTATCGTCCAAAAATCTGTTGAGGGAAGGCAACGAGGCGGACTTGAAAGCGAGGCAGAATAGCAGGAAACAGATTTCAAGAGGTACGTTGGAATCGCCTGTAAAGCACAGGAAGAGGGGCACAACTTCGACAATGATGCACTTGGCCAAAAAGGGCGTATGTGTTTTCTCCTGAATATATTCAGGAGAAAACGCATACGCCCTTTTTGGCCAAGCAAGCAAGCGGGCAATGCAAATCTGCACTACAAAGAAGTATCACTTCCCACCGGTCAAAAGGGACATCCACAAAATGTGTAAAAACCAGAAAGGCAAGACAGGCCCTGGAGAACAGGGAGCCTTGTTATGCTGATGGGCCGGATGTAAGTTGCCAACTGCCTCACTGGAGGAATGCATTGTGTTCCCTAAAACAAGTAAACAACAGAGCTACAGAGCCAAGGGCACTTCCAGTCTAGGGAATATACCTTGGGAAAACTGAAAATCCATAAGACAGAGCCACCCCCAAATTGAGGGCTGCACTGCTTACAGGAACCTCAACCTGGGTACACCTGAAATATCCCAGGAAATATAAAAATGGTTCCAAACATTGTGGAACTTACGTACGATGGAATATCCCTCAGCCATGAAATCAATGTCATAAGACCAGTAGCAGCAAAATGAGTGGATTCAGGTACGATGATTCTAAGTGAAAGAAGTCACACAGGAAAAGAAACTTATCATAAGATATCACTTAGGAAGATCCTGTAAACATGGCTACACATGAACTGAGTTAGGCAAGAGAACAGAGTCTCACATTTAGAAAACACTCTTATGCCTGCTTAACGGGGAAGGAGAGGTGGGGTGATGCATCAAACCAGAGTTTGATATAAGCACAGGTACCGTTCCAAAAACCAACTATGGAATAGACAAGACCTACACCTTCCTCAGTGAAAGGGACTCAAAACCCCATATTTCCCGCAGAGGAATAGATCTGACTAGTAAGAATCTTAAAACCTATGTATTGATATGTCTCCGTAAGGGAATCAAGTGTGTCTAGACTGGCATAAACAGGGCAGCGAGAATCAGCTCAAACCCACTCTAAAAAGGAATTTCAAAAACAGAACAAAGAAACAGGGAAATTCTTTACAATTCCTTCAGGGTCTCTGATGCAACCTGGAATGACCCTATCTACAATGACAGCTGGATGTGGCATAAGGCTGGACACTTGGGACTGAGAGGATTGGTGAGATTGGGTGAGCAACTGCAGAACCTTTAAAGCAATAATGCATGGCACCCATTCCATGGGTCGCAGCTCTCCAGGTTGAAGGGAATATTACTACAGCTATAACATGTACGGGAAACCTAGAGAATGGACACACTGTGAATACAAAAGGTTTCTAAAACTCAATGAAGAGCCCCTCTCCTGGTGCTCCGGTTTGACTTTCCAACTGCTTTCCTATCAATCTCCCAACTTGGAGAGACAGCCCCTTTAAGCTCCTGGTTCGCACAGGTTGCCAATTTGGCAGAGGATGAAAGGGAAGAGGGAGAACCAATGAGAGAGTAGCTGTTAGGCATTTGGATGGGCACATGTCACTCTAATTTCCCGGCAGGAAGAAGAATTAACCAAAGTCTCAGCCACCCACCGGGAACCAGTATAGGTCCTGAACCAAAAGTTTGGACTTGCGTTCAGCTCACAAAAAAACGAGTTGAAAAATGGAGCTCAGGGGCACAGCAATTCACAAACTGGCATAGTAATCAAGGCCAACTATCGTCCAAAAATCTGTTGAGGGAAGGCAACGAGGCGGACTTGAAAGCGAGGCAGAATAGCAGGAAACAGATTTCAAGAGGTACGTTGGAATCGCCTGTAAAGCACAGGAAGAGGGGCACTACTTCGACAATGATGCACTTGGCCAAAAAGGGCGTATGCGTTTTCTCCTGAATATATTCAGGAGAAAACGCATACGCCCTTTTTGGCCAAGCAAGCAAGCGGGCAATGCAAATCTGCACTACAAAGAAGTATCACTTCCCACCGGTCAAAAGGGACATCCACAAAATGTGTAAAAACCAGAAAGGCAAGACAGGCCCTGGAGAAGAGGGAGCCTTGTTATGCTGATGGGCCGGATGTAAGTTGCCAACTGCCTCACTGGAGGAATGCATTGTGTTCCCTAAAACAAGTAAACAACAGAGCTACAGAGCCAAGGGCACTTCCAGTCTAGGGAATATACCTTGGGAAAACTGAAAATCCATAAGACAGAGCCACCCCCAAATTGAGGGCTGCACTGCTTACAGGAACCTCAACCTGGGTACACCTGAAATATCCCAGGAAATATAAAAATGGTTCCAAACATTGTGGAACTTACGTACGATGGAATATCCCTCAGCCATGAAATCAATGTCATAAGACCAGTAGCAGCAAAATGAGTGGATTCAGGTACGATGATTCTAAGTGAAAGAAGTCACACAGGAAAAGAAACTTATCATAAGATATCACTTAGGAAGATCCTGTAAACATGGCTACACATGAACTGAGTTAGGCAAGAGAACAGAGTCTCACATTTAGAAAACACTCTTATGCCTGCTTAAGGGGGAAGGAGAGGTGGGGTGATGCATCAAATCAGAGTTTGATATAAGCACAGGTCCCGTTCCAAAAACCAACTATGGAATAGACAAGACCTACAACTTCCTCAGTGAATGGGACTCAAAACCCCATATTTCCCGCAGAGGAAAAGATCTGACTAGTAAGAATCTAAAAAACCTATGTATTGATATGTCTCCGTAAGGGAATCAAGTGTGTCTAGACTGGCATAAACATGGCAGCGAGAATCAGCTCAAACCCACTCTAAAAAGGAATTTCAAAAACAGAACAAAGAAACAGGGAAATTCTTTACAATTCCTTCAGGGTCTATGATGCAACCTGGAATGACCCTATCTACAATGACAGCTGGATGTGGCATAAGGCTGGACACTTGGGACTGAGAGGATTGGTGAGATTGGGTGAGCAACTGCAGACCCTTTAAAGCAATAATGCATGGCACCCATTCCATGGGTCCCAGCTCTCCAGGTTGAAGGGAATATTACTACAGCTATAACATGTACGGGAAACCTAGAGAATGGACACACTGTGAATACGAAGGTTTCTAAAACTCAACGAAGAGCCCCTCTCCTCGTGCTCAGGTTTGACTTTCCAACTGCTTTCCTATCAATCTCCCAACTTGGAGAGACAGCCCCTTTAAGCTCCTGGTTCACACAGGTTGCCAATTTGGCAGAGGATGAAAGGGAAGAGGGAGAACCAATGAGAGAGTAGCTGTTAGGCCTTTGGATGGGCATATGTCACTCTAATTTCACGGCAGGAAGAAGAATTAACCAAAGTCTCAGCCACCCACTGGGAACCAGTATAGGTCCTGAACCAAAAGTTTGGACTTGCGTTCAGCTCACAAGAAACGAGTTGAAAAATGGAGCTCAGGGGCACAGCAATTCACAAACTGGCAGAGTAATCAAGGCCAACTATCGTCCAAAAATCTGTTGAGGGAAGGCAACGAGGCGGACTTGAAAGCGAGTTAGAATAGCAGGAAACAGATTTCAAGAGGTACGTTGGAATCGCCTGTAAAGCACAGGAAGAGGGGCACAACTTCGACAATGATGCACTTGGCCAAAAAGGGCGTATGTGTTTTCTCCTGAATATATTCAGGAGAAAACGCATACGCCCTTTTTGGCCAAGCAAGCAAGCGGGCAATGCAAATCTGCACTACAAAGAAGTATCACTTCCCACCGGTCAAAAGGGACATCCACAAAATGTGTAAAAACCAGAAAGGCAAGACAGGCCCTGGAGAACAGGGAGCCTTGTTATGCTGATGGGCCGGATGTAAGTTGCCAACTGCCTCACTGGAGGAATGCATTGTGTTCCCTAAAACAAGTAAACAACAGAGCTACAGAGCCAAGGGCACTTCCAGTCTAGGGAATATACCTTGGGAAAACTGAAAATCCATAAGACAGAGCCACCCCCAAATTGAGGGCTGCACTGCTTACAGGAACCTCAACCTGGGTACACCTGAAATATCCCAGGAAATATAAAAATGGTTCCAAACATTGTGGAACTTACGTACGATGGAATATCCCTCAGCCATGAAATCAATGTCATAAGACCAGTAGCAGCAAAATGAGTGGATTCAGGTACGATGATTCTAAGTGAAAGAAGTCACACAGGAAAAGAAACTTATCATAAGATATCACTTAGGAAGATCCTGTAAACATGGCTACACATGAACTGAGTTAGGCAAGAGAACAGAGTCTCACATTTAGAAAACACTCTTATGCCTGCTTAACGGGGAAGGAGAGGTGGGGTGATGCATCAAACCAGAGTTTGATATAAGCACAGGTACCGTTCCAAAAACCAACTATGGAATAGACAAGACCTACACCTTCCTCAGTGAAAGGGACTCAAAACCCCATATTTCCCGCAGAGGAATAGATCTGACTAGTAAGAATCTTAAAACCTATGTATTGATATGTCTCCGTAAGGGAATCAAGTGTGTCTAGACTGGCATAAACAGGGCAGCGAGAATCAGCTCAAACCCACTCTAAAAAGGAATTTCAAAAACAGAACAAAGAAACAGGGAAATTCTTTACAATTCCTTCAGGGTCTCTGATGCAACCTGGAATGACCCTATCTACAATGACAGCTGGATGTGGCATAAGGCTGGACACTTGGGACTGAGAGGATTGGTGAGATTGGGTGAGCAACTGCAGAACCTTTAAAGCAATAATGCATGGCACCCATTCCATGGGTCGCAGCTCTCCAGGTTGAAGGGAATATTACTACAGCTATAACATGTACGGGAAACCTAGAGAATGGACACACTGTGAATACAAAAGGTTTCTAAAACTCAATGAAGAGCCCCTCTCCTGGTGCTCCGGTTTGACTTTCCAACTGCTTTCCTATCAATCTCCCAACTTGGAGAGACAGCCCCTTTAAGCTCCTGGTTCGCACAGGTTGCCAATTTGGCAGAGGATGAAAGGGAAGAGGGAGAACCAATGAGAGAGTAGCTGTTAGGCATTTGGATGGGCACATGTCACTCTAATTTCCCGGCAGGAAGAAGAATTAACCAAAGTCTCAGCCACCCACCGGGAACCAGTATAGGTCCTGAACCAAAAGTTTGGACTTGCGTTCAGCTCACAAAAAAACGAGTTGAAAAATGGAGCTCAGGGGCACAGCAATTCACAAACTGGCATAGTAATCAAGGCCAACTATCGTCCAAAAATCTGTTGAGGGAAGGCAACGAGGCGGACTTGAAAGCGAGGCAGAATAGCAGGAAACAGATTTCAAGAGGTACGTTGGAATCGCCTGTAAAGCACAGGAAGAGGGGCACAACTTCGACAATGATGCACTTGGCCAAAAAGGGCGTATGTGTTTTCTCCTGAATATATTCAGGAGAAAACGCATACGCCCTTTTTGGCCAAGCAAGCAAGCGGGCAATGCAAATCTGCACTACAAAGAAGTATCACTTCCCACCGGTCAAAAGGGACATCCACAAAATGTGTAAAAACCAGAAAGGCAAGACAGGCCCTGGAGAACAGGGAGCCTTGTTATGCTGATGGGCCGGATGTAAGTTGCCAACTGCCTCACTGGAGGAATGCATTGTGTTCCCTAAAACAAGTAAACAACAGAGCTACAGAGCCAAGGGCACTTCCAGTCTAGGGAATATACCTTGGGAAAACTGAAAATCCATAAGACAGAGCCACCCCCAAATTGAGGGCTGCACTGCTTACAGGAACCTCAACCTGGGTACACCTGAAATATCCCAGGAAATATAAAAATGGTTCCAAACATTGTGGAACTTACGTACGATGGAATATCCCTCAGCCATGAAATCAATGTCATAAGACCAGTAGCAGCAAAATGAGTGGATTCAGGTACGATGATTCTAAGTGAAAGAAGTCACACAGGAAAAGAAACTTATCATAAGATATCACTTCGGAAGATCCTGTAAACATGGCTACACATGAACTGAGTTAGGCAAGAGAACAGAGTCTCACATTTAGAAAACACTCTTATGCCTGCTTAAGGGGGAAGGAGAGGTGGGGTGATGCATCAAAACAGAGTTTGATATAAGCACAGGTACCGTTCCAAAAACCAACTATGGAATAGACAAGACCTACACCTTCCTCAGTGAAAGGGACTCAAAACCCCATATTTCCCGCAGAGGAATAGATCTGACTAGTAAGAATCTTAAAACCTATGTATTGATATGTCTCCGTAAGGGAATCAAGTGTGTCTAGACTGGCATAAACAGGGCAGCGAGAATCAGCTCAAACCCACTCTAAAAAGGAATTTCAAAAACAGAACAAAGAAACAGGGAAATTCTTTACAATTCCTTCAGGGTCTCTGATGCAACCTGGAATGACCCTATCTACAATGACAGCTGGATGTGGCATAAGGCTGGACACTTGGGACTGAGGGGATTGGTGAGATTGGGTGAGCAAATGCAGACCCTTTAAAGCAATAATGCATGGCTCCCATTCCTTGGGTCCCAGCTCTCCAGGTTGAAGGGACTATTACTACAGCTATAACATGTACGGGAAACCTAGAGAATGGACACACTGTGAATACAAAAGGTTTCTAAAACTCAACGAAGAGCCCCTCTCCTGGTGCTCCGGTTTGACTTTCCAACTGCTTTCCTATCAATCTCCCAACTTGGAGAGACAGCCCCTTTAAGCTCCTGGTTCGCACAGGTTGCCAATTTGGCAGAGGATGAAAGGGAAGAGGGAGAACCAATGAGAGAGTAGCTGTTAGGCATTTGGATGGGCACATGTCACTCTAATTTCCCGGCAGGAAGAAGAATTAACCAAAGTCTCAGCCACCCACCGGGAACCAGTATAGGTCCTGAACCAAAAGTTTGGACTTGTGTTCAGCTCACAAAAAACGAGTTAAAAATGGAGCTCAGGGGCACAGCAATTCACAAACTGGCAGAGTAATCAAGGCCCACTATCGTCCAAAAATCTGTTGAGGGAAGGCAACGAGGCGGACTTGAAAGCGAGGCAGAATAGCAGGAAACAGATTTCAAGAGGTACGTTGGAATCGCCTGTAAAGCACAGGAAGAGGGGCACAACTTCGACAATGATGCACTTGGCCAAAAAGGGCGTATGCGTTTTCTCCTGAATATATTCAGGAGAAAACGCATACGCCCTTTTTGGCCAAGCAAGCAAGCGGGCAATGCAAATCTGCACTACAAAGAAGTATCACTTCCCACCGGTCAAAAGGGACATCCACAAAATGTGTAAAAACCAGAAAGGCAAGACAGGCCCTGGAGAACAGGGAGCCTTGTTATGCTGATGGGCGGGATGTAAGTTGCCAACTGCCTCACTGGAGGAGTGCATTGTGTTCCCTAAAACAAGTAAACAACAGAGCTACAGAGCCAAGGGCACTTCCAGTCTAGGGAATATACCTTGGGAAAACTGAAAATCCATAACACAGAGCCACCCCCAAATTGAGGGCTGCACTGCTTACAGGAACCTCAACCTGGGTACACCTGAAATATCCCAGGAAATATAAAAATGGTTCCAAACATTGTGGAACTTACGTACGATGGAATATCCCTCAGCCATGAAATCAATGTCATAAGACCAGTAGCAGCAAAATGAGTGGATTCAGGTACGATGATTCTAAGTGAAAGAAGTCACACAGGAAAAGAAACTTATCATAAGATATCACTTAGGACGATCCTGTAAACATGGCTACACATGAACTGAGTTAGGCAAGAGAACAGAGTCTCACATTTAGAAAATACTCTTATGCCTGCTTAAGGGGGAAGGAGAGGTGGGGTGATGCATCAAACCAGAGTTTGATATAAGCAGAGGTACCGTTCCAAAAACCAACTATGTTATAGACAAGACCTACACCTTTCTCAGTGAAAGGGACTCAAAACCCCATATTTCCCGCAGAGGAATAGATCTGACTAGTAATAATCTTAAAACCTATGTATTGATATGTTTCTGTAAGGGAATCAAGTGTGTCTAGACTGGCATAAACAGGGCAGCGAGAATCAGCTCAAACCCACTCTAAAAAGGAATTTCAAAAACAGAACAAAGAAACAGGGAAATTCTTTACAATTCCTTCAGGGTCTCTGATGCAACCTGGAATGACCCTATCTACAATGACAGCTGGATGTGGCATAAGGCTGGAAACTTTGGACTGAGGGGATTGGTGAGATTGGGTGAGCAAATGCAGACCCTTTAAAGCAATAATGCATGGCACCGATTCCATGGGTCGCAGCTCTCCAAGTTGAAGGGAATATTACTATAGCTATAACATGTACGGGAAACCTAGAGAATGGACACACTGTGAATACGAAAGGTTTCTAAAACTCAACGAAGAGCCCCTCTCCTGGTGCTCCGGTTTGACTTTCCAACTGCTTTCCTATCAATCTCCCAACTTGGAGAGACAGCCCCTTTAAGCTCCTGGTTCGCACAGGTTGCCAATTTGGCAGAGGATGAAAGGGAAGAGGGAGAACCAATGAGAGAGTAGCTGTTAGGCATTTGGATGGGCATATGTCACTCTAATTTCCCGGCAGGAAGAAGAATTAACCAAAGTCTCAGCCACCCACTGGGAACCAGTATAGGTCCTGAACCAAAAGTTTGGACTTGCGTTCAGCTCACAAGAAACGAGTTGAAAAATGGAGCTCAGGGGCACAGCAATTCACAAACTGGCAGAGTAATCAAGGCCTACTATCGTCCAAAAATCTGTTGAGGGAAGGCAACGAGGCGGACTTGAAAGCGAGGCAGAATAGCAGGAAACAGATTTCAAGAGGTACGTTGGAATCGCCTGTAAAGCACAGGAAGAGGGGCACAACTTCGACAATGATGCACTTGGCCAAAAAGGGCGTATGCGTTTTCTCCTGAATATATTCAGGAGAAAACGCATACGCCCTTTTTGGCCAAGCAAGCAAGCGGGCAATGCAAATCTGCACTACAAAGAAGTATCACTTCCCACCGGTCAAAAGGGACATCCACAAAATGTGTAAAAACCAGAAAGGCAAGACAGGCCCTGGAGAACAGGGAGCCTTGTTATGCTGATGGGCGGGATGTAAGTTGCCAACTGCCTCACTGGAGGAGTGCATTGTGTTCCCTAAAACAAGTAAACAACAGAGCTACAGAGCCAAGGGCACTTCCAGTCTAGGGAATATACCTTGGGAAAACTGAAAATCCATAAGACAGAGCCACCCCCAAATTGAGGGCTGCACTGCTTACAGGAACCTCAACCTGGGTACACCTGAAATATCCCAGGAAATATAAAAATGGTTCCAAACATTGTGGAACTTACGTACGATGGAATATCCCTCAGCCACGAAATCAATGTCATAAGACCAGTAGCAGCAAAATGAGTGGATTCAGGTACGATGATTCTAAGTGAAAGAAGTCACACAGGAAAAGAAACTTATCATAAGATATCACTTAGGAAGATCCTGTAAACATGGCTACACATGAACTGAGTTAGGCAAGAGAACAGAGTCTCACATTTAGAAAACACTCTTATGCCTGCTTAAGGGGGAAGGAGAGGTGGGGTGATGCATCAAACCAGAGTTTGATATAAGCACAGGTACCGTTCCAAAAACCAACTATGGAATAGACAAGACCTACACCTTCCTCAGTGAAAGGGACTCAAAACCCCATATTTCCCGCAGAGGAATAGATCTGACTAGTAAGAATCTTAAAACCTATGTATTGATATGTCTCTGTATGGGAATCAAGTGTGTCTAGACTGGCATAAACAGGGCAGCGAGAATCAGCTCAAACCCACTCTAAAAGGAATTTCAAAAACAGAACAAAGAAACAGGGAAATTCTTTACAATTCCTTCAGGGTCTCTGATGCAACCTGGAATGACCCTATCTACAATGACAGCTGGATGTGGCATAAGGCTGGACACTTGGGACTGAGAGGATTGGTGAGATTGGGTGAGCAAATGCAGACCCTTTAAAGCAATAATGCATGGCACCCATTCCATGGGTCCCAGCTCTCCAGGTTGAAGGGAATATTACTACAACTATAACGTGTACGGGAAACCTAGAGAATGGACACACTGTGAATACGAAAGGTTTCTAAAACTCAACGAAGAGCCCCTCTCCTGGTGCTCCGGTTTGACTTTCCAACTGCTTTCCTATCAATCTCCCAACTTGGAGAGACAGCCCCTTTAAGCTCCTGGTTCGCACAGGTTGCCAATTTGGCAGAGGATGAAAGGGAAGAGGGAGAACCAATGAGAGAGTAGCTGTTAGGCATTTGGATGGGCACATGTCACTCTAATTTCCCGGCAGGAAGAAGAATTAACCAAAGTCTCAGCCACCCACCGGGAACCAGTATAGGTCCTGAACCAAAAGTTTGGACTTGCGTTCAGCTCACAAGAAACGAGTTGAAAAATGGAGCTCAGGGGCACAGCAATTCACAAACTGGCAGAGTAATCAAGGCCAACTATCGTCCAAAAATCTGTTGAGGGAAGGCAACGAGGCGGACTTGAAAGCGAGGCAGAATAGCAGGAAACAGATTTCAAGAGGTACGTTGGAATCGCCTGTAAAGCACAGGAAGAGGGGCACAACTTCGACAATGATGCACTTGGCCAAAAAGGGCGTATGCGTTTTCTCCTGAATATATTCAGGAGAAAACGCATACGCCCTTTTTGGCCAAGCAAGCAAGCGGGCAATGCAAATCTGCACTACAAAGAAGTATCACTTCCCACCGGTCAAAAGGGACATCCACAAAATGTGTAAAAACCAGAAAGGCAAGACAGGCCCTGGAGAACAGGGAGCCTTGTTATGCTGATGGGCGGGATGTAAGTTGCCAACTGCCTCACTGGAGGAGTGCATTGTGTTCCCTAAAACAAGTAAACAACAGAGCTACAGAGCCAAGGGCACTTCCAGTCTAGGGAATATACCTTGGGAAAACTGAAAATCCATAAGACAGAGCCACCCCCAAATTGAGGGCTGCACTGCTTACAGGAACCTCAACCTGGGTACATCTGAAATATCCCAGGAAATATAAAAATGGTTCTAAACATTGTGGAACTTACGTACAATGGAATATCCCTCAGCCATGAAATCAATGTCATAAGACCAGTAGCAGCAAAATGAGTGGATTCAGGTACGATGATTCTAAGTGAAAGAAGTCACACAGGAAAAGAAACTTATCATAAGATATCACTTAGGAAGATCCTGTAAACATGGCTACACATGAACTGAGTTAGGCAAGAGAACAGAGTCTCACATTTAGAAAACACTCTTATGCCTGCTTAAGGGGGAAGGAGAGGTGGGGTGATGCATCAAACCAGAGTTTGATATAAGCACAGGTCCCGTTCCAAAAACCAACTATGGAATAGACAAGACCTACACCTTCCTCAGTGAAAGGGACTCAAAACACCATATTTCCCGCAGAGGAATAGATCTGACTAGTAAGAATCTTAAAACCGATGTATTGATATGTCTCCATAAGGGAATCAAGTGTGTCTAGACTGGCATAAACAGGGCAGCGAGAATCAGCTCAAACCCACTCTAAAAAGGAATTTCAAAAACAGAACAAAGAAACAGGGAAATTCTTTACAATTCCTTCAGGGTCTCTGATGCAACCTGGAATGACCCTATCTACAATGACAGCTGGATGTGGCATAAGGCTGGACACTTGGGACTGAGAGGATTGGTGAGATTGGGCGAGCAAATGCAGACCCTTTAAAGCAATAATGCATGGCACCCATTCCATGGGTCCCAGCTCTCCAGGTTGAAGGGAATATTACTACAGCTATAACATGTACGGGAAACCTAGAGAATGGACACACTGTGAATACGAAAGGTTTCTAAAACTCAACGAAGAGCCCCTCTCCTGGTGCTCCGGTTTGACTTTCCAACTGCTTTCCTATCAATCTCCCAACTTGGAGAGACAGCCCCTTTAAGCTCCTGGTTCGCACAGGTTGCCAATTTGGCAGAGGATGAAAGGGAAGAGGGAGAACCAATGAGAGAGTAGCTGTTAGGCATTTGGATGGGCACATGTCACTCTAATTTCCCGGCAGGAAGAAGAATTAACCAAAGTCTCAGCCACCCACCGGGAACCAGTATAGGTCCTGAACCAAAAGTTTGGACTTGCGTTCAGCTCACAAAAAACGAGTTGAAAAATGGAGCTTAGGGGCCCAGCAATTCACAAACTGACAGAATAATCAAGGCCAACTATCGTCCAAAAATCTGTTGAGGGAAGGCAAAGAGGCGGACTTGAAAGCGAGGCAGAATAGCAGGAAACAGATTTCACGAGGTACGTTGGAATCGCCTGTAAAGCACAGGAAGAGGGGCACAACTTCGACAATGATGCACTTGGCCAAAAAGGGCGTATGCGTTTTCTCCTGAATATATTCAGGAGAAAACTGCAATGAGGTATCACCTCACACCTGTTAGAATCGGCATCATCAGAAAATCTACAAACAACCAATTCTGGGGAGGGTGTGGACAAAAGGAGCCCTCTTCCACTATTGGTTTGAATGTAAATTGATACAGTCTCTATGGAGAAAAGTATGGAGTTTCCTTAAAAAAACTAGAAATAGAATTACCATCTGATCCAGCAATCACACTTCTGGGCATATACCCAGAGAAAACCATATTTCAAAAAGGCACTTTCACCACAATGTTCGTTGCAACACTATTTACAATAGCCAGGTAATGGAAGCAACCTAATTGCCCACAGACAGATGAATTGTTAAAGATGTGGTACATATATGAAATGGAATATTACTCGGCCATAAAAAGGAATGAAACTGGGTCATTTGTAGAGACATCGATGGATCGAGAGACTGTCATACAGAATGAAGTAAGTCAGAAAGAGGAAAACAAATATTGTATATTAATGCATATATGTGGAACCTAAAAAAATGGTACGGATAAACTGGTTTGCAGGGAAGAAATAGAGACACAGAGGTAGAGAACAAACGTATGGACACCAAGTGTGGGAAGCCATGGGGTGGTCGTGGTGGGATGAGTTGGGAGATTGGGATTGACCTGTATACATGTATATGCATAAAATACATAACTAATAATAACCTGCTGTATAAAAACATAAATAAAATTAAATTTCAAAATTTTAAAAAATAAAATTTAAAAATAAAACAGAAAAAATTCTTCCCGTCACACAGATGTATTTATAGGAATGAATTATTTCCATGCTTATATTTAAAAATACATAAAAGAGGAATAAAATCTAACTTGAACCATAAAAGAAAAAAAAAAGTGAACCCACGAGTTATAGAGAAGAAAACCCTATCAGTGCCCTTGCTCCAGCGGTAAACAATTCTGAAATTGGTCAGAGGTGGGGAACCATCTCCCATACAGCCAGCCACCCACCCCCAAAAAAGGAGCGTCCTCATTGCAAAGCTGGGGTCTGTGCCGAGGCATCTGTGAGTAAAGGTGAGCTGAGCCCCAGGCCAGCTGCTGCTGAACTGTTCCCACCCTTTCCAGGTAAAACACCTGAATATGTATAAGGGCTTGAAAGCCTAGAGGAAGGACCGTGGAGCCACACCAGAGACAGCACGCAGGCCAACTTGGTGCCTGCAGGCCAGCCAGGGTGGTCCTGGCACCGGGCGCTCTTCCAGAAACTTTCCATTGCCGTGCCTGAGATACCCCTCCTGTCCCGGCCCCCACTGCTTTTTTCCTTCCTCACCTCTGTCCAGAGAGAAATTCCAGCGGAAGGTATGGGTGACACATCCTCTTCTTTACAGGCAGCAGCCTGGCAAACCCTGCAGAAATTCCAGCAGAACCCCACTCACACCGGGCCACCCACAAAGCTGTGGCCCCTCACTCCCTCCCACCAGCACAGCCCCTAGACTGCTGACGGGGCAGAGAATAGGGAGTCAGGCACAGCTTCATGGGCTATTGCTGCCTGGAGAGCTGTTTCTATTGACCTCAACGAGGCACACCTGTGGAGGGTGGGCCGGCAGGGTAAGGCTGCCCAGGTCAGCTAATCCACAACCCTCAGGGAATCACATTGTTGAAAAGGACCCCACTAAGGCAGAAGAGAAGCCAAGGGAAAAAAGGACACAATGCCATCTGCAGCACCGTAGATGAGTCTAGAAGTAATCACGTGACTTGTAGTAATTCAGAAAGTGAAAGACACATATCATATCATATCACATATAGGTGTTACCTAAAAATGGATACCAGGGCAGATATTTCCACGGAGAAGGGCAATCACAGATTCATTAAACAAACTTATTGATCACCAATGGAAAGGTGTAAGGATTGGTTTCATTACGATATCGGGGTTAACAGACATATACAAACACAGATGACATATATAATCACCAAAGACCTACAGAATACCAAGAGAGGACTACTCAACATTCTGTCATAACGTACATGGGAAAAGGATCCCAGGAAGGACAGACATCTGTATATGTGTAAAAGAACCACATCTTCCACACCTACAACAAGCCAAACATTGTTATCAAACTTGCTGTAATAAAAAATAAAAAATTAAATTAAAAACACGAACAAGAAGTAGTGAGACAAACGTGAGGGGCTTTCTCCAGGCATATTCCATTCTAAACTCCAATCTAGAACACCACTTCCACTGAGGCTCTCTTGCCCTAGTACCCAGATTTGGTAAGGGTGAACTGCTGCCACCTTGTGGCCGTTTCACACAACAGCAGCTTTAATCCCAGCGCTAATGGTCAGTTGATATTCAAAATCATTGCAGGCCTGTAAATGACACCTGCCCTGAAAACAAATCCTGGGGTCACATATCGACCAAAAAATTCAAAGGACGTCCATATTTCAAAACGACCATTTCAAAAGGCATATTTTACGCACATTAGTGTTCTGCTTCTTTTCCTTTCTTTCCTTTTTTGTTAAAAAACACGGGAATGGAAAAAGGCATCCCTCAGAATGGGCGAAAATCGTTGCAGACGAATCAATGGATAGAGGTTTAATCTCCAATATATATAAACAGCTCATGCAGCTTATTATTAAAAAAACAAACAACCCAAAAAAATGGGCAGAAGATCTAAAGAGACGTTTCTTCAAAGGAGACACAGAGATATCCAAGACGCACATGAAAAGCTGCTCAACAGCACTAATTATTAGAGAAATGCAAATCAAAACTACAATGAGGTATCACCTCACACCTGTTAGAATCGGCATCATCAGAAAATCTACAAACAACAAATTCTGGGGAGGGTGTGGACAAAAGGAGCCCTCTTCCACTACTGGTGGGAATGTAAATTGATACAGTCACTATGGAGAACAGTATGGAGTTTCCTTAAAAAATCTAAAAATAGAATTACCATCTGATCCAGCAATCCCACTTCTGGGCATATACCCAGAGAAAACCGTATTTCAAAAAGGCACATTCACCACAATGTTCGTTGCAGCACTATTTACAATAGCCAGGTAATGGAAGCAACCTAAATGCCCACAGACAGATGAATGGATAAAGATGTGGTACATATATAAAATGGAATATTACTCGGCCATTAAAAGGAATGAAACTGGGTCATTTGTAGAGACATCGATGGATCGAGAGACTGTCATACAGAATGAAGTAAGTCAGAAAGAGGAAAACAAATATTGTTTATTAACGCATATATGTGGAGCCTAAAAATGGTACAGATGAACTGGTTTGCAGGGAAGAAATAGAGACACAGAGGTAGAGATCAAACATATGGACACCAAGTGTGGGAAGCCATGGGGTGGTGGTGGTGGGATGAGTTGGGAGTTTGGGATTGACCTGTATACATGTATATGCATAAAATACATAACTAATAATAACGTGCTGTATAAAAAAATAAATAAAATTAAATTTCAAAATTTTAAAAAATAAAATTTAAAACTAAAACAGAAAAAAGTTCTTCCCGTCACACAGATGTATTTATAGGAATGAATTATTTCCATGCTTATATCTATAAATACATAAAAGAGGAATAAAATCTAACTTGAACCATAAAAGAAAGAAAAATCCTGAACCCACGAGTTATACAGAGGAAAACCCTATCAGGGCACTTGCTCCAGTGGTAAACAATTCTGAAATTGGTCAGAGGTGGGGAATCATCTCCCATACAGCCAGCAACCCAACCCCCACGCAAGGAGCGTCCTCATTGCAAAGCTGGGGGACCGTGCCGAGGCATCTGTGAGTAAACGTGAGCTGAGCCCCAGGCCAGCTGCTGCTGAACTGTTCCCACCCTTTCCAGGTAAAACACCTGAATATGTAAAAGGGCTTGAAAGCCTAGAGGAAGGACCGTGGTGCCACACCAGCGACAGCACGCAGGCCAACTTGGTGCCTGCAGGCCAGCCAGGGTGGTCCTGGCCCCGGGCGCTCTTCCAGAAGCTTTCCATTGCCCTGCCTGAGATACCCTCCCTGTCCAGTCCTCCACTGCTTTTTCCTTCCTCACCTCTGTCCGGAGAGAAATTCCAGCGGAAGGTATGGGTGACACAACCTCTTCTTTACAAGCGGCAGCCTGGCAAATCCTGCAGAAAGGCCAGCAGAACCCCACTAACACCGGGCCACCCACAAAGCTGTGGCCCCTCACTCCCTCCCACCAGCACAGCCCCGAGACTGCTGACGGGGCAGAGAATATGGAAGCAGGCACAGCTTCAGGGGCTATTGCTGCCTGGAGCGCTGTTTATATTGACCTCAAAGAGGCACACCTGGGGAGGGCGGGCCGGCAGGGTAAGGCTGCCCAGGTCAGCTAATCCACAACCCTCAGGGAATCACATTGTTGAAAATGGACGCCGCTAAGGCAGAAGGGAAGCCAAGGGAAAAAAGGACACAATGCCATCTGCAGCAGCGTAGATGAGTCTAGAAGTAATCACGTGACTTGTAGTAAGTCAGAAAGTGAAAGACACATATCATATCATATCACATATAGGTGTTACCTAAAAATGGATACCAGGGCAGATATTTCCACGGAGAAGGGCAATCACAGATTCATTAAACAAACTTATGGTTCACCAATGGAAAGGTGTGAGGATTGGTTTCATTACGATATCGGTGTTAAGAGACATATACAAACACAGGTGACATATATAATCACCAAAGACCTACAGAATACCAAGAGAGGACTACTCAACATTCTGTCATAACGTACATGGGAAAAGGATACCCGAGAGAACAGACATCTGTATATGTGTAAAAGAACCAAATCTTCCACACCTACAGCAAGCCAAACATTGTAATCAAAATTGCTGTAATAAAAAATATTAAATTACATTAAATACACGAACAAGATGTAGTGAGACAAACGTGAGGGGCTTTCTCCTGGCACATTCCATTCTAAACTCCAATCTAGAACACCACTTCCACTGAGGCTCTCTTGCCCTAGTAACCAGATTTGGTAAGGGTGAACTGCTGCCACCTTGTGGCCGTTTCACACAACAGCAGCTTTAATCCCAACGCTAATGGTCAGTTGATATTCAAAATCATTGCAGGCCTGTAAATGACATCTGCCCTGAAAACAAATCCTGGGGTCACATATCGACCAAAAAATTCAAAGGACGTCCATATTTCAAAACGACCGTTTCAAATGGCATATTTTACGCACATTAGTGTTCTGCTTCTTTTCCTTTCCTTCCGTTTTTGTTAAAAAACACGGGAATGGAAAAAGGCATCCCTCAGAATGGGCGAAAATCGTTGCAGACGAATCAATGGACAGAGGTTTAATCTCCAATATATATAAACAACTCATGCAGCTTAATATTAAAAAAACAAACAACCCAATACAAAAATGGGCAGAAGATCTAAAGAGACGTTTCTTCAAAGAAGACACAGAGATGGCCAAGACGCACATGAAAAGCTGCTCAACAGCACTAATTATTAGAGAAATGCAAATCAAAACTACAATGAGGTATCACCTCACACCTGTTAGAATCGGCATCATCAGAAAATCTACAAACAACCAATTCTGGGGAGGGTGTGGACAAAAGGAGCCCTCTTCCACTATTGGTGGGAATGTAAATTGATACAGTCACTATGGAGAACAGTATGGAGTTTCCTTAAAAAAACTAGAAATAGAATTACCATCTGATCCAGCAATCCCACTTCTGGGCATATACCCAGAGAAAACCGTAAATCAAAAAGGCACATTCACCACAATGTTCATTGCAGCACTATTTACAATAGCCAGGTAATGGAAGCAACCTAAATGCCCACAGACAGAAGAATGGATAAAGATGTGGTACATATATGAAATGGAATATTACTCGGCCATAAAAAGGAATGAAACTGGGTCATTTGTAGAGACATCTATGCATCGAGAGACTGTCATACAGAATGAAGTAAGTCAGAAAGAGGAAAACAAATATTGTATATTAATGCATATATGTGGAACCTAAAAAAATGGTACAGAAGAACTGGTTTCCAGGGAAGAAATAGAGACACAGAGGTAGAGAACAAACGTATGGACACCAAGTGTGGGAAGCCATGGGGTGGTGGTGGTGGGATGAGTTGTGAGATTGGGATTGACTTGTATACATGTATATGCATAAAATACATTACTAATAATAACGTGCTGTATAAAAACATAAATAAAATTAAATTTCAAAATTTTAAAAAATAAAATTTAAAAATAAAACAGAAAAAATTCTTCCCGTCACACAGATGTATTTATAGGAATGAATTATTTCCATGCTTATATCTATAAATACATAAAAGGGGAATAAAATCTAACTTGAACCATAAAAGAAAAAAAAAAAAACTTGAACCCACGAGTTATACAGAGGAAAACCCTATCAGGACACTTGCTCCAGTGGTAAACAATTCTGAAATAGGTCAGAGGTGGGGAACCATCTCCCATACAGCCAGCAACCCACCCCCCACGCAAGGAGCGTCCTCATTGCAAAGCTGGGGGACCGTGCCGAGGCATCTGTGAGTTAACGTGAGCTGAGCCCCAGGCCAGCTGCTGCTGAACTGTTCCCACCCTTTCCAGGTAAAACACCTGAATATGTACAAGGGCTTGAAAGCCTAGAGGAAGGACCATGGAGCCACACCAGCGACAGCATGCAGGCCAACTTGGTGCCTGCAGGCCAGCCAGGGTGGTCCTGTCCCTGGACGCTCTTCCAGAAGCTTTCCATTGCCCTGCCTGAGATACCCCTCCTCTCCCGGTCCCCACTGCTTTTTTCCTTCCTCACCTCTGTCCGGAGAGAAATTCCAGCGGAAGGTATGTGTGACACAACCTCTTCTTTACAGGCGGCAGCCTGGCAACTCCTGCATGAAGGCCAGCAGAACCCCACTCACACCGGGCCACCCACAAAGCTGTGGCCCCTCACTCCCTCTCACCAGCACAGCCCCGAGACTGCTGACGGGGCAGAAAATATGGAGTCAGGCACACTTTCAGGGGCTATTGCTGCCTGGAGCTCTGTTTATATTGACCTCAACGAGGCACACCTGGGGAGGGCGGGCCGGCAGGATAAGGCTGCCCAGGTCAGCTAATCCACAACCCTCAGGGAATCACAGTGTTGAAAATGGACCCCGCTAAGGCAGAAGAGAAGCCAAGGGAAAAAGGACACAATGCCATTTGCATCACCGTAGATGAGTCTAGAAGTAATCACATGACTTGTAGTAAGTCAGAAAGTGAAAGACACATATCATATCATATCACTTATAGGTGTTACCTAAAAATGGATACCAGGGCAGATATTTCCACGGAGAAGGGCAATGACAGATTCATTAAACAAACTTATGGTTCACCAATGGAAAGGTGTGAGGATTGGTTTCATTACGATATCAGGGTTAACAGACATATACCAGCACAGGTGACATATATAATCACCAAAGACCTACAGAATACCAAGAGAGGACTACTCAACATTCTGTCATAACATACATGGGAAAAGGGTCCCAGGAAGAACAGTCATCTGTATATGTGTAAAAGAACCACATCTTCCACACCTACAACAAGCCAAACATTGTAATCAAACTTGCTGTAATAAAAAATAGAAAATTAAATTAAAAACACGAACAAGAAGTAGTGAGACTAACGTGAGGGGCTTTCTCCTGGCACATTCCATTCTAAACTCCAATCTAGAACACCACTTCCACTGAGGCTCTCTTGCCCTAGTAACCAGATTTGGTAAGGGTGAACTGCTGCCACCTTGTGGCCGTTTCACACAACAGCAGCTTTAATCCCAACGCTAATGGTCAGTTGATATTCAAAATCATTGCAGGCCTGTAAATGACACCTGCCCTGAAAACAAATCCTGGGGTCACATATCGACCAAAAAATTCAAAGGATGTCCATATTTCAAAACGACCGTTTCAAAAGGCATATTTTATGCACATTAGTGTTCTGCTTCTTTTCCTTTCTTTCCGTTTTTGTTAAAAAACACGGGAATGGAAAAAGGCATCCCTCAGAAATGGCGAAAATCGTTGCAGACGAATCAATGGACAGAGGTTTAATCTCCAATATATATAAACAGCTCATGCAGCTTAATATTAAAAAAACAAACAACCCAAAAAAAATGGGCAGAAGATCTAAAGAGACGTTTCTTCAAAGGAGACACAGAGATGGCCAAGACGCACATGTAAAGCTGCTCAACAGCACTAATTATTAGAGAAATGCAAATCAAAACTACAATGAGGTATCACCTCACACCTGTTAGAATCGGCATCATCAGAAAATCTACAAACAACCAATTCTGGGGAGGGTGTGGACAAAAGGAGCCCTCTTCCACTATTGGTGGGAATGTAAATTGATACAGTCACTAAGGAGAAGAGTATGGAGTTTCCTTAAAAAAACTAGAAATAGAATTATCATCTGATCCAGCTATCCCACTTATGGCCATATACCCAGAGAAAACCGTATTTCAAAAAGGCACATTCACCACAATGTTCGTTGCAGCACTATTTACAATAGCCAGGTAATGGAAGCAACCTAAATGCC
Source organism: Mesoplodon mirus (assembly GCF_964341445.2). Classification (NCBI taxonomy): domain Eukaryota; kingdom Metazoa; phylum Chordata; class Mammalia; order Artiodactyla; family Ziphiidae; genus Mesoplodon; species Mesoplodon mirus. The sequence continues at coordinate 197,321 of NW_028295523.1, read as the reverse complement.
CACAGAGAGATGAATGGATAAAGAGGTGGTACATATATGAAATGGAATATTACTCGGCCATAAAAAGGAATGAAACTGGGTCATTTGTAGAGACATCGATGGATCGAGAGTCTGTCATACAGAATGAAGTAAGTCAGAAAGAGGAAAACAAATATTGTATATTAATGCATATATGTGGAACCTAAAAAAATGGTACAGATGAACTGGTTTGCAGGGAAGAAATAGAGACACAGAGGTAGACAAAAAACGTATGGACACCAAGTGTGGGAAGCCATGGGGTGGTGGTCGTGGGATGAGTTCGGAGATTGGGATTGACCTGTATACATGTATATGCATAAAATACATAACTAATAATAACGTGCTGTATAAAAAATAAATAAAATTAAATTTCAAAATTTTAAAAAATAAAATTTAAAAATAAAACAAAAAAAATTTCTTCCCGTCACACAAATGTATTTATAGGAATGAACTTTTTCCATGCTTATATCTATAAATACATAAAAGAGGAATAAAATCTAACTTGAACCATAAAATAAAAGAAAAACCTGAACCCAAGAGTTATACAGAGGTAAACACTATCAGGGCACTTTCTCCAGTGGTAAACAATTGTGAAATTGGTCAGAAGTGGGGAACCATCTCCCATACAGCCAGCAACCCACCCCCCACGCAAGGAGCGTCCTCATTGCAAAGCTGGGGGACCGTGCTGAGGCATCTGTGAGTAAACGTGAGCTGAGCCCCAGGCCAGCTGCTGCTGAACTGTTCCCACCCTTTCCAGGTAAAACACCTGAATATGTACAAGGGCTTGAAAGCCTAGAAGAAGGACCGTGGAGCCACACCAGTGACAGCACGCAGGCCAACTTGGTGCCTGCAGGCCAGCCAGTGTGGTCCTGGTCCCGGACGCTCTTCCAGAAGCTTTCCATTGCCCTGCCTGAGATACCCTTCCTGTCCCGGCCCCCACTGCTTTTTTCCTTCCTCACCTCTGTCCGGAGTGAAATTCCAGTGGAAGGTATGGGTGACACAACCTCTTCTTTACAGGCGGCAGCCTGGCAACTCCTGCAGAAAGGCCAGCAGAACCCCACTCACACCGGGCCACCCACAAAGCTGTGGCCCCTCACTCCCTCCCACCAGCACAGCCCCGAGACTGTTGAAGGGGAAGAGAATATGGAGTCAGGCACAGCTTCAGGGGCTATTGCTGCCTGGAGCGCTGCTTATATTGACCTCAATGGGGCACAGCTGGGGAGGGCGAGCCGGCAGGGTAAGGCTGCCCAGGTCACCTAATCCACAACCCTCAGGGAATCACATTGTTGAAAATGGACCCTGCTAAGGCAGAAGAGAAGCCAAGGGAAAAAAGGACACAATGCCATTTGCAGCACCGTAGATGAGTCTAGAAGTAATCACGTGACTTGTAGTAAGTCAGAAAGTGAAAGACACATATCATATCATATCACTTATAGGTGTTACCTAAAAATGGATACCAGGGCAGATATTTCCATGGAGAAGGGCAATCACAGATTCATTAAACAAACGTATGGTTCACCAATGGAAATGTGTGAGGATTGGTTTCATTACGATATCGGGGTTAACAGACATATACAAACACAGGTTACATATATAATCACCAAAGATCTACAGATTACCAAGAGAGGACTACTCAACATTCCGTCATAACGTACATGGGAAAAGGATCCCAGGAAGCACAGACATCTTTATATGTGTAAAAGAAGCAAATCTTCCACACCTACAGCAAGCCAGACATTGTAATCAAAATTGCTGTAATAAAAAATATTAAATTACATTAAATACATGAACAAGATGTAGTGAGACAAACGTGAGGGGCTTTCTCCTGGCACATTCCATTCTAAACTCCAATCTAGAACACCACTTCCACTGAGGTTCTCTTGCCCTAGTAACCAGATTTGGTAAGGGTGAACTGCTGCCAACTTGTGGCCGTTTCACACAACAGCAGCTTTAATCCCAGCGCTAATGGTCAGTTGATATTCAAAATCATTGCAGGCCTGTAAATGACACCTGCCCTGAAAACAAATCCTGGGGTCACATATCGACCAAAAAATTCAAAGGACGTTCATATTTCAAAACGACCGTTTCAAAACGCATATTTTACGCACATTAGTGTTCTGCTTCTTTTCCTTTGTTTCGTTTTTTGTTAAAAAACACGGGAATGGAAAAAGGCATCCCTCAGAATGGGCGAAAATCGTTGCAGACGAATCAATGGACAGAGGTTTAATCTCCAATATATATAAACAACTCATGCAGCTTAATATTAAAAAAACAAACAACCCAATACAAAAATGGGCAGAAGATCTAAAGAGACGTTTCTTCAAAGAAGACACAGAGATGGCCAAGACGCACATGAAAAGCTGCTCAACAGCACTAATTATTAGAGAAATGCAAATCAAAACTACAATGAGGTATCACCTCACACCTGTTAGAATCGGCATCATCAGAAAATCTACAAACAACCAATTCTGCGGAGGGTGTGGACAAAAGGAGCCCTCTTCCACTATTGGTGGGAATGTAAATTGATACAGTCACTATGGAGAACAGTATGGAGTTTCCTTAAAAAACTAGAAATAGAATTACCATCTGATCCAGCAATCCCACTTCTGGGCATATACCCAGAGAAAACCGTAAATCAAAAAGGCACATTCACCACAATGTTCATTGCAGCACTATTTACAATAGCCAGGTAATGGAAGCAACCTAAATGCCCACAGACAGATGAATGGATAAAGATGTGGTACATATATGAAATGGAATATTACTCGGCCATAAAAGGAATGAAACTGGGTCATTTGTAGAGACATCGATGGATCGAGAGACTGTCATACAGAATGCAGTAAGTCAGAAAGAGGAAAACAAATATTGTATATTAATGCATATATGTGGAACCTAAAAAAATGGTACAGATGAACTGGTTTGCAGGGAAGAAATAGAGACACAGAGGTAGAGAACAAACGTATGGACACCAAGTGTGGGAAGCCATGGGGTGGTGGTGGTGGGATGAGTTGGGATATTGGGATTGACCTGTATACATATATATGCATAAAATACATAACTATTAATAACCTGCTGTATAAAAACATAAATCAAATTAAATTTCAAAATTTTAAAAAATGAAATTTACAAATAAAACAGAAAAAATTCTTCCCGTCACACAGATGTATTTATAGGAATGAATTATTTCCATGCTTATATTTATAAATACATAAAAGAGGAATAAACTCTAACTTGAACCATAAAAGAAAATAAAACTGAACCCACGAGTTATACAGAGGAAAACCCTATCACGGCACTTGCTCCAGCGGTAAACAATTCTGAAATTGGTCAGAGGTGGGGAACCATCTCCCATACAGCCAGCAACCCACCCCCCACGCAAGGAGCATCCTCATTGCAAAGCTGGGGGACCGTGCCGAGGCATCTGTGAGTAAACGTGAGCTGAGCCCCAGGCCAGCTGCTGCTGAACTGTTCCCACCCTTTCCAGGTAAAACACCTGAATATGTACACGGGCTTGAAAGCCTAGAGGAAACACCGTGGAGCCACACCAGCGACAGCACGCAGGCCATCTTGGTGCCTGCAGGCCAGCCAGGGTGGTCCTGGACCCTGGTGCTCTTCCAGAAGCTTTCCATTGCCCTGCCTGAGATACCACTCCTGTCCCGGCCCCCACTGCTTTTTTCCTTCCTCAACTCTGTCCGGAGAGAAATTCCAGCTGAAGTTATGGGTGACATATCCTCTTCTTTACAGGCGGCAGCCTGGCAACTCCTGCAGAAAGGCCAGCAGAACCCCACTCACACCGGGCCACCCACAAAGCTGTGGCCCCTCACTCCCTCCCACCAGCACAGCCCCGAGACTGCTGACGGGGCAGAGAATATGGAGTCAGGCACAGCTTCAGGGGCTATTGCTGCCTGGAGCTCTGTTTATATTGACCTCAATGAGGCACATCTGGGGAGGGTGGGCCGGCAGGGTAAGGCTGCCCAGGTCAGCTAATCCACAACCATCAGGGAATCACATTGTTGAAAGTGGACCCCGCTAAGGCAGAAGAGAAGCCAAGGGAAAAAAGGACACAATGCCATTTGCAGCACCGTAGATTTGTCTAGAAGTAATCACGTGACTTGTAGTAAGTCAGAAAGTGAAAGACACATATCATATCATATCACTTATAGGTGTTACCTAAAAATGGATACCAGGGCAGATATTTCCACGGAGAAGGGCAATGACAGATTCATTAAACAAACTTATGGTTCACCAATGGAAAGGTGTGAGGATTGGTTTCATTACGATATTGGGGTTAACAGACATATACCAACACAGGTGACATATATAATCACCAAAGACCTACAGAATACCAAGAGAGGACTACTCAACATTCTGAAATAACGTACATGGGAAAAGGATCCCAGGAAGAACAGTCATCTGTATATGTGTAAAAGAACCACATCTTCCACACCTACAACAAGCCAAACATTGTAATCAAACTTGCTGTAATAAAAAATAAAAAATTAAATTAAAAACACGAACAAGAAGTAGTGAGACAAACGTGAGGGGCTTTCTCCTGGCACATTCCATTCTAAACTCCAATCTAGAACACCACTTCCACTGAGGCTCTCTTGCACTAGTAACCAGATTTGGTAAGGGTGAACTGCTGCCACCTTGAGGCCGTTTCACACAACAGCAGCTTTAATCCCAACGCTAATGGTCAGTTGATATTCAAAATCATTGCAGGCCTGTAAATGACACCTGCCCTGAAAACAAATCCTGGGGTCACATATCGACCAAAAAATTCAAAGGACGTCCATATTTCAAAACGACCGTTTCAAAAGGCATATTTTACGCACATTAGTGTTCTGCTTCTTTTCCTTTCTTTCCGTTTTTGTTAAAAAACACGGGAATGGAAAAAGGCATCCCTCAGAATGGGCGAAAATCGTTGCAGATGAATCAATGGACAGAGGTTTAACCTCCAATATATATAAACAGCTCATGCAGCTTAATATTAAAAAAAGAAACAACCCAAAAAAAATGGGCAGAAGATCTAAAGAGACGTTTCTTCAAAGGAGACACAGAGATGGCCAAGACGCACATGAAAAGCTGCTCAACAGCACTAATTATTAGAGAAATGCAAATCAAAACTACAAAGAAGAATCACAACACACCTGTTAGAATCGGCATCATCAGAAAATCTACAAACAACCAATTCTGGGGAGGGTGTGGACAAAAGGAGCCCTCTTCCACTATTGGTGGGAATGTAAATTGATACAGTCACTAAGGAGAACAGTATGGAGTTTCCTTAAAAAAACTAGAAATAGAATTACCATCTGATCCAGCAATCCCACTTATGGCCATATACCCAGAGAAAACCGTAAATCAAAAAGGCACATTCACCACAATGTTCGTTGCAGCACTATTTACAATAGCCAGGTAATGGAAGCAACCTAAATGCCCACAGACAGATGAATGGATAAAGATGTTGTACATATATAAAATGGAATATTACTCGGCCATAAAAAGGAATGAAACTGGGTCATTTGTAGAGACATCGATGGATCGAGAGACTTTCATACAGAATGAAGTAAGTAAGAAAGAGGAAAACACATATTGTACATTAATGCATATATGTGGAGCCTAAAAAATGGTACAGATGAACTGGTTTGCAGGGAAGAAATAGAGACACAGAGGTAGAGAACAAACGTATGGAAACCAAGCGTGGGAAGCCATGGGGTGGAGGTGGTTGGATGAGTTGGGAATTTGGGATTGACCTGTATACATGTATATGCATAAAATACATAACTAATAATAACGTGCTGTATAAAAAAATAAATAAAATTAAATTTCAAAATTTTAAAAAATAAAACAGAAAAAAGTTCTTCCCGTCACACAGATGTATTTTTAGGAATGAATTATTTCCATGCTTATATCTATAAATACATAAAAGAGGAATAAAATCTAACTTGAACCATAAAAGAAAAAAAAAACCTGAAACCACGAGTTATACAGAGGAAAACCCTATCAGGGCACTTACTCCAGTGGTAAACAATTCTGAAATTGGTCAGAGGTGGGGAACCATCTCCCATACAGCCAGAAACCCACCCCCCACGCAAGGAGCGTCCTCATTGCAAAGCTTGGGGACCGTGCCGCAGCATCTGTGAGTAAACGTGAGCTGAGCCCCAGGCCAGCTGCTGCTGAACTGTCCCCACCCTTTCCAGGTAAAACACCTGAATATGTACAAGGGCTTGAAAGCCTAGAGGAAGGGCCGTGGAGCCACACCAGCGACAGCACGCAGGCCAACATGGTGCCTGCAGGCCAGCCAGGGTGGTCCTGGCCCCGGGTGCTCTTCCAGAAGTTTCCATTGCCCTGCCTGAGATACCCCTCCTGTCCCGGCCCCCACTGCTTTTTTCCTTCCTCACCTCTGTCCGGAGAGAAATTCCAGTGGAAGGTATGGGTGACACATCCTCTTCTTTACAGGTGGCAGCCTGGCAACTCCTGCAGAAAGGCCAGCAGAGACCCACTCACACCGGGCCACCCACAAAGCTGTGGCCCCTCACTCCCTCCCACCAGCACAGCCCCGAGACTGCTGACGGGGCAGAGAATATGGAGTCAGCCAGAGCTTCAGGGGCTATTGCTGCCTGGAGCGCTGTTTATATTGACCTCAATGAGTCACACCTGGGGCGGGCGGGCCGGCAGTGTAAGGCTGCCCAGGTCAGCTAATCCACAACCCTCAGGGAATTACATTGTTGAAAATGGACCTCGCAAAGGCAGAAGAGAAGCCAAGGGAAAAAAGGACACAATGCCATTTGCAGCACCGTAGATGAGTCTAGAAGTAATCACGTGACTTGTAGTAAGTCAGAAAGTGAAAGACACATATCATATCATATCACTTATAGGTGTTACCTAAAAATGGATACCAGGGCAGATATTTCCACGGAGAAGGGCAATCACAGATTCATTAAACAAACTTATGGTTCACCAATGGAAAGGTGTGAGGATTGGTTTCATTACAATATCTGGGTTAACAGACATATACAAACACAGGTGACATATATAATCACCAAAGACCTACAGAATACCAAGAGAGGACTACTCAACATTCTGTCATAACGTACATGGGAAAAGGATCCCAGGAAGAACAGACATCTGTATATGTGTAAAAGAACCACATCTTCCACACCTACAACAAGCCAAACATTGTAATCAAACTTGCTGTAATAAATAATAAAAAAAATTTAAATTAAAAACACGTACAAGAAGTAGTGAGACAAACTTGAGGGGCTTTCTCCTGGCACATTCCATTCTAAATTCCAATCTAGAACACCACTTCCATTGAGGCTCTCTTGCCCTAGTAACCAGATTTGGCAAGGGAGAACTGCTGCCACCTTGTGGCCGTTTCACACAACAGCATCTTTAATCCCAGCGCTAATGGTCAGTTGATATTCAAAATCATTGCAGGCCTGTAAATGACACCTGCCCTGAAAACAAATCCTGGGGTCACATATCGACCAAAAAATTCAAAGGACGTCCATATTTCAAAAGGACCGTTTCAAAAGGCATATTTTACGCATATTAGTGTTCTGCTTATTTTCCTTTCTTTCCTTTTTTGTTACAAAAAACGGGAATGGAAAAAGGCATCCCTCAGAATGGGCGAAAATCTTTGCAAACGAATCAATGGACAGAGGTTTAATCTCCAATATATATAAACAGCTCATGCAGCTTAATATTAAAAAAACAAACAACCCAATACAAAAATGGGCAGAAGATCTAAAGAGACGTTTCTTCAAAGGAGACACAGTGATGGCCAAGACGCACATGAAAAGCTGCTCAACAGCACTAATTATTAGAGAAATGCAAATCAAAACTACAATGAGGTATCACCTCACACCCGTTAGAATCGGCATCATCAGAAAATCTACAAACAACAATTTCTGGGGAGGGTGTGGACGAATGAGCCATCTTCCACTATTGGTGGGAATGTAAATTGATACAGTCACTATGGAGAACAGTATGGAGTTTCCTTAAAAAAATTAGAAATAGAATTACTATCTGATCCAGCAATCCCACTTCTGGGCATATACCCAGATAAAACCGTAAATCAAAAAGGCACATTCACCACAATGTTCGTTGCAGCACTATTTACAATAGCCAGGTAATGGAAGCAACCTAAATGCCCACAGACAGATGAATGGATAAAGATGTGGTACGTATATAAAATGGAATATTACTCGGCCATAAAAAGGAATGAAACTGGGTCATTTGTAGAGACATCGATGCATCGAGAGACTGTCATACAGAATGAAGTAAGTCAGAAAGTGGAAAACAAATATTGTATATTAATGCATATATGTGGAGCCAAAAAATGGTACAGATGAACTGGTTTGCAGGAAATAAATAGAGACACAGAGGTAGAGAACAAACGTATGGACACCAAGTGTGGAAAGCCATGGGGTGGTGGTGGTGGGATGAGTTGGGAGATTGGGATTGACCTGAATACATGTATATGCATAAAATCCATGACTAATAATAACGTGCAGTATAAAAAAATAAATAAAATTAAATTACAAATTTTAAAAAATAAAATTTAAAAATAAAAGAGAAAAAAGTTCTTCCCGTCTCACAGATGTATTTATAAGAATGAATTATTTCCATGCTTATATATATAAATACATAAAAGAGGCATAAAATCTAACTTGAACCATAAAAGAAAAAAAAACTGAACCCACAAGTTATACAGAGGAAAAACCTATCAGGGCACTTGCTCCAGGGGTAAACAATTCTGAAATTGGTCAGAGGTGGGGAACCATCTCCCATACAGCCAGCAACCAACCCCCAACGCAAGGAGCGTCCTCATTGCAAAGCTGGGGGACCGTGCCGAGGCATCTGTGAGTACACGTGAGCTGAGCCCCAGACCAGCTGCTGCTGAACTGTTCCCACCCTTCCCAGGTAAAACACCTGAATATGTACAAGGGCTTGAAAGCCTAGAGGAAACACCGTGGAGCCACACCAGCGACAGCACGCAGGCCAACTTGGTGCCTGCAGGCCAGCCAGGGTGGTCCTGGCCACAAGAGCTCTTCCGGAAGTTTTCCATTGCCCTGCCTGAGATACCCCTCCTGTCCCGGCCCCCACTGCATTTTTCCTTCCTCACCTCTGTCCAGAGAGATATTCCAGCGGAAGGTATGGGTGACACATCATCTTCTTTATAGGCGGCTGCCTGGCAACTCCTGCAGAAAGGCCAGCAGAGCCCCACTCACACCGGGCCACACACAAAGCTGTGGCCCCTCACTCCCTCCCACCAGCACAGACCCAAGACTGCTGACGGGGCAGAGAATATGGAGTCAGGCACAGCTTCAGGGGCTATTGCTGCCTGGAGCGCTGTTTATATTGACCTCAACCAGGCACATCTGGGGAGGGCGGGCCGGCAGGGTAAGGCTGCCAAGGTCAGCTAATCCACAACCCTCAGGGAATCACATTGTTGAAAATAGACCTCACCAAGGCAGAAGAGAAGCAAAGGAAAAAAAGGAAACAATGCCATTTGCAGCACCGTAGATGAGTCTAGAAGTAATCACGTGACATGTAGTAAGTCAGAAAGTGAAAGACACATATCATATCATATCACTTATAGGTGTTACCTAAAAATGGATACCAGGGCAGATATTTCCACGGAGATGGGCAATCACAGATTCATTAAACAAACTTATGGTTCACCAATGGAAAGGTGTGAGGATTGGTTTCATTACGATATCGGGGTTAACAGACATATACAAACACAGGTGACATATATAATCAAGAAAGACCTACAGAATACCAAGAGAGGACTACTCAATATTCTGTCATAACGTACATGGGAAAAGGATCCCAGGAAGAACAGAAATCTGTATATGTGTAAAAGAACCACATCTTCCACACCTACAACAAGCCAAACATTGTAATCAAAATTGCTGTAATAAAAAATAAAAAATTAAATTAAAAACACGAACAAGAAGTAGTGAGACAAACTTGAGGGGCTTTCTCCTGGCACATTCCATTCTAAATTCCAATCTAGAACACAACTTCCACTGAGGCTCTCTTGCCCTAGTAACCAGATTTGGTAAGGGAGAACTGCTGCCACCTTGTGGCCGTTTCACACAACAGCATCTTTAATCCCAGCGCTAATGGTCAGTTGATATTCAAAATCATTGCAGGCCTGTAAATGACACCTGCCCTGAAAACAAATCCTGGGGTCACATATCGACCAAAAAATTCAAAGCACGTCCATATTTCAAAAGGACCGTTTCAAAAGGCATAATTTACGCACATTAGTGTTCTGCTTCTTTTCCTTTCTTTCCTTTTTTGTTAAAAAAAACGGGAATGGAAAAAGGCATCCCTCAGAATGGGCGAAAATCATTGCAAACGAATCAATGGACAGAGGTTTAATCTCCAATATATATAAACAGCTCATGCAGCTTAATATTAAAAAAACAAACAACAGATACAAAAATGGGCAGAAGATCTAAAGAGACGTTTCTTCAAAGGAGACACAGAGATGGCCAAGACGCACATGAAAAGCTGCTCAACAGCACTAATTATTAGAGAAATGCAAATCAAAACTACAATGAGGTATCACCTCACACCTGTTAGAATCGGCATCATCAGAAAATCTACAAACAACCAATTCTGGGGAGGGTGTGGACAAAAGGAGCCCTCTTCCACTATTGGTGGGAATGTAAATTGATACAGTCACTATGGAGAACAGTATGGAGTTTCCTTAAAAAAACTAGAAATAGTATTACCATGTGATCCAGCAATCCCACTTCTGGGCATATACCCAGAGAAAACCGTAAATCAAAAAGGCACATTCACCACAATATTCGTTGCAGCACAATTTACAATAGCCAGGTAATAGAAGCCATCTAAATGCCCACAGACAGATGAATGGATAAAGATGTGGTACATATATAAAATGGAATATTAATCGGCCATAAAAAGGAATGAAACTGGGTCATTTGTAGAGACATCGATGAATCGAGAGACTGTCATACAGAATGAAGTAAGTCAGAAAGAGGAAAACAAATATTGTATATTAATGCATATATGTGGAACCTAAAAAAATGGTACAGATGAACTGGTTTGCAGGGAAGAAATAGAGACACAGAGGTAGAGAACAAACGTATGGACACCAAGTGTGGGAAGCCATGGGGTGGTGGTGGTGGGATGAGTTGGGAGATTGGGATTGATCTGTATACATGTATATGCATAAAATACATAACTAATAATAACGTGCTGTATAAAATAAATAAAATTAAATTTCAAAATTTTAAAAAATAAAATTTAAAAATAAAACAGAAAAAAGTTCTTCCCGTCACACAGATGTATTTATAGGAATGAATTATTTCCATGCTTATATCTATAAATACATAAAAGAGGAATAAAATCTAACTTGAACCATAAAAGAAAAAAAAAGTGAACCCACGAGTTATACAGAGGAAAAACCTATCAGGGCACTTGCTCCAGCGGTAAACAATTCTGAAATTGGTCAGAGGTGGGGAACCATCTCCCATACACCCAGCAACCCACCCCCCACGCAAGGAGCGTCCTCATTGCAAAGCTGGGGGACCGTGCCGAGGCATCTGTGAGTAAACGTGAGCTGAGCCCCAGGCCAGCTGCTGCTGAACTGTTCCCACCCTTCCCAGGTAAAACACCTGAATATGTACAAGGGCTTGAAAGTGTAGAGGAAGGGCCCTGGAGCCACACCAGTGACAGCACGCAGGACAACTTGGTGCCTGCAGGCCAGCCAGGGTGGTCCTGGCCCCGGGCGCTCTTCCAGAAGCTTTCCATTGCCCTGCCTGAGATACCCCACCTCTCCCGGCACCCAATGCTTTTTTCTTTCCTCACCTCTGTCCGGAGAGAAATTCCAGCGGAAGGTATGGGTGACACATCCTCTTCTTTACAGGTGGCAGCCTGGCTACTCCTGCAGAAAGGCCAGCAGAGCCCCAGTCAGAGCAGGCCACCCACAAAGCTGTGGCCCCTCACTCCCTCCCACCAGCACAGCCCCGAGACTGCTGACGGGGCAGAGAATATGGAGTCAGGCACAGCTTCAGGGGCTATTGCTGCCTGGAGCGCTGTTTATATTGACCTCAACGAGGCACACCTGGGGAGGGCGGGCCGGCAGGGTAAGGCTGCCCAGGTCAGCTAATCCACAACCCTCAGGGAATCACATTGTTGAAAATGGACCTCGCTAAGGCAGAAGAGGAGCCAAGCGAAAAAAGGACACAATGCCATTTGCAGCACCGTACATGAGTCTAGAAGTAATCACGTGACTTGTAGTAAGTCAGAAAGTGAAAGACACATATCATATCATATCACTTATAGGTGTTACCTAAAAATGGATACCAGGGCAGATATTTCCACGGAGAAGGGCAATCACAGATTCATTAAACAAACTTATGGTTCACCAATGGAAAGGTGTGAGGATTGGTTTCATTACGATATCGGAGTTAACAGACATATACAAACACAGGTGACATATATAATCACCAAAGACCTACAGAATACCAAGAGAGGACTACTCAACATTCTGTCATAACGTACATGGGAAAAGTATCCCAGGAAGAACAGACATCTGTATATGTGTAAAAGAACCACATCTTCCACACCTACAACAAGCCAAACATTGTAATCAAACTGGCTGTAATAAAAAATAAAAAAAAATAAATTAAAAACACGAACAAGAAGTAGTGAGACAAACTTGAGGGGCTTTCTTCTGGCACATTCCATTGTAAATTCCAATCTAGAACACCACTTCCACTGAGGCTCTCTTGCCCTAGTAACCAGATTTGGTAAGGGTGAACTGCTGCCACCTTGTGGCCGTTTCACACAACAGCAGCTTTAATCCCAGCGCTAATGGTCAGTTGATATTCAAAATCATTGCAGGCCTGTAAATGACACCTGCCCTGAAAACAAATCCTGGGGTCACATATCGACCAAAAAATTTAAAGGACGTCCATACTTAAAAACGACCGTTTCAAAAGGCATATTTTACGCACATTAGTGTTCTGCTTCTTTTCCTTTCTTTCCTTTTTTGTTAAAAAACACGGGAATGGAAAAAGGCATCCCTCAGAATGGGCGAAAATCGTTGCAGACGAATCAATGGACAGAGGTTTAATCTCCAATATATATAAACAGCTCATGCAGCTTAATATTAAAAAAACAAACAACCCAAAAAAAATGGGCAGAAGATCTAAAGAGACGTTTCTTCAAAGGAGACACAGAGATGGCCAAGACGCACATGAAAAGCTGCTCAACATCACTAATTATTAGAGAAATGCAAATCAAAACTACAATGAGGTATCACCTCACACCTGTTAGAATCGGCATCATCAGAGAATCTACAAACAACCAATTCTGGGGAGGGTGTGGACAAAAGGAGCCCTCTTCACCTATTGGTGGGAATGTAAATTGATACAGTCACTATGGAGAACAGTATGGAGTTTCCTTAAAAAAACTAGAAATAGAATTACCATCTGATCCAGCAATCCCACTTCTGGGCATATACCCAGAGAAAACCGTAAAACAAAAAGGCACATTCACCACAATGTTCATTGCAGCACTATTTACAATAGCCAGGTAATGGAAGCAACCTAAATGCCCACAGACAGATGAATGGATAAAGATGTGGTACATATATAAAACGGAATATTACTCGGCCATAAAAAGGAATGAAACTGGGTCATTTGTAGAGACATCGATGGATCGAGAGACTGTCATACAGAATGAAGTAAGTCAGAAAGAGGAAAACAAATATTGTATATTAATGCATATATGTGGAGCCTAAAAATGGTACAGATGAACTGGTTTGCAGGGAAGAAATAGAGACACAGAGGTAGAGAACAAACGTATGGACACCAAGTGTGGGAAGCCATGGGGTGGTGGTGGTGGTATGAGTTGGGAGATTGGGATTGACCTGAATACATGTATATGCATAAAATACATAACTAATAATAACGTGCTGTATAAAAAAAATAAATAAATTTAAATTTCAAAATTTTAAAAAATAAAATTTAAAAATAAAACAGAAAAAACTTATTCCCATCACACAGATGTATTTATAGGAATGAATTATTTCCATGCTTATATCTATAAATACGTAAAACAGGAATAAAATCTAACTTGAACCATAAAAGAAAAAATAAAACCTGAACCCACGAGTTATACAGAGGAAAACCCTATCAGGGCACTTACTCCAGCGGTTAACAATTCTGAAATTGGTCAGAGGTGGGGAACCATCTCCCATACAGCCAGCAACCCAACCCCACACAAGGAGCGTCCTCATTGCAAAGCTTGGGGACCGTGCCGCAGCATCTGTGAGTAAACGTGAGCTGAGCCCCAGGCCAGCTGCTGCTGAACTGTTCCCACCCTTCCCAGGTAAAACACCTGAATATGTACAAGGGCTTGAAAGCCTAGAGGAAGGGCCCTGGAGCCACACCAGCGACAGCACGCAGGCCAACTTGGTGCCTGCAGGCCAGCCAGGGTGGTCCTGGCCCCGGGCGCTCTTCCGGAAGCTTTCCATTGCCCTGCCTGAGATACCCGTCCTGTCCCGGCCCCCACTGCTTTTTTCTTTCCTCACCTCTGTCCGGAGAGAAATTCCAGCGGAAGGTATGGGTGACACATCCTCTTCTTTACAGGTGGCAGCCTGGCTACTCCTGCAGAAAGGCCAGCAAAGCCCCAATCAGAGCGGGCCACCCACAAAGCTGTGGCCCCTCACTCCCTCCCACCAGCACAGCCCCGAGACTGCTGACGGGGCAGAGAATATGGAGTCAGGCACAGCTTCAGGGGCTATTGCTGCCTGGAGCGCTGTTTATATTGACCTCAACGAGGCACACCTGGGGAGGGCGGGCCGGCAGGGTAAGGCTGCCCAGGTCAGCTAATCCACAACCCTCAGGGAATCACATTGTTGAAAATGGACCTCGCTAAGGCAGAAGAGGAGCCAAGCGAAAAAAGGACACAATGCCATTTGCAGCACCGTACATGAGTCTAGAAGTAATCACGTGACTTGTAGTAAGTCAGAAAGTGAAAGACACATATCATATCATATCACTTATAGGTGTTACCTAAAAATGGATACCAGGGCAGATATTTCCACGGAGAAGGGCAATCACAGATTCATTAAACAAACTTATGGTTCACCAATGGAAAGGTGTGAGGATTGGTTTCATTACGATATCGGAGTTAACAGACATATACAAACACAGGTGACATATATAATCACCAAAGACCTACAGAATACCAAGAGAGGACTACTCAACATTCTGTCATAACGTACATGGGAAAAGTATCCCAGGAAGAACAGACATCTGTATATGTGTAAAAGAACCACATCTTCCACACCTACAACAAGCCAAACATTGTAATCAAACTGGCTGTAATAAAAAATAAAAAAAAATAAATTAAAAACACGAACAAGAAGTAGTGAGACAAAGGTGAGGGGCTTTCTCCTGGCACATTCCATTGTAAATTCCAATCTAGAACACCACTTCCACTGAGGCTCTCTTGCCCTAGTAACCAGATTTGGTAAGGGTGAACTGCTGCCACCTTGTGGCCGTTTCACACAACAGCAGCTTTAATCCCAGCGCTAATGGTCAGTTGATATTCAAAATCATTGCAGGCCTGTAAATGACACCTGCCCTGAAAACAAATCCTGGGGTCACATATCGACCAAAAAATTCAAAGCACGTCCATATTTCAAAAGGACCGTTTCAAAAGGCATATTTTACGCACATTAGTGTTCTGCTTCTTTTCCTTTCTTTCCTTTTTTGTTAAAAAAAACGGGAATGGAAAAAGGCATCCCTCAGAATGGGCAAAAATCGTTGCAAACGAATCAATGGACAGAGGTTTAATCTCCAATATATATAAACAGCTCATGCAGCTTAATATTAAAAAAACAAACAAGCCAATACAAAAATGGCAGAAGATCTAAAGAGACGTTTCTTCAAAGAAGACACAGAGATGGCCAAGACGCACATGAAAAGCTGCTCAACAGCACTAATTATTAGAGAAATGCAAATCAAAACTACAATGAGGTATCACCTCACACCTGTTAGAATCGGCATCATCAGAAAATCTACAAACAACCAATTCTGGGGAGGGTGTGGACAAAAGGAGCCCTCTTCCACTATTGGTGGGAATGTAAATTGATACAGTCCCTATGGAGAACAGTATGCAGTTTCCTTAAAAAAACTAGAAATAGAATTACCATCTGATCCAGCAATCCCACTTCTGGGCATATACCCAGAGAAAACCGTAAATCAAAAAGGCACATTCACCACAATGTTCATTGCAGCACTATTTACAATAGCCAGGTAATGGAAACAACATAAATGCCCACAGACAGATGAATTGATAAAGATGTGGTACATATATAAAATGAAATATTACTCGGCCATAAAAAGGAATGAAACTGGGTCATTTGTAGAGACATCGATGGATCAAGGGACTGTCATACAGAATGAAGTCAGAAAGAGGAAACCAAATACTGTATATTAAGGCATATATGTGGAACCTAAAAAATGGTACAGATGAACTGGTTTGCAGCAAATAAATAGAGACACAGAGGTAGAGAACAAACGTATGGACACCAAGTGTGGGAAGCCATGGGGTGGTGGTGGTGGGATGAGTTGGGAGATTGGGATTGACCTGTATACATTTATATGCATAAAATACATAACTAATAATAACCTGCTGTATAAAAATATAAATTAATTAATTTCAAAATTCTAAAAAATAAAATTTAAAAATAAAAGAGAAAAAAGTTCTTCCCATCACACAGATGTATTTATAGGAATGAATTATTTCCATGCTTATACCTATAAATACATAAAAGAGGAATAAAATCTAACTTGAACCATAGAAGAAAAAAAAGTGAAACCACGAGTTATACAGAGGAAAAACCTATCAGGGCACTTGCTCCAGGGGTAAACAATTCTGAAATTGGTCAGAGGTGGGGAACCATCTCCCATACAGCCAGCAACCCACCCCCCACGCAAGGAGCGTCCTCATTGCAAAGCTGGGGGACCGTGCCGAGGCATCTGTGAGTAAACGTGAGCTGAGCACCAGGCCAGCTGCTGCTGAACTGTTCCCACCCTTTCCAGGTAAAACACCTGAATATGTACAAGGGCTTGAAAGCCTAGAGGAAGGTCCGTGGAGCCACACCAGCGACAGCACGCAGGCCAACTTGGTGCCTGCAGGCCAGCCAGGGTGGTCCTGGCCACAGGAGCTCTTCCGGAAGCTTTCCATTGCCCTGCCTGAGATACCCCTCCTGTCCCGGCCCCCACTGCTTTTTTCCTTCCTCACCTTTATCCAGAGAGATATTCCAGCGGAAGGTATGGGTGACACATCCTCTTCTTTACAGGCGGCTGCCTGGCAACTCCTGTAGAAAGGCCAGCAGAGTCCCACTCACACCGGGCCACCCACAAAGCTGTGGCCCCTCACTCCCTCCCACCAGCACAGACCCAAGACTGCTGACGGGGCAGAGAATATGGAGTCAGGCACAGCTTCAGGGGCTATTGCTGCCTGGAGCGCTGTTTATATTGACCTCAACCAGGCACATCTGGGGAGGGTGGGCCGGCAGGTTAAGGCTGCCCAGGTCAGCTAATCCACAACCCTCAGGGAATCACATTGTTGAAAATGGACCTCACCAAGGCAGAAGAGAAGCAAAGGAAAAAAAGGACACAATGCCATTTGCAGCACCGTAGATGAGTCTAGAAGTAATCACGTGACATGTAGTAAGTCAGAAAGTGAAAGACACATATCATATCATATCACTTATAGGTGTTACCTAAAAATGGATACCAGGGCAGATATTTCCACGGAGAAGGGCAATCACAGATTCATTAAACAAACTTATGGTTCACCAATGGAAAGGTGTGAGGATTGGTTTCATTACGATATCGGGGTTAACAGACATATACAAACACAGGTGACATATATAATCACCAAAGACCTACAGAATACCAAGAGAGGACTACTCAATATTCTGTCATAACGTACATGGGAAAAGGATCCCAGGAAGAACAGAAATCTGTATATGTGTAAAAGCACCACATCTTCCACACCTACAACAAGCCAAACATTGTAATCAAACTTGCTGTAATAAAAAATAAAAAATTAAATTAAAAACACGAACAAGAAGTAGTGAGACAAACTTGAGGGGCTTTCTCCTGGCACATTCCATTCTAAATTCCAATCTAGAACACCACTTCCACTGAGGCTCTCTTGCCCTAGTAACCAGATTTGGTAAGGGAGAACTGCTGCCACCTTGTGGCCGTTTCACACAACAGCAGCTTTAATCCCAGCGCTAATGGTCAGTTGATATTCAAAATCATTGCAGGCCTGTAAATGACACCTGCCCTGAAAACAAATCCTGGGGTCACATATCGACCAAAAAATTCAAAGCACGTCCATATTTCAAAAGGACCGTTTCAAAAGGCATATTTTACGCACATTAGTGTTCTGCTTCTTTTCCTTTCTTTCCTTTTTTGTTAAAAAAAACGGGAATGGAAAAAGGCATCCCTCAGAATGGGCGAAAATCATTGCAAACGAATCAATGGACAGAGGTTTAATCTCCAATATATATAAACAGCTCATGCAGCTTAATATTAAAAAAAACAAACAACAGATACAAAAATGGGCAGAAGATCTAAAGAGACGTTTCTTCAAAGGAGACACAGAGATGGCCAAGACGCACATGAAAAGCTGCTCAACAGCACTAATTATTAGAGAAATGCAAATCAAATCTACAATGAGGTATCACCTCACACCTGTTAGAATCGGCATCATCAGAAAATCTACAAACAACCAATTCTGGGGAGGGTGTGGACAAAAGGAGCCCTCTTCCACTATTGGTGGGAATGTAAATTGATACAGTCACTATGGAGAACAGTATGGAGTTTCCTTAAAAAAACTAGAAATAGAATTACCATCTGATCCAGAAATCCCACTTCTGGGCATATACCCAGAGAAAACCGTAAATCAAAAAGGCACATTCACCACAATATTCGTTGCAGCACAATTTACAATAGCCAGGTAATAGAAGCCACCTATATGCCCACAGACAGATGAATGGATAAAGATGTGGTACATATATAAAATGGAATATTACTCGGCCATAAAAAGGAATGAAACTGGGTCATTTGTAGAGACATCGATGAATCGAGAGACTGTCATACAGAATGAAGTAAGTCAGAAAGAGGAAAACAAATATTGTATATTAATGCATATATGTGGAGCCTAAAAAATGGTACAGATGAACTGGTTTGCAGGGAAGAAATAGAGACACAGAGGTAGAGAACAAACGTATGGACACCAAGTGTGGGAAGCCATGGGGTGGTGGTGGTGGGATGAGTTGGGAGATTGGGATTGACCTGTATACATGTATATGCATAAAATACATAACTAATAATAACGTGCTGTATAAAAAAAATAAATTTAAATTTCAAAATTTAAAAAAATAAAATTTAAAAATAAAACAGAAAAAAGTTCTTCCCGTCTCACAGATGTATTTATAGGAATGAATTATTTCCATGCTTATATCTATAAATACATAAAAAAGAATAAAATACAACTTGAACCATAAAAGAAAAAAAAAACCTGAACTCACGAGTTTTACAGAGGAAAACCCTATCAGCGCACTTGCTCCAGCGGTAAACAATTCTGAAATTGGTCAGAGGTGGGGAACCATCTCCCATACAGCCAGCAACCCACCCCCCACGCAAGGAGTGTCCTCATTGCAAAGCTGGGGGACCGTGCCAAGGCATCTGTGAGTAAACATGAGCTGAGCCCCAGGCCAGCTGCTGCTGAACTGTTCCCACCATTCCCAGGTAAAACACCTGAATATGTACAAGGGCTTGAAAGCCTAGAGGAAGGGCCCTGTAGCCACACCAGCGACAGCACGCAGGCCAACTTGCTGCCTGCAGGACAGCCAGGGTGGTCCTGGCCCCGGGATCTCTTCCAGAAGCTTTCCATTGCCCTGCCTGAGATACCCCTCCTGTCCCGGCCCCCACTTCTTTTTTCCTTCCTCACCTCTGTCCGGAGAGAAATTCCAGCGGAAGGTATGGGTGACACATCCTCTTCTTTACAGGCGGCAGCCTGGGAACTCCTGCAGAAAGGCCAGCAGAGCCCCACTCACACCGGGCCACCCACAAAGCTGTGGCCCCTCACTCCCTCCCACCAGCACAGCCCCGAGACTGCTGACGGGGCAGAAAATATGGAGTCAGGCACAGCTTCAGGGGCTATTGCTGCCTGGAGCTCTGTTTATATTGACCTCAACGAGGCACACCTGGGGAGGGCGGGCCGGCAGGGTAAGGCTGCCCAGGTCAGCTAATCCACAACCCTCAGGGAATCACATTGTTGAAAATGGACCTCGCTAAGGCAAAAGAGAAGCCAAGGGAAAAAAGGACACAATGCCATTTGCAGCACCGTACATGAGTCTAGAAGTAATCACGTGACTTGTAGTAAGTGAGAAAGTGAAAGACACATATCATATCATATCACTTATAGGTGTTACCTAAAAATGGATACCAGGGCAGATATTTCCACGGAGAAGGGCAATCACAGATTCATTAAACAAACTTATGGTTCACCAATGGAAAGGTGTGAGGATTGGTTTCATTACGATATCGGGGTTAACACACATATACAAATATAGGTGACATATATAATCACCAAAGACCTACAGAATACCAAGAGAGGACTACTCAACTCTGTCATAACGTACATGGGAAAAGGATCCCAGGAAGAACAGACATCTATATATGTGTAAAAGAACCACATCTTCCACACCTACAACAAGCCAAACATTGTAATCAAACTTGCTGTAATAAAAAATATAAAAAATTAAATTAAAAACATGAACAAGAAGTAGTGAGACAAAGGTGAGGGGCTTTCTCCTGGCACATTCCATTCTAAATTCCAATGTAGAACACGACTTCCACTGTGGCTCTCTTGCCCTAGTAACCAGATTTGTCAAGGGAGAACTGCTGCCACCTTGTGGCCCTTTCACACAACAGCAGCTTTAATCCCAGTGCTAATGGTCAGTTGATATTCAAAATCATTGCAGGCCTGTAAATGACACCTGCCCTGAAAACAAATCCTGGGGTCACATATCGACCAAAAACTTCAAAGCACGTCCATATTTCAAAAAGACCCTTTCAAAAGGCATATTTTACGCACATTAGTGTTCTGCTTCTTTTCCTTTCTTTCCTTTTTTGTTAAAAAAAACGGGAATGGAAAAAGGCATCCCTCAGAATGGGCGAAAATCGTTGCAAACGAATCAATGGACAGAGGTTTAATCTCCAATATATATAAACAGCTCATGCAGCTTAATATTAAAAAAACAAACAACCCAATACAAAAATGGGCAGAAGATCTAAAGAGACGTTTCTTCAAAGGAGACACAGAGATGGCCAAGACGCACATGAAAAGCTGCTCAACAGCACTAATTATTAGAGAAATGCAAATCAAAACTACAATGAGGTATCACCTCACACCTGTTAGAATTGGCATCATCAGGAAATCTACAAACAACCAATTCTGGGGAGGGTGTGGACAAAAGGAGCCCTCTTCCACTATTGGTGGGAATGTAAATTGATACAGTCACTATGGAGAACAGTATGGAGTTTCCTTAAAAAAATTAGAAATATAATTACCATCTGATCCAGCAATCCCACTTCTGGACATATACCCAGAGAAAACCGTATTTCAAAAAGGCACATTCACCACAATGTTCGTTGCAGAACTATTTACAATAGCCAGGTAATGAAAGCAACCTAAATGCCCACAGACAAATGAATGGATAAAGATGTGGTACATATATAAAATGGAATATTACTCGGCCATAAAAAGGAATGAAACTGGGTCATTTGTAGAGACATCGATGGATCGAGAGACTGTCATACAGAATGAAGTAAGTCAGAAAGAGGAAAACGAATATTGTATATTAATGCATATATGTGGAGCCTAAAATGGTACAGATGAACTCGTTTGCAGGGAAGAAAGAGAGACACAGATGTAGAGAACAAACGAATGGACACCAAGTGTGGGAAGCCATGGGGTGGTGGTGGTGGGATGAGTTGGGAGATTGGGATTGACCTGAATACATGTATATGCATAAAATACATAACTAATAATAACGTGCTGTATAAAAAAAATAAATAAAATTAAATTTCAAAATTTTAAAAAATAAAATTTAAAAATAAAACAGAAAAAAGTTCTTCCCGTCACACAGATGTATTTATAGGAATGAATTATTTCCATGCTTATATCTATAAATACATAAAAGAGGAATAAAATCTAACTTGAACCATAAAAGAAAAAAAAAAGTGAACCCACGAGTTATACAGAGGAAAAACCTATCAGGGCACTTGCTCCAGCGGTAAACAATTCTGAAATTGGTCAGAGGTGGGGAACCATCTCCCATACACCCAGCAACCCACCCCCCACGCAAGGAGCGTCCTCATTGCAAAGCTGGGGGACCGTGCCGAGGCATCTGTGAGTAAACGTGAGCTGAGCCCCAGGCCAGCTGCTGCTGAACTGTTCCCACCCTTCCCAGGTAAAACACCTGAATATGTACAAGGGCTTGAAAGCCTAGAAGAAGGGCCATCGAGCCACACCAGCGACAGCACACAGGCCAACTTGGTGCCTGCAGTCCAGCCAGGGAGGTCCTGGCCCTGGACGCTCTTCCGGAAGCTTTCCATTGCCCTGCCTGATATACCCCTCCTCTCCCGGCACCCAATGCTTTTTTCCTTCCTCACCTCTGTCCGGAGAGAAATTGCAGCGGAAGGTATGGGTGACACATCCTCTTCTTTACAGGCGGCAGCCTGGCAACTCCTGCAGAAAGGCCAGCAGAGGCCCACTCACACCGGGCCACCCACAAAGCTGTGGCCCCTCACTCCCTCCCACCAGCACAGCCCCGAGACTGCTGACGGGGCAGAGAATATGGAGTCAGGCAGAGCTTCAGGGGCTATTGCTCCCTGGAGCTCTGTTTATATTGACCTCAACGAGGCACACCTGGGGAGGGCGGGCCGGCAGGGTAAGGCTGCCCAGGTCAGCTAATCCACAACCCTCAGGGAATCATATTGTTGTAAATGGACCTCGCTAAGGCAAAATAGAAGCCAAGGGAGAAAAGGACACAATGCCATTTGCAGCACCGTAGATGAGTCTAGAAGTAATCACGTGACTTGTAGTAAGTCAGAAAGTGAAAGACACATATCATATCATATCACTTATAGATGTTACCTAAAAATGGTTACCAGGGCAGATATTTCCACGGAGAAGGGCAATCACAGATTCATTAAACAAACTTATGGTTCACCAATGGAAACGTGTGAGGATTGTTTTCATTAAGATATCGGGGTTAACACAGATATACAAACACAGGTGACATATATAATCACCAAAGACCTACAGAATACCAAGAGTGGACTACTCAACATTCTGTCATAACGTACATGGGAAAAGGATCCCAGGAAGAACAGACATCTGTATATGTGTAAAAGAACCACATCTTCCACACCTACAACAAGCCAAACATTGTAATCAAACTTGCTGTAATAAAAAATAAAAAATTAAATTAAAAACACGAACAAGAAGTAGTGAGCCAAACTTGAGGGGCTTTCTCCTGGCATATTCCATTCTAAATTCCAATCTAGAACATCACTTCCACTGAGGCTCTGTTGCCCTAGTATCCAGATTTGGTAAGGGAGAACTGCTGCCACCTTGTGGCCGTTTCACACAACAGCAGCTTTAATCCCAGCACTAATTGTCAGTTGATATTCAAAATCATTGCAGGCCTGTAAATGACACCTGCCCTGAAAACAAATCCTGGGGTCACATATCGACCAAAAAATTCAAAAGACGTCCATATTTCAAAACGACCGTTTCAAAACGCATATTTTACGCACATTAGTGTTCTGCTTCTTTTCCTTTCTTTCCTTTTTTGTTAAAAAAAACGGGAATGGAAAAAGGCATCCCTCAGAATGGGCGAAAATCGTTGCAAACGAATCAATGGACACAGGTTTAATCCCCAATATATATAAACAGCTCATGCAGCTTAATATTAAAAAACAAACAACCCAATACAAAAATGGGCAGAAGATCTAAAGAGACGTTTCTTCAAAGGAGAGACAGAGATGGCCAAGACGCACATGAAAAGCTGCTCAACAGCACTAATTATTAGAGAAATGCAAATCAAAACTACAATGAGGTACCACCACACACCCGTTAGAATCGGCATCATCAGAAAATCAACAAACAACCAATTCTGGGGAGGGTGTGGACAAAAGGAGCCCTCTTCCACTATTGGTGGGAATGTAAATTGATACAGTCACTATGGAGAACAGTATGGAGTTTCCTAAAAAAACTAGAAATAGAATTACCATCTGATCCAGCAATCCCACTTCTGGGTATATACCCAGAGAAAACCGTAAATCTAAAAGGCATATTCACCACAATGTTCATTGCAGCACTATTTACAATAGCCAGGTAATGGAAGCAACCTAAATGCCCACAGACAAATGAATGGATAAAGATGTGGTACATATATAAAACGGAATATTACTCGGCCATAAAAAGGAATGAAACTGGGTCATTTGTAGAGACATCGATGGATCGAGAGACTGTCATACAGAATGAAGTAAGTCAGAAAGAGGAAAACAAATATTGTATATTAATGCATATATGTGGAGCCTAAAAATGGTACAGATGAACTGGTTTTCAGGGAAGAAATAGAGACACAGAGGTAGAGAACAAACGTATGGACACCAAGTGTGGGAAACCATGGGGTGGTGGTGGTGGGATGAGTTGGGAGTTTGGGAATGACCTGAATACATATATATGCATAAAGTACATAACTAATAATAACGTGCTGTATAAAAAAAATAAATAAAATTAAATTTCAAAATTTTAAAAAATAAAATTTAAAAATAAAACAGAAAAAAGTTCTTCCCGTCACACAGATGTATTTATAGGAATGAATTATTTCCATGCTTATATCTATAAATACATAAAAGAGGAATAAAATCTAACTTGAACCATAAAAGAAAAAAAAAACTGAACCCACGAGTTATACAGAGGAAAACCCTATCAGCGCACTTGCTCCAGCGGTAAACAATTCTGAAATTGGTCAGAGGTGGGGAACCATCTCCCATACAGCCAGCAACCCACCCCCCACGCAAGGAGCATCCTCATTGCAAAGCTGGGGTACCGTGCCGAGGCATCTGTGAGTAAACGTGAGCTGAGCCCCAGGCCAGCTGCTGCTGAACTGTTCCCAACCTTTCCAGGTAAAACACCTGAATATGTACAAGGGCTTGAAAGCCTAGAGGAAGGACTGTGGAGCCACACCAGTGACAGCACGCAGGCCAACTTGGTGCCTGCAGGCCAGCCAGGGTGGTCCTGGACCCTGGCGCTCTTCCAGAAGCTTTCCATTGCCCTGCCTGAGATACCCCTCCTGTCCCGGCCCCCACTGCTTTTTTCCTTCCTCAACTCTGTCCGGAGAGAAATTCCAGCGGAAGGTATGGGTGACACATCCTCTTCTTTACAGGCGGCTTCCTAGCAACTCATGCAGAAAGGCCAGCAGAGCCCCACTCACACCGGGCCACCCACAAAATTGTGGCTCCTCACTCCCTCCCAACAGCACAGCCCCGAGACTGCTGACAGGGCAGAGAATATGGAGTCAGGCACAGCTTCAGGGACTATTGCTGCCTGGAGCTCTGTTTATATTGACCTCAACGAGGCACACCTGGGGAGGGCGGGCCGGCAGGGTAAGGCTGCCCAGGTCAGCTAATCCACAACCCTCAGGGAATCACATTGTTGAAAATGGACCTCGCTAAGTCAGAATAGAAGCCAAGGGAAAAAAGGACACAATGCCATTTGCAGCACCTTAGATGAGTCTAGAAGTAATCACGTGACTTGTAGTAAGTCAGAAAGTGAAAGACACATATCATATCATATCACTTAGAGGTGTTACCTAAAAATGGATACCAGGGCAGATATTTCCACGGAGAAGGGCCATCACAGATTCGTTAAACACACTTATGGTTCACCAATGGAAAGGTGTGAGGATTGGTTTCATTACGATATTGGGGTTAACAGACATATACAAACAGAGGTTACATATATAATCACCAAAGACCTACAGAATACCAAGAGTGGACTACTCAACATTCTGTCATAACGTACATGGGAAAAGGATCCCAGGAAGAACAGACATCTGTATATGTGTAAAAGAACCACATCTTCCACACCTACAACAAGCCAAACATTGTAATCAAACTGGCTGTAATAAAAAATAAAAAATTAAATTAAAAACACGAACAAGAAGTAGTGAGACAAACTTGATGGGCTTTCTCCTGGCACATTCCATTCTAAACTCCAATCTAGAACACCACTTCCCCTGAGGCTCTCTTGCCCTAGTAACCAGATTTGGTAAGGGAGAACTGCTGCCACATTGTGGCCGTTTCACACAACAGCAGCTTTAATCCCAGTGCTAATGGTCAGTTGATATTCAAAATCATTGCAGGCCTGTAAATGACACCTGCCCTGAAAACAAATCCTGGGGTCACATATCGACCAAAAAATTCAAAGGACGTCCATATTTCAAAAGGACCGTTTCAAAAGGCATATTTTACGCACATTAGTGTTCTGCTTCTTTTCCTTTCTTTCCTTTTTTGTTAAAAAAAACGGGAATGGAAAAAGGCATCCCTCAGAATGGGCGAAAATCGTTGCAAACGAATCAATGGACAGAGGTTTAATCTCCAATATATATAAACAGCTCATGCAGCTTAATATTAAAAAACAAACAACCCAATACAAAAATGGGCAGAAGATCTAAAGAGACGTTTCTTCAAAGGAGACACAGAGATGGCCAAGACGCACATGAAAAGCTGCTCAACAGCACTAATTATTAGAGAAATGCAAATCAAAACTACAATGAGGTATCACCTCACACCCGTTAGAATCGGCATCATCAGAAAATCAACAAACAACCAATTCTGGGGAGGATGTGGACAAAAGGAGCCCTCTTCCACTATTGGTGGGAATGTAAATTGATACAGTCACTATGGAGAACAGTATGGAGTTTCCTTAAAAAAACTAGAAATAGAATTACCATGTGATCCAGCAATCCCACTTCTGGGTATATACCCAGAGAAAACCGTAAATCTAAAAGGCATATTCACCACAATGTTCATTGCAGCACTATTTACAATAGCCAGGTAACGGAAGCAACCTAAATGCCCACAGACAGATGAATGGATAAAGATGTGGTACATATATAAAATGGAATATTACTCGGCCATAAAAAGGAATGAAACTGGGTCATTTGTAGAGACATCGATGGATCGAGAGACTGTCATACAGAATGAAGTAAGTCAGAAAGAGGAAAACAAATATTGTATATTAATGCATATAAGTGGAGCCTAAAAAATGGTACAGATGAACTGGTTTGCAGGGAAGAAATAGAGACACAGAGGTAGAGAACAAACGTATGGACACCAAGTGTGGGAAACCATGGGGTGGTGGTGGTGGGATGAGTTGGGAGTTTGGGATTGACCTGAATACATATATATGCATAAAGCACATAACTAATAATAACGTGCTGTATAAAAAAATAAATAAAATTAAATTTCAAAATTTTAAAAAATAAAATTTAAAAATAAAACAGAAAAAAGTTCTTCCCGTCACACAGATGTATTTATAGGAATGAATTATTTCCATGCTTATATCTATAAATACATAAAAGAGGAATAAAATCTAACTTGAACCATAAAAGAAAAAAAAACTGAACCCACGAGTTATACAGAGGAAAACCCTATCAGCGCACTTGCTCCAGTGGTAAACAATTCTGAAATTGGTCAGAGGTGGGGAACCATCTCCCATACAGCCAGCAACCCACGCCCCACGCAAGGAGCGTCCTCATTGCAAAGCTGGGGGACCGTGCCGAGGCATCTGTGAGTAAACGTGAGCTGAGCCCCAGGCCAGCTGCTGCTGAACTGTTCCCAACCTTTCCAGGTAAAACACCTGAATATGTACAAGGGCTTGAAAGCCTAGAGGAAGGACTGTGGAGCCACACCAGTGACAGCACGCAGGCCAACTTGGTGCCTGCAGGCCAGCCAGTGTGGTCCTGGACCCTGGCGCTCTTCCAGAAGCTTTCCATTGCCCTGCCTGTGATACCACTCCTGTCCCGGCCCCCACTGCTTTTTTCCTTCCTCAACTCTGTCCGGAGAGAAATTCCAGCGGACGGTATGGGTGACACATCCTGTTCTTTACAGGCGGCTTCCTGGCAACTCCTGCAGAAAGGCCAGCAGAGCCCCACTCACACCGGGCCACGCACAAAGTTGTGGCTCCTCACTCCCTCCCACCAGCACAGCCCCGAGACTGCTGACAGGGCAGAGAATATGGAGTCAGGCACAGCTTCAGGGACTATTGCTGCCTGGAGCTCTGTTTATATTGACCTCAATGAGGCACACCTGGGGAGGGCGGGCCGGCAGGGTAAGGCTGCCCAGGTCAGCTAATCCACAACCCTCAGGGAATCACATTGTTGAAAATGGACCTCGCTAAGGCAGAATAGAAGCCAAGGGAAAAAAGGACACAATGCCATTTGCAGCACCGTAGATGAGTCTAGAAGTAATCACGTGACTTGTAGTAAGTCAGAAAGTGAAAGACACATATCATATCATATCACTTATAGGTGTTACCTAAAAATGGATACCAGGGCAGATATTTCCACGGAGAAGGGCCATCACAGATTCGTTAAACAAACTTATGGTTCACCAATGGAAAGGTGTGAGGATTGGTTTCATTACGATATTGGGGTTAACAGACATATACAAACAGAGGTTACATATATAATCACCAAAGACCTACAGAATACCAAGAGTGGACTACTCAACATTCTGTCATAACGTACATGGGAAAAGGATCCCAGGAAGAACAGACATCTGTATATGTGTAAAAGAACCACATCTTCCACACCTACAACAAGCCAAACATTGTAATCAAACTTGCTGTAATAAAAAATAAAAAATTAAATTAAAAACACGAACAAGAAGTAGTGAGACAAACATGAGGGGCTTTCTCCTGGCACATTCCATTCTAAATTCCAATCTAGAAAACCACTTCCCCTGAGGCTCTCTTGCCCTAGTAACCAGATTTGGTAAGGGAGAACTGCTGCCACATTGTGGCCGTTTCACACAACAGCAGCTTTAATCCCAGTGCTAATGGTCAGTTGATATTCAAAATCATTGCAGGCCTGTAAATGACACCTGCCCTGAAAACAAATCCTGGGGTCACATATCGACCAAAAAATTCAAAGGACGTCCATATTTCAAAAGGACCGTTTCAAAAGGCATATTTTACACACATTAGTGTTCTGCTTCTTTTCCTTTCTTTCCTTTTTTGTTAAAAAAAACGGGAATGGAAAAAGGCATCCCTCAGAATGGGCGAAAATCGTTGCAAACGAATCAATGGACAGAGGTTTAATCTCCAATATATATAAACAGCTCATGCAGCTTAATATTAAAAAACAAACAACCCAATACAAAAATGGGCAGAAGATCTAAAGAGACGTTTCTTCAAAGGAGACACAGAGATGGCCAAGACGCACATGAAAAGCTGCTCAACAGCACTAATTATTAGAGAAATGCAAATCAAAACTACAATGAGGTATCACCTCACACCCGTTAGAATCGGCATCATCAGAAAATCTACAAACAACAAATTCTGGGGAGGGTGTGGACAAAAGGAGCCCTCTTCCACTATTGGTAGGAATGTAAATTGATACAGTCACTATGGAGAACTGTATGGAGTTTCCTTAAAAAAACTAGAAATAGAATTACCATCTGATCCAGCAATCCTACTTCTGGGCATATACCCAGAGAAAACCGTAAATCAAAAAGGCACATTCACCACAATGTTCGTTGCAGCACTATTTACATTAGCCAGGTAATGGAAGCTACACAAATGCCCACAGACAGATGAATGGATAAAGATGTGGTACATATATAAAATGGAATATTACTCGGCCATAAAAAGGAATGAAACTGAGTCATTTGTAGAGACATCGATGGATGGAGAGACTGTTATACAGAATGAAGTAAGTCAGAAAGAGGAAAACAAATATTGTATATTAATGCATATATGTGGAGCCTAAAAAATGGTACAGATGAACTGGTTTGCAGGGAAGAAATAGAGACACAGAGGTAGAGAACAAACGTATGGACACCAAGTGTGCGAAGCCATGGGGTGGTGGTGGTGGGATGAGTTGGGAGATTGGGATTGACCTGTATACATATATATGCATAAAATACATAACTAATAATAATGTGCTCTTTAAAAAAATAAATAAAATTAAATTTCAAAATTTTAAAAAATAAAATTTAAAAATAAAACAGAAAAAAGTTCTTCCCGTCACACAGATGTATTTATAGGAATGAATTATTTCCATGCTTATATCTATAAATACATAAAAGAGGAATAAAATCTAACTTGAACGATAAAAGAAAAAAAAAGTGAACCCACGAGTTATACAGAGGAAAACACTATCAGCGCACTTGCTCCAGCGGTAAACAATTGTGAAATTGGTCACAGGTGGGGAACCATCTCCCATACACCCAGCAACCCACCCCCCACGCAAGAGCGTCCTCATTGCAAAGCTGGGGGACCGTGCCGAGGCATCTGTGAGTAAACGTGAGCTGAGCCCCAGGCCAGCTGCTGCTGAACTGTTCCCACCCTTCCCAGATAAAACACCTGAATATGTACAAGGGCTTGAAAGCCTAGAGGAAGGGCCATCGAGCCACACCAGCGACAGCACGCAGGCCAACTTGGTGCCTGCAGTCCAGCCAGGGAGGTTCTGGCCCTGGACGCTCTTCCGGAAGCTTTCCATTGCCCTGCCTGAGATACCCCTCCTCTCCCGGCACCCAATGCTTTTTTCCTTCCTCACCTCTGTCCGGAGAGAAATTCCAGCGGAAGGTATGGGTGACACATCCTCTTCTTTACAGGCGGCAGCCTGGCAACTCCTGCAGAAAGGCCAGCAGAGACCCACTCACACCGGGCCACCCACAAAGCTGTGGCCCCTCACTCCCTCCCACCAGCACAGCCCCGAGACTGCTGACGGGGCAGAGAATATGGAGTCAGGCAGAGCTTCAGGGGCTATTGCTGCCTGGAGCTCTGTTTATATTGACCTCAACGAGGCACACCTGGGGAGGGCGGGCCGGCAGGGTAAGGCTGCCCAGGTCAGCTAATCCACAACCCTCAGGGAATCATATTGTTGTAAATGGACCTCGCTAAGGCAGAATAGAAGCCAAGGGAGAAAAGGACACAATGCCATTTGCAGCACCGTAGATGAGTCTAGAAGTAATCACGTGACTTGTAGTAAGTCAGAAAGTGAAAGACACATATCATATCATATCACTTATAGGTGTTACCTAAAAATGGTTACCAGGGCAGATATTTCCACGGAGAAGGGCAATCACAGATTCATTAAACAAACTTATGGTTCACCAATGGAAAGGTGTGAGGATTGTTTTCATTAAGACATCGGGGTTAACACAGATACACAAACACAGGTGACATATATAATCACCAAAGACCTACAGAATACCAAGAGTGGACTACTCAACATTCTGTCATAACGTACATGGGAAAAGGATCCCAGGAAGAACAGACATCTGTATATGTGTAAAAGAACCACATCTTCCACACCTACAACAAGCCAAACATTGTAATCAAACTTGCTGTAATAAAAAATAAAAAATTAAATTAAAAACACGAACGAGAAGTAGTGAGCCAAACTTGAGGGGCTTTCTCCTGGCATATTCCATTCTAAATTCCAATCTAGAACATCACTTCCACTGAGGCTCTGTTGCCCTAGTATCCAGATTTGGTACGGGAGAACTGCTGCCACCTTGTGGCCGTTTCACACAACAGCAGCTTTAATCCCAGCACTAATTGTCAGTTGATATTCAAAATCATTGCAGGCCTGTAAATGACACCTGCCCTGAAAACAAATCCTGGGGTCACATATCGACCAAAAAATTCAAAGGACGTCCATATTTCAAAACGACCGTTTCAAAACGCATATTTTACGCACATTAGTGTTCTGCTTCTTTTCCTTTCTTTCCTTTTTTGTTAAAAAAAAACGGGAATGGAAAAAGGCATCCCTCAGAATGGGCGAAAATCGTTGCAAACGAATCAATGGACACAGGTTTAATCTCCAATATATATAAACAGCTCATGCAGCTTAATATTAAAAAACAAACAACCCAATACAAAAATGGGCAGAAGATCTAAAGAGACGTTTCTTCAAAGGAGACACAGAGATGGCCAAGACGCACATGAAAAGCTGCTCAAGAGCACTAATTATTAGAGAAATGCAAATCAAAACTACAATGAGGTATCACCTCACACCCGTTAGAATTGGCATCATCAGAAAATCAACAAACAACCAATTCTGGGGAGGGTGTGGACAAAAGGAGCCCTCTTCCACTATTGGTGGGAATGTAAATTGATACAGTCACTATGGAGAACAGTATGGAGTTTCCTTAAAAAAACTAGAAATAGAATTACCATGTGATCCAGCAATCCCACTTCTGGGTATATACCCAGAGAAAACCGTAAATCTAAAAGGCATATTCACCACAATGTTCATTGCAGCACTATTTACAATAGCCAGGTAACGGAAGCAACCTAAATGCCCACAGACAGATGAATGGATAAAGATGTGGTACATATATAAAATGGAATATTACTCGGCCATAAAAAGGAATGAAACTGGGTCATTTGTAGAGACATCGATGGATCGAGAGACTGTCATACAGAATGAAGTAAGTCAGAAAGAGGAAAACAAATATTGTATATTAATGCATATAAGTGGAGCCTAAAAAATGGTACAGAAGAACTGGTTTGCAGGGAAGAAATAGAGACACAGAGGTAGAGAACAAACGTATGGACACCAAGTGTGGGAAACCATGGGGTGGTGGTGGTGGGATGAGTTGGGAGTTTGGGATTGACCTGAATACATATATATGCATAAAGTACATAACTAATAATAACGTGCTGTATAAAAAAAATAAATAAAATTAAATTTCAAAATTTTAAAAAATAAAATTTAAAAATAAAACAGAAAAAAGTTCTTCCCGTCACACAGATGTATTTATAGGAATGAATTATTTCCATGCTTATATCTATAAATACATAAAAGAGGAATAAAATCTAACTTGAACGATAAAAGAAAAAAAAAGTGAACCCACGAGTTATACAGAGGAAAACACTATCACGGCACTTGCTCCAGCGGTAAACAATTGTGAAATTGGTCAGAGGTGGGGAACCATCTCCCATACACCCAGCAACCCACCCCCCACGCAAGGAGCGTCCTCATTGCAAAGCTGGGGGACCGTGCCGAGGCATCTGTGAGTAAACGTGAGCTGAGCCCCAGGCCAGCTGCTGCTGAACTGTTCCCACCCTTCCCAGATAAAACACCTGAATATGTACAAGGGTTTGAAAGCCTAGAGGAAGGGCCATCGAGCCACACCAGCGACAGCACGCAGGCCAACTTGGTGCCTGCAGTCCAGCCAGGGAGGTCCTGGCCCTGGACGCTCTTCCGGAAGCTTTCCATTGCCCTGCCTGAGATACCCCTCCTCTCCCGGCACCCAATGCTTTTTTCCTTCCTCACCTCTGTCCGGAGAGAAATTGCAGCGGAAGGTATGGGTGACACATCCTCTTCTTTACAGGCGGCAGCCTGGCAACTCCTGCAGAAAGGCCAGCAGAGACCCACTCACACCGGGCCACCCACAAAGCTGTGGCCCCTCACACCCTCCCACCAGCACAGTCCCGAGACTGCTGACCCGGCAGAGAATATGGAGTCAGGCAGAGCTTCAGGGGCTATTGCTGCCTGGAGCTCTGTTTATATTGACCTCAACGAGGCACACCTGGGGAGGGCGGGCCGGCAGGGTAAGGCTGCCCAGGTCAGCTAATCCACAACCCTCAGGGAATCATATTGTTGTAAATGGACCTCGCTAAGGCAGAATAGAAGCCAAGGGAGAAAAGGACACAATGCCATTTGCAGCACCATAGATGAGTCTAGAAGTAATCACGTGACTTGTAGTAAGTCAGAAAGTGAAAGACACATATCATATCATATCACTTATAGGTGTTACCTAAAAATGGTTACCAGGGCAGATATTTCCACGGAGAAGGGCAATCACAGATTCATTAAACAAACTTATGGTTCACCAATGGAAAGGTGTGAGGATTGTTTTCATTAAGACATCGGGGTTAACACAGATACACAAACACAGGTGACATATATAATCACCAAAGACCTACAGAATACCAAGAGTGGACTACTCAACATTCTGTCATAACGTACATGGGAAAAGGATCCCAGGAAGAACAGACATCTGTATATGTGTAAAAGAACCACATCTTCCACACCTACAACAAGCCAAACATTTTAATCAAACTTGCTGTAATAAAAATTAAAAAATTAAATTACAAACACGAACGAGAAGTAGTGAGCCAAACTTGAGGGGCTTTCTCCTGGCATATTCCATTCTAAATTCCAATCTAGAACATCACTTCCACTGAGGCTCTGTTGCCCTAGTATCCAGATTTGGTAAGGGAGAACTGCTGCCACCTTGTGGCCGTTTCACACAACAGCAGCTTTAATCCCAGCACTAATTGTCAGTTGATATTCAAAATCATTGCAGGCCTGTAAATGACACCTGCCCTGAAAACAAATCCTGGGGTCACATATCGACCAAAAAATTCAAAGGACGTCCATATTTCAAAACGACCGTTTCAAAACGCATATTTTACGCACATTAGTGTTCTGCTTCTTTTCCTTTCTTTCCTTTTTTGTTAAAAAAAACGGGAATGGAAAAAGGCATCCCTCAGAATGGGCGAAAATCGTTGCAAACGAATCAATGGACACAGGTTTAATCTCCAATATATATAAACAGCTCATGCAGCTTAATATTAAAAAACAAACAACCCAATACAAAAATGGGCAGAAGATCTAAAGAGACGTTTCTTCAAAGGAGAGACAGAGATGGCCAAGACGCACATGAAAAGCTGCTCAACAGCACTAATTATTAGAGAAATGCAAATCAAAACTACAATGAGGTATCACCTCACACCTTTTAGAATCGGCATCATCAGAAAATCTACAAACAACCAATTCTGGGGAGGGTGTGGACAAAAGGAGCCCTCTTCCACTATTGGTGGGAATGTAAATTGATACAGTCACTATGGAGAACAGTATGGAGTTTCCTTAAAAAAACTAGAAATAGAATTACCATCTGATCCAGCAATCCCACTTCTGGGTATATACCCAGAGAAAACCGTAAATCTAAAAGGCATATTCACCACAATGTTCATTGCAGCACTATTTACAATAGCCAGGTAATGGAAGCAACCTAAATGCCCACAGACAGATGAATGGATAAAGATGTGGTACATATATAAAACGGAATATTACTCGGCCATAAAAAGGAATGAAACTGGGTCATTTGTAGAGACATCGATGGATCGAGAGACTGTCATACAGAATGAAGTAAGTCAGAAAGAGGAAAACAAATATTGTATATTAATGCATATATGTGGAGCCTAAAAAATGGTACAGATGAACTGGTTTGCAGGGAAGAAATAGAGACACGGAGGTAGAGAACAAACGTATGGACACCAAGTGTGGGAAACCATGGGGTGGTGGTGGTGGGATGAGTTGGGAGTTTGGGATTGACCTGAATACATATATATGCATAAAGTACATAACTAATAATAACGTGCTGTATAAAAAAAATAAATAAAATTAAATTTCAAAATTTTAAAAAATAAAATTTAAAAATAAAACAGAAAAAAGTTATTCCCGTCACACAGATGTATTTATAGGAATGAATTATTTCCATGCTTATATCTATAAATACATAAAAGAGGAATAAAATCTAACTTGAACGATAAAAGAAAAAAAAACTGAACCCACGAGTTATACAGAGGAAAACCCTATCACGGCACTTGCTCCAGCGGTAAACAGTTCTGAAATTGGTCAGAGGTGGGGAACCATCTCCCATACAGCCAGCCACTCACCCCCCATGCAAGGTGCGTCCTCATTGCAAAGCTGGGGGACCGTGATGAGGCATCTGTGAGTAAACGTGAGCTGAGCCCCAGGCCAGCTGCTGCTGAACTCTTCCCACCCTTTCCAGGTAAAACACCTGAATATGTACAAGGGCTTGAAAGCCTAGAGGAAGGACCGTGGAGCCACACCAGCGACAGCACGCAGGCCAACTTGGTGCCTGCAGGCCAGCCAGTGGGATCCTGGACCCTGGCGCTCTTCCAGAAGCTTTCCATTGCCCTGCCTGAGATACCCCTCCTGTCCCGGCCCCCACTGCTTTTTTCCTTCCTCACCTCTGTCCGGAGAGAAATTCCAGTGGAAGGTATGGGTGACACATCCTCTTCTTTACAGGCGGCAGCCTGGCAACTCCTGCAGAAAGGCCAGCAGAACCCCACTCACACCGGGCCACCCACAAAGCTGTGGCCCCTCACTCCCTCCCACCAGCACAACCCCGAGACTGCTGACGGGGCAGAGAATATGGAGTCAGGCACAGCTTCAGGGGCTATTGCTGCCTGGAGCTCTGTTTATATTAACCTCAACGAGGCACACCTGGGGAGGGCGGGCCGGCAGGGTAAGGCTGCCCAGGTCAGCTAATCCACAACCCTCATGGAATCACATTGTTGAAAATGGACCCCGCTAAGGCAGAAGAGAAGCCTAGGGAAAAAAGGACACAATGCCATTTGCAGCACCGTAGATGAGTCTAGAAGTAATCACGTGACTTGTAGTAAGTCAGAAAGTGAAAGACACATATCATATCATATCACTTATAGGTGTTACCTAAAAATGGATACCAGGGCAGATATTTCCATGGAGAAGGGCAATCACAGATTCATTAAACAAACTTATGGCTCACCAATGGAAAGGTGTGAGGATTGGTTTCATTACGATATCGGGGTTAACAGACATATACAAACACAGGTGACATATATAATCACCAAAGACCTACAGAATACCAAGAGAGGACTACTCAACATTCTGTCATAACGTACATGGGAAAAGGATCCCAAGAAGAACAGTCATCTGTATATGTAAAAGAACCACATCTTCCACACCTACAACAAGCCAAACATTGTAATCAAACTTGCTGTAATAAAAAATAAAAAGTTAAATTAAAAACACGAACAAGAAGTAGTGAGACAAACGTGAGGGGCTTTCTCCTGGCACATTCCATTCTAAACTCCAATCTAGAACACCACTTCCACTGAGGCTCTCTTGCCCTAGTAACCAGATTTGGTAAGGGTGAACTGCTGCCACCTTGTGGCCGTTTCACACAACAGCAGCTTTAATCCCAACGCTAATGGTCAGTTGATATTCAAAATCATTGCAGGCCTGTAAATGACACCTGCCCTGAAAACAAATCCTGGGGTCACATATCGACCAAAAATTTCAAAGGACGTCCATATTTCAAAACGACCGTTTCAAAAGGCATATTTTACGCACATTAGTGTTCTGCTTCTTTGCCTTTCTTTCCTTTTTTGTTAAAAAACACGGGAATGGAAAAAGGCATCCGTCAGAATGGGCGAAAATCGTTGCAGACGAATCAATGGACAGAGGTTTAATCTCCAATATATATAAACAGCTCATGCAGCTTAATATTAAAAAAACAAACAACCCAAAATAATGGGCAGAAGATCTAAAGAGACGTTTCTTCAAAGGAGACACAGAGATGGCCAAGACACACATGAAAATCTGCTCAACAGCACTAATTATTAGAGAAATGCAAATCAAAACTACAATGAGGTATCACCTCACACCTGTTAGAATCGGCATCATCAGGAAATCTACAAACAACCAATTCTGGGGAGGGTGTGGACAAAAGGAGCCCTCTTCCACTATTGGTGGGAATGTAAATTGATACAGTCCCTATGGAGAACAGTATGGAGTTTCCTTAAAAAAATTAGAAATAGAATTACCATCTGATCCAGCAATCCCACTTCTGGGCATATACCCAGAGAAAACCGTATTTCAAAAAGGCACATTCACCACAATGTTCTTTGCAGCACTATTTACAATAGCCAGGTAATGGAAGCAACCTAAATGCCCACAGACAGATGAATGGATAAAGCTGTGGTACATATATAAAATGGAATATTACTCGGCCATAAAAAGGAATGAAACTGGGTCATTTGTAGAGACATCGATGGATCGAGAGACTGTCATAAAGAATGAAGTAAGTCAGAAAGAGGAAAACAAATATTGTATATTAATGCATATATGTGGAGCCTAAAAATGGTACAGATGAACTGGTTGGCAGGGAAGAAACAGAGACACAGAGGTAGAGAAAAAACGTATGGACACCAAGTGTGGGAAGCCACGGGTGGTGGTGGTGGGATGAGTTGGGAGTTTGGGATTGACCTGTATACATGTATATGCATAAAATACATAATTAATAATAACGTGCTGTATAAAAAAATTAAATAAAATAAAATTTCAAAATTTTAAAAAATAAAATTTAAAAATAAAACAGAAAAAAGTTCTTCCCGTCACACACATGTATTTATAGGAATGAATTATTTCCATGTTTATATCTATAAATACATAAAAGAGGAATAAAATCTAACTTGAACCATAAAAGAAAAAAAAAGTGAACCCACGAGTTATACAGAGGAAAACCCTACCACGGCACTTGCTCCAGCGGTAAACAATTCTGAAATTGGTCAGAGGTGGGGAACCATCTCCCATACAGCCAGCAACCCAACCCCCACGCAAGGAGCGTCCTCATTGCAAAGCTGGGGGACCGTGCCGAGGCATCTGTGAGTAAACGTGAGCTGAGCCCCAGGCCAGCTGCTGCTGAACTGTTCCCACCCTTTCCAGGTAAAACACCTGAATATGTACAAGGGCTTGAAAGCCTAGAGGAAGGAACATGGAACTACACCAGCGACAGCACGCAGGCCAACTTGGTGCCTGCAGGCCAGCCAGGGTTGTCCTGGACCCGGGCGCTCTTCCAGAAGCTTTCCATTGCCCTGCCTGAGATACCCCTCCTGTCCCGGCCCCCACTGCATTTTTTCCTTCCTCACCTCTGTCCGGAGAGAAATTCCAGGGGAAGTTATGTGTGACACAACCTCTTCTTTACAGGCGGCAGCCTGGCAACTCCTGCAGAAAGGCCAGCAGAAACCCACTCACACCGGGCCACCCACAAAGCTGTGGCCCCTCACTCCCTCCCACCAGCACAGCCCCGAGACTGCTGACGGGGCAGAGAATATGGAGTCAGGCACAGATTCAGGGGCTATTGCTGCCTGGAGCGCTGTTTATATTGACCTCAATGAGGCACACATGGGGAGGGCGGGCCGGCAGGGTAAGGCTGCCCAGGTCAGCTAATCCACAACCCTCAGGGAATCACATTGTTGAAAATGGACCCCGCTAAGGCAGAAGAGAAGCCAAGGGAAAAAAGGACACAATGCCATTTGCAGCACCGTAGATGAGTCTAGAAGTAATCACGTGACTTGTAGTAAGTCAGAAAGTGAAAGACACATATCATATCATATCACTTAGAGGTGTTACCTAAAAATGGATACCAGGGCAGATATTTCCAAGGAGAAGGGCAATCACAGATTCATTAAACAAACTTATGGTTCACCAATGGAAAGGTGTGAGGATTGGTTTCATTACGATATCGGGG
The DNA here is from genome assembly GCF_964341445.2 of Mesoplodon mirus. Taxonomy (NCBI): domain Eukaryota; kingdom Metazoa; phylum Chordata; class Mammalia; order Artiodactyla; family Ziphiidae; genus Mesoplodon; species Mesoplodon mirus. Next base: position 157,569 of record NW_028295523.1, on the reverse strand, counting down.
TTAACAGACATATACAAACACAGGTGACATATTTAATCACCAAAGACCTACAGAATACCAAAAGAGGACTACTCAACATTCTGTCATAACGTACATGGGAAAAGGATCCCAGGAAGAACAGTCATCTGTATATGTGTAAAAGAACCACATCTTCCACACCTACAGCAAGCCAAACATTGTAATCAAACTTGCTGTAATAAAAAATAAAAACTTAAATTAAAAACACGAACAAGAAGTAGTGAGACAAACGTGAGGGGCTTTCTCCTGGCACATTCCATTCTAAATTCGAATCTAGAACACCACTTCCACTGAGGCTCTCTAGCCCTAGTAACCTGATTTGGTAAGGGTGAACTGCTGCCACATTGTGGCCGTTTCACACAACAGCAGCTTTAAACCCAACGCTAATGGTCAGTTGATATTCAAAATCATTGCAGGCCTGTAAATGACACCTGCCCTGAAAGCAAATCCTGGGGTCACATATCGACCAAAAAATTCAAAGGACGTCCATATTTCAAAACGACCGTTTCAAAAGGCATATTTTACGCACATTAGTGTTCTGCTTCTTTTTCTTTCTTTCCTTTTTTGTTAAAAAAAACGGGAATGGAAAAAGGCATCCCTCAGGCTGGGTGAAAATCGTTGCAAACAAATCAATGGACACAGGTTTAATCTCCAATATATATAAACACCTCATGCAGCTTAATATTAAAAAAACAAACAACTCCCCAAAAAATGGGCAGAAGATCTAAAGAGACGTTTCTTCAAAGGAGACACAGAGATGGCCAAGACGCACATGAAAAGCTGCTCAACAGCACTAATTATTAGAGAAATGCAAATCAAAACTACAATGAGGTATCACCTCCCACCTGTTACAATTGGCATCATTAGAAAACCTACAAACAACCAATTCTGGGGAGGGTGTGTACAAAAGGAGCCCTGTTCCACTATTGGTGGGAATGTAAATTGATACAGTCACTATGGAGAACAGTATGGAGTTTCCTTAAAAAAATTAGAAATAGAATTACCATCTGATCCAGCAATCCCTCTTCCGGGCATATACCCAGAGAAAACTGTATTTCAAAAAGGCACATTCACCACAATGTTCGTTGCAGCACTATTTACAATAGCCAGGTAATGGAAGCAACCTAAATGCCCACAGACAGATGAATGGATAAAGATGTGGTACATATATAAAATGGAATATTACTCGGTCATAAAAAGGAATGAAACTGGGTCATTTGTAGAGACATCGATGGATCGAGAGACTGTCATACAGAATGAAGTAAGTCAGAAAGAGGAAAACAAATATTGTATATTAATGCATATATGTGGAGCCTAAAAATGATACAGATGAAAAGGTTTGCAGGGAAGAAATAGAGACACAGAGGTAGAGAACAAACGTATGGACACCAAGTGTGGCAAGCCATGGGGTGGTGGTGGTTGGATGAGTTGGGAGATTGGGATTGACCTGTATACATGTATATGCATAAAATACATAACTAATAATAACCTTCTGTATAAAAACATAAATAAAATTAAATTTCAAAATTTTAAAAAATAAAATTTAAAAATAAAACAGAAAAAATTATTCCTGTCACACAGATGTATTTATAGGAATGAATTATTTCCATGCTTATATTTATAAATACATAAAAGAGGAATAAAATCTAACTTGAACCATAAAAGAAAAAAAAATTGAACCCACGAGTTATACAGAGGAAAACCCTATCACGGCACTTGCTCCAGCGGTAAACAATTCTGAAATTGTCAGAGGTGGGGAACCATCTCCCATACAGCCAGCCACCCACCACCCACGCAAGGAGCATCCTCATTGCAAAGCTGGGGGACCGTGCCGAGGCATCTGTGAGTAAAAGTGAGCTGAGCCCCAGGCCAGCTGCTGCTGAACTGTTCCCACCCTTTCCAGGTAAATCACCTGAATATGTACAAGGGCTTGAAAGCCTAGGGGAAGGACCGTGGAGCCACACCAGCGACAGCACGCAGGCCAACTTGGTGCCTGCAGGCCAGCCAGCGTGGTCCTGTCCCCGGGCGCTCTTCCAGAAGCTTTCAATTGCCCTGCCTGAGATACCCCTCCTGTCCCGGCCCCCACTGCTTTTTTCCTTCCTCACCTCTGTCCGGAGAGAAATTCCAGCGGAAGGTATGGGTGACACATCCTCTTCTTTACAGGCGGCAGCCTGGCAAATCCTGCAGAAAGGCCAGCAGAACCCCACTCACACAGGGCCACCCACAAAGCTGTGGCCCCTCACTCCCTCCCACCAGCACAGCCCCGAGACTGCTGACGGGGCAGAGAATATGGAGTCAGGCACAGCTTCAGGGGCAATTGCTGCCTGGAGCGCTGTTTATATTGACCTCAACGAGGCACACCTAGGGAGGGCGGGCCGGCAGGGTAAGGCTGCCCAGGTCAGCTAATCCACAACCCTCAGGGAATCACATTGTTGAAAATGGACCCCGCTAAGGCAGAAGAGAAGCCAAGGGAAAAAAGGCACAATGCCATTTGCAGCACCGTAGATGAGTCTAGAAGTAATCACGTGACTTGTAGTAAGTCAGAAAGTGAAAGACACATATCATATCATATCACTTATAGGTGTTACCTAAAAATGGATACCAGGGCAGATATTTCCACGGAGAAGGGCAATCACAGATTCATTAAACAAACTTATGGTTCACCAATGGAAAGGTGTGAGGATTCGTTTCATTACGATATCGGGGTTAACAGACATATACAAACACAGGTGACATATATAATCACCAAAGACCTACAGAATACCAAGAGAGGACTACTCAACATTCTGTCATAACGTACATGGGAAAAGGATCCCAAGAAGAAGAGTCATCTGTATATGTGTAAAAGAACCACATCTTCCACACCTACAACAAGCCAAACATTGTAATCAAACTGGCTGTAATAAAAAATAAAAAATTAAATTAAAAACACGAACAAGAAGAAGTGAGACAAACGTGAGGGGCTTTCTCCTGGCATATTCCATTCTAAACTCCAATCTAGAACACCACTTCCACTGAGGCTCTCTTGCCCTAGTAACCAGATTTGGTAAGGGTGAACTGCTGCCACCTTGTGGCCGTTTCACACAACAGCAGCTTTAATCCCAACGCTAATGGTCAGTTGATATTCAAAATCATTTCTGGCCTGTAAATGACACCTGTCCTGAAAACAAATCCTGGGGTCACATATCGACCAAAAAATTCAAAGGTCGTCCATATTTAAAAACGACCATTTCAAAAGGCATATTTTACGCACATTAGTGTTCTGCTTCTTTTCCTTTCTTTCCATTTTTGTTAAAAAACACGGGAATGGAAAAAGGCATCCCTCAGAATGGGCGAAAATCGTTGCAGACGAATCAATGGACAGAGGTTTAATCTCCAATATATATAAACAACTCAAGCAGCTTAATATTAAAAAAAACAAACAACCCAATACAAAAATGGGCAGAAGATCTAAAGAGACGTTTCTTCAAAGAAGACACAGTGATGGCCAAGACGCACATGAAAAGCTGCTCAAGAGCACTAATTATTAGAGAAATGCAAATCAAAAGTACAATGAGGTATCACCTGACACCTGTTAGAATCGGCATCATCAGAAAATCTACAAACAACCAATTCCTGGGAGGGTGTGGACAAAAGGAGCCCTCTTCCACTATTGGTGGGAATGTAAATTGATACAGTCACTATGGAGAACCGTATGGAGTTTCCTTAAAAAATCTAGAAATAGAATTACCATCTGATCCAGCAATCCCACTTCTGGGCATATACCCAGAGAAAACCGTAAATCAAAAAGGCACATTCACCACAATGTTCATTGCAGCACTATTTACAATAGCCAGGTAATGGAAGCAACCTAAATGCCCACAGACAGATGAATGGATAAAGATGTGGTACATATATGAAATGGAATATTACTCGGCCATAAAAGGAATGAAACTGGGTCATTTGTAGAGACATCGATGGATCGAGAGACTGTCATACAGAATGAAGTAAGTCAGAAAGAGGAAAACAAATATTGTATATTAATGCATATATGTGGAACCTAAAAAAATGGTACAGATGAACTGGTTTGCAGGGAAGAAATAGAGACACAAAGGTAGACAAAAAACGTATGGACACCAAGTGTGGGAAGCCATGGGGTGGTGGTGGTGGGATGAGTTGGGAGATTGGGATTGACCTGTATACATGTATATGCATAAAATACATAACTAATAATAACGTGCTGTATAAAAACATAAATCAAATTAAATTTCAAAATTTTAAAAAATAAAATTTACAAATAAAACAAAATAAAAGTTCTTCCCATCACACAGATGTATATATAGGAATGAACTTTTTCCATGCTTATATCTATAAATACATAAAAGAGGAATAAAATCTAACTTGAACCATAAAATAAAAAAAAAACCTGAACCCACGAGTTATACAGAGGAAAACCCTATCAGGGCACTTTCTCCAGTGGTAAACAATTCTGAAATTGGTCAGAGTTGGGGAACCATCTCCCATACAGCCAGCAACCCACACCCCACACAAGGAACGTCCTCATTGCAAAGCTGCGGGACCGTGCTGAGACATCTGTGAGTAAACGTGAGCTGAGCCCCAGGCCAGCTGCTGCTGAACTGTTCCCACCCTTTCCAGGTAAAACACCTGAATATGTACAAGGGCTTGAAAGACTAGAGGAAGGACCGTGGAGCCACACCAGCGACAGCACGCAGGCCAACTTGGTGCCTGCAGGCCAGCCAGGGTGGTCATGGCCCCGGGCGCTCTTCCAGAAGCTTTCCATTGCTCTGCCTGAGATACCCTTCCTGTCCCGGCCCCCACTGCTTTTTTCCTTCATCACCTCTGTCCGGAGAGAAATTCCAGCGGAAGGTATGGGTGACACAACCTCTTCTTTACAGGCGGCAGCCTGGCAACTCCTGCAGAAAGGCCAGCAGAACCCCACTCACACCGGGCCACCCACAAAGCTGTGGCCCCTCACTGCCTCCCACCAGCACAGCCCCGAGACTGTTGAAGGGGAAGAGAATATGGAGTCAGGCACAGCTTCAGGGGCTATTGCTGCCTGGAGCTCTGTTTATATTGACCTCAACGAGACACACCTGTGGAGGGCGGGCCGGCAGGGTAAGGCTGCCCAGGTCAGCTAATCCACAACCCTCAGGGAATCACATGGTTGAAAATGGACCCCGCTAAGGCAGAAGAGAAGCCAAGGAAAAAAAGGACACAATGCCATTTGCAGCACCGTAGATGAGTCTAGAAGTAATCACGTGACTTGTAGTAAGTCAGAAAGTGAAAGACACATATCATATCATATCACTTATAGGTGTTACCTAAAAATGGATACCAGGGCAGATATTTCCACGGAGAAGGGCAATCACAGATTCAGTAAACAAACTTATGGTTCACCAATGGAAAGGTGTGAGGATTGGTTTCATTACGATATCGGGGTTAACAGACATATACAAACACAGGTGACATATATAATCACCAAAGACCTACAGAATACCAAGAGAGGACTACTCAACATTCTTTCATAAAGTACATGGGAAAAGGATGCGAGGAAGAACAGTCATCTGTATATGTGTAAAAGAACCACATCTTCCACACCTACAGCAAGCCAAACATTGTAATCAAACTTGCTGTAATAAAAAATATTAAATTAAATTAAAAACACGAACAAGAAGTAGTGAGACAAAGGTGAGGGGCTTTCTCCTGGCACATTCCATTCTAAACTCCAATCTAGAACACCACTTCCACTGAGGCTCTCTTGCCCTAGTAACCACATTTGGTAAGGGTGAACTGCTGCCACCTTGTGGCCGTTTCACACAACAGCAGCTTTAATCCCAACGCTAATGGTCAGTTGATATTCAAAATCATTGCAGGCCTGTAAATAACACCTGCCCTGAAAACAAATCCTGGGGTCACATATCGACCAAAAAATTCAAAGGACGTCCATATTTCAAAACGACCGTTTCAAAAGGCATATTTTATGCACATTAGTGTTCTGCTTCTTTTCCTTTCTTTCCGTTTTTGTTAAAAAACACGGGAATGGAAAAAGGCATCCATCAGAATGGGCGAAAATCGCTGCAGACGAATCAATGGACAGAGGTTTAATCTCCAATATATATAAACAGCTCATGCAGCTTAATATTAAAAAAACAAACAACCCCCAAAAAAAATGGGCAGAAGATCTAAAGAGACGTTTCTTCAAAGGAGACACAGAGATGGCCAAGACGCACATGAAAAGCTGCTCAACAGAATTAATTATTAGAGAAATGCAAATCAAAACTACAATGAGGTATCACCTCACACCTGTTAGAATCGGCATCATCAGAAAATCTACAAACAACAAATTCTGGGGAGGGTGTGGACAAAAGGAGCCCTCTTCCACTATTGGTGGGAATGTAAATTGATACAGTCACTAAGGAGAAGAGTATGGAGTTTCCTTAAAAAACCTAGAAATAGAATTACCATCTGATACAGCTATCCCACTTCTGGGCATATACCCAGAGAAAACCGTATTTCAAAAAGGCACATTCACCACAGTGTTCGTTGCAGCACTATTTACAATAGCCAGGTAATGGAAGCAACCTAAATGCCCACAGACAGATGAATGGATAAAGAGGTGGTACATATATGAAATGGAATATTACTCGGCCATAAAAAGGAATGAAACTGGGTCATTTGTAGAGACATCGATGGATCGAGAGTCTGTCATACAGAATGAAGTAAGTCAGAAAGAGGAAAACAAATATTGTATATTAATGCATATATGTGGAACCTAAAAAAATGGTACAGATGAACTGGTTTGCAGGGAAGAAATAGAGACACAGAGGTAGAGAACAAACGTATGGACACCAAGTGTGGGAAGCCATGGGGTGGTGGTGGTGGGATGAGTTCGGAGATTGGGATTGACCTGTATACATGTATATGCATAAAATACATAACTAATAATAACGTGCTGTATAAAAAAATAAATAAAATTAAATTTCAAAATTTTAAAAAATAAAATTTAAAAATAAAACAAAAAAAATTTCTTCCCGTCACACAAATGTATTTATAGGAATGAACTTTTTCCATGCTTATATCTATAAATACATAAAAGAGGAATAAAATCTAACTTGAACCATAAAATAAAAGAAAAACCTGAACCCAAGAGTTATACAGAGGTAAAAACTATCAGGGCACTTTCTCCAGTGGTAAACAATTGTGAAATTGGTCAGAAGTGGGGAACCATCTCCCATACAGCCAGCAACCCACCCCCCACGCAAGGAGCGTCCTCATTGCAAAGCTGGGGGACAGTGCTGAGGCATCTGTGAGTAAACGTGAGCTGAGCCCCAGGCCAGCTGCTGCTGAACTGTTCCCACCCTTTCCAGGTAAAACACCTGAATATGTACAAGGGCTTGAAAGCCTAGAGGAAGGACCGAGGAGCCACACCAGCGACAGCACGCAGGCCAACTTGGTGCCTGCAGGCCAGCCAGGGTGGTCCTGGCCCCGGGCGCTCTTCCAGAAGCTTTCCATTGCCCTGCCTGAGATACCCTTCCTGTCCCGGCCCCCACTGCTTTTTTCCTTCCTCAACTCTGTCCGGAGTGAAATTCAAGCGGAAGGTATGGGTGACACAACCTCTTCTTTACAGGCGGCAGCCTGGCAACTCCTGCAGAAAGGCCAGCAGAACCCCACTCACACCGGGCCACCCACAAAGCTGTGGCCCCTCACTCCCTCCCACCAGCACAGCCCCGAGACTGTTGAAGGGGAAGAGAATATGGAGTCAGGCACAGCTTCAGGGGCTATTGCTGCCTGGAGCGCTGCTTATATTGACCTCAACGGGGCACACCTGTGGAGGGCGGGCCGGCAGGGTAAGGCTGCCCAGGTCACCTAATCCACAACCCTCAGGGAATCACATTGTTGAAAATGGACCCCGCTAAGGCAGAAGAGAAGCCAAGGGAAAAAAGGACACAATGCCATTTGCAGCACCATAGATGAGTCTAGAAGTAATCACGTGACTTGTAGTAAGTCAGAAAGTGAAAGACACATATCATATCATATCACTTATAGGTGTTACCTAAAAATGGATACCAGGGCAGATATTTCCATGGAGAAGGGCAATCACAGATTCATTAAACAAACGTATGTTTCACCAATGGAAATGTGTGAGGATTGGTTTCATTACGATATCGGGGTTAACAGACATATACAAACACAGGTGACATATATAATCACCAAAGATCTACAGATTACCAAGAGAGGACTACTCAACATTCTGTCATAACGTACATGGGAAAAGGATCCCAGGAAGCACAGACATCTGTATATGTGTAAAAGAAGCAAATCTTCCACTCCTACAGCAAGCCAGACATTGTAATCAAAATTGCTGTAATAAAAAATATTAAATTACATTAAATACACGAACAAGATGTAGTGAGACAAACGTGAGGGGCTTTCTCCTGGCACATTCCATTCTAAACTCCACTCTAGAACACCACTTCCACTGAGGCTCTCTTGCCCTAGTAAGCAGATTTGGTAAGGGTGAACTGCTGCCACCTTGTGGCCGTTTCACACAACAGCAGCTTTAATCCCAACGCTAATGATCAGTTGATATTCAAAATCATTGCAGGCCTGTAAATGACACCTGCCCTGAAAACAAATCCTGGGGTCACATATCGACCAAAAAATTCAAAGGACGTCCATATTTCAAAACGACCGTTTCAAAAGGCATATTTTACGCACATTAGTGTTCTGCTTCTTTTCCTTTGTTTCGTTTTTTGTTAAAAAACACGGGAATGGAAAAAGGCATTCCTCAGAATGGGCGAAAATCGTTGCAGACGAATCAATGGACAGAGGTTTAATCTCCAATATATATAAACAACTCATGCAGCTTAATATTAAAAAAACAAACAACCCAATACAAAAATGGGCAGAAGATCTAAAGAGACGTTTCTTCAAAGAAGACACAGAGATGGCAAAGACGCACATGAAAAGCTGCTCAACAGCACTAATTATTAGAGAAATGCAAATCAAAACTACAATGAGGTATCACCTCACACCTGTTAGAATCGGCATCATCAGAAAATCTACAAACAACCAATTCTGGGGAGGGTGTGGACAAAAGGAGCCCTCTTCCACTATTGGTGGGAATGTAAATTGATACAGTCACTATGGAGAACAGTATGGAGTTTCCTTAAAAAAACTAGAAATAGAATTACCATCTGATCCAGCAATCCCACTTCTGGGCATATACCCAGAGAAAACCGTATTTCAAAAAGGCACATTCACCACAATGTTCGTTGCAGCACTATTTACAATAGCCAGGTAATGGAAGCAACCTAAATGCCCACAGACAGATGAATGGATAAAGATGTGGTACATATATGAAATGGAATATTACTCGGCAATAAAAGGAATGAAACTGGGTCATTTGTAGAGACATCGATGGATCGAGAGACTGTCATACAGAATGCAGTAAGTCAGAAAGAGGAAAACAAATATTGTATATTAATGCATATATGTGGAACCTAAAAAAATGGTACAGATGAACTGGTTTGCAGGGAAGAAATAGAGACACAGAGGTAGAGAACAAACGTATGGACACCAAGTGTGGGAAGCCATGGGGTGGTGGTGGTGGGATGAGTTGGGATATTGGGATTGACCTGTATACATATATATGCATAAAATACATAACTAATAATAACGTGCTCTTTAAAAAAATAAATAAAATTAAATTTCAAAATTTTAAAAAATAAAATTTAAAAATAAAACAGAAAAAAGTTCTTCCCGTCACACAGATGTATTTATAGGAATGAATTATTTCCATGCTTATATCTATAAATACATAAAAGAGGAATAAAATCTAACTTGAACGATAAAAGAAAAAAAAAGTGAACCCACGAGTTATACAGAGGAAAACACTATCACGGCACTTGCTCCAGCGGTAAACAATTGTGAAATTGGTCAGAGGTGGGGAACCATCTCCCATACACCCAGCAACCCACCCCCCACGCAAGGAGCGTCCTCATTGCAAAGCTGGGGGACCGTGCTGAGGCATCTGTGAGTAAACGTGAGCTGAGCCCCAGGCCAGCTGCTGCTGAACTGTTCCCACCCATCCCAGGTAAAACACCTGAATATGTACAAGGGCTTGAAAGCCTAGAGGAAGGGCCGTCGAGCCACACCAGCGACAGCACGCAGGCCAACTTGGTGCCTGCAGTCCAGCCCGGGAGGTCCTGGCCCTGGACGCTCTTCTGGAAGCTTTCCATTGCCCTGCCTGAGATACCCCTCCTCTCCCGGCACCCACTGCTTTTTTCCTTCCTCACCTCTGTCCGGAGAGAAATTCCAGCGGAAGGTATGGGTGACACAACCTCTTCTTTACAGGCGGCAGCCTGGCAACTCCTGCAGAAAGGCCAGCAGAGCCCCACTCACACCGGGCCACCCACAAAGCTGTGGCCCCTCACTCCCTCCCACCAGCACAGCCCCGAGACGGCTGACGGGGCAGAGAATATGGAGTCAGGCAGAGCTTCAGGGGCTATTGCTGCCTGGAGCTCTGTTTATATTGACCTCAACGAGGCACACCTGGGGAGGGCGGGCCGGCAGGGTAAGGCTGCCCAGGTCAGCTAATCCACAACCCTCAGGGAATCATATTGTTGAAAATGGACCTCGCTAAGGTAGAATAGAAGCCAAGGGAGAAAAGGACACAATGCCATTTGCAGCACCGTAGATGATTCTAGATGTAATCACGTGACTTGTAGTAAGTCAGAAAGTGAAAGACACATATCATATCATATCACTTATAGGTGTTACCTAAAAATGGTTACCAGGGCAGATATTTCCACGGAGAAGGGCAATCACAGATTCATTAAACAAACTTATGGTTCACCAATCAAAGGTGTGAGGATTGTTTTCATTAAGATATCGGGGTTAACACAGATATACAAACACAGGTGACATATATAATCACCAAAGACCTACAGAATACCAAGAGTGGACTACTCAACATTCTGTCATAACGTACATGAGAAAAGGATCCCAGGAAGAACAGTCATCTGTATATGTGTAAAAGAACCACATCTTCCACACCTACAACAAGCCAAACATTGTAATCAAACTTGCTGTAATAAAAAATAAAAAATTAAATTAAAAACACGAACAAGAAGTAGTGAGCCAAACTTCAGGGGCTTTCTCCTGGCATATTCCATTCTAAATTCCAATCTAGAACATCACTTCCACTGAGGCTCTGTTGCCCTAGTATCCAGATTTGGTAAGGGAGAACTGCTGCCACCTTGTGGCCGTTTCACACAACAGCAGGTTTAATCCCAGTGCTAATGGTCAGTTGATATTCAAAATCATTGCAGGCCTGTAAATGACACCTGCCCTGAAAACAAATCCTGGGGTCACATATCGACCAAAAAATTCAAAGGACGTCCATATTTCAAAACGACCGTTTCAAAAGGCATATTTTACGCACATTAGTGTTCTGCTTCTTTTCCTTTCTTTCCTTTTTTGTTAAAAATAAACGGGAATGGAAAAAGGCATCCCTCAGAATGGGCGAAAATCGTTGCAAACGAATCAATGGACACAGGTTTAATCTCCAATATATATAAACAGCTCATGCAGCTTAATATTAAAAAACAAACAACCCAATACAAAAATGGGCAGAAGATCTAAAGAGACGTTTCTTCAAAGGAGAGACAGAGATGGCCAAGACGCACATGAAAAGCTGCTCAACAGCACTAATTATTAGAGAAATGCAAATCAAAACTACAATGAGGTATCACCTCACACCTGTTAGAATCGGCATCATCAGAAAATCTACAAACAACCAATTCTGGGGAGGGTGTGGACAAAAGGAGCCCTCTTCCACTATTGGTGGGAATGTAAATTGATACAGTCCCTATGGAGAACAGTATGGAGTTTCCTTAAAAAAACTAGAAATAGAATTACCATCTGATCCAGCAATCCCACTTCTGGGTATATACCCAGAGAAAACCGTAAATCTAAAAGGCATATTCACCACAATGTTCATTGCAGCACTATTTACAATAGCCAGGTAATGGAAGCAACCTAAATGCCCACAGACAGATGAATGGATAAAGATGTGGTACATATATAAAACGGAATATTACTCGGCCATAAAAAGGAATGATACTGGGTCATTTGTAGAGACATCGATGGATCGAGAGACTGTCATACAGAATGAAGTAAGTCAGAAAGAGGAAAACAAATATTGTATATTAATGCATATATGTGGAGCCTAAAAAATGGTACAGATGAACTGGTTTGCAGGGAAGAAATAGAGACACAGAGGTAGAGAACAAACGTATGGACACCAAGTGTGGGAAACCATGGGGTGGTGGTGGTGGGATGAGTTGGGAGTTTGGGATTGACCTGAATACATATATATGCATAAAGTACATAACTAATAATAACGTGCTGTATAAAAAAAATAAAGAAAATTAAATTTCAAAATTTTAAAAAATAAAATTTAAATATAAAACAGAAAAAAGTTCTTCCCGTCACACAGATGTATTTATAGGAATGAATTATTTCCATGCTTATATCTATAAATACATAAAAGAGGAATAAAATCTAACTTGAACCATAAAAGGAAAAAAAATTGAACCCACGAGTTATACAGAGGAAAACCCTATCACGGCACTTGCTCCAGCGGTAAACAGTTCTGAAATTGGTCAGAGGTGGGGAACCATCTCCCATACAGCCAGCCACTCACCCCCCAGGCAAGGAGCGTCCTCATTGCAAAGCTCGGGGACAGTGCCGAAGCATCTGTGAGAAAACGTGAGCTGAGCCCCAGGCCAGCTGCTGCTGAACTGTTCCCACCCTTTCCAGGTAAAACACCTGAATATGTACAAGGGCTTGAAAGCCTAGAGGAAGGACCGTGGAGCCACACCAGCGACAGCACGCAGGCCAACTTGGTGCCTGCAGGCCAGACAGCGGGATCCTGGACCCTGGCGCTCTTCCAGAAGCTTTCCATTGCCCTGCCTGAGATACCCCTCCTGTCCCGGCCCCCACTGCTTTTTTCCTTCCTCACCTCTGTCCGGAGAGAAATTCCAGCGGAAGGTATGGGTGACACATCCTCTTCTTTACAGGCGGCAGCCTGGCAACTCCTGCAGAAAGGCCAGCAGAACCCCACTCACACCGGGCCACCCACAAAGCTGTGGCCCCTCACTCCCTCCCACCAGCACAGCCCCGAGACGGCTGACGGGGCAGAGAATATGGAGTCAGGCACAGCTTCAGGGGCTATTGCTGCCTGGAGCTCTGTTTATATTAACCTAAACGAGGCACACCTGGGGAGGGCGGGCCGGCAGAGTAAGGCTGCCCAGGTCAGCTAATCCACAACCCTCAGGGAATCACATTGTTGAAAATGGACCCCGCTAAGGCAGAAGAGAAGCCAAGGGAAAAAAGGACACAATGCCATTTGCAGCACCGTAGATGAGTCTAGAAGTAATCACGTGACTTGTAGTAAGTCAGAAAGTGAAAGACACATATCATATCATATCACTTATAGGTGTTACCTAAAAATGGATACCAGGGCAGATATTTCCATGGAGAAGGGCAATCACAGATTCATTAAACAAACTTATGGTTCACCAATGGAAAGGTGTGAGGATTGGTTTCATTACGATATCGGGGTTAACAGACATATACAAACACAGGTGTCATATATAATCACCAAAGACCTACAGAATACCAAGAGAGGACTACTCAACATTCTGTCATAACGTACATGGGAAAAGGATCCCAAGAAGAACAGTCACCTGTATATGTAAAAGAACCACATCTTCCACACCTACAACAAGCCAAACATTGTAATCAAACTTGCTGTAATAAAAAATAAAAAGTTGTATTAAAAACACGAACAAGAAGTAGTGAGACAAACGTGAGGGGCTTTCTCCTGGCCCATTCCATCCTAAACTCCAATCTAGAACACCACTTCCACTGAGGCTCTCTTGCCCTAGTAACCAGATTTGGTAAGGGTGAACTGCTGCCACCTGGTGGCCGTTTCACACAACAGCAGCTTTAATCCCAGCGCTAATGGTCAGTTGATATTCAAAATCATTGCAGGCCTGTAAATGACACCTGCCCTGAAAACAAATCCTGGGGTCACATATCGACCAAAAATTTCAAAGGACGTCCATATTTCAAAACGACCGTTTCAAAAGGCATATTTTACGCACATTAGTGTTCTGCTTCTTTTCCTTTCTTTCCTTTTTTGTTAAAAAACACGGGAATGGAAAAAGGCATCCCTCAGAATGGGCGAAAATCGTTGCAGACGAATCAATGGACAGAGGTTTAATCTCCAATATATATAAACAGCTCATGCAGCTTAATATTAAAAAAACAAACAACCCAAAAAAATGGGCAGAAGATCTAAAGAGACGTTTCTTCAAAGGAGACACAGAGATGGCCAAGACGCACATGAAAAGCTGCTCAACAGCACTAATTATTAGAGAAATGCAAATCAAAACTACAATGAGGTATCACCTCACACCTGTTAGAATCGGCATCATCAGAAAATCTACAAACAACCAATTCTGGGGAGGGTGTGGACAAAAGGAGCCCTCTTCCACTATTGGTGGGAATGTGAATTGATACAGTCCCTATGGAGAACAGTATGGAGTTTCCTTAAAAAAATTAGAAATAGAATTACCATCTGATCCAGCAATCCCACTTCTGGGCATATACCCAGAGAAAACCGTATTTCAAAAAGGCACATTCACCACAATGTTCTTTGCAGCACTATTTACAATAGCCAGGTAATGGAAGCAACCTAAATGCCCACAGACAGATGAATGGATAAAGATGTGGTACATATATGAAATGGAATATTACTCGGCCATAAAAAGGAATGAAACTGGGTCATTTGTAGAGACATCAATGGATCGAGAGACTGTCATACAGAATGAAGTAAGTCAGAAAGAGGAAAACAAATACTGTATATTAATGCATATATGTGGAGCCTAAAAATGGTACAGATGAACTGGTTTGCAGGGAAGAAATAGAGACACAGTGGTAGAGAACAAACGTATGGACACCAAGTGTGGGAAGCCATGGGGTGGTGGTGGTGGGATGAGTTGGGAGTTTCGGATTGATCTGTATACATGTATATGCATAAAATACATAACTAATAATAACGTGCTGTATAAAAAAATAAATAAAATTTCAAAATTTTAAAAAATAAAATTTAAAAATAAAACAGAAAAAAGTTCTTCCCGTCACACAGATGTATTTATAGGAATGAATTATTTCCATGCTTCTATCTATAAATACATAAAAGAGGAATAACATCTAACTTGAAACATAAAAGAAAAAAAAAAGTGAACCCACGAGTTATACAGAGGAAATCCCTATCAGGGCACTTGCTCCAGTTGTAAACAATTGTGAAATTCGTCAGAGGTGGGGAACCATCTCCCATACAGCCAGCAACCCACCCCCCACGCAAGGAGCGTCCTCATTGCAAAGCTGGGGGACCTTGCCGAGGCATCTGTGAGTAAACGTGAGCTGAGCCCCAGGCCAGCTGCTGCTGAACTCTTCCCACCCTTTCCAGGTAAAACACCTGAATATGTACAAGGGCTTGAAATCCTAGAGGAAGGACCGTGGAGCCACACCAGCGACAGCACGCAGGCCAACTTGGTGCCTGCGTGCCAGCCAGCATGGTCCTGGACCCTGGTGCTCTTCCAGGAGCTTTCCATTGCCCTGCCTGAGATACCCCTCCTGTCCCGGCCCCCACTGGTTTTTTCCTTCCTCACCTGTGTCCGGAGAGAAATTGCAGCGGAAGGTATGGGTGACACATCCTCTTCTTTACAGGCGGCAGCCTGGCAACTCCTGCAGAAAGGCCAGCAGAACCCCACTCACACCGGGCCACCCACAAAGCTGTGGCCCCTCACTCCCTCCCACCAGCACAGCCCCGAGACTGCTGACGGGGCAGAGAATATGGAGTCAGGCACAGCTTCAGGGGCTATTGCTGCCTGGAGCTCTGTTTATATTGACCTCAACGAGGCACACCTGGGGAGGGCGGGCCGGCAGGGTAAGGCTGCCCAGGTCAGCTAATCCACAACCCTCAGGGAATCACATTGTTGAAAATGGACCGCGCTAAGGCAGAAGAGAAGCCAAGGGAAAAAAGGACACAATGCCATTTGCAGCACCGTAGATGAGTCTAGAAGTAATCACGTGATTTGTAGTAAGTCAGAAAGTGAAAGACACATATCATATCATATCAGTTATAGGTGTTACCTAAAAATGGATACCAGGGCAGATATTTCCACGGAGAAGGGCAATCACAGATTCATTAAACAAACTTATGGTTCACCAATGGAAAGGTGTGAGGATTAGTTTCATTACGATATCGGGGTTAACAGACATATACAAACACAGGTGACATATATAATCACCAAAGACCTACAGAATACCAAGAGAGGAATACTCAACATTCTGTCATAACGTACATGGGAAAAGGATCCCAAGAAGAACAGTCACCTGTATATGTAAAAGAACCACATCTTCCACACCTACAACAAGCCAAACATTGTAATCAAATTTGCTGTAATAAAAAATAAAAACTTAAATTAAAAACACGAACAAGAAGTAGTGAGACAAACGTGAGGGGCTTTCTCCTGGCACATTCCATTCTAAACTCCAATCTAGAACACCACTTCCACTGAGGCTCTGTTGCCCTAGTAACCAGATTTGGTAAGGGTGAACTGCTGCCACCTTGTGGCCGTTTCACACAACAGCAGCTTTAATCCCAACGCTAATGGTCAGTTGATATTCAAAATCATTGCAGGCCTGTAAATGACACCTTCCCTGAAAACAAATCCTGGGGTCACATATCGACCAAAAATTTCAAAGGACGTCCATATTTCAAAACGACCGTTTCAAAAGGCATATTTTACGCACATTAGTGTTCTGCTTCTTTTCCTTTCTTTCCTTTTTTGTTAAAAAACACGGGAATGGAAAAAGGCATCCGTCAGAATGGGCGAAAATCGTTGCAGACGAATCAATGGACAGAGGTTTAATCTCCAATATATATAAACAGCTCATGCAGCTTATTATTAAAAAAACAAACAACCCAAAAAAAATGGGCAGAAGATCTAAAGAGACGTTTCTTCAAAGGAGACACAGAGATGGCCAAGACGCACATGAAAAGCTGCTCAACAGCACTAATTATTAGAGAAATGCAAATCAAAACTACAATGAGGTATCACCTCACACCTGTTAGAATCGGCATCATCAGAAAATCTACAAACAACCAATTCTGGGGAGGGTGTGGACAAAAGCAGCCCTTTTCCACAATTGGAGGGAATGTAAATTGATACAGTCACTATGGAGAACAGTATGGAGTTTCCTTAAAAAATCTAGAAATAGAATTACCATCTGATCCAGCAATCCCACTTCTGGGCATATACCCTGAGAAAACCGTATTTCAAAAAGGCACATTCACCACAATGTTCGTTGCAGCACTATTTACAATAGCCAGGTAATGGAAGCAACCTAAATGCCCACAGACAGATGAATGGTTAAAGATGTGGTACATATATAAAATGGAATATTACTCGGCCATAAAAAGGAATGAAACTGGGTCATTTGTAGAGACATCGATGGATCGAGAGACTGTCATACAGAATGAAGTAAGTCAGAAAGAGGAAAACAAATATTGTATATTAATGCATATATGTGGAGCCTAAAAATGGTACAGATGAACTGCTTTGCAGGGAAGAAATAGAGACACAGAGGTAGAGAACAAACGTATGGACACCAAGTGTGGGAAGCCATGGGGTGGTGGTGGTGGGATGAGTTGGGAGTTTGGGATTGACCTGTATACATGTATATGCATAAAATACATAACTAATAATAACGTGCTGTATAAAAAAATAAATAAAATTTCAATTTTTAAAAAATAAAATTTAAAAATTAAACAGAAAAAAGTTCTTCCCGTCACACAGATGTATTTATAGAAATGAATTATTTCCATGCTTATATCTATAAATACATAAAAGAGGAATAACATCTAACTTGAAACATTAAAGGAAAAAAAAAGTG
This sequence comes from Mesoplodon mirus, assembly GCF_964341445.2. Lineage (NCBI taxonomy): Eukaryota > Metazoa > Chordata > Mammalia > Artiodactyla > Ziphiidae > Mesoplodon > Mesoplodon mirus. The sequence goes on along the minus strand of NW_028295523.1, from coordinate 139,515 downwards.
AACCCACGAGTTATACAGAGGAAAACCCTATCACGGCACTTGCTCCAGTGGTAAACAATTCTGAAATTGGTCAGGGGTGGGGAACCATCTCCCATACAGCCAGCAACCCAACCCCCACGCAAGGAGCGTCCTCATTGCAAAGCTGGGGGACCGTGCCGAGGCATCTGTGAGTAAACGTGAGCTGAGCCCCAGGCCAGCTGCTGCTGAACTGTTCCCACCCTTTCCAGGTAAAACACCTGAATATGTACAAGGGCTTGAAAGCCTAGAGGAAGGACCGTGGAGCCACACAAGCGACAGCACGCAGGCCAACTTGGTGCCTGCAGGCCAGCCAGCGTGGTCCTGGACCCTGGTGCTCTTCCAGAAGCTTTCCATTGCCCTGCCTGAGATACCCCTCCTGTCCCGGCCCCCACTGCTTTTTTCCTTCCTCACCTCTGTCCGGAGAGAAATTCCAGCGGAAGGTATGGGTGCCACATCCTCTTCTTTACAGGCGGCAGCCTGGCAACTCCTGAAGAAAGGCCAGCAGAACCCCACTCACACCGGGCCACCCACAAAGCTGTGGCCCCTCACTCCCTCCCACCAGCACAGCCCCGAGACTGCTGACGGGGCAGAGAATATGGAGTCAGGCACAGCTTCAGGGGCTATTGCTGCCTGGAGCGCTGTTTATATTAACCTCAACGAGGCACACCTGGGGAGGGCGGGCCGGCAGGGTAAGGCTGCCCAGGTCAGCTAATCCACAACCCTCAGGGAATCACATTGTTGAAAATGGACCCCGCTAAGGCAGAAGAGAAGCCAAGGGAAAAAAGGACACAATGCCATTTGCAGCACCGTAGATGAGTCTAGAAGTAATCACGTGACTTGTAGTAAGTCAGAAAGTGAAAGACACATATCATATCATATCACTTATAGGTGTTACCTAAAAATGGATACCAGGGCAGATATTTCCACGGAGAAGGGCAATCACAGATTCATTAAACAAACTTATGGTTCACCAATGGAAAGGTGTGAGGATTCGTTTCATTACGATATCGGGGTTAACAGACATATACAAACACAGGTGACATATATAATCACCAAAGACCTACAGAATACCAAGAGAGGACTACTCAACATTCTGTCATAACGTACATGGGAAAAGGATCCGAGGAAGAACAGTCATCTGTATATGTGTAAAAGAACCACATCTTCCACACCTACAAGAAGCCAAACATTGTAATCAAACTTGCTGTAATAAAAAATAAAAACTTAAATTAAAAACACGAACAAGAAGTAGTGAGACAAACGTGAGGGGCTTTCTCCTGGTACATTCCATTCTAAACTCCAATCTAGAACACCACTTCCACTGAGGCTCTCTTGCCCTAGTAACCAGATTTGGTAAGGGTGAACTGCTGCCACCTTGTGGCCGTTTCACACAACAGCAGCTTTAATCCCAACGCTAATGGTCAGTTGATATTCAAAATCATTGCAGGCCTGTAAATGACACCTGCCCTGAAAACAAATCCTGGGGTCACATATCGACCAGAAATTTCAAAGGACGTCCATATTTCAAAACGACCGTTTCAAAAGGCATATTTTACGCACATTAGTGTGCTGCTTCTTTTCCTTTCTTTCCTTTTTTGTTAAAAAACACGGGAATGGAAAAAGGCATCCCTCAGAATGGGCGAAAATCGTTGCAGACGAATCAATGGACAGAGGTTTAATCTCCAATATATATAAAAAGCTCATGCAGCTTAATATTAAAAAAACAAACAACCCAAAAAAATGGGCAGAAGATCTAAAGAGACGTTTCTACAAAGGAGACACAGAGATGGCCAAGACGCACATGAAAAGCTGCTCAACAGCACTAATTTTTAGAGAAATGCAAATCAAAACTACAATGAGGTATCACCTCACACCTGTTAGAATCGGCATCATCAGAAAATATACAAACAACCAATTCTGGGGAGGGTGTGGACAAAAGCAGCCCTTTTCGACAATTGGAGGGAATGTAAATTGATACAGGCACTATGGAGAACAGTATGGAGTTTCCTTAAAAAATCTAGAAATAGAATTACCATCTGATCCAGCAATCCCACTTCTGGGCATATACCCAGAGAAAACCGTATTTCAAAAAGGCACATTCACCACAATGTTCGTTGCAGCACTATTTACAATAGCCAGGTAATGGAAGCAACCTAAATGCCCACAGACAGATGAATGGTTAAAGATGTGGTACATATATAAAATGGAATATTACTCGGCCATAAAAAGAAATGAAACTGGGTCATTTGTAGAGACATCGATGGATCGAGAGACTGTCATACAGAATGAAGTAAGTCAGAAAGAGGAAAACAAATATTGTATATTAATGCATATATGTGGAGACTAAAAATGGTACAGTTGAACTGGTTTGCAGGGAAGAAATAGAGACACAGAGGTAGAGAACAAACGTATGGACACCAAGTGTGGGAAGCCATGGGGTGGTGGTGGTGGGATGAGTTGGGAGTTTGGGATTGACCTGTATACATGTATATGCATAAAATACATAACTAATAATAACGTGCTGTATAAAAAAGAAAATAAATAAAATAAAATTTCAAAATTTTAAAAAATAAAATTTAAATATAAAACAGAAAATAGTTCTTCCCGTCACACAGATGTATTTATAGGAATGAAATATTTCCATGCTTCTATCTATAAATACATAAAAGAGGAATAACATCTAACTTGAACCATAAAAGAAAAAAAAATCCTGAACCCACGAGTTATACAGAGGAAAACCCTATCAGGGCACTTGCTCCAGTGGTAAACAATTCTGAAATTGGTCAGAGGTGGGGAATCATCCCCCCTACCGCAAGCAACAAACCCCCCACGCAAGGAGCGTCCTCATTGCAAAGCTGGGGGACCGTGCCGAGGCATCTGTGAGTAAACGTGAGCTGAGCCCCAGGCCAGCTGCTGCTGAACTGTTCCCACCCTTTCCAGGTAAAACACCTGAATATGTACACGGGCTTGAAAGCCTAGAGGAAGGACCGTGGAGCCACACCAGCGACAGCACTCAGGCCAACTTGGTGCCTGCAGGCCAGCCAGGGTGGTCCTGGCCCCGGGCGCTCTTCCAGAAGCTTTCCATTGCCCTGCCTGAGATACCCCTCCTGTCCCGGCCCCCACTGCTTTTTTCCATCCTCACCTCTGTCCGGAGAGAAATTCCAGCCGAAGGTATGGGTGACACAACCTCTTCTTTACAGGCGGTAGCCTGGCAACTCCAGCAGAAAGGCCAGCAGAACCCCACTCACACCGGGCCACCCACAAAGCTGTGGCCCCTCACTCCCTCCCACCAGCACAGCCCCGAGACTGCTGACGGGGCAGAGAATATGGAGGCAGGCACAGCTTCAGGGGCTATTGCTGCATGGAGCGCTGTTTATATTGACCTCAATGAGGCACACCTGGGGAGGGCAGGCCGGCAGGGTAAGGCTGCCCAGGTCAGCTAATCCACAACCCTCAGGGAATCACATTGTTGAAAATGGACCCCGCTAAGGCAGAAGAGAAGCCAAGGGAAAAAAGGACACAATGCCATTTGCAGCACCGTAGATGAGTCTAGAAGTAATCACGTGACTTGTAGTAAGTCAGAAAGTGAAAGACACATATCATATCATATCACTTATAGGTGTTACCTAAAAATGGATACCAGGGCAGATATTTCCACGGAGAAGGGCAATCACAGATTCATTAAAAAAACTTATGGTTCACGAATGGAAAGGTGTGAGGATTGGTTTCATTACGATATCGGGGTTAACAGACATATTCAAACACAGGTGACATATATAATCACCAAAGACCTACAGAATACCAAGAGAGGACTACTCAACATTCTGTCATAACGTACATGGGAAATGGATCCCAGGAAGAACAGTCATCTGTATATGTGTAAAAGAACCACATCTTCCACACCTACAACAAGCCAAACATTGTAATCAAACTTGCTGTAATAAAAAATAAAAACTTAAATTAAAAACACGAACAAGAAGTAGTGAGACAAACGCGAGGGGCATTCTCCTGGCACATTCCATTCTAAACTCCAATCTAGAGCACCACTTCCACTGAGGCTCTCTTGCCCTAGTACCCAGATTTGGTAAGGGTGAACTGCTGCCACCTTGTGGCCGTTTCACACAACAGCAGCTTTAATCCCAGCGCTAATGGTCAGTTGATATTCAAAATCATTGCAGGCCTGTAAATGACACCTGCCCTGAAAACAAATCCTGGGGTCACATATCGACCAAAAAATTCAAAGGACGTCCATATTTCAAAACGACCGTTTCAAAAGGCATATTTTATGCACATTAGTGTTCTGCTTCTTTTCATTTCTTTCCTTTTTTGTTAAAAAACACGGGAATGGAAAAAGGCATCCCTCAGAATGGGGGAAAATCGTTGCAGACGAATCAATGGACAGAGGTTTAATCTCCAATATATATAAACAGCTCATGCAGCTTAATATTAAAAAAACAAACATCCCCCCAAAAAATGGGCAGAAGATCTAAAGAGACGTTTCTTCAAAGGAGACACAGAGATGGCCAAGACGCACATGAAAAGCTGCTCAACAGCACTAATTATTAGAGAAATGCAAATCAAAACTACAATGAGGTATCACCTCACACCTGTTAGAATCGGCATCATCAGAAAATATACAAACAACCAATTCTGGGGAGGGTGTGGACAAAAGCAGCCCTTTTCCACAATTGGAGGGAATGTAAATTGATACAGTCACTATGGAGAACAGTATGGAGTTTCCTTAAAAAATCTAGAAATAGAATTACCATCTGATCCAGCAATCCCACTTCTGGGCATATACCCAGAGAAAACCGTATTTCAAAAAGGCACATTCACCACAATGTTCGTTGCAGCACTATTTACAATAGCCAGGTAATGGAAGCAACCTAAATGCCCACAGACAGATGAGTGGTTAAAGATGTGGTACATATATATAATGGAATATTACTCGGCCATAAAAAGGAATGAAACTGGGTCATTTGTAGAGACATCGATGGATCGAGAGACTGTCATACAGAATGAAGTAAGTCAGAAAGAGGAAAACAAATATTGTATATTAATGCATATATGTGGAGCCTAAAAATGGTACAGATGAACTGCTTTGCAGGGAAGAAATAGAGACACAGAGGTAGAGAACAAACGTATGGACACCAAGTGTGGGAAGCCATGGGGTGGTGGTGGTGGGATGAGTTGGGAGTTTGGGATTGACCAGTATACATGTATATGCATAAAATACATAACTAATAATAACGTGCTGTATAAAAAAATAAATAAAATTTCAATTTTTAAAAAATAAAATTTAAAAATAAAACAGAAAAAAGTTCTTCCCGTCACACAGATGTATTTATAGAAATGAATTATTTCCATGCTTATATCTATAAATACATAAAAGAGGAATAACATCTAACTTGAAACATTAAAGGAAAAAAAAGTGAACCCACGAGTTATACAGAGGAAAACCCTATCACGGCACTTGCTCCAGTGGTAAACAATTCTGAAATTGGTCAGGGGTGGGGAACCATCTCCCATACAGCCAGCATCCCAACCCCCACGCAAGGAGCGTCCTCATTGCAAAGCTGGGGGACCGTGCCGAGGCATCTGTGAGTAAACGTGAGCTGAGCCCCAGGCCAGCTGCTGCTGAACTGTTCCCACCCTTTCCAGGTAAAACACCTGAATATGTACAAGGGCTTGAAAGCCTAGAGGAAGGACCGTGGAGCCACACAAGCGACAGCACGCAGGCCAACTTGGTGCCTGCAGGCCAGCCAGTGTGGTCCTGGACCCTGGTGCTCTTCCAGAAGCTTTCCATTGCCCTGCCTGAGATACCCCTCCTGTCCCGGTCCCCACTGCTTTTTTCCTTCCTCACCTCTGTCCGGAGAGAAATTCCAGCGGAAGGTATGGGTGACACATCCTCTTCTTTACAGGCGGCAGCCTGGCAACTCCTGAAGAAAGGCCAGCAGAACCCCACTCACACCGGGCCACCCACAAAGCTGTGGCCCCTCACTCCCTCCCACCAGCACAGCCCCGAGACTGCTGACGGGGCAGAGAATATGGAGTCAGGCACAGCTTCAGGGGCTATTGCTGCCTGGAGCGCTGTTTATATTGACCTCAAAGAGGCACACCTGGGGAGGGCGGGCCGGCAGGGTAAGGCTGCCCAGGTCAGCTAATCCACAACCCTCAGGGAATCACATTGTTGAAAATGGACCCCGCTAAGGCAGAAGAGAAGCCAAGGGAAAAAAGGACACAATGCCATTTGCAGCACCGTAGATGAGTCTAGAAGTAATCACGTGACTTGTAGTAAGTCAGAAAGTGAAAGACACATATCATATCATATCACTTATAGGTGTTACCTAAAAATGGATACCAGGGCAGATATTTCCACGGAGAAGGGCAATCACAGATTCATTAAACAAACTTATGGTTCACCAATGGAAAGGTGTGAGGATTGGTTTCATTACGATATCGGGGTTAACAGACATATACAAACACAGGTGACATATATAATCACCAAAGACCTACAGAATACCAAGAGAGGACTACTCAACATTCTGTCATAATGTACATGGGAAAAGGATCCGAGGAAGAACAGTCATCTGTATATGTGTAAAAGAACCACATCTTCCACACCTACAAGAAGCCAAACATTGTAATCAAACTTGCTGTAATAAAAAATAAAAACTTAAATTAAAAACACGAACAAGAAGTAGTGAGACAAACGTGAGGGGCTTTCTCCTGGTACATTCCATTCTAAACTCCAATCTAGAACACCACTTCCACTGAGGCTCTCTTGCCCTAGTAACCAGATTTGGTAAGGGTGAACTGCTGCCACCTTGTGGCCGTTTCACACAACAGCAGCTTTAATCCCAACGCTAATGGTCAGTTGATATTCAAAATCATTGCAGGCCTGTAAATGACACCTGCCCTGAAAACAAATCCTGGGGTCACATATCGACCAGAAATTTCAAAGGACGTCCATATTTCAAAACGACCGTTTCAAAAGGCATATTTTACCCACATTAGTGTTCTGCTTCTTTTCCTTTCTTTCCTTTTTTGTTAAAAAACACGGGAATGGAAAATGGCATCCCTCAGAATGGGCGAAAATCGTTGCAGACGAATCAATGGACAGACGTTTAATCTCCAATATATATAAACAGCTCATGCAGCTTAATATTAAAAAAACAAACAACCCAAAAAAATGGGCAGAAGATCTAAAGAGACGTTTCTTCAAAGGAGACACAGAGATGGCCAAGACGCACATGAAAAGCTGCTCAACAGCACTAATTATTAGAGAAATGCAAATCAAAACTACAATGAGGTATCACCTCACACCTATTAGAATCGGCATCATCAGAAAATATACAAACAACCAATTCTGGGGAGGGTGTGGACAAAAGCAGCCCTTTTCGACAATTGGAGGGAATATAAATTGATACAGGCACTATGGAGAACAGTATGGAGTTTCCTTAAAAAATCTAGAAATAGAATTACCATCTGATCCAGCAATCCCACTTCTGGGCATATACCCAGAGAAAACCGTATTTCAAAAAGGCACATTCACCACAATGTTCGTTGCAGCACTATTTACAATAGCCAGGTAATGGAAGCAACCTAAATGCCCACAGACAGATGAATGGTTAAAGATGTGGTACATATATAAAATGGAATATTACTCGGCCATAAAAAGGAATGAAACTGGGTCATTTGTAGAGACATCGATGGATCGAGAGACTGTCATACAGAATGAAGTAAGTCAGAAAGAGGAAAACAAATATTGTATATTAATGCATATATGTGGAGCCTAAAAATGGTACAGTTGAACTGGTTTGCAGGGAAGAAATAGAGACACAGAGGTAGAGAACAAACGTATGGACACCAAGTGTGGAAAGCCATGGGGTGGTGGTGGTGGGATGAGTTGGGAGTTTGGGATTGACCTGTATACATGTATATGCATAAAATACATAACTAATAATAACGTGCTGTATAAAAATGAAAATAAATAAAATAAAATTTCAAAATTTTAAAAAATAAAATTTAAATATAAAACAGAAAATAGTTCTTCCCGTCACACAGATGTATTTATAGGAATGAAATATTTCCATGCTTCTATCTATAAATACATAAAAGAGGAATAACATCTAACTTGAACCATAAAAGAAAAAAAAATCCTGAACCCACGAGTTATACAGAGGAAAACCCTATCAGGGCACTTGCTCCAGTGGTAAACAATTCTGAAATTGGTCAGAGGTGGGGAATCATCCCCCCTACCGCAAGCAACAAACCCCCCACGCAAGGAGCGTCCTCATTGCAAAGCTGGGGGACCGTGCCGAGGCATCTGTGAGTAAACGTGAGCTGAGCCCCAGGCCAGCTGCTGCTGAACTGTTCCCACCCTTTCCAGGTAAAACACCTGAATATGTACACGGGCTTGAAAGCCTAGAGGAAGGACCGTGGAGCCACACCAGCGACAGCACTCAGGCCAACTTGGTGCCTGCAGGCCAGCCAGGGTGGTCCTGGCCCCGGGCGCTCTTCCAGAAGCTTTCCATTGCCCTGCCTGAGATACCCCTCCTGTCCCGGCCCCCACTGCTTTTTTCCATCCTCACCTCTGTCCGGAGAGAAATTCCAGCCGAAGGTATGGGTGACACAACCTCTTCTTTACAGGCGGTAGCCTGGCAACTCCAGCAGAAAGGCCAGCAGAACCCCACTCACACCGGGCCACCCACAAAGCTGTGGCCCCTCACTCCCTCCCACCAGCACAGCCCCGAGACTGCTGACGGGGCAGAGAATATGGAGGCAGGCACAGCTTCAGGGGCTATTGCTGCATGGAGCGCTGTTTATATTGACCTCAATGAGGCACACCTGGGGAGGGCAGGCCGGCAGGGTAAGGCTGCCCAGGTCAGCTAATCCACAACCCTCAGGGAATCACATTGTTGAAAATGGACCCCGCTAAGGCAGAAGAGAAGCCAAGGGAAAAAAGGACACAATGCCATTTGCAGCACCGTAGATGAGTCTAGAAGTAATCACGTGACTTGTAGTAAGTCAGAAAGTGAAAGACACATATCATATCATATCACTTATAGGTGTTACCTAAAAATGGATACCAGGGCAGATATTTCCACGGAGAAGGGCAATCACAGATTCATTAAAAAAACTTATGGTTCACGAATGGAAAGGTGTGAGGATTGGTTTCATTACGATATCGGGGTTAACAGACATATTCAAACACAGGTGACATATATAATCACCAAAGACCTACAGAATACCAAGAGAGGACTACTCAACATTCTGTCATAACGTACATGGGAAAAGGATCCCAGGAAGAACAGTCATCTGTATATGTGTAAAAGAACCACATCTTCCACACCTACAACAAGCCAAACATTGTAATCAAACTTGCTGTAATAAAAAATAAAAACTTAAATTAAAAACACGAACAAGAAGTAGTGAGACAAACGCGAGGGGCATTCTCCTGGCACATTCCATTCTAAACTCCAATCTAGAGCACCACTTCCACTGAGGCTCTCTTGCCCTAGTACCCAGATTTGGTAAGGGTGAACTGCTGCCACCTTGTGGCCGTTTCACACAACAGCAGCTTTAATCCCAGCGCTAATGGTCAGTTGATATTCAAAATCATTGCAGGCCTGTAAATGACACCTGCCCTGAAAACAAATCCTGGGGTCACATATCGACCAAAAAATTCAAAGGACGTCCATATTTCAAAACGACCGTTTCAAAAGGCATATTTTATGCACATTAGTGTTCTGCTTCTTTTCATTTCTTTCCTTTTTTGTTAAAAAACACGGGAATGGAAAAAGGCATCCCTCAGAATGGGGGAAAATCGTTGCAGACGAATCAATGGACAGAGGTTTAATCTCCAATATATATAAACAGCTCATGCAGCTTAATATTAAAAAAACAAACATCCCCCCAAAAAATGGGCAGAAGATCTAAAGAGACGTTTCTTCAAAGGAGACACAGAGATGGCCAAGACGCACATGAAAAGCTGCTCAACAGCACTAATTATTAGAGAAATGCAAATCAAAACTACAATGAGGTATCACCTCACACCTGTTAGAATCGGCATCATCAGAAAATCTACAAACAACCAATTCTGGGGAGGGTGTGGACAAAAGCAGCCCTTTTCCACAATTGGAGGGAATGTAAATTGATACAGTCACTATGGAGAACAGTATGGAGTTTCCTTAAAAAATCTAGAAATAGAATTACCATCTGATCCAGCAATCCCACTTCTGGGCATATACCCTGAGAAAACCGTATTTCAAAAAGGCACATTCACCACAATGTTCGTTGCAGCACTATTTACAATAGCCAGGTAATGGAAGCAACCTAAATGCCCACAGACAGATGAATGGTTAAAGATGTGGTACATATATAAAATGGAATATTACTCGGCCATAAAAAGGAATGAAACTGGGTCATTTGTAGAGACATCGATGGATCGAGAGACTGTCATACAGAATGAAGTAAGTCAGAAAGAGGAAAACAAATATTGTATATTAATGCATATATGTGGAGCCTAAAAATGGTACAGATGAACTGCTTTGCAGGGAAGAAATAGAGACACAGAGGTAGAGAACAAACGTATGGACACCAAGTGTGGGAAGCCATGGGGTGGTGGTGGTGGGATGAGTTGGGAGTTTGGGATTGACCTGTATACATGTATATGCATAAAATACATAACTAATAATAACGTGCTGTATAAAAAAATAAATAAAATTTCAATTTTTAAAAAATAAAATTTAAAAATAAAACAGAAAAAAGTTCTTCCCGTCACACAGATGTATTTATAGAAATGAATTATTTCCATGCTTATATCTATAAATACATAAAAGAGGAATAACATCTAACTTGAAACATTAAAGGAAAAAAAAAGTGAACCCACGAGTTATACAGAGGAAAACCCTATCACGGCACTTGCTCCAGTGGTAAACAATTCTGAAATTGGTCAGGGGTGGGGAACCATCTCCCATACAGCCAGCAACCCAACCCCCACGCAAGGAGCGTCCTCATTGCAAAGCTGGGGGACCGTGCCGAGGCATCTGTGAGTAAACGTGAGCTGAGCCCCAGGCCAGCTGCTGCTGAACTGTTCCCACCCTTTCCAGGTAAAACACCTGAATATGTACAAGGGCTTGAAAGCCTAGAGGAAGGACCGTGGAGCCACACAAGCGACAGCACGCAGGCCAACTTGGTGCCTGCAGGCCAGCCAGCGTGGTCCTGGACCCTGGTGCTCTTCCAGAAGTTTCCATTGCCCTGCCTGAGATACCCCTCCTGTCCCGGCCCCCACTGCTTTTTTCCTTCCTCACCTCTGTCCGGAGAGAAATTCCAGCGGAAGGTATGGGTGACACATCCTCTTCTTTACAGGCGGCAGCCTGGCAACTCCTGAAGAAAGGCCAGCAGAACCCCACTCACACCGGGCCACCCACAAAGCTGTGGCCCCTCACTCCCTCCCACCAGCACAGCCCCGAGACTGCTGACGGGGCAGAGAATATGGAGTCAGGCACAGCTTCAGGGGCTATTGCTGCCTGGAGCGCTGTTTATATTGACCTCAAAGAGGCACACCTGGGGAGGGCGGGCCGGCAGGGTAAGGCTGCCCAGGTCAGCTAATCCACAACCCTCAGGGAATCACATTGTTGAAAATGGACCCCGCTAAGGCAGAAGAGAAGCCAAGGGAAAAAAGGACACAATGCCATTTGCAGCACCGTAGATGAGTCTAGAAGTAATCACGTGACTTGTAGTAAGTCAGAAAGTGAAAGACACATATCATATCATATCACTTATAGGTGTTACCTAAAAATGGATACCAGGGCAGATATTTCCACGGAGAAGGGCAATCACAGATTCATTAAACAAACTTATGGTTCACCAATGGAAAGGTGTGAGGATTGGTTTCATTACGATATCGGGGTTAACAGACATATACAAACACAGGTGACATATATAATCACCAAAGACCTACAGAATACCAAGAGAGGACTACTCAACATTCTGTCATAATGTACATGGGAAAAGGATCCGAGGAAGAACAGTCATCTGTATATGTGTAAAAGAACCACATCTTCCACACCTACAAGAAGCCAAACATTGTAATCAAACTTGCTGTAATAAAAAATAAAAACTTAAATTAAAAACACGAACAAGAAGTAGTGAGACAAACGTGAGGGGCTTTCTCCTGGTACATTCCATTCTAAACTCCAATCTAGAACACCACTTCCACTGAGGCTCTCTTGCCCTAGTAACCAGATTTGGTAAGGGTGAACTGCTGCCACCTTGTGGCCGTTTCACACAACAGCAGCTTTAATCCCAACGCTAATGGTCAGTTGATATTCAAAATCATTGCAGGCCTGTAAATGACACCTGCCCTGAAAACAAATCCTGGGGTCACATATCGACCAGAAATTTCAAAGGACGTCCATATTTCAAAACGACCGTTTCAAAAGGCATATTTTACCCACATTAGTGTTCTGCTTCTTTTCCTTTCTTTCCTTTTTTGTTAAAAAACACGGGAATGGAAAATGGCATCCCTCAGAATGGGCGAAAATCGTTGCAGACGAATCAATGGACAGACGTTTAATCTCCAATATATATAAACAGCTCATGCAGCTTAATATTAAAAAAACAAACAACCCAAAAAAATGGGCAGAAGATCTAAAGAGACGTTTCTTCAAAGGAGACACAGAGATGGCCAAGACGCACATGAAAAGCTGCTCAACAGCACTAATTATTAGAGAAATGCAAATCAAAACTACAATGAGGTATCACCTCACACCTATTAGAATCGGCATCATCAGAAAATATACAAACAACCAATTCTGGGGAGGGTGTGGACAAAAGCAGCCCTTTTCGACAATTGGAGGGAATATAAATTGATACAGGCACTATGGAGAACAGTATGGAGTTTCCTTAAAAAATCTAGAAATAGAATTACCATCTGATCCAGCAATCCCACTTCTGGGCATATACCCAGAGAAAACCGTATTTCAAAAAGGCACATTCACCACAATGTTCGTTGCAGCACTATTTACAATAGCCAGGTAATGGAAGCAACCTAAATGCCCACAGACAGATGAATGGTTAAAGATGTGGTACATATATAAAATGGAATATTACTCGGCCATAAAAAGGAATGAAACTGGGTCATTTGTAGAGACATCGATGGATCGAGAGACTGTCATACAGAATGAAGTAAGTCAGAAAGAGGAAAACAAATATTGTATATTAATGCATATATGTGGAGCCTAAAAATGGTACAGTTGAACTGGTTTGCAGGGAAGAAATAGAGACACAGAGGTAGAGAACAAACGTATGGACACCAAGTGTGGAAAGCCATGGGGTGGTGGTGGTGGGATGAGTTGGGAGTTTGGGATTGACCTGTATACATGTATATGCATAAAATACATAACTAATAATAACGTGCTGTATAAAAATGAAAATAAATAAAATAAAATTTCAAAATTTTAAAAAATAAAATTTAAATATAAAACAGAAAATAGTTCTTCCCGTCACACAGATGTATTTATAGGAATGAAATATTTCCATGCTTCTATCTATAAATACATAAAAGAGGAATAACATCTAACTTGAACCATAAAAGAAAAAAAAATCCTGAACCCACGAGTTATACAGAGGAAAACCCTATCAGGGCACTTGCTCCAGTGGTAAACAATTCTGAAATTGGTCAGAGGTGGGGAATCATCCCCCCTACCGCAAGCAACAAACCCCCCACGCAAGGAGCGTCCTCATTGCAAAGCTGGGGGACCGTGCCGAGGCATCTGTGAGTAAACGTGAGCTGAGCCCCAGGCCAGCTGCTGCTGAACTGTTCCCACCCTTTCCAGGTAAAACACCTGAATATGTACACGGGCTTGAAAGCCTAGAGGAAGGACCGTGGAGCCACACCAGCGACAGCACTCAGGCCAACTTGGTGCCTGCAGGCCAGCCAGGGTGGTCCTGGCCCCGGGCGCTCTTCCAGAAGCTTTCCATTGCCCTGCCTGAGATACCCCTCCTGTCCCGGCCCCCACTGCTTTTTTCCATCCTCACCTCTGTCCGGAGAGAAATTCCAGCCGAAGGTATGGGTGACACAACCTCTTCTTTACAGGCGGTAGCCTGGCAACTCCAGCAGAAAGGCCAGCAGAACCCCACTCACACCGGGCCACCCACAAAGCTGTGGCCCCTCACTCCCTCCCACCAGCACAGCCCCGAGACTGCTGACGGGGCAGAGAATATGGAGGCAGGCACAGCTTCAGGGGCTATTGCTGCATGGAGCGCTGTTTATATTGACCTCAATGAGGCACACCTGGGGAGGGCAGGCCGGCAGGGTAAGGCTGCCCAGGTCAGCTAATCCACAACCCTCAGGGAATCACATTGTTGAAAATGGACCCCGCTAAGGCAGAAGAGAAGCCAAGGGAAAAAAGGACACAATGCCATTTGCAGCACCGTAGATGAGTCTAGAAGTAATCACGTGACTTGTAGTAAGTCAGAAAGTGAAAGACACATATCATATCATATCACTTATAGGTGTTACCTAAAAATGGATACCAGGGCAGATATTTCCACGGAGAAGGGCAATCACAGATTCATTAAAAAAACTTATGGTTCACGAATGGAAAGGTGTGAGGATTGGTTTCATTACGATATCGGGGTTAACAGACATATTCAAACACAGGTGACATATATAATCACCAAAGACCTACAGAATACCAAGAGAGGACTACTCAACATTCTGTCATAACGTACATGGGAAAAGGATCCCAGGAAGAACAGTCATCTGTATATGTGTAAAAGAACCACATCTTCCACACCTACAACAAGCCAAACATTGTAATCAAACTTGCTGTAATAAAAAATAAAAACTTAAATTAAAAACACGAACAAGAAGTAGTGAGACAAACGCGAGGGGCATTCTCCTGGCACATTCCATTCTAAACTCCAATCTAGAGCACCACTTCCACTGAGGCTCTCTTGCCCTAGTACCCAGATTTGGTAAGGGTGAACTGCTGCCACCTTGTGGCCGTTTCACACAACAGCAGCTTTAATCCCAGCGCTAATGGTCAGTTGATATTCAAAATCATTGCAGGCCTGTAAATGACACCTGCCCTGAAAACAAATCCTGGGGTCACATATCGACCAAAAAATTCAAAGGACGTCCATATTTCAAAACGACCGTTTCAAAAGGCATATTTTATGCACATTAGTGTTCTGCTTCTTTTCATTTCTTTCCTTTTTTGTTAAAAAACACGGGAATGGAAAAAGGCATCCCTCAGAATGGGGGAAAATCGTTGCAGACGAATCAATGGACAGAGGTTTAATCTCCAATATATATAAACAGCTCATGCAGCTTAATATTAAAAAAACAAACATCCCCCCAAAAAATGGGCAGAAGATCTAAAGAGACGTTTCTTCAAAGGAGACACAGAGATGGCCAAGACGCACATGAAAAGCTGCTCAACAGCACTAATTATTAGAGAAATGCAAATCAAAACTACAATGAGGTATCACCTCACACCTGTTAGAATCGGCATCATCAGAAAATCTACAAACAACCAATTCTGGGGAGGGTGTGGACAAAAGCAGCCCTTTTCCACAATTGGAGGGAATGTAAATTGATACAGTCACTATGGAGAACAGTATGGAGTTTCCTTAAAAAATCTAGAAATAGAATTACCATCTGATCCAGCAATCCCACTTCTGGGCATATACCCTGAGAAAACCGTATTTCAAAAAGGCACATTCACCACAATGTTCGTTGCAGCACTATTTACAATAGCCAGGTAATGGAAGCAACCTAAATGCCCACAGACAGATGAATGGTTAAAGATGTGGTACATATATAAAATGGAATATTACTCGGCCATAAAAAGGAATGAAACTGGGTCATTTGTAGAGACATCGATGGATCGAGAGACTGTCATACAGAATGAAGTAAGTCAGAAAGAGGAAAACAAATATTGTATATTAATGCATATATGTGGAGCCTAAAAATGGTACAGATGAACTGCTTTGCAGGGAAGAAATAGAGACACAGAGGTAGAGAACAAACGTATGGACACCAAGTGTGGGAAGCCATGGGGTGGTGGTGGTGGGATGAGTTGGGAGTTTGGGATTGACCTGTATACATGTATATGCATAAAATACATAACTAATAATAACGTGCTGTATAAAAAAATAAATAAAATTTCAATTTTTAAAAAATAAAATTTAAAAATAAAACAGAAAAAAGTTCTTCCCGTCACACAGATGTATTTATAGAAATGAATTATTTCCATGCTTATATCTATAAATACATAAAAGAGGAATAACATCTAACTTGAAACATTAAAGGAAAAAAAAAGTGAACCCACGAGTTATACAGAGGAAAACCCTATCACGGCACTTGCTCCAGTGGTAAACAATTCTGAAATTGGTCAGGGGTGGGGAACCATCTCCCATACAGCCAGCAACCCAACCCCCACGCAAGGAGCGTCCTCATTGCAAAGCTGGGGGACCGTGCCGAGGCATCTGTGAGTAAACGTGAGCTGAGCCCCAGGCCAGCTGCTGCTGAACTGTTCCCACCCTTTCCAGGTAAAACACCTGAATATGTACAAGGGCTTGAAAGCCTAGAGGAAGGACCGTGGAGCCACACAAGCGACAGCACGCAGGCCAACTTGGTGCCTGCAGGCCAGCCAGCGTGGTCCTGGACCCTGGTGCTCTTCCAGAAGTTTCCATTGCCCTGCCTGAGATACCCCTCCTGTCCCGGCCCCCACTGCTTTTTTCCTTCCTCACCTCTGTCCGGAGAGAAATTCCAGCGGAAGGTATGGGTGACACATCCTCTTCTTTACAGGCGGCAGCCTGGCAACTCCTGAAGAAAGGCCAGCAGAACCCCACTCACACCGGGCCACCCACAAAGCTGTGGCCCCTCACTCCCTCCCACCAGCACAGCCCCGAGACTGCTGACGGGGCAGAGAATATGGAGTCAGGCACAGCTTCAGGGGCTATTGCTGCCTGGAGCGCTGTTTATATTGACCTCAAAGAGGCACACCTGGGGAGGGCGGGCCGGCAGGGTAAGGCTGCCCAGGTCAGCTAATCCACAACCCTCAGGGAATCACATTGTTGAAAATGGACCCCGCTAAGGCAGAAGAGAAGCCAAGGGAAAAAAGGACACAATGCCATTTGCAGCACCGTAGATGAGTCTAGAAGTAATCACGTGACTTGTAGTAAGTCAGAAAGTGAAAGACACATATCATATCATATCACTTATAGGTGTTACCTAAAAATGGATACCAGGGCAGATATTTCCACGGAGAAGGGCAATCACAGATTCATTAAACAAACTTATGGTTCACCAATGGAAAGGTGTGAGGATTGGTTTCATTACGATATCGGGGTTAACAGACATATACAAACACAGGTGACATATATAATCACCAAAGACCTACAGAATACCAAGAGAGGACTACTCAACATTCTGTCATAATGTACATGGGAAAAGGATCCGAGGAAGAACAGTCATCTGTATATGTGTAAAAGAACCACATCTTCCACACCTACAAGAAGCCAAACATTGTAATCAAACTTGCTGTAATAAAAAATAAAAACTTAAATTAAAAACACGAACAAGAAGTAGTGAGACAAACGTGAGGGGCTTTCTCCTGGTACATTCCATTCTAAACTCCAATCTAGAACACCACTTCCACTGAGGCTCTCTTGCCCTAGTAACCAGATTTGGTAAGGGTGAACTGCTGCCACCTTGTGGCCGTTTCACACAACAGCAGCTTTAATCCCAACGCTAATGGTCAGTTGATATTCAAAATCATTGCAGGCCTGTAAATGACACCTGCCCTGAAAACAAATCCTGGGGTCACATATCGACCAGAAATTTCAAAGGACGTCCATATTTCAAAACGACCGTTTCAAAAGGCATATTTTACCCACATTAGTGTTCTGCTTCTTTTCCTTTCTTTCCTTTTTTGTTAAAAAACACGGGAATGGAAAATGGCATCCCTCAGAATGGGCGAAAATCGTTGCAGACGAATCAATGGACAGACGTTTAATCTCCAATATATATAAACAGCTCATGCAGCTTAATATTAAAAAAACAAACAACCCAAAAAAATGGGCAGAAGATCTAAAGAGACGTTTCTTCAAAGGAGACACAGAGATGGCCAAGACGCACATGAAAAGCTGCTCAACAGCACTAATTATTAGAGAAATGCAAATCAAAACTACAATGAGGTATCACCTCACACCTATTAGAATCGGCATCATCAGAAAATATACAAACAACCAATTCTGGGGAGGGTGTGGACAAAAGCAGCCCTTTTCGACAATTGGAGGGAATATAAATTGATACAGGCACTATGGAGAACAGTATGGAGTTTCCTTAAAAAATCTAGAAATAGAATTACCATCTGATCCAGCAATCCCACTTCTGGGCATATACCCAGAGAAAACCGTATTTCAAAAAGGCACATTCACCACAATGTTCGTTGCAGCACTATTTACAATAGCCAGGTAATGGAAGCAACCTAAATGCCCACAGACAGATGAATGGTTAAAGATGTGGTACATATATAAAATGGAATATTACTCGGCCATAAAAAGGAATGAAACTGGGTCATTTGTAGAGACATCGATGGATCGAGAGACTGTCATACAGAATGAAGTAAGTCAGAAAGAGGAAAACAAATATTGTATATTAATGCATATATGTGGAGCCTAAAAATGGTACAGTTGAACTGGTTTGCAGGGAAGAAATAGAGACACAGAGGTAGAGAACAAACGTATGGACACCAAGTGTGGAAAGCCATGGGGTGGTGGTGGTGGGATGAGTTGGGAGTTTGGGATTGACCTGTATACATGTATATGCATAAAATACATAACTAATAATAACGTGCTGTATAAAAATGAAAATAAATAAAATAAAATTTCAAAATTTTAAAAAATAAAATTTAAATATAAAACAGAAAATAGTTCTTCCCGTCACACAGATGTATTTATAGGAATGAAATATTTCCATGCTTCTATCTATAAATACATAAAAGAGGAATAACATCTAACTTGAACCATAAAAGAAAAAAAAATCCTGAACCCACGAGTTATACAGAGGAAAACCCTATCAGGGCACTTGCTCCAGTGGTAAACAATTCTGAAATTGGTCAGAGGTGGGGAATCATCCCCCCTACCGCAAGCAACAAACCCCCCACGCAAGGAGCGTCCTCATTGCAAAGCTGGGGGACCGTGCCGAGGCATCTGTGAGTAAACGTGAGCTGAGCCCCAGGCCAGCTGCTGCTGAACTGTTCCCACCCTTTCCAGGTAAAACACCTGAATATGTACACGGGCTTGAAAGCCTAGAGGAAGGACCGTGGAGCCACACCAGCGACAGCACTCAGGCCAACTTGGTGCCTGCAGGCCAGCCAGGGTGGTCCTGGCCCCGGGCGCTCTTCCAGAAGCTTTCCATTGCCCTGCCTGAGATACCCCTCCTGTCCCGGCCCCCACTGCTTTTTTCCATCCTCACCTCTGTCCGGAGAGAAATTCCAGCCGAAGGTATGGGTGACACAACCTCTTCTTTACAGGCGGTAGCCTGGCAACTCCAGCAGAAAGGCCAGCAGAACCCCACTCACACCGGGCCACCCACAAAGCTGTGGCCCCTCACTCCCTCCCACCAGCACAGCCCCGAGACTGCTGACGGGGCAGAGAATATGGAGGCAGGCACAGCTTCAGGGGCTATTGCTGCATGGAGCGCTGTTTATATTGACCTCAATGAGGCACACCTGGGGAGGGCAGGCCGGCAGGGTAAGGCTGCCCAGGTCAGCTAATCCACAACCCTCAGGGAATCACATTGTTGAAAATGGACCCCGCTAAGGCAGAAGAGAAGCCAAGGGAAAAAAGGACACAATGCCATTTGCAGCACCGTAGATGAGTCTAGAAGTAATCACGTGACTTGTAGTAAGTCAGAAAGTGAAAGACACATATCATATCATATCACTTATAGGTGTTACCTAAAAATGGATACCAGGGCAGATATTTCCACGGAGAAGGGCAATCACAGATTCATTAAAAAAACTTATGGTTCACGAATGGAAAGGTGTGAGGATTGGTTTCATTACGATATCGGGGTTAACAGACATATTCAAACACAGGTGACATATATAATCACCAAAGACCTACAGAATACCAAGAGAGGACTACTCAACATTCTGTCATAACGTACATGGGAAAAGGATCCCAGGAAGAACAGTCATCTGTATATGTGTAAAAGAACCACATCTTCCACACCTACAACAAGCCAAACATTGTAATCAAACTTGCTGTAATAAAAAATAAAAACTTAAATTAAAAACACGAACAAGAAGTAGTGAGACAAACGCGAGGGGCATTCTCCTGGCACATTCCATTCTAAACTCCAATCTAGAGCACCACTTCCACTGAGGCTCTCTTGCCCTAGTACCCAGATTTGGTAAGGGTGAACTGCTGCCACCTTGTGGCCGTTTCACACAACAGCAGCTTTAATCCCAGCGCTAATGGTCAGTTGATATTCAAAATCATTGCAGGCCTGTAAATGACACCTGCCCTGAAAACAAATCCTGGGGTCACATATCGACCAAAAAATTCAAAGGACGTCCATATTTCAAAACGACCGTTTCAAAAGGCATATTTTATGCACATTAGTGTTCTGCTTCTTTTCATTTCTTTCCTTTTTTGTTAAAAAACACGGGAATGGAAAAAGGCATCCCTCAGAATGGGGGAAAATCGTTGCAGACGAATCAATGGACAGAGGTTTAATCTCCAATATATATAAACAGCTCATGCAGCTTAATATTAAAAAAACAAACATCCCCCCAAAAAATGGGCAGAAGATCTAAAGAGACGTTTCTTCAAAGGAGACACAGAGATGGCCAAGACGCACATGAAAAGCTGCTCAACAGCACTAATTATTAGAGAAATGCAAATCAAAACTACAATGAGGTATCACCTCACACCTGTTAGAATCGGCATCATCAGAAAATATACAAACAACCAATTCTGGGGAGGGTGTGGACAAAAGCAGCCCTTTTCCACAATTGGAGGGAATGTAAATTGATACAGTCACTATGGAGAACAGTATGGAGTTTCCTTAAAAAATCTAGAAATAGAATTACCATCTGATCCAGCAATCCCACTTCTGGGCATATACCCTGAGAAAACCGTATTTCAAAAAGGCACATTCACCACAATGTTCGTTGCAGCACTATTTACAATAGCCAGGTAATGGAAGCAACCTAAATGCCCACAGACAGATGAATGGTTAAAGATGTGGTACATATATAAAATGGAATATTACTCGGCCATAAAAAGGAATGAAACTGGGTCATTTGTAGAGACATCGATGGATCGAGAGACTGTCATACAGAATGAAGTAAGTCAGAAAGAGGAAAACAAATATTGTATATTAATGCATATATGTGGAGCCTAAAAATGGTACAGATGAACTGCTTTGCAGGGAAGAAATAGAGACACAGAGGTAGAGAACAAACGTATGGACACCAAGTGTGGGAAGCCATGGGGTGGTGGTGGTGGGATGAGTTGGGAGTTTGGGATTGACCTGTATACATGTATATGCATAAAATGCATAACTAATAATAACGTGCTGTATAAAAAAATAAATAAAATTTCAATTTTTAAAAAATAAAATTTAAAAATAAAACAGAAAAAAGTTCTTCCCGTCACACAGATGTATTTATAGAAATGAATTATTTCCATGCTTATATCTATAAATACATAAAAGAGGAATAACATCTAACTTGAAACATTAAAGGAAAAAAAAAGTGAACCCACGAGTTATACAGAGGAAAACCCTATCACGGCACTTGCTCCAGTGGTAAACAATTCTGAAATTGGTCAGGGGTGGGGAACCATCTCCCATACAGCCAGCAACCCAACCCCCACGCAAGGAGCGTCCTCATTGCAAAGCTGGGGGACCGTGCCGAGGCATCTGTGAGTAAACGTGAGCTGAGCCCCAGGCCAGCTGCTGCTGAACTGTTCCCACCCTTTCCAGGTAAAACACCTGAATATGTACAAGGGCTTGAAAGCCTAGAGGAAGGACCGTGGAGCCACACAAGCGACAGCACGCAGGCCAACTTGGTGCCTGCAGGCCAGCCAGCGTGGTCCTGGACCCTGGTGCTCTTCCAGAAGCTTTCCATTGCCCTGCCTGAGATACCCCTCCTGTCCCGGCCCCCACTGCTTTTTTCCTTCCTCACCTCTGTCCGGAGAGAAATTCCAGCGGAAGGTATGGGTGACACATCCTCTTCTTTACAGGCGGCAGCCTGGCAACTCCT
Source organism: Mesoplodon mirus (assembly GCF_964341445.2). Classification (NCBI taxonomy): domain Eukaryota; kingdom Metazoa; phylum Chordata; class Mammalia; order Artiodactyla; family Ziphiidae; genus Mesoplodon; species Mesoplodon mirus. Next base: position 117,199 of record NW_028295523.1, on the reverse strand, counting down.
GAAGAAAGGCCAGCAGAACCCCACTCACACCGGGCCACCCACAAAGCTGTGGCCCCTCACTCCCTCCCACCAGCACAGCCCCGAGACTGCTGACGGGGCAGAGAATATGGAGTCAGGCACAGCTTCAGGGGCTATTGCTGCCTGGAGCGCTGTTTATATTGACCTCAAAGAGGCACACCTGGGGAGGGCGGGCCGGCAGGGTAAGGCTGCCCAGGTCAGCTAATCCACAACCCTCAGGGAATCACATTGTTGAAAATGGACCCCGCTAAGGCAGAAGAGAAGCCAAGGGAAAAAAGGACACAATGCCATTTGCAGCACCGTAGATGAGTCTAGAAGTAATCACGTGACTTGTAGTAAGTCAGAAAGTGAAAGACACATATCATATCATATCACTTATAGGTGTTACCTAAAAATGGATACCAGGGCAGATATTTCCACGGAGAAGGGCAATCACAGATTCATTAAACAAACTTATGGTTCACCAATGGAAAGGTGTGAGGATTCGTTTCATTACGATATCGGGGTTAACAGACATATACAAACACAGGTGACATATATAATCACCAAAGATCTACAGAATACCAAGAGAGGACTACTCAACATTCTGTCATAACGTACATGGGAAAAGGATCCGAGGCAGAACAGTCATCTGTATATGTGTAAAAGAACCACATCTTCCACACCTACAAGAAGCCAAACATTGTAATCAAACTTGCTGTAATAAAAAATAAAAACTTAAATTAAAAACACGAACAAGAAGTAGTGAGACAAACGTGAGGGGCTTTCTCCTGGTACATTCCATTCTAAACTCCAATCTAGAACACCACTTCCACTGAGGCTCTCTTGCCCTAGTAACCAGATTTGGTAAGGGTGAACTGCTGCCACCTTGTGGCCGTTTCACACAACAGCAGCTTTAATCCCAACGCTAATGGTCAGTTGATATTCAAAATCATTGCAGGCCTGTAAATGACACCTGCCCTGAAAACAAATCCTGGGGTCACATATCGACCAGAAATTTCAAAGGACGTCCATATTTCAAAACGACCGTTTCAAAAGGCATATTTTACGCACATTAGTGTGCTGCTTCTTTTCCTTTCTTTCCTTTTTTGTTAAAAAACACGGGAATGGAAAAAGGCATCCCTCAGAATGGGCGAAAATCGTTGCAGACGAATCAATGGACAGAGGTTTAATCTCCAATATATATAAAAAGCTCATGCAGCTTAATATTAAAAAAACAAACAACCCAAAAAAATGGGCAGAAGATCTAAAGAGACGTTTCTACAAAGGAGACACAGAGATGGCCAAGACGCACATGAAAAGCTGCTCAACAGCACTAATTTTTAGAGAAATGCAAATCAAAACTACAATGAGGTATCACCTCACACCTGTTAGAATCGGCATCATCAGAAAATATACAAACAACCAATTCTGGGGAGGGTGTGGACAAAAGCAGCCCTTTTCGACAATTGGAGGGAATGTAAATTGATACAGGCACTATGGAGAACAGTATGGAGTTTCCTTAAAAAATCTAGAAATAGAATTACCATCTGATCCAGCAATCCCACTTCTGGGCATATACCCAGAGAAAACCGTATTTCAAAAAGGCACATTCACCACAATGTTCGTTGCAGCACTATTTACAATAGCCAGGTAATGGAAGCAACCTAAATGCCCACAGACAGATGAATGGATAAAGATGTGGTACATATATAAAATGGAATATTACTCGGCCATAAAAAGAAATGAAACTGGGTCATTTGTAGAGACATCGATGGATCGAGAGACTGTCATACAGAATGAAGTAAGTCAGAAAGAGGAAAACAAATATTGTATATTAATGCATATATGTGGAGACTAAAAATGGTACAGTTGAACTGGTTTGCAGGGAAGAAATAGAGACACAGAGGTAGAGAACAAACGTATGGACACCAAGTGTGGGAAGCCATGGGGTGGTGGTGGTGGGATGAGTTGGGAGTTTGGGATTGACCTGTATACATGTATATGCATAAAATACATAACTAATAATAACGTGCTGTATAAAAAAGAAAATAAATAAAATAAAATTTCAAAATTTTAAAAAATAAAATTTAAATATAAAACAGAAAATAGTTCTTCCCGTCACACAGATGTATTTATAGGAATGAAATATTTCCATGCTTCTATCTATAAATACATAAAAGAGGAATAACATCTAACTTGAACCATAAAAGAAAAAAAAATCCTGAACCCACGAGTTATACAGAGGAAAACCCTATCAGGGCACTTGCTCCAGTGGTAAACAATTCTGAAATTGGTCAGAGGTGGGGAATCATCCCCCCTACCGCAAGCAACAAACCCCCCACGCAAGGAGCGTCCTCATTGCAAAGCTGGGGGACCGTGCCGAGGAATCTGTGAGTAAACGTGAGCTGAGCCCCAGGCCAGCTGCTGCTGAACTGTTCCCACCCTTTCCAGGTAAAACACCTGAATATGTACACGGGCTTGAAAGCCTAGAGGAAGGACCGTGGAGCCACACCAGCGACAGCACTCAGGCCAACTTGGTGCCTGCAGGCCAGCCAGGGTGGTCCTGGCCCCGGGCGCTCTTCCAGAAGCTTTCCATTGCCCTGCCTGAGATACCCCTCCTGTCCCGGCCCCCACTGCTTTTTTCCATCCTCACCTCTGTCCGGAGAGAAATTCCAGCCGAAGGTATGGGTGACACAACCTCTTCTTTACAGGCGGTAGCCTGGCAACTCCAGCAGAAAGGCCAGCAGAACCCCACTCACACCGGGCCACCCACAAAGCTGTGGCCCCTCACTCCCTCCCACCAGCACAGCCCCGAGACTGCTGACGGGGCAGAGAATATGGAGGCAGGCACAGCTTCAGGGGCTATTGCTGCATGGAGCGCTGTTTATATTGACCTCAATGAGGCACACCTGGGGAGGGCAGGCCGGCAGGGTAAGGCTGCCCAGGTCAGCTAATCCACAACCCTCAGGGAATCACATTGTTGAAAATGGACCCCACTAAGGCAGAAGAGAAGCCAAGGGAAAAAAGGACACAATGCCATTTGCAGCACCGTAGATGAGTCTAGAAGTAATCACGTGACTTGTAGTAAGTCAGAAAGTGAAAGACACATATCATATCATATCACTTATAGGTGTTACCTAAAAATGGATACCAGGGCAGATATTTCCACGGAGAAGGGCAATCACAGATTCATTAAAAAAACTTATGGTTCACGAATGGAAAGGTGTGAGGATTGGTTTCATTACGATATCGGGGTTAACAGACATATTCAAACACAGGTGACATATATAATCACCAAAGACCTACAGAATACCAAGAGAGGACTACTCAACATTCTGTCATAACGTACATGGGAAATGGATCCCAGGAAGAACAGTCATCTGTATATGTGTAAAAGAACCACATCTTCCACACCTACAACAAGCCAAACATTGTAATCAAACTTGCTGTAATAAAAAATAAAAACTTAAATTAAAAACACGAACAAGAAGTAGTGAGACAAACGCGAGGGGCATTCTCCTGGCACATTCCATTCTAAACTCCAATCTAGAGCACCACTTCCACTGAGGCTCTCTTGCCCTAGTACCCAGATTTGGTAAGGGTGAACTGCTGCCACCTTGTGGCCGTTTCACACAACAGCAGCTTTAATCCCAGCGCTAATGGTCAGTTGATATTCAAAATCATTGCAGGCCTGTAAATGACACCTGCCCTGAAAACAAATCCTGGGGTCACATATCGACCAAAAAATTCAAAGGACGTCCATATTTCAAAACGACCGTTTCAAAAGGCATATTTTATGCACATTAGTGTTCTGCTTCTTTTCATTTCTTTCCTTTTTTGTTAAAAAACACGGGAATGGAAAAAGGCATCCCTCAGAATGGGGGAAAATCGTTGCAGACGAATCAATGGACAGAGGTTTAATCTCCAATATATATAAACAGCTCATGCAGCTTAATATTAAAAAAACAAACATACCCCAAAAAATGGGCAGAAGATCTAAAGAGACGTTTCTTCAAAGGAGACACAGAGATGGCCAAGACGCACATGAAAAGCTGCTCAACAGCACTAATTATTAGAGAAATGCAAATCAAAACTACAATGAGGTATCACCTCACACCTGTTAGAATCGGCATCATCAGAAAATATACAAACAACCAATTCTGGGGAGGGTGTGGACAAAAGCAGCCCTTTTCCACAATTGGAGGGAATGTAAATTGATACAGTCACTATGGAGAACAGTATGGAGTTTCCTTAAAAAATCTAGAAATAGAATTACCATCTGATCCAGCAATCCCACTTCTGGGCATATACCCAGAGAAAACCGTATTTCAAAAAGGCACATTCACCACAATGTTCGTTGCAGCACTATTTACAATAGCCAGGTAATGGAAGCAACCTAAATGCCCACAGACAGATGAATGGTTAAAGATGTGGTACATATATATAATGGAATATTACTCGGCCATAAAAAGGAATGAAACTGGGTCATTTGTAGAGACATCGATGGATCGAGAGACTGTCATACAGAATGAAGTAAGTCAAAAAGAGGAAAACAAATATTGTATATTAATGCATATATGTGGAGCCTAAAAATGGTACAGATGAACTGCTTTGCAGGGAAGAAATAGAGACACAGAGGTAGAGAACAAACGTATGGACACCAAGTGTGGGAAGCCATGGGGTGGTGGTGGTGGGATGAGTTGGGAGTTTGGGATTGACCAGTATACATGTATATGCATAAAATACATAACTAATAATAACGTGCTGTATAAAAAAATAAATAAAATTTCAATTTTTAAAAAATAAAATTTAAAAATAAAACAGAAAAAAGTTCTTCCCGTCACACAGATGTATTTATAGAAATGAATTATTTCCATGCTTATATCTATAAATACATAAAAGAGGAATAACATCTAACTTGAAACATTAAAGGAAAAAAAAGTGAACCCACGAGTTATACAGAGGAAAACCCTATCACGGCACTTGCTCCAGTGGTAAACAATTCTGAAATTGGTCAGGGGTGGGGAACCATCTCCCATACAGCCAGCATCCCAACCCCCACGCAAGGAGCGTCCTCATTGCAAAGCTGGGGGACCGTGCCGAGGCATCTGTGAGTAAACGTGAGCTGAGCCCCAGGCCAGGTGCTGCTGAACTGTTCCCACCCTTTCCAGGTAAAACACCTGAATATGTACAAGGGCTTGAAAGCCTAGAGGAAGGACCGTGGAGCCACACAAGCGACAGCACGCAGGCCAACTTGGTGCCTGCAGGCCAGCCAGTGTGGTCCTGGACCCTGGTGCTCTTCCAGAAGCTTTCCATTGCCCTGCCTGAGATACCCCTCCTGTCCCGGTCCCCACTGCTTTTTTCCTTCCTCACCTCTGTCCGGAGAGAAATTCCAGCGGAAGGTATGGGTGACACATCCTCTTCTTTACAGGCGGCAGCCTGGCAACTCCTGAAGAAAGGCCAGCAGAACCCCACTCACACCGGGCCACCCACAAAGCTGTGGACCCTCACTCCCTCCCACCAGCACAGCCCCGAGACTGCTGACGGGGCAGAGAATATGGAGTCAGGCACAGCTTCAGGGGCTATTGCTGCCTGGAGCGCTGTTTATATTGACCTCAAAGAGGCACACCTGGGGAGGGCGGGCCGGCAGGGTAAGGCTGCCCAGGTCAGCTAATCCACAACCCTCAGGGAATCACATTGTTGAAAATGGACCCCGCTAAGGCAGAAGAGAAGCCAAGGGAAAAAAGGACACAATGCCATTTGCAGCACCGTAGATGAGTCTAGAAGTAATCACGTGACTTGTAGTAAGTCAGAAAGTGAAAGACACATATCATATCATATCACTTATAGGTGTTACCTAAAAATGGATACCAGGGCAGATATTTCCACGGAGAAGGGCAATCACAGATTCATTAAACAAACTTATGGTTCACCAATGGAAAGGTGTGAGGATTGGTTTCATTACGATATCGGGGTTAACAGACATATACAAACACAGGTGACATATATAATCACCAAAGACCTACAGAATACCAAGAGAGGACTACTCAACATTCTGTCATAACATACATGGGAAAAGGATCCCAAGAAGAACAGTCATCTGTATATGTGTAAAAGAACCACATCTTCCACACCTACAAGAAGCCAAACATTGTAATCAAACTTGCTGTAATAAAAAATAAAAACTTAAATTAAAAACACGAACAAGAAGTAGTGAGACAAACGTGAGGGGCTTTCTCCTGGTACATTCCATTCTAAACTCCAATCTAGAACACCACTTCCACTGAGGCCTCTTGCCCTAGTAACCAGATTTGGTAAGGGTGAACTGCTGCCACCTTGTGGCCGTTTCACACAACAGCAGCTTTAATCCCAAAGCTAATGGTCAGTTGATATTCAAAATCATTGCAGGCCTGTAAATGACACCTGCCCTGAAAACAAATCCTGGGGTCACATATCGACCAGAAATTTCAAAGGACGTCCATATTTCAAAACGACCGTTTCAAAAGGCATATTTTACGCACATTAGTGTGCTGCTTCTTTTCCTTTCTTTCCTTTTTTGTTAAAAAACACGGGAATGGAAAAAGGCATCCCTCAGAATAGGCGAAAATCGTTGCAGACGAATCAATGGACAGAGGTTTAATCTCCAATATATATAAAAAGCTCATGCAGCTTAATATTAAAAAAACAAACAACCCAAAAAAATGGGCAGAAGATCTAAAGAGACGTTTCTTCAAAGGAGACACAGAGATGGCCAAGACGCACATGAAAAGCTGCTCAACAGCACTAATTATTAGAGAAATGCAAATCAAAACTACAATGAGGTATCACCTCACACCTGTTAGAATCGGCATCATCAGTAAATCTACAAACAACCAATTCTGGGGAGGGTGTGGACAAAAGGAGCCCTTTTCCACAATTGGTGGGAATGTAAATTGATACAGTCACTATGGAGAACAGTATGGAGTTTCCTTAAAAAATCTAGAAATAGAATTACCATCTGATCCAGCAATCCCACTTCTGGGCATATACCCAGAGAAAACCGTATTTCAAAAAGGCACATTCACCACAATGTTCGTTGCAGCACTATTTACAATAGCCAGGTAATGGAAGCAACCTAAATGCCCACAGACAGATGAATGGATAAAGATGTGGTACATATATAAAATGGAATATTACTCGGCCATAAAAAGGAATGAAACTGGGTCATTTGTAGAGACATCGATGGATCAAGAGACTGTCATACAGAATGAAGTAAGTCAGAAAGAGGAAAACAAATATTGTATGTTAACGCATATATGTGGAGCCTAAAAATGGTACAGATGAACTGGTTGGCAGGGAAGAAATAGAGACACAGAGGTAGAGAACAAACGTATGGACACCAAGGGTGGGAAGCCACGGGTGGTGGTGGTGGGATGAGTTGGGAGTTTGGGATTGACCTGTATACATGTATATGCATAAAATACATAACTAATAATAACGTGCTGTATAAAAACATAAATAAAATTAAATTTCAAAATTTTAAAAAATAAAATTTAAAAATAAAACAGAAAAAATTATTCCCGTCACACAGATGTATTTATAGGAATGAATTATTTCCATGCTTATATTTATAAATACATAAAAGAGGAAAAAAATCTAACTTGAACCAAAAAAGAAAAAAAAATTTAACCCACGAGTTATACAGAGGAAAACCCTATCACGGCACTTGCTCCAGCGGTAAACAATTCTAAAATTGGTCAGAGGTGGGGAACCATCTCCCATACAGCCAGCCACCCACCACCCACGCAAGGAGCATCCTCATTGCAAAGCTGGGGGACCGTGCCGAGGCATCTGTGAGTAAACGTGAGCTGAGCCCCAGGCCAGCTGCTGCTGAACTGTTCCCACCCTTTCCAGGTAAGACACCTGAATATGTACAAGGGCTTGAAAGGCTAGAGGAAGGACCGTGGAGCCACACAAGCGACAGCACGCAGGCCAACTTGGTGCCTGCAGGCCAGCCAGCGTGGTCCTGGCCCCGGGCGCTCTTCCAGAAGGTTTCCATTGCCCTGCCTGATATACACCTGCTGTCCCGGACCCCACTGCTTTTTTCCTTCCTCACCTCTGTCCGGAGAGAAATTCCAGCGGAAGGTATGGGTGACACATCCTCTTCTTTACAGGCGGCAGCCTGGCAACTCCTGCAGAAAGGCCAGCAGAACCCCACTCACGCACGGCCACCCACAAAGCTGTGGCCCCTCCCTCCCTCCCACCAGCACAGCCCCGAGACTGCTGACGGGGCAGAGAATATGGAGTCAGGCACAGCTTCAGGGGCTATTGCTGCCTGGAGCTCTGTTTATATTGATCTCAACGAGGCACACCTGGGGAGGGTGGGCCGGCAGGGTAAGGCTGCCCAGGTCAGCTAATCCACAACCCTCAGGGAATCACATTGTTGAAAATGGACCCCGCTAAGGCAGAAGAGAAGCCAAGGGAAAAAAGGACACAATGCCATTTGCAGCACCGTAGATGAGTCTAGAAGTAATCACGTGACTTGTAGTAAATCAGAAAGTGAAAGACACATATCATATCATATCACTTATAGGTGTTACCTAAAAATGGATACCAGGGCAGATATTTCCACGGAGAAGGGCAATCACAGATTCATTAAACAAACTTATGGTTCACCAATGGAAAGGTGTGAGGATTAGTTTCATTACGGTATCGGGGTTAACAGACATATACAAACACAGGTGACATATATAATCACCAAAGACCTACAGAATACCAAGAGAGGACTACTCAACATTCTGTCATAACGTACATGGGAAAAGGATCCCAAGAAGAACAGTCATCTGTATATGTGTAAAAGAACCACATCTTCCACACCTACAACAAGCCAAACATTGTAATCAAACTTGATGTAATAAAAAATAAATAATTAAATTAAAAACACGAACAAAAAGAAGTGAGACAAACGTGAGGGGCTTTCTCCTGGCACATTCCTTTCTAAACTCCAATCTAGAGCACCACTTCCACTGAGGCTCTGTTGCCCTAGTAACCAGATTTGGTAAGGGAGAACTGCTGCCACCTTGTGGCCGTTTCACACAACAGCAGCTTTAATCCCAATGCTAATGGTCAGTTGATATTCAAAATCATTTCAGGCCTGTAAATGACACCTGTCCTGAAAACAAATCCTGGGGTCACATATCGACCAAAAATTTCAAAGGACGTCCATATTTCAAAACGACCGTTTCAAAAGGCATATTTTACGCACATTAGTGTTCTGCTTCTTTTCCTTTCTTTCCTTTTTTGTTAAAAAACACGGGAATGGAAAAAGGCATCCCTCAGAATGGGCGAAAATCGTTGCAGACGAATCAATGGACAGACGTTTAATCTCCAATATATATAAACAGCTCATGCAGCTTAATATTAAAAAAACAAACAACCCAAAAAAAATGGGCAGAAGATCTAAAGAGACGTTTCTTCAAAGGAGACACAGAGATGGCCAAGACGCACATGAAAAGCTGCTCAACAGCACTAATTATTAGAGAAATGCAAATCAAAACTACAATGAGGTATCACCTCACACCTGTTAGAATCGGCATCATCAGAAAATATACAAACAACCAATTCTGGGGAGGGTGTGGACAAAAGGAGCCCTCTTCCACTATTGGTGGGAATGTAAATTGATACAGTCCCTATGGAGAACAGTATGGAGTTTCCTTAAAAAAACTAGAAACAGAATTACCATCTGATCCAGCAACCCCACTTCTGGGCATATACCCAGAGAAAACCATATTTCAAAAAGGCACATTCACCACAATGTTCGTTGCAGCACTATTTACAATAGCCAGGTAATGGAAGCAACCTAAATGCCCACAGACAGATGAATGGATAAAGATGTGGTACATATATAAAATGGAATATTACTCGGCCATAAAAAGGAATGAAACTGGGTCATTTGTAGAGACATCGATGGATCGAGAGACTGTCATACAGAATGAAGTAAGTCAGAAAGAGGAAAACAAATATTGTATATTAATGCATATATGTGGAGCCTAAAAATGGTACAGATGAACTGCTTTGCAGGGAAGAAATAGAGACACAGAGGTAGAGAACAAACGTATGGACACCAAGTGTGGGAAGCCATGGGGTGGTGGTGGTGGGATGAGTTGGGAGTTTCGGATTGACCTGTATACATATATATGCATAAAATACATAACTAATAATAACGTGCTGTATAAAAAATAAATAAAATTTCAAAATTTTAAAAAATAAAATTTAAAAATAAAACAGAAAAAAGTTCTTCCCGTCACACAGATGTATTTATAGGAATGAATTATTTCCATGCTTCTATCTATAAATACATAAAAGAGGAATAACATCTAACTTGAAACATAAAAGAAAAAAAAAGTGAACCCACGAGTTATACAGAGGAAAACCCTATCACGGCACTTGCTCCAGTGGTAAACATTTCTGAAATTGGTCAGTGGTGCGGAACCATCTCCCATACAGCCAGCAACCCACCCCCCACGCAAGGAGTGTCCTCATTGCAAAGCTAGGGGACCGTGCCGAGGCATTTGTGAGTAAACGTGAGCTGAGCCCCAGGCCAGCTGCTGCTGAACTGTTCCCACCCTTTCCAGGTAAAACACCTGAATATGTACAAGGGCTTGAAAGCCTACAGGAAGGACCGTGGAGCCACACCAGCGACAGCACACAGGCCAACTTGGTGCCTGCATGCCAGCCAGCGTGGTCCTGGACCTTGGTGCTCTTCCAGAAGCTTTCCATTGTCCTGCCTGAGATACCCCTCCTGTCCCGGGCCCCACTGCTTTTTTCCTTCCTCACCTCTGTCCGGAGAGAAATTCCAGCGGAAGGTATGAGTGACACATCCTCTTCTTTACAGGCGGCAGCCTGGCAACTCCTGCAGAAAGGCCAGCAGAACCCCACTCACACCGGGCCACCCACAAAGCTGTGGCCCCTCACTCCCTCCCACCAGCACAGCCCCGAGACGGCTGACGGGGCAGAGAATATGGAGTCAGGCACAGCTTCAGGGGCTATTGCTGCCTGGAGCTCTGTTTATATTGACCTCAACGAGGCACACCTGGGGAGCGCGGGCCGGCAGGGTAAGGCTGCCCAGGTCAGCTAATCCACAACCCTCAGGGAATCACATTGTTGAAAATGGACCCCGCTAAGGCAGAAGAGAAGCCAAGGGAAAAAAGGACACAATGCCATTTGCAGCACCGTAGATGAGTCTAGAAGTAATCACGTGATTTGTAGTAAGTCAGAAAGTGAAAGACACATATCATATCATATCACTTATAGGTGTTACCTAAAAATGGATACCAGGGCAGATATTTCCAAGGAGAAGGGCAATCACAGATTCATTAAACAAACTTATGGTTCACCAATGGAAAGGTGTGAGGATTGGTTTCATTACGATATCGGGGTTAACAGACATATACAAACACAGGTGACATACATAATCACCAAAGACCTACAGAATACCAAGAGAGGACTACTCAACATTCTGTCATAATGTACATGGGAAAAGGATCCGAGGAAGAACAGTCATCTGTATATGTGTAAAAGAACCACATCTTCCACACCTACAACAAGCCAAACATTGTAATCAAACTTGCTGTAATAAAAAATAAAAACTTAAATTAAAAACACGAACAAGAAGTAGTGAGACAAACGTGAGGGGCTTTCTCCTGGTACATTCCATTCTAAACTCCAATCTAGAACACCACTTACACTGCTTCTCTCTTGCCCTAGTAACCAGATTTGGTAAGGGTGAACTGCTGCCACCTTGTGGCCGTTTCACACAACAGCAGCTTTAATCCCAACGCTAATGGTCAGTTGATATTCAAAATCATTGCAGGCCTGTAAATGACACCTGCCCTGAAAACAAATCCTGGGGTCACATATCGACCAGAAATTTCGAAGGACGTCCATATTTCAAAACGACCGTTTCAAAAGGCATATTTTACCCACATTAGTGTTCTGCTTCTTTTCCTTTCTTTCCTTTTTTGTTAAAAAACACGGGAATGGAAAATGTCATCCCTCAGAATGGGCGAAAATCGTTGCAGACGAATCAATGGACAGACGTTTAATCTCCAATATATATAAACAGCTCATGCAGCTTAATATTAAAAAAACAAACAACCCAAAAAAATGGGCAGAAGATCTAAAGAGACGTTTCTTCAAAGGAGACACAGAGATGGCCAAGACGCACATGAAAAGCTGCTCAACAGCACTAATTATTAGAGAAATGCAAATCAAAACTACAATGAGGTATCACCTCACACCTGTTAGAATCGGCATCATCAGAAAATATACAAACAACCAATTCTGGGGAGGGTGTGGACAAAAGCAGCCCTTTTCGACAATTGGAGGGAATGTAAATTGATACAGGCACTATGGAGAACAGTATGGAGTTTCCTTAAAAAATCTAGAAATAGAATTACCATCTGATCCAGCAATCCCACTTCTGGGCATATACCCAGAGAAAACCGTATTTCAAAAAGGCACATTCACCACAATGTTCGTTGCAGCACTATTTACAATAGCCAGGTAATGGAAGCAACGTAAATGCCCACAGACAGATGAATGGTTAAAGATGTGGTACATATATAAAATGGAATATTACTCGGCCATAAAAAGAAATGAAACTGGGTCATTTGTAGAAACATCGATGGATCGAGAGACTGTCATACAGAATGAAGTAAGTCAGAAAGAGGAAAACAAATATTGTATATTAATGCATATATGTGGAGACTAAAAATGGTACAGTTGAACTGGTTTGCAGGGAAGAAATAGAGACACAGAGGTAGAGAACAAACGTATGGACACCAAGTGTGGGAAGCCATGGGGTGGTGGTGGTGGGATGAGTTGGGAGTTTGGGATTGACCTGTATACATGTATATGCATAAAATACATAACTAATAATAACGTGCTGTATAAAAAAGAAAATAAATAAAATAAAATTTCAAAATTTTAAAAAATAAAATTTAAATATAAAACAGAAAATAGTTCTTCCTGTCACACAGATGTATTTATAGGAATGAATTATTTCCATGCTTCTATCTATAAATACATAAAAGAGGAATAACATCTAACTTGAACCATAAAAGAAAAAAAAATCCTGAACCCACGAGTTATACAGAGGAAAACCCTATCAGGGCACTTGCTCCAGTGGTAAACAATTCTGAAATTGGTCAGAGGTGGGGAATCATCCCCCCTACCGCCAGCAACCCACCCCCCACGCAAGGAGCGTCCTCATTGCAAAGCTGGGGGACCGTGCCAAGGCATCTGTGAGTAAACGTGAGCTGAGCCCCAGGCCAGCTGCTGCTGAACTGTTCCCACCCTTTCCAGGTAAAACACCTGAATATGTACACGGGCTTGAAAGCCTAGAGGAAGGACCGTGGAGCCACACCAGCGACAGCACGCAGGCCAACTTGGTGCCTGCAGGCCAGCCAGGGTGGTCCTGGCCCCGGGCGCTCTTCCAGAAGCTTTCCATTGCCCTGCCTGAGATACCCCTCCTGTCCCGGCCCCCACTGCTTTTTTCCATCCTCACCTCTGTCCGGAGAGAAATTCCAGCCGAAAATATGGGTGACACAACCTCTTCTTTACAGGCGGCAGCCTGGCAACTCCTGCAGAAAGGCCAGCAGAACCCCACTCACACCGGGCCACCCACAAAGCTGTGGCCCCTCACTCCCTCCCACCAGCACAGCCCCGAGACGGCTGACGGGGCAGAGAATATGGAGTCAGGCACAGCTTCAGGGGCTATTGCTGCCTGGAGCTCTGTTTATATTGACCTCAACGAGGCACACCTGGGGAGCGCGGGCCGGCAGGGTAAGGCTGCCCAGGTCAGCTAATCCACAACCCTCAGGGAATCACATTGTTGAAAATGGACCCCGCTAAGGCAGAAGAGAAGCCAAGGGAAAAAAGGACACAATGCCATTTGCAGCACCGTAGATGAGTCTAGAAGTAATCACGTGACTTGTAGTAAGTCAGAAAGTGAAAGACACATATCATATCATATCACTTATAGGTGTTACCTAAAAATGGATACCAGGGCAGATATTTCCACGGAGAAGGGCAATCACAGATTCATTAAAAAAACTTATGGTTCACGAATGGAAAGATGTGAGGATTGGTTTCATTACGATATCGGGGTTAACAGACATATTCAAACACAGGTGACATATATAATCACCAAAGACCTACAGAATACCAAGAGAGGACTACTCAACATTCTGTCATAACGTACATGGGAAAAGGATCCCAGGAAGTACAGTCATCTGTATATGTGTAAAAGAACCACATCTTCCACACCTACAACAAGCCAAACATTGTAATCAAACTTGCTGTAATAAAAAATAAAAACTTAAATTAAAAACACGAACAAGAAGTAGTGAGACAAACGCGAGGGGCATTCTCCTGGCACATTCCATTCTAAACTCCAATCTAGAGCACCACTTCCACTGAGGCTCTCTTGCCCTAGTACCCAGATTTGGTAAGGGTGAACTGCTGCCACCTTGTGGCCGTTTCACACAACAGCAGCTTTAATCCCAGCGCTAATGGTCAGTTGATATTCAAAATCATTGCAGGCCTGTAAATGACACCTGCCCTGAAAACAAATCCTGGGGTCACATATCGACCAAAAAATTCAAAGGACGTCCATATTTCAAAACGACCGTTTCAAAAGGCATATTTTATGCACATTAGTGTTCTGCTTCTTTTCATTTCTTTCCTTTTTTGTTAAAAAACACGGGAATGGAAAAAGGCATCCCTCAGAATGGGGGAAAATCGTTGCAGACGAATCAATGGACAGAGGTTTAATCTCCAATATATATAAACAGCTCATGCAGCTTAATATTAAAAAAACAAACATCCCCCCAAAAAATGGGCAGAAGATCTAAAGAGACGTTTCTTCAAAGGAGACACAGAGATGGCCAAGACGCACATGAAAAGCTGCTCAACAGCACTAATTATTAGAGAAATGCAAATCAAAACTACAATGAGGTATCACCTCACACCTGTTAGAATCGGCATCATCAGAAAATATACAAACAACCAATTCTGGGGAGGGTGTGGACAAAAGCAGCCCTTTTCCACAATTTGAGGGAATGTAAATTGATACAGTCACTATGGAGAACAGTATGGAGTTTCCTTAAAAAATCTAGAAATAGAATTACCATCTGATCCAGCAATCCCACTTCTGGGCATATACCCAGAGAAAACCGTATTTCAAAAAGGCACATTCACCACAATGTTCGTTGCAGCACTATTTACAATAGCCAGGTAATGGAAGCAACCTAAATGCCCACAGACAGATGAATGGTTAAAGATGTGGTACATATATAAAATGGAATATTACTCGGCCATAAAAAGGAATGAAACTGGGTCATTTGTAGAGACATCGATGGATCGAGAGACTGTCATACAGAATGAAGTAAGTCAGAAAGAGGAAAACAAATATTGTATATTAATGCATATATGTGGAGCCTAAAAATGGTACAGATGAACTGCTTTGCAGGGAAGAAATAGAGACACAGAGGTAGAGAACAAACGTATGGACACCAAGTGTGGGAAGCCATGGGGTGGTGGTGGTGGGATGAGTTGGGAGTTTGGGATTGACCTGTATACATGTATATGCATAAAATACATAACTAATAATAACGTGCTGTATAAAAAAATAAATAAAATTTCAATTTTTAAAAAATAAAATTTAAAAATAAAACAGAAAATAGTTCTTCCCGTCACACAGATGTATTTATAGAAATGAATTATTTCCATGCTTATATCTATAAATACATAAAAGAGGAATAACATCTAACTTGAAACATTAAAGGAAAAAAAAAGTGTACCCACGAGTTATACAGAGGAAAACCCTATCACGGCACTTGCTCCAGTGGTAAACAATTATGAAATTGGTCAGGGGTGGGGAACCATCTCCCATACAGCCAGCAACCCAACCCCCACGCAAGGAGCGTCCTCATTGCAAAGCTGGGGGACCGTGCCGAGGCATCTGTGAGTAAACGTGAGCTGAGCCCCAGGCCAGCTGCTGCTGAACTGTTCCCACCCTTTCCAGGTAAAACACCTGAATATGTACAAGGGCTTGAAAGCCTAGAGGAAGGACCGTGGAGCCACACAAGCGACAGCACGCAGGCCAACTTGGTGCCTGCAGGCCAGCCAGCGTGGTCCTGGACCCTGGTGCTCTTCCAGAAGCTTTCCATTGCCCTGCCTGAGATACCCCTCCTGTCCCGGCCCCCACTGCTTTTTTCCTTCCTCACCTCTGTCCGGAGAGAAATTCCAGCGGAAGGTATGGGTGACACATCCTCTTCTTTACAGGCGGCAGCCTGGCAACTCCTGAAGAAAGGCCAGCAGAACCCCACTCACACCGGGCCACCCACAAAGCTGTGGCCCCTCACTCCCTCCCACCAGCACAGCCCCGAGACTGCTGACGGGGCAGAGAATATGGAGTCAGGCACAGCTTCAGGGGCTATTGCTGCCTGGAGCGCTGTTTATATTGACCTCAAAGAGGCACACCTGGGGAGGGCGGGCCGGCAGGGTAAGGCTGCCCAGGTCAGCTAATCCACAACCCTCAGGGAATCACATTGTTGAAAATGGACCCCTCTAAGGCAGAAGAGAAGCCAAGGGAAAAAAGGACACAATGCCATTTGCAGCACCGTAGATGAGTCTAGAAGTAATCACGTGACTTGTAGTAAGTCAGAAAGTGAAAGACACATATCATATCATATCACTTATAGGTGTTACCTAAAAATGGATACCAGGGCAGATATTTCCACGGAGAAGGGCAATCACAGATTCATTAAACAAACTTATGGTTCACCAATGGAAAGGTGTGAGGATTCGTTTCATTACGATATCGGGGTTAACAGACATATACAAACACAGGTGACATATATAATCACCAAAGACCTACAGAATACCAAGAGAGGACTACTCAACATTCTGTCATAACGTACATGGGAAAAGGATCCCAAGAAGAACAGTCATCTGTATATGTGTAAAAGAACCACATCTTCCACACCTACAAGAAGCCAAACATTGTAATCAAACTTGCTGTAATAAAAAATAAAAACTTAAATTAAAAACACGAACAAGAAGTAGTGAGACAAACGTGAGGGGCTTTCTCCTGGTACATTCCATTCTAAACTCCAATCTAGAACACCACTTCCACTGAGGCTCTCTTGCCCTAGTAACCAGATTTGGTAAGGGTGAACTGCTGCCACCTTGTGGCCGTTTCACACAACAGCAGCTTTAATCCCAACGCTAATGGTCAGTTGATATTCAAAATCATTGCAGGCCTGTAAATGACACCTGCCCTGAAAACAAATCCTGGGGTCACATATCGACCAGAAATTTCAAAGGACGTCCATATTTCAAAACGACCGTTTCAAAAGGCATATTTTACGCACATTAGTGTGCTGCTTCTTTTCCTTTCTTTCCTTTTTTGTTAAAAAACACGGGAATGGAAAAAGGCATCCCTCAGAATGGGCGAAAATCGTTGCAGACGAATCAATGGACAGAGGTTTAATCTCCAATATATATAAAAAGCTCATGCAGCTTAATATTAAAAAAAACAAACAACCCCAAAAAATGGGCAGAAGATCTAAAGAGACGTTTCTACAAAGGAGACACAGAGATGGCCAAGACGCACATGAAAAGCTGCTCAACAGCACTAATTTTTAGAGAAATGCAAATCAAAACTACAATGAGGTATCACCTCACACCTGTTAGAATCGGCATCATCAGTAAATCTACAAACAACCAATTCTGGGGAGGGTGTGGACAAAAGGAGCCCTTTTCCACAATTGGTGGGAATGTAAATTGATACAGTCACTATGGAGAACAGTATGGAGTTTCCTTAAAAAGTCTAGAAATAGAATTACCATCTGATCCAGCAATCCCACTTCTGGGCATATACCCAGAGAAAACCGCATTTCAAAAAGGCACATTCACCACAATGTTCGTTGCAGCACTATTTACAATAGCCAGGTAATGGAAGCAACCTAAATGCCCACAGACAGATGAATGGATAAAGATGTGGTACATATATAAAATGGAATATTACTCGGCCATAAAAAGGAATGAAACTGGGTCATTTGTAGAGACATCGATGGATCGAGAGACTGTCATACAGAATGAAGTAAGTCAGAAAGAGGAAAACAAATATTGTATATTAACGCATATATGTGGAGCCTAAAAATGGTACAGATGAACTGCTTTGCAGGGAAGAAATAGAGACACAGAGGTAGAGAACAAACGTATGGACACCAAGTGTGGGAAGCCACGGGTGGTGGTGGTGGGATGAGTTGGGAGTTTGGGATTGACCTGTATACATGTATATGCATAAAATACATAACTAATAATAACGTGCTGTATAAAAACATAAATAAAATTAAATTTCAAAATTTTAAAAAATAAAATTTAAAAATAAAAGAGAAAAAATTATTCCCGTCACACAGATGTATTTATAGGAATGAATTATTTCCATGCTTATATTTATAAATACATAAAAGAGGAAAAAAATCTAACTTGAACCAAAAAAGAAAAAAAAATTGAACCCACGAGTTATACAGAGGAAAACCCTATCACGTCACTTGCTCCAGCGGTAAACAATTCTAAAATTGGTCAGAGGTGGGGAACCATCTCCCATACAGCCAGCCACCCACCACCCACGCAAGGAGCATCCTCATTGCAAAGCTGGGGGACCGTGCCGAGGCATCTGTGAGTAAACGTGAGCTGAGCCCCAGGCCAGCTGCTGCTGAACTGTTCCCACCCTTTCCAGGTAAGACACCTGAATATGTACAAGGGCTTGAAAGGCTAGAGGAAGAACCGTGGAGCCACACAAGCGACAGCACGCAGGCCAACTTGGTGCCTGCAGGCCAGCCAGCGTGGTCCTGGCCCCGGGCGCTCTTCCAGAAGGTTTCCATTGCCCTGCCTGAGATACACCTCCTGTCCCGGACCCCACTGCTTTTTTCCTTCCTCACCTCTGTCCGGAGAGAAATTCCAGCAGAAGGTATGGGTGACACATCCTATTCTTTACAGGCGGCAGCCTGGCAACTCCTGCAGAAATGCCAGCAGAACCCCACTCACGCAGGGCCACCCACAAAGCTGTGGCCCCTCCTTCCCTCCCACCAGCACAGCCCCGAGACTGCTGACGGGGCAGAGAATATGGAGTCAGGCACAGCTTCAGGGGCTATTGCTGCCTGGAGCTCTGTTTATATTGACCTCAACGAGGCACACCTGGGGAGGGCGGGCCGGCAGGGTAAGGCTGCCCAGGTCAGCTAATCCACAACCCTCAGGGAATCACATTGTTGAAAATGGACCCCGCTAAGGCAGAAGAGAAGCCAAGGGAAAAAAGGACACAATGCCATTTGCAGCACCGTAGATGAGTCTAGAAGTAATCACGTGACTTGTAGTAAGTCAGAAAGTGAAAGACACATATCATATCATATCACTTATAGGTGTTACCTAAAAATGGGTACCAGGGCAGATATTTCCACGGAGAAGGGCAATCACAGATTCATTAAACAAACATATCGTTCACCAATGGAAAGGTGTGAGGATTGGTTTCATTACGATATCGGGGTTAACACACATATACAAACACAGGGGACATATATAATCACCAAAGACCTACAGAATACCAAGAGAGGACTACTCAACATTCTGTCATAACGTACATGGGAAAAGGATCCCAGGAAGAACAGACATCTGTATATGTGTAAAAGAACCACATCTTCCACACCTACAACAAGCCAAACATTGTAATCAAACTTGCTGTAATAAAAAATAAAAAAATATTAAATTAAAAACACGAACAAGAAGTAGTGAGACAAACTTGAGTGGATTTCTCCTGGCACATTCCATTCTAAATTACAATCTAGAACACGACTTCCATTGAGGCTCTGTTGCCCTACTAACCAGATTTCGTAAGGGAGAACTGCTGCCACCTTGTGGCCGTTTCACACAACAGCAGCTTTAATCCCAATGCTAATGGTCAGTTGATATTCAAAATCATTGCAGGCCTGTAAATGACACCTGTCCTGAACACAAATCCTGGGGTCACATATCGACCAAAAAATTCAAAGGACGTCCATATTTCAAAACGACCGTTTCAAAAGGCATATTTTACGCACATTAGTGTTCTGCTTCTTTTCCTTTCTTTCCTTTTTTGTTAAAAAAAACGGGAATGGAAAAAGGCATCCCTCAGAATGGGCGGAAATCGTTGCAAACGAATCAATGGACAGAGGTTTAATCTCCAATATATATAAACAGCTCATGCAGCTTAATATTAAAAAAACAAACAACCCAATACAAAAATGGGCAGAAGATCTAAAGAGACGTTTCTTCAAAGAAGACACAGAGATGGCCAAGACGCACATGAAAAGCTGCTCAACAGCACTAATTATTAGAGAAATGCAAATCAAAACAACAATGAGGTATCACCTCACACCTGTTAGAATCGGCATCATCAGAAAATCTACAAACAACCAATTCTGGGGAGGGTGTGGACAAAAGGAGCCCTCTTCCACTATTGGTGGGAATGTAAATTGATACAGTCACTATGGAGAACAGTATGGAGTTTCCTTAAAAAACTAGAAATAGAATTACCATCTGATCCAGCAATCCCACTTCTGGGCATATACCCAGAGAAAACCGTAAATCAAAAAGGCACATTCACCACAATGTTCATTGCAGCACTATTTACAATAGCCAGGTAATGGAAGCAACCTAAATGCCCACAGACAGATGAATGGATAAAGATGTGGTACATATATAAAATGAAATATTACTCGGCCATAAAAAGGAATGAAACTGGGTCATTTGTAGAGACATCGATGGATCAAGAGACTGTCATACAGAATGAAGTCAAAAAGAGGAAACCAAATACTGTATATTAAGGCATATATGGGGAACCTAAAAAATGGTACAGATGAACTGGTTTGCAGGGAAGAAATAGAGACACAGAGGTAGAGAACAAACGTATGGACACCAAGTGTGGGAAGCCATGGGGTGGTGGTGGTGGGATGAGTTGGGAGATTGGGATTGACCTGTATACATTTATATGCATAAAATACATAACTAATAATAACCTGCTGTATAAAAAAATAAATTAATTAATTTCAAAATTCTAAACAATAAAATTTAAAAATAAAAGAGAAAAAAGTTCTTCCCGTCTCACAGACGTATTTATAGGAATGAATTATTTCCATGCTTATATCTATAAATACATAAAAGAGGAATAAAATCTAAGTTGAAACATAAAAGAAAAAAAAATCCTGAACCCACCATTTATACAGAGGAAAACCCTATCTGGACACTTGCTCCAGCGGTAAACAATTCTGAAATTGGTCAGAGGTGGGGAACCATCTCCCATGCAGCCAGCACCCCACCCCCCACACAAGGAGCATCCTCATTACAAAGCTGGGGGAGTGTGCCGAGGCATCTGTGCGTAAACGTGAGCTGAGCCCCAGGCCAGCTGCTGCTGAACTGTTCCCAACCTTTCCAGGTAAAACACCTGAATATGTACAAGGGCTTGAAAGCCTAGAGGAAGGGCCGTCGAGCCACACCAGCGACAGCACGCAGGCCAACTTGGTGCCTGCAGGCCAGCCAGGGTGGTCCTGGGCCCGGGCGCTCTTCCGGAAGCTTTCCATTGCCCTGCCTGAGATACCCCTCCTGTCCTGGCCCCCACTGCTTTTTTCCTTCCTCACCTCTGTCCGGAGAGAAATTCCAGCGGAAGGTATGGGTGACACATCCTCTTCTTTACAGGCGGCAGCCTGGCAACTCCTGCAGAAAGGCCAGCAGAGCCCCACTCACACCGGGACACCCACAAAGCTGTGGCCCCTCACTCCCACCCACCAGCAGAGCCCCGAGACTGCTGACGGGGCAGAGAATATGGAGTCAGGCACAGCTTCAGGGGCTATTGCTGCCTGGAGCGCTGTTTATATTGACCTCAATGAGGCACACCTGGCGAGGGCGGGCCAGCAGGGTAAGGATGCCCAGGTCAGCTAATCCACAACCCTCAGGGAATCACATTGTTGAAAATGGACCTCGCTAAGGCAGAAGAGAAGCCAAGGAAAAAAAGGACACAATGCCATTTGCAGCACCGTAAATGAGTCTAGAAGTAATCACGTGACTTGTAGTAAGTCAGAAAGTGAAAGACACATACCATATCATATCACTTATAGGTGTTACCTAAAAATGGATACCAGGGCAGATATTTCCACGGAGAAGGGCAATCACAGATTCATTAAACAAACTTATGGTTCACCAATGGAAAGGTGTGAGGATTCGTTTCATTACGATATGGGGTTAACAGACATATACAAACACAGGTGACATATATAATCACCAAAGACCTACAGAATACCAAGAGAGGACTACTCAACATTCTGTCATAACGTACATGGGAAAAGGATCCCAGGAAGAACAGACATCTGTATATGGGTAAAAGAACCACATCATCCACACCTACAACAAGCCAAACATTGTAATCAAATTTGGTGTAATAAAAAATAAAAAAAATAAATTAAAAACACGAACAAGAAGTAGTGAGACAAACTTGAGGGGCTTTCTCCTGGCACATTCCATTCTAAACTCCAATCTAGAACACCACTTCCACTGAGGCTCTCTTGCCCTAGTAACCAGATTTGGTAAGGGTGAACTGCTGCCTCCTTGTGGCCGTTTCACACAACAGCAGCTTTAATCCCAGCGCTAATGGTCAGTTGATATTCAAAATCATTGCAGGCATGTAAATGACACCTGTCCTGAACACAAATCCTGGGGTCACATATCGACCAAAAAATTCAAAGGACGTCCATATTTCAAAACGACCGTTTCAAAAGGCATATTTTACGCACATTAGTGTTCTGCTTCTTTTCCTTTCTTTCCTTTTTTGTTAAAAAAAACGGGAATGGAAAAACGCATCCCTCAGAATGGGCGAAAATCGTTGCAAACGAATCAATGGACAGAGGTTTAATCTCCAATATATATAAACAGCTCATGCAGCTTAATATTAAAAAAACAAACAACCCAATACAAAAATGGGCACAAGATCTAAAGAGACGTTTCTTCAAAGAAGACACAGAGATGGCCAAGACGCACATGAAAAGCTGCTCAACAGCACTAATTATTAGAGAAATGCAAATCAAAACAACAATGAGGTATCACCTCACACCTGTTAGAATCGGCATCATCAGAAAATCTACAAACCACCAATTCTGGGGAGGGTGTGGACAAAAGGAGCCCTCTTCCACTATTGGTGGGAATGTAAATTGATACAGTCGCTATGGAGAACGGTATGGAGTTTCCTTAAAAATACTAGAAATAGAATTACCCTCTGATCCAGCAATCCCACTTCTGGGCATATACCCAGAGAAAACCGTAAATCAAAAAGGCACATTCACCACAATGTTCATTGCAGCACTATTTACAATAGCCAGGTAATGGAAGCAACCTAAATGCCCACAGACAGATGAATGGATAAAGATGTGGTACATATATAAAATGAAATATTACTCGGCCATAAAAAGGAATGAAACTGGGTCATTTGTAGAGACATCGATGGATCAAGAGACTGTCATACAGAATGAAGTCAAAAAGAGGAAACCAAATACTGTATATTAAGGCATATATGGGGAACCTAAAAAATGGTACAGATGAACTGGTTTGCAGTGAAGAAATAGAGACACAGAGGTAGAGAACAAACGTATGGACACCAAGTGTGGGAAGCCATGGGGTGGTGGTGGTGGGATGAGTTGGGAGATTGGGATTGACCTGTATACATTTATATGCATAAAATACATAACTAATAATAACCTGCTGTATAAAAAAATAAATTAATTAATTTCAAAATTCTAAACAATAAAATTTAAAAATAAAAGAGAAAAAATTTCTTCCCGTCTCACAGATGTATTTATAGGAATGAATTATTTCCATGCTTATATCTATAAATACATAAAAGAGGAATAAAATCTAACTTGAAACATAAAAGAAAAAAAAAACCTGAACCCACCATTTATACAGAGGAAAACCCTATCTGGACACTTGCTCCAGCGGTAAACAATTCTGAAATTGGTCAGAGGTGGGGAACCATCTCCCATGCAGCCAGCACCCCACCCCCCACACAAGGAGCATCCTCATTACAAAGCTGGGGGAGTGTGCCGAGGCATCTGTGCGTAAACGTGAGCTGAGCCCCAGGCCAGCTGCTGCTGAACTGTTCCCAACCTTTCCAGGTAAAACACCTGAATATGTACAAGGGCTTGAAAGCCTAGAGGAAGGGCCGTCGAGCCACACCAGCGACAGCACGCAGGCCAACTTGGTGCCTGCAGGCCAGCCAGGGTGGTCCTGGCCCCGGGCACACTTCCGGAAGCTTTCCATTGCCCTGCCTGAGATACCCCTCCTGTCCTGGCCCCCACTGCTTTTTTCCTTCCTCACCTCTGTCCGGAGAGAAATTCCAGCGGAAGGTATGGGTGACACATCCTCTTCTTTACAGGGGTCAGCCTGGCAACACCTGCAGAAAGGCCAGCAGAGCCCCACTCACACCGGGACACCCACAAAGCTGTGGCCCCTCACTCCCACCCACCAGCAGAGCCCCGAGACTGCTGACGGGGCAGAGAATATGGAGTCAGGCACAGCTTCAGGGGCTATTGCTGCCTGGAGCGCTGTTTATATTGACCTCAACGAGGCAAACCTGGGGAGGGCGGGCCGGTAGGGTAAGGCTGCCCAGGTCAGCTAATCCACAACCCTCAGGGAATCACATTGTTGAAAATGGACCTCGCTAAGGCAGAAGAGAAGCCAAGGAAAAAAAGGACAAAATGCCATTTGCAGCACCGTAAATGAGTCTAGAAGTAATCACGTGACATGTAGTAAGTCAGAAAGTGAAAGACACATACCATATCATATCACTTAGAGGTGTTACCTAAAAATGGATACCAGGGCAGATATTTCCACGGAGAAGGGCAATCACAGATTCATTAAACAAACTTATGGTTCACGAATGGAAAGGTGTGAGGATTGGTTTCATTACGATATCGGGGATAACAGACATATACAAACACAGGTGACATATATAATCACCAAAGACCTACAGAATACCAAGAGAGGACTACTCAACATTCTGTCATAACGTACATGGGAATAGGATCCCAGGAAAAACAGACATCTGTATATGGGTAAAAGAACCACATCTTCCACACTTACAACAAGCCAAACATTGTAATCAAACTTGGTTTAATAAAAAATAAAAAAAAATAAATTAAAAACACGAACAAGAAGTAGTGAGACAAACATGAGGGGCTTTCTCCTGGCACATTCCATTCTAAATTCCAATCTAGAACACCACTTCCACTGAGGCTCTCTTGCCCTAGTAACCAGATTTGGTAAGGGTGAACTGCTGCCACCTGGTGGCCGTTTCACACAACAGCAGCTTTAATCCCAGCGCTAATGGTCAGTTGATATTCAAAATCATTGCAGGCCTGTAAATGACACCTGCCCTGAACACAAATCCTTGGGTCACATATCGACCAAAAAATTCAAAGGACGTCCATATTTCAAAACGACCGTTTCAAAAGGCATATTTTACGCACATTAGTGTTCTGCTTCTTTTCCTTTCTTTCTTTTTTTGTTAAAAAAAACGGGAATGGATAAAGGCATCCCTCAGAATGGGCAAAAATCGTTGCAAACGAATCAATGGACAGAGGTTTAATCTCCAATATATATAAACAGCTCATGCAGCTTAATATTAAAAAAACAAACAACCCAATACAAAAATGGGCAGAAGATCTAAAGAGACGTTTCTTCAAAGAAGACACAGAGATGGCCAAGACGCACATGAAAAGCTGCTCAACAGCACTAATTATTAGAGAAATGCAAATCAAAACTACAATGAGGTATCACCTCACACCTGTTAGAATCGGCATCATCAGAAAATCTACAAACAACCAATTCTGGTGAGGGTGTGCACAAAAGGAGCCCTCTTCCACTATTGGTGGGAATGTAAATTGATACAGTCACTATGGAGAACAGTATGGAGTTTCCTTAAAAAGTCTAGAAATAGAATTACCATCTGATCCAGCAATCCCACTTCTGGGCATATACCCAGAGAAAACCGTAAATTAAAAAGGCACATTCACCACAATGTTCATTGCAGCACTATTTACAATAGCCAGGTAATGGAAGCAACCTAAATGCCCTCAGACAGATGAATGGATAAAGATGTGGTACATATATGAAATGGAATATTACTCGGCCATAAAAAGGAATGAAACTGGATCATTTGTAGAGACATCGATGGATCGTGAGACTGTCATACAGAATAAGGTAAGTCAGAAAGAGGAAAACAAATATTGTATATTAATGCATATATGTGGAACCTAAAAAAATGGTACAGATGAACTGGTTTGCAGGGAAGAAATAGAGACACAGAGGTAGAGAACAAACCTATGGACACCAAGTGTGGGAAGCCATGGGGTGTTGGTGGTGGGATGAGTTGGGAGATTGGGATTGACCTGTATACATGTATATGCATAAAATACATAACTAATAATAACCTGCTGTATAAAAACATAAATAAAATCAAATTTCAAAATTTTAAAAAATAAAATTTAAAAATAAAACAGAAAAAAGTTCTTCCCGTCACACAGATGTATTTATAGGAATGAATTATTTCCATGCTTATATTTATAAATACATAAAAGAGGAATAAAATCTAACTTGAACCATAAAAGAAAAAAAAAAAACCTGAACCCACGAGTTATACAGAGGAAAACCCTATCAGGGCACTTACTCCAGCGGTAAACAATTCTGAAATTGGTCAGAGGTGGGGAACCATCTCCCATACAGCCAGCAACCCAAAGCCACGCAAGGAGCGTCCTCATTGCAAAGCTGGGGGACCGTGCCGAGGCATCTGTGCGTAAACGTGAGCTGCGCCCCAGGCCAGCTGATGCTGAACTGTCCCACCCTTCCCAGGTAAAACACCTGAATATGTACAAGGGCTTGAAAGCCTAGAGGAAGGGCCGTCGAGCCACACCAGCGACAGCACGCAGGCCAACTTGGTGCCTGCAGGCCAGCCAGGGTGGTCCTGGACCCGGGCGCTCTTCCGGAAGCTTTCCATTGCCCTGCCTGAGATACCCCTCCTGTCCTGGCCCCCACTGCTTTTTTCCTTCCTCACCTCAGTCCGGAGAGAAATTCCAGCGGAAGGTATGGGTGACACATCCTCTTCTTCACAGGCGGCAGCCTGGCAACTCCTGCAGAAAGGCCAGCAGAGCCCCACTCACACCGGGACACCCACAAAGCTGTGGCCCCTCACTCCCACCCACCAGCAGAGCCCCGAGACTGCTGACGGGTCAGAGAATATGGAGTCAGGCACAGCTTCAGGGGCTATTGCTGCCTGGAGCGCTGTTTATATTGACCTCAACGAGGCACACCTGGGGAGGGCGGGCCAGCAGGGTAAGGCTGCCCAGGTCAGCTAATCCACAACCCTCAGGGAATCACATTGTTGAAAATGGACCTCGCTAAGGCAGAAGAGAAGCCAAGGAAAAAAAGGACACAATGCCATTTGCAGCACCGTAAATGAGTCTAGAAGTAATCACGTGACTTGTAGTAAGTCAGAAAGTGAAAGACACATACCATATCATATCACTTAGAGGTGTTACCTAAAAATGGATACCAAGGCAGATATTTCCACGGAGAAGGGCAATCACAGATTCATTAAACAAACTTATGGTTCACCAATGGAAAGGTGTGAGGATTGGTTTCATTACGATATCGGGGTTAACAGACATATACAAACACAGGTGACATATATAATCACCAAAGACCTACAGAATACCAAGAGAGGACTACTCAATATTCTGTCATAACGTACATGGGAAAAGGATCCCAGGAAGAACAGACATCTGTATATGGGTAAAAGAACCACATCATCCACACCTACAACAAGCCAAACATTGTAGTCAAACTTGGTTTAATAAAAAATAAAAAAAATAAATTAAAAACACGAACAAGAAGTAGTGAGACAAACTTGAGGGGCTTTCTCCTGGCACATTCCATTCTAAATTCCAATCTAGAACACCACTTCCACTGAGGCTCTCTTGCCCTAGTAACCAGATTTGGTAAGGGTGAACTGCTGCCACCTGGTGGCCGTTTCACACAACAGCAGCTTTAATCCCAGCGCTAATGGTCAGTTGATATTCAAAATCATTGCAGGCCTGTAAATGACACCTGTCCTGAACACAAATCCTGGGGTCACATATCGACCAAAAAATTCAAAGGACGTCCATATTTCAAAACGACCGTTTCAAAAGGCATATTTTACGCACATTAGTGTTCTGCTTCTTTTCCTTTCTTTCCTTTTTTGTTAAAAAAAACGGGAATGGAAAAAGGCATCCCTCAGAATGGGCGAAAATCGTTGCAAACGAATCAATGGACAGAGGTTTAATCTCCAATATATATAAACAGCTCATGCAGCTTAATATTAAAAAAACAAACAACCCAATACAAAAATGGGCAGAAGATCTAAAGAGACGTTTCTTCAAAGAAGACACAGAGATGGCCAAGACGCACATGAAAAGCTGCTCAACAGCACTAATTATTAGAGAAATGCAAATCAAAACAACAATGAGGTATCACCTCACACCTGTTAGAATCGGCATCATCAGAAAATCTACAAACAACCAATTCTGGGGAGGGTGTGGACAAAAGGAGCCCTCTTCCACTATTGGTGGGAATGTAAATTGATAGAGTCATTATGGAGAACAGTATGGAGTTTCCTTAAAAAACTAGAAATAGAATTACCATCTGATCCAGCAATCCCACTTCTGGGCATATACCCAGAGAAAACCGTAAATCAAAAAGGCACATTCACCACAATGTTCATTGCAGCACTATTTACAATAGCCAGGTAATGGAAGCAACCTAAATGCCCACAGACAGATGAATGGATAAAGATGTGGTACATATATAAAATGAAATATTACTCGGCCATAAAAAGGAATGAAACTGGGTCATTTGTAGAGACATCGATGGATCAAGAGACTGTCATACAGAATGAAGTCAAAAAGAGGAAACCAAATACTGTATATTAAGGCATATATCGGGAACCTAAAAAATGGTACAGATGAACTGGTTTGCAGTGAAGAAATACAGACACAGAGGTAGAGAACAAACGTATGGACACCAAGTGTGGGAAGCCATGGGGTGGTGGTGGTGGGATGAGTTGGGAGATTGGGATTGACCTGTATACATTTATATGCATAAAATACATAACTAATAATAACCTGCTGTATAAAAAAATAAATTAATTAATTTCAAAATTCTAAACAATAAAATTTAAAAATAAAAGAGAAAAAAGTTCTTCCCGTCTCACAGACGTATTTATAGGAATGAATTATTTCCATGCTTATATCTATAAATACATAAAAGAGGAATAAAATCTAAGTTGAAACATAAAAGAAAAAAAAATCCTGAACCCACCATTTATACAGAGGAAAACCCTATCTGGACACTTGCTCCAGCGGTAAACAATTCTGAAATTGGTCAGAGGTGGGGAACCATCTCCCATGCAGCCAGCACCCCACCCCCCACACAAGGAGCATCCTCATTACAAAGCTGGGGGAGTGTGCCGAGGCATCTGTGCGTAAACGTGAGCTGAGCCCCAGGCCAGCTGCTGCTGAACTGTTCCCAACCTTTCCAGGTAAAACACCTGAATATGTACAAGGGCTTGAAAGCCTAGAGGAAGGGCCGTCGAGCCACACCAGCGACAGCACGCAGGCCAACTTGGTGCCTGCAGGCCAGCCAGGGTGGTCCTGGCCCCGGGAGCTCTTCCGGAAGCTTTCCATTGCCCTGCCTGAGATACCCCTCCTGTCCTGGCCCCCACTGCTTTTTTCCTTCCTCACCTCTGTCCGGAGAGAAATTCCAGCGGAAGGTATGGGTGACACATCCTCTTCTTTACAGGCGGCAGCCTGGCAACTCCTGCAGAAAGGCCAGCAGAGCCCCACTCACACCGGGACACCCACAAAGCTGTGGCCCCTCACTCCCACCCACCAGCAGAGCCCCGAGACTGCTGACGGGGCAGAGAATATGGAGTCAGGCACAGCTTCAGGGGCTATTGCTGCCTGGAGCGCTGTTTATATTGACCTCAATGAGGCACACCTGGCGAGGGCGGGCCAGCAGGGTAAGGCTGCCCAGGTCAGCTAATCCACAACCCTCAGGGAATCACATTGTTGAAAATGGACCTCGCTAAGGCAGAAGAGAAGCCAAGGAAAAAAAGGACACAATGCCATTTGCAGCACCGTAAATGAGTCTAGAAGTAATCACGTGACTTGTAGTAAGTCAGAAAGTGAAAGACACATACCATATCATATCACTTATAGGTGTTACCTAAAAATGGATACCAGGGCAGATATTTCCACGGAGAAGGGCAATCACAGATTCATTAAACAAACTTATGGTTCACCAATGGAAAGGTGTGAGGATTGGTTTCATTACGATATAGGGGTTAACAGACATATACAAACACAGGTGACATATATAATCACCAAAGACCTACAGAATACCAAGAGAGGACTACTCAACATTCTGTCATAACGTACATGGGAAAAGGATCCCAGGAAGAACAGACATCTGTATATGGGTAAAAGAACCACATCATCCACACCTACAACAAGCCAAACATTGTAATCAAATTTGGTGTAATAAAAAATAAAAAAAATAAATTAAAAACACGAACAAGAAGTAGTGAGACAAACTTGAGGGGCTTTCTCCTGGCACATTCCATTCTAAACTCCAATCTAGAACACCACTTCCACTGAGGCTCTCTTGCCCTAGTAACCAGATTTGGTAAGGGTGAACTGCTGCCTCCTTGTGGCCGTTTCACACAACAGCAGCTTTAATCCCAGCGCTAATGGTCAGTTGATATTCAAAATCATTGCAGGCATGTAAATGACACCTGCCCTGAACACAAATCCTGGGGTCACATATCGACCAAAAAATTCAAAGGACGTCCATATTTCAAAACGACCGTTTCAAAAGGCATATTTTACGCACATTAGTGTTCTGCTTCTTTTCCTTTCTTTCCTTTTTTGTTAAAAAAAACGGGAATGGAAAAACGCATCCCTCAGAATGGGCGAAAATCGTTGCAAACGAATCAATGGACAGAGGTTTAATCTCCAATATATATAAACAGCTCATGCAGCTTAATATTAAAAAAACAAACAACCCAATACAAAAATGGGCAGAAGATCTAAAGAGACGTTTCTTCAAAGAAGACACAGAGATGGCCAAGACACACATGAAAAGCTGCTCAACAGCACTAATTATTAGAGAAATGCAAATCAAAACAACAATGAGGTATCACCTCACACCTGTTAGAATCGGCATCATCAGAAAATCTACAAACAACCAATTCTGGGGAGGGTGTGGACAAAAGGAGCCCTCTTCCACTATTGGTGGGAATGTAAATTGATACAGTCACTATGGAGAACGGTATGGAGTTTCCTTAAAAATACTAGAAATAGAATTACCATCTGATCCAGCAATCCCACTTCTGGGCATATACCCAGAGAAAACCGTAAATCAAAAAGGCACATTCACCACAATGTTCATTGCAGCACTATTTACAATAGCCAGGTAATGGAAGCAACCTAAATGCCCACAGACAGATGAATGGATAAAGATGTGGTACATATATAAAATGAAATATTACTCGGCCATAAAAAGGAATGAAACTGGGTCATTTGTAGAGACATCGATGGATCAAGAGACTGTCATACAGAATGAAGTCAAAAAGAGGAAACCAAATACTGTATATTAAGGCATATATGGGGAACCTAAAAAATGGTACAGATGAACTGGTTTGCAGTGAAGAAATAGAGACACAGAGGTAGAGAACAAACGTATGGACACCAAGTGTGGGAAGCCATGGGGTGGTGGTGGTGGGATGAGTTGGGAGATTGGGATTGACCTGTATACATTTATATGCATAAAATACATAACTAATAATAACCTGCTGTATAAAAAAATAAATTAATTAATTTCAAAATTCTAAACAATAAAATTTAAAAATAAAAGAGAAAAAAGTTCTTCCCGTCTCACAGATGTATTTATAGGAATGAATTATTTCCATGCTTATATCTATAAATACATAAAAGAGGAATAAAATCTAACTTGAAACATAAAAGAAAAAAAAAACCTGAACCCACCATTTATACAGAGGAAAACCCTATCTGGACACTTTCTCCAGCGGTAAACAATTCTGAAATTGGTCAGAGGTGGGGAACCATCTCCCATGCAGCCAGCACCCCACCCCCCACACAAGGAGCATCCTCATTACAAAGCTGGGGGAGTGTGCCGAGGCATCTGTGCGTAAACGTGAGCTGAGCCCCAGGCCAGCTGCTGCTGAACTGTTCCCAACCTTTCCAGGTAAAACACCTGAATATGTACAAGGGCTTGAAAGCCTAGAGGAAGGGCCGTCGAGCCACACCAGCGACAGCACGCAGGCCAACTTGGTGCCTGCAGGCCAGCCAGGGTGGTCCTGGCCCCGGGCACACTTCCGGAAGCTTTCCATTGCCCTGCCTGAGATACCCCTCCTGTCCTGGCCCCCACTGCTTTTTTCCTTCCTCACCTCTGTCCGGAGAGAAATTCCAGCGGAAGGTATGGGTGACACATCCTCTTCTTTACAGGTGTCAGCCTGGCAACACCTGCAGAAAGGCCAGCAGAGCCCCACTCACACCGGGACACCCACAAAGCTGTGGCCCCTCACTCCCACCCACCAGCAGAGCCCCGAGACTGCTGACGGGGCAGAGAATATGGAGTCAGGCACAGCTTCAGGGGCTATTGCTGCCTGGAGCGCTGTTTATATTGACCTCAACGAGGCAAACCTGGGGAGGGCGGGCCGGTAGGGTAAGGCTGCCCAGGTCAGCTAATCCACAACCCTCAGGGAATCACATTGTTGAAAATGGACCTCGCTAAGGCAGAAGAGAATCCAAGGAAAAAAAGGACAAAATGCCATTTGCAGCACCGTAAATGAGTCTAGAAGTAATCACGTGACATGTAGTAAGTCAGAAAGTGAAAGACACATACCATATCATATCACTTAGAGGTGTTACCTAAAAATGGATACAAGGGCAGATATTTCCACGGAGAAGGGCAATCACAGATTCATTAAACAAACTTATGGTTCACGAATGGAAAGGTGTGAGGATTGGTTTCATTACGATATCGGGGATAACAGACATATACAAACACAGGTGACATATATAATCACCAAAGACCTACAGAATACCAAGAGAGGACTACTCAACATTCTGTCATAATGTACATGGGAAAAGGATCCCAGGAAAAACAGACATCTGTATATGGGTAAAAGAACCACATCTTCCACACTTACAACAAGCCAAACATTGTAATCAAACTTGGTTTAATAAAAAATAAAAAAAATAAATTAAAAACACGAACAAGAAGTAGTGAGACAAACTTGAGGGGCTTTCTCCTGGCACATTCCATTCTAAATTCCAATCTAGAACACCACTTCCACTGAGGCTCTCTTGCCCTAGTAACCAGATTTGGTAAGGGTGAACTGCTGCCACCTGGTGGCCGTTTCACACAACAGCAGCTTTAATCCCAGCGCTAATGGTCAGTTGATATTCAAAATCATTGCAGGCCTGTAAATGACACCTGCCCTGAACACAAATCCTGGGGTCACATATCGACCAAAAAATTCAAAGGACGTCCATATTTCAAAACGACCGTTTCAAAAGGCATATTTTATGCACATTAGTGTTCTGCTTCTTTTCCTTTCTTTCCTTTTTTGTTAAAAAAAAACGGGAATGGATGTAGGCATCCCTCAGAATGGGCAAAAATCGTTGCAAACGAATCAATGGACAGAGGTTTAATCTCCAATATATATAAACAGCTCATGCAGCTTAATATTAAAAAAACAAACAACCCAATACTAAAATGGGCAGAAGATCTAAAGTGATGTTTCTTCAAAGGAGACACAGAGATGGCCAAGACGCACATGAAAAGCTGCTCAACAGCACTAATTATTAGAGAAATGCAAATCAAAACTACAATGAGGTATCACCTCACACCCGTTAGAATCGGCATCATAAGAAAATCTACAAACAACCAATTCTGGGGAGGGTGTGGACAAAAGGAGCCCTCTTCCACTATTGGTGGGAATGTAAATTGATACAGTCACTATGGAGAACAGTATGGAGTTTCCTTAAAAATACTAGAAATAGAATTACCATCTGATCCAGCAATCCCACTTCTGGGCATATACCCAGAGAAAACCGTAAATCAAAAAGGCACATTCACCACAATGTTCATTGCAGCACTATTTACAATAGCCAGGTAATGGAAGCAACCTAAATGCCCACAGACAGATGAATGGATAAAGATGTGGTACATATATAAAATGAAATATTACTCGGCCATAAAAAGGAATGAAACTGGGTCATTTGTAGAGATATCGATGGATCAAGAGACTGTCATACAGAATGAAGTCAGAAAGAGGAAACCAAATACTGTATATTAAGGCATATATGGGGAACCTAAAAAATGGTACAGATGAACTGGTTTTCAGCGAAGAAATAGAGACACAGAGGTAGAGAACAAACGTATGGACACCAAGTGTGGGAAGCCATGGGGTGGTGGTGGTGGGATGAGTTGGGAGATTGGGATTGACCTGTATACATTTATATGCATAAAATACATAACTAATAATAACCTGCTGTATAAAAAAATAAATTAATTAATTTCAAAATTCTAAAAAATAAAATTTAAAAATAAAAGAGAAAAAAGTTCTTCCCGTCTCACAGATGTATTTATAGGAATGAATTATTTCCATGCTTATATCTATAAATACATAAAAGAGGAATAAAATCTAACTTGAAACATAAAAGAAAATAAAAACATGAACCCACCATTTATACAGAGGAAAACCCTATCTGGACAATTGCTCCAGCGGTAAACAATTCTGAAATTGGTCAGACGTGGGGAACCATCTCCCATACAGCCAGCATCCCACCCCCCACACAAGGAGCGTCCTCATTGCAAAGCTGGGGGAGTGTGCCGAGGCATCTGTGCGTAAACGTGAGCTGAGCCCCAGGCCAGCTGCTGCTGAACTATCCCACCCTTCCCAGGTAAAACACCTGAATATGTACAAGGGCTTGAAAGCCTAGAGGAAGGGCCGTCGAGCCACACCAGCGACAGCACGCAGGCCAACTTGCTGCCTGCAGGCCAGCCAGGGTGGTCCTGGCCCAGGGCGCTCTTCCGGAAGCTTTCCATTGCCCTGCCTGAGATACCCCTCCTGTCCTGGCCCCCACTGCTTTTTTCCTTCCTCACCTCTGTCCGGAGAGAAATTCCAGCGGAAGGTATGGGTGACACATCCTCTTCTTTACATGTGTCAGCCTGGCAACTCCTGCAGAAAGGCCAGTAGAGCCCCACTCACACCGGGCCACCCACAAAGCTGTGGCCCCTCACTCCCACCCACCAGCAGAGCCCCGAGACTGCTGACGGGTCAGAGAATATGGAGTCAGGCACAGCTTCAGGGGCTATTGCTGCCTGGAGCGCTGTTTATATTGACCTCAACGAGGCACACCTGGGGAGGGCGGGCCGGTAGGGTGAGGCTGCCCAGGTCAGCTAATCCACAACCCTCAGGGAATCACATTGTTGAAAATGGACCTCGCTAAGGCAGAAGAGAAGCCAAGGAAAAAAAGGACAAAATGCCATTTGCAGCACCGTAAATGAGTCTAGAAGTAATCACGTGACTTGTAGTAAGTCAGAAAGTGAAAGACACATACCATATCATATCACTTAGAGGTGTTACCTAAAAATGGATACCAGGGCAGATATTTCCACGGAGAAGGGCAATCACAGATTCATTAAACAAACTTATGGTTCATGAATGGAAAAGTGTGAGGATTGGTTTCATTACGATATAGGGATTAACAGACATATACAAACACAGGTGACATATATAATCACCAAAGACCTACAGAATACCAAGAGAGGACTACTCAACATTCTGTCATAACGTACATGGGAAAAGGATCCCAGGAAGAACAGACATCTGTATATGGGTAAAAGAACCACATCATCCACACCTACAACAAGCCAAACATTGTAATCAAACTTGGTGCAATAAAAAATAAAAAAAATAAATTAAAAACACGAACAAGAAGTAGTGAGACAAACTTGAGGGGCTTTCTCCTGGCACATTCCATTCTAAATTCCAATCTAGAACACCACTTCCACTGAGGCTCTCTTGCCCTAGTAACCAGATTTGGTAAGGGTGAACTGCTGCCACCTTGTGGCCGTTTCACACAACAGCAGCTTTAATCCCAGCGCTAATGGTCAGTTGATATTCAAAATCATTGCAGGCCTGTAAATGACACCTGCCCTGAACACAAATCCTGGGGTCACATATCGACCAAAAAATTCAAAGGACGTCCATATTTCAAAACGACCGTTTCAAAAGGCGTATTTTACGCACATTAGTGTTCTGCTTCTTTTCCTTTCTTTCCTTTTTTGTTAAAAAAAACGGGAATGGAAAAACGCATCCCTCAGAATGGGCGAAAATCGTTGCAAACGAATCAGTGGACAGAGGTTTAATCTCCAATATATATAAACAGCTCATGCAGCTTAATATTAAAAAAACAAACAACCCAATACAAAAATGGGCAGAAGATCTAAAGAGACCTTTCTTCAAAGGAGACACAGAGATGGCCAAGACGCACATGAAAAGCTGCTCAACAGCACTAATTATTAGAGAAATGCAAATCAAAACAACAATGAGGTATCACCTCACACCTGTTAGAATCGGCATCATCAGAAAATCTACAAACAACCAATTCTGGGGAGGGTGTGGACAAAAGGAGCCCTCTTCCACTATTGGTGGGAATGTAAATTGATACAGTCACTATGGAGAACGGTATGGAGTTTCCTTAAAAATACTAGAAATAGAATTACCATCTGATCCAGCAATCCCACTTCTGGGCATATACCCAGAGAAAACCGTAAATCAAAAAGGCACATTCACCACAATGTTCATTGCAGCACTATTTACAATAGCCAGGTAATGGAAGCAACCTAAATGCCCACAGACAGATGAATGGATAAAGATGTGGTACATATATAAAATGAAATATTACTCGGCCATAAAAAGGAATGAAACTGGGTCATTTGTAGAGACATCGATGGATCAAGAGACTGTCATACAGAATGAAGTCAAAAAGAGGAAACCAAATACTGTATATTAAGGCATATATGGGGAACCTAAAAAATGGTACAGATGAACTGGTTTGCAGTGAAGAAATAGAGACACAGAGGTAGAGAACAAACGTATGGACACCAAGTGTGGGAAGCCATGGGGTGGTGGTGGTGGGATGAGTTGGGAGATTGGGATTGACCTGTATACATTTATATGCATAAAATACATAACTAATAATAACCTGCTGTATAAAAAAATAAATTAATTAATTTCAAAATTCTAAACAATAAAATTTAAAAATAAAAGAGAAAAAAGTTCTTCCCGTCTCACAGATGTATTTATAGGAATGAATTATTTCCATGCTTATATCTATAAATACATAAAAGAGGAATAAAATCTAACTTGAAACATAAAAGAAAAAAAAAACCTGAACCCACCATTTATACAGAGGAAAACCCTATCTGGACACTTTCTCCAGCGGTAAACAATTCTGAAATTGGTCAGAGGTGGGGAACCATCTCCCATGCAGCCAGCACCCCACCCCCCACACAAGGAGCATCCTCATTACAAAGCTGGGGGAGTGTGCCGAGGCATCTGTGCGTAAACGTGAGCTGAGCCCCAGGCCAGCTGCTGCTGAACTGTTCCCAACCTTTCCAGGTAAAACACCTGAATATGTACAAGGGCTTGAAAGCCTAGAGGAAGGGCCGTCGAGCCACACCAGCGACAGCACGCAGGCCAACTTGGTGCCTGCAGGCCAGCCAGGGTGGTCCTGGCCCCGGGCACACTTCCGGAAGCTTTCCATTGCCCTGCCTGAGATACCCCTCCTGTCCTGGCCCCCACTGCTTTTTTCCTTCCTCACCTCTGTCCGGAGAGAAATTCCAGCGGAAGGTATGGGTGACACATCCTCTTCTTTACAGGTGTCAGCCTGGCAACACCTGCAGAAAGGCCAGCAGAGCCCCACTCACACCGGGACACCCACAAAGCTGTGGCCCCTCACTCCCACCCACCAGCAGAGCCCCGAGACTGCTGACGGGGCAGAGAATATGGAGTCAGGCACAGCTTCAGGGACTATTGCTGCCTGGAGCGCTGTTTATATTGACCTCAACGAGGCAAACCTGGGGAGGGCGGGCCGGTAGGGTAAGGCTGCCCAGGTCAGCTAATCCACAACCCTCAGGGAATCACATTGTTGAAAATGGACCTCGCTAAGGCAGAAGAGAAGCCAAGGAAAAAAAGGACAAAATGCCATTTGCAGCACCGTAAATGAGTCTAGAAGTAATCACGTGACATGTAGTAAGTCAGAAAGTGAAAGACACATACCATATCATATCACTTAGAGGTGTTACCTAAAAATGGATACCAGGGCAGATATTTCCACGGAGAAGGGCAATCACAGATTCATTAAACAAACTTATGGTTCACGAATGGAAAGGTGTGAGGATTGGTTTCATTACGATATCGGGGATAACAGACATATACAAACACAGGTGACATATATAATCACCAAAGACCTACAGAATACCAAGAGAGGACTACTCAACATTCTGTCATAACGTACATGGGAAAAGGATCCCAGGAAAAACAGACATCTGTATATGGGTAAAAGAACCACATCTTCCACACTTACAACAAGCCAAACATTGTAATCAAACTTGGTTTAATAAAAAATAAAAAAAATAAATTAAAAACACGAACAAGAAGTAGTGAGACAAACTTGAGGGGCTTTCTCCTGGCACATTCCATTCTAAATTCCAATCTAGAACACCACTTCCACTGAGGCTCTCTTGCCCTAGTAACCAGATTTGGT
The DNA here is from genome assembly GCF_964341445.2 of Mesoplodon mirus. Classification (NCBI taxonomy): domain Eukaryota; kingdom Metazoa; phylum Chordata; class Mammalia; order Artiodactyla; family Ziphiidae; genus Mesoplodon; species Mesoplodon mirus. Next base: position 78,173 of record NW_028295523.1, on the reverse strand, counting down.
AAGGGTGAACTGCTGCCACCTGGTGGCCGTTTCACACAACAGCAGCTTTAATCCCAGCGCTAATGGTCAGTTGATATTCAAAATCATTGCAGGCCTGTAAATGACACCTGCCCTGAACACAAATCCTGGGGTCACATATCGACCAAAAAATTCAAAGGACGTCCATATTTCAAAACGACCGTTTCAAAAGGCATATTTTACGCACATTAGTGTTCTGCTTCTTTTCCTTTCTTTCCTTTTTTGTTAAAAAAAAACGGGAATGGATGAAGGCATCCCTCAGAATGGGCAAAAATCGTTGCAAACGAATCAATGGACAGAGGTTTAATCTCCAATATATATAAACAGCTCATGCAGCTTAATATTAAAAATACAAACAACCCAATACTAAAATGGGCAGAAGATCTAAAGTGATGTTTCTTCAAAGGAGACACAGAGATGGCCAAGACGCACATGAAAAGCTGCTCAACAGCACTAATTATTAGAGAAATGCAAATCAAAACTACAATGAGGTATCACCTCACACCCGTTAGAATCGGCATCATAAGAAAATCTACAAACAACCAATTCTGGGGAGGGTGTGGACAAAAGGAGCCCTCTTCCACTATTGGTGGGAATGTAAATTGATACAGTCACTATGGAGAACAGTATGGAGTTTCCTTAAAAAAACTAGAAATAGAATTACCATCTGATCCAGCAATCCCACTTCTGGGCATATACCCAGAGAAAACCGTAAATCAAAAAGGCACATTCACCACAATGTTCATTGCAGCACTATTTACAATAGCCAGGTAATGGAAGCAACCTAAATGCCCACAGACAGATGAATGGATAAAGATGTGGTACATATATAAAATGAAATATTACTCGGCCATAAAAAGGAATGAAACTGGGTCATTTGTAGAGATATCGATGGATCAAGAGACTGTCATACAGAATGAAGTCAGAAAGAGGAAACCAAATACTGTATATTAAGGCATATATGGGGAACCTAAAAAATGGTACAGATGAACTGGTTTTCAGCGAAGAAATAGAGACACAGAGGTAGAGAACAAACGTATGGACACCAAGTGTGGGAAGCCATGGGGTGGTGGTGGTGGGATGAGTTGGGAGATTGGGATTGACCTGTATACATTTATATGCATAAAATACATAACTAATAATAACCTGCTGTATAAAAAAATAAATTAATTAATTTCAAAATTCTAAAAAATAAAATTTAAAAATAAAAGAGAAAAAAGTTCTTCCCGTCTCACAGATGTATTTATAGGAATGAATTATTTCCATGCTTATATCTATAAATACATAAAAGAGGAATAAAATCTAACTTGAAACATAAAAGAAAATAAAAACATGAACCCACCATTTATACAGAGGAAAACCCTATCTGGACAATTGCTCCAGCGGTAAACAATTCTGAAATTGGTCAGACGTGGGGAACCATCTCCCATACAGCCAGCATCCCACCCCCCACACAAGGAGCGTCCTCATTGCAAAGCTGGGGGACTGTGCCGAGGCATCTGTGCGTAAACGTGAGCTGAGCCCCAGGCCAGCTGCTGCTGAACTATCCCACCCTTCCCAGGTAAAACACCTGAATATGTACAAGGGCTTGAAAGCCTAGAGGAAGGGCCGTCGAGCCACACCAGCGACAGCACGCAGGCCAACTTGCTGCCTGCAGGCCAGCCAGGGTGGTCCTGGCACAGGGCGCTCTTCCGGAAGCTTTCCATTGCCCTGCCTGAGATACCCCTCCTGTCCTGGCCCCCACTGCTTTTTTCCTTCCTCACCTCTGTCCGGAGAGAAATTCCAGCGGAAGGTATGGGTGACACATCCTCTTCTTTACAGGCGGCAGCCTGGCAACTCCTGCAGAAAGGCCAGTAGAGCCCCACTCACACCGGGCCACCCACAAAGCTGTGGCCCCTCACTCCCACCCACCAGCAGAGCCCCGAGACTGCTGACGGGTCAGAGAATATGGAGTCAGGCACAGCTTCAGGGGCTATTGCTGCCTGGAGCGCTGTTTATATTGACCTCAACGAGGCACACCTGGGGAGGGCGGGCCGGTAGGGTAAGGCTGCCCAGGTCAGCTAATCCACAACCCTCAGGGAATCACATTGTTGAAAATGGACCTCGCTAAGGCAGAAGAGAAGCCAAGGAAAAAAAGGACAAAATGCCATTTGCAGCACCGTAAATGAGTCTAGAAGTAATCACGTGACTTGTAGTAAGTCAGAAAGTGAAAGACACATACCATATCATATCACTTAGAGGTGTTACCTAAAAATGGATACCAGGGCAGATATTTCCACGGAGAAGGGCAATCACAGATTCATTAAACAAACTTATGGTTCATGAATGGAAAAGTGTGAGGATTGGTTTCATTACGATATAGGGATTAACAGACATATACAAACACAGGTGACATATATAATCACCAAAGACCTACAGAATACCAAGAGAGGACTACTCAACATTCTGTCATAACGTACATGGGAAAAGGATCCCAGGAAGAACAGACATCTGTATATGGGTAAAAGAACCACATCATCCACACCTACAACAAGCCAAACATTGTAATCAAACTTGGTGCAATAAAAAATAAAAAAAATAAATTAAAAACACGAACAAGAAGTAGTGAGACAAACTTGAGGGGCTTTCTCCTGGCACATTCCATTCTAAATTCCAATCTAGAACACCACTTCCACTGAGGCTCTCTTGCCCTAGTAACCAGATTTGGTAAGGGTGAACTGCTGCCACCTTGTGGCCGTTTCACACAACAGCAGCTTTAATCCCAGCGCTAATGGTCAGTTGATATTCAAAATCATTGCAGGCCTGTAAATGACACCTGCCCTGAACACAAATCCTGGGGTCACATATCGACCAAAAAATTCAAAGGACGTCCATATTTCAAAACGACCGTTTCAAAAGGCGTATTTTACGCACATTAGTGTTCTGCTTCTTTTCCTTTCTTTCCTTTTTTGTTAAAAATAACGGGAATGGAAAAACGCATCCCTCAGAATGGGCGAAAATCGTTGCAAACGAATCAGTGGACAGAGGTTTAATCTCCAATATATATAAACAGCTCATGCAGCTTAATATTAAAAAAACAAACAACCCAATACAAAAATGGGCAGAAGATCTAAAGAGACCTTTCTTCAAAGGAGACACAGAGATGGCCAAGACGCACATGAAAAGCTGCTCAACAGCACTAATTATTAGAGAAATGCAAATCAAAACAACAATGAGGTATCACCTCACACCTGTTAGAATCGGCATCATCAGAAAATCTACAAACAACCAATTCTGGGGAGGGTGTGGACAAAAGGAGCCCTCTTCCACTATTGGTGGGAATGTAAATTGATACAGTCACTATGGAGAACAGTATGGAGTTTCCTTAAAAAAACTAGAAATAGAATTACCATCTGATCCAGCAATCCCACTTCTGGGCATATACCCAGAGAAAACCGTAAATCAAAAAGGCACATTCACCACAATGTTCATTGCAGCACTATTTACAATAGCCAGGTAATGGAAGCAACCTAAATGCCCACAGACAGATGAATGGATAAAGATGTGGTACATATATAAAATGAAATATTACTCGGCCATAAAAAGGAATGAAACTGGGTCATTTGTAGAGACATCGATGGATCAAGAGACTGTCATACAGAATGAAGTCAGAAAGAGGAAACCAAATACTGTATATTAAGGCATATATGGGGAACCTAAAAAATGGTACAGATGAACTGGTTTTCAGCGAAGAAATAGAGACACAGAGGTAGAGAACAAACGTATGGACACCAAGTGTGGGAAGCCATGGGGTGGTGGTGGTGGGATGAGTTGGGAGATTGGGATTGACCTGTATACATTTATATGCATAAAATACATAACTAATAATAACCTGCTGTATAAAAAAATAAATTAATTAATTTCAAAATTCTAAAAAATAAAATTTAAAAATAAAAGAGAAAAAAGTTCTTCCCGTCTCACAGATGTATTTATAGGAATGAATTATTTCCATGCTTATATCTATAAATACATAAAAGAGGAATAAAATCTAACTTGAAACATAAAAGAAAATAAAAACATGAACCCACCATTTATACAGAGGAAAACCCTATCTGGACAATTGCTCCAGCGGTAAACAATTCTGAAATTGGTCAGACGTGGGGAACCATCTCCCATACAGCCAGCATCCCACCCCCCACACAAGGAGCGTCCTCATTGCAAAGCTGGGGGACTGTGCCGAGGCATCTGTGCGTAAACGTGAGCTGAGCCCCAGGCCAGCTGCTGCTGAACTATCCCACCCTTCCCAGGTAAAACACCTGAATATGTACAAGGGCTTGAAAGCCTAGAGGAAGGGCCGTCGAGCCACACCAGCGACAGCACGCAGGCCAACTTGCTGCCTGCAGGCCAGCCAGGGTGGTCCTGGCCCAGGGCGCTCTTCCGGAAGCTTTCCATTGCCCTGCCTGAGATACCCCTCCTGTCCTGGCCCCCACTGCTTTTTTCCTTCCTCACCTCTGTCCGGAGAGAAATTCCAGCGGAAGGTATGGGTGACACATCCTCTTCTTTACAGGTGTCAGCCTGGCAACTCCTGCAGAAAGGCCAGTAGAGCCCCACTCACACCGGGCCACCCACAAAGCTGTGGCCCCTCACTCCCACCCACCAGCAGAGCCCCGAGACTGCTGACGGGTCAGAGAATATGGAGTCAGGCACAGCTTCAGGGGCTATTGCTGCCTGGAGCGCTGTTTATATTGACCTCAACGAGGCACACCTGGGGAGGGCGGGCCGGTAGGGTAAGGCTGCCCAGGTCAGCTAATCCACAACCCTCAGGGAATCACATTGTTGAAAATGGACCTCGCTAAGGCAGAAGAGAAGCCAAGGAAAAAAAGGACAAAATGCCATTTGCAGCACCGTAAATGAGTCTAGAAGTAATCACGTGACTTGTAGTAAGTCAGAAAGTGAAAGACACATACCATATCATATCACTTAGAGGTGTTACCTAAAAATGGATACCAGGGCAGATATTTCCACGGAGAAGGGCAATCACAGATTCATTAAACAAACTTATGGTTCATGAATGGAAAAGTGTGAGGATTGGTTTCATTACGATATAGGGATTAACAGACATATACAAACACAGGTGACATATATAATCACCAAAGACCTACAGAATACCAAGAGAGGACTACTCAACATTCTGTCATAACGTACATGGGAAAAGGATCCCAGGAAGAACAGACATCTGTATATGGGTAAAAGAACCACATCATCCACACCTACAACAAGCCAAACATTGTAATCAAACTTGGTGCAATAAAAAATAAAAAAAATAAATTAAAAACACGAACAAGAAGTAGTGAGACAAACTTGAGGGGCTTTCTCCTGGCACATTCCATTCTAAATTCCAATCTAGAACACCACTTCCACTGAGGCTCTCTTGCCCTAGTAACCAGATTTGGTAAGGGTGAACTGCTGCCACCTTGTGGCCGTTTCACACAACAGCAGCTTTAATCCCAGCGCTAATGGTCAGTTGATATTCAAAATCATTGCAGGCCTGTAAATGACACCTGCCCTGAACACAAATCCTGGGGTCACATATCGACCAAAAAATTCAAAGGACGTCCATATTTCAAAACGACCGTTTCAAAAGGCGTATTTTACGCACATTAGTGTTCTGCTTCTTTTCCTTTCTTTCCTTTTTTGTTAAAAAAAACGGGAATGGAAAAACGCATCCCTCAGAATGGGCGAAAATCGTTGCAAACGAATCAGTGGACAGAGGTTTAATCTCCAATATATATAAACAGCTCATGCAGCTTAATATTAAAAAAACAAACAACCCAATACAAAAATGGGCAGAAGATCTAAAGAGACCTTTCTTCAAAGGAGACACAGAGATGGCCAAGACGCACATGAAAAGCTGCTCAACAGCACTAATTATTAGAGAAATGCAAATCAAAACAACAATGAGGTATCACCTCACACCTGTTAGAATCGGCATCATCAGAAAATCTACAAACAACCAATTCTGGGGAGGGTGTGGACAAAAGGAGCCCTCTTCCACTATTGGTGGGAATGTAAATTGATACAGTCACTATGGAGAACAGTATGGAGTTTCCTTAAAAAAACTAGAAATAGAATTACCATCTGATCCAGCAATCCCACTTCTGGGCATATACCCAGAGAAAACCGTAAATCAAAAAGGCACATTCACCACAATGTTCATTGCAGCACTATTTACAATAGCCAGGTAATGGAAGCAACCTAAATGCCCACAGACAGATGAATGGATAAAGATGTGGTACATATATAAAATGAAATATTACTCGGCCATAAAAAGGAATGAAACTGGGTCATTTGTAGAGACATCGATGGATCAAGAGACTGTCATACAGAATGAAGTCAGAAAGAGGAAACCAAATACTGTATATTAAGGCATATATGGGGAACCTAAAAAATGGTACAGATGAACTGGTTTTCAGCGAAGAAATAGAGACACAGAGGTAGAGAACAAACGTATGGACACCAAGTGTGGGAAGCCATGGGGTGGTGGTGGTGGGATGAGTTGGGAGATTGGGATTGACCTGTATACATTTATATGCATAAAATACATAACTAATAATAACCTGCTGTATAAAAAAATAAATTAATTAATTTCAAAATTCTAAAAAATAAAATTTAAAAATAAAAGAGAAAAAAGTTCTTCCCGTCTCACAGATGTATTTATAGGAATGAATTATTTCCATGCTTATATCTATAAATACATAAAAGAGGAATAAAATCTAACTTGAAACATAAAAGAAAATAAAAACATGAACCCACCATTTATACAGAGGAAAACCCTATCTGGACAATTGCTCCAGCGGTAAACAATTCTGAAATTGGTCAGACGTGGGGAACCATCTCCCATACAGCCAGCATCCCACCCCCCACACAAGGAGCGTCCTCATTGCAAAGCTGGGGGACTGTGCCGAGGCATCTGTGCGTAAACGTGAGCTGAGCCCCAGGCCAGCTGCTGCTGAACTATCCCACCCTTCCCAGGTAAAACACCTGAATATGTACAAGGGCTTGAAAGCCTAGAGGAAGGGCCGTCGAGCCACACCAGCGACAGCACGCAGGCCAACTTGCTGCCTGCAGGCCAGCCAGGGTGGTCCTGGCCCAGGGCGCTCTTCCGGAAGCTTTCCATTGCCCTGCCTGAGATACCCCTCCTGTCCTGGCCCCCACTGCTTTTTTCCTTCCTCACCTCTGTCCGGAGAGAAATTCCAGCGGAAGGTATGGGTGACACATCCTCTTCTTTACAGGTGTCAGCCTGGCAACTCCTGCAGAAAGGCCAGTAGAGCCCCACTCACACCGGGCCACCCACAAAGCTGTGGCCCCTCACTCCCACCCACCAGCAGAGCCCCGAGACTGCTGACGGGTCAGAGAATATGGAGTCAGGCACAGCTTCAGGGGCTATTGCTGCCTGGAGCGCTGTTTATATTGACCTCAACGAGGCACACCTGGGGAGGGCGGGCCGGTAGGGTAAGGCTGCCCAGGTCAGCTAATCCACAACCCTCAGGGAATCACATTGTTGAAAATGGACCTCGCTAAGGCAGAAGAGAAGCCAAGGAAAAAAAGGACAAAATGCCATTTGCAGCACCGTAAATGAGTCTAGAAGTAATCACGTGACTTGTAGTAAGTCAGAAAGTGAAAGACACATACCATATCATATCACTTAGAGGTGTTACCTAAAAATGGATACCAGGGCAGATATTTCCACGGAGAAGGGCAATCACAGATTCATTAAACAAACTTATGGTTCATGAATGGAAAAGTGTGAGGATTGGTTTCATTACGATATAGGGATTAACAGACATATACAAACACAGGTGACATATATAATCACCAAAGACCTACAGAATACCAAGAGAGGACTACTCAACATTCTGTCATAACGTACATGGGAAAAGGATCCCAGGAAGAACAGACATCTGTATATGGGTAAAAGAACCACATCATCCACACCTACAACAAGCCAAACATTGTAATCAAACTTGGTGCAATAAAAAAATAAAAAAATAAATTAAAAACACGAACAAGAAGTAGTGAGACAAACTTGAGGGGCTTTCTCCTGGCACATTCCATTCTAAATTCCAATCTAGAACACCACTTCCACTGAGGCTCTCTTGCCCTAGTAACCAGATTTGGTAAGGGTGAACTGCTGCCACCTTGTGGCCGTTTCACACAACAGCAGCTTTAATCCCAGCGCTAATGGTCAGTTGATATTCAAAATCATTGCAGGCCTGTAAATGACACCTGCCCTGAACACAAATCCTGGGGTCACATATCGACCAAAAAATTCAAAGGACGTCCATATTTCAAAACGACCGTTTCAAAAGGCGTATTTTACGCACATTAGTGTTCTGCTTCTTTTCCTTTCTTTCCTTTTTTGTTAAAAAAAACGGGAATGGAAAAACGCATCCCTCAGAATGGGCGAAAATCGTTGCAAACGAATCAGTGGACAGAGGTTTAATCTCCAATATATATAAACAGCTCATGCAGCTTAATATTAAAAAAACAAACAACCCAATACAAAAATGGGCAGAAGATCTAAAGAGACCTTTCTTCAAAGGAGACACAGAGATGGCCAAGACGCACATGAAAAGCTGCTCAACAGCACTAATTATTAGAGAAATGCAAATCAAAACAACAATGAGGTATCACCTCACACCTGTTAGAATCGGCATCATCAGAAAATCTACAAACAACCAATTCTGGGGAGGGTGTGGACAAAAGGAGCCCTCTTCCACTATTGGTGGGAATGTAAATTGATACAGTCACTATGGAGAACAGTATGGAGTTTCCTTAAAAAAACTAGAAATAGAATTACCATCTGATCCAGCAATCCCACTTCTGGGCATATACCCAGAGAAAACCGTAAATCAAAAAGGCACATTCACCACAATGTTCATTGCAGCACTATTTACAATAGCCAGGTAATGGAAGCAACCTAAATGCCCACAGACAGATGAATGGATAAAGATGTGGTACATATATAAAATGAAATATTACTCGGCCATAAAAAGGAATGAAACTGGGTCATTTGTAGAGACATCGATGGATCAAGAGACTGTCATACAGAATGAAGTCAGAAAGAGGAAACCAAATACTGTATATTAAGGCATATATGGGGAACCTAAAAAATGGTACAGATGAACTGGTTTTCAGCGAAGAAATAGAGACACAGAGGTAGAGAACAAACGTATGGACACCAAGTGTGGGAAGCCATGGGGTGGTGGTGGTGGGATGAGTTGGGAGATTGGGATTGACCTGTATACATTTATATGCATAAAATACATAACTAATAATAACCTGCTGTATAAAAAAATAAATTAATTAATTTCAAAATTCTAAAAAATAAAATTTAAAAATAAAAGAGAAAAAAGTTCTTCCCGTCTCACAGATGTATTTATAGGAATGAATTATTTCCATGCTTATATCTATAAATACATAAAAGAGGAATAAAATCTAACTTGAAACATAAAAGAAAATAAAAACATGAACCCACCATTTATACAGAGGAAAACCCTATCTGGACAATTGCTCCAGCGGTAAACAATTCTGAAATTGGTCAGACGTGGGGAACCATCTCCCATACAGCCAGCATCCCACCCCCCACACAAGGAGCGTCCTCATTGCAAAGCTGGGGGACTGTGCCGAGGCATCTGTGCGTAAACGTGAGCTGAGCCCCAGGCCAGCTGCTGCTGAACTATCCCACCCTTCCCAGGTAAAACACCTGAATATGTACAAGGGCTTGAAAGCCTAGAGGAAGGGCCGTCGAGCCACACCAGCGACAGCACGCAGGCCAACTTGCTGCCTGCAGGCCAGCCAGGGTGGTCCTGGCCCAGGGCGCTCTTCCGGAAGCTTTCCATTGCCCTGCCTGAGATACCCCTCCTGTCCTGGCCCCCACTGCTTTTTTCCTTCCTCACCTCTGTCCGGAGAGAAATTCCAGCGGAAGGTATGGGTGACACATCCTCTTCTTTACAGGTGTCAGCCTGGCAACTCCTGCAGAAAGGCCAGTAGAGCCCCACTCACACCGGGCCACCCACAAAGCTGTGGCCCCTCACTCCCACCCACCAGCAGAGCCCCGAGACTGCTGACGGGTCAGAGAATATGGAGTCAGGCACAGCTTCAGGGGCTATTGCTGCCTGGAGCGCTGTTTATATTGACCTCAACGAGGCACACCTGGGGAGGGCGGGCCGGTAGGGTAAGGCTGCCCAGGTCAGCTAATCCACAACCCTCAGGGAATCACATTGTTGAAAATGGACCTCGCTAAGGCAGAAGAGAAGCCAAGGAAAAAAAGGACAAAATGCCATTTGCAGCACCGTAAATGAGTCTAGAAGTAATCACGTGACTTGTAGTAAGTCAGAAAGTGAAAGACACATACCATATCATATCACTTAGAGGTGTTACCTAAAAATGGATACCAGGGCAGATATTTCCACGGAGAAGGGCAATCACAGATTCATTAAACAAACTTATGGTTCATGAATGGAAAAGTGTGAGGATTGGTTTCATTACGATATAGGGATTAACAGACATATACAAACACAGGTGACATATATAATCACCAAAGACCTACAGAATACCAAGAGAGGACTACTCAACATTCTGTCATAACGTACATGGGAAAAGGATCCCAGGAAGAACAGACATCTGTATATGGGTAAAAGAACCACATCATCCACACCTACAACAAGCCAAACATTGTAATCAAACTTGGTGCAATAAAAAAATAAAAAAATAAATTAAAAACACGAACAAGAAGTAGTGAGACAAACTTGAGGGGCTTTCTCCTGGCACATTCCATTCTAAATTCCAATCTAGAACACCACTTCCACTGAGGCTCTCTTGCCCTAGTAACCAGATTTGGTAAGGGTGAACTGCTGCCACCTTGTGGCCGTTTCACACAACAGCAGCTTTAATCCCAGCGCTAATGGTCAGTTGATATTCAAAATCATTGCAGGCCTGTAAATGACACCTGCCCTGAACACAAATCCTGGGGTCACATATCGACCAAAAAATTCAAAGGACGTCCATATTTCAAAACGACCGTTTCAAAAGGCGTATTTTACGCACATTAGTGTTCTGCTTCTTTTCCTTTCTTTCCTTTTTTGTTAAAAAAAACGGGAATGGAAAAACGCATCCCTCAGAATGGGCGAAAATCGTTGCAAACGAATCAGTGGACAGAGGTTTAATCTCCAATATATATAAACAGCTCATGCAGCTTAATATTAAAAAAACAAACAACCCAATACAAAAATGGGCAGAAGATCTAAAGAGACCTTTCTTCAAAGGAGACACAGAGATGGCCAAGACGCACATGAAAAGCTGCTCAACAGCACTAATTATTAGAGAAATGCAAATCAAAACAACAATGAGGTATCACCTCACACCTGTTAGAATCGGCATCATCAGAAAATCTACAAACAACCAATTCTGGGGAGGGTGTGGACAAAAGGAGCCCTCTTCCACTATTGGTGGGAATGTAAATTGATACAGTCACTATGGAGAACAGTATGGAGTTTCCTTAAAAAAACTAGAAATAGAATTACCATCTGATCCAGCAATCCCACTTCTGGGCATATACCCAGAGAAAACCGTAAATCAAAAAGGCACATTCACCACAATGTTCATTGCAGCACTATTTACAATAGCCAGGTAATGGAAGCAACCTAAATGCCCACAGACAGATGAATGGATAAAGATGTGGTACATATATAAAATGAAATATTACTCGGCCATAAAAAGGAATGAAACTGGGTCATTTGTAGAGACATCGATGGATCAAGAGACTGTCATACAGAATGAAGTCAGAAAGAGGAAACCAAATACTGTATATTAAGGCATATATGGGGAACCTAAAAAATGGTACAGATGAACTGGTTTTCAGCGAAGAAATAGAGACACAGAGGTAGAGAACAAACGTATGGACACCAAGTGTGGGAAGCCATGGGGTGGTGGTGGTGGGATGAGTTGGGAGATTGGGATTGACCTGTATACATTTATATGCATAAAATACATAACTAATAATAACCTGCTGTATAAAAAAATAAATTAATTAATTTCAAAATTCTAAAAAATAAAATTTAAAAATAAAAGAGAAAAAAGTTCTTCCCGTCTCACAGATGTATTTATAGGAATGAATTATTTCCATGCTTATATCTATAAATACATAAAAGAGGAATAAAATCTAACTTGAAACATAAAAGAAAATAAAAACATGAACCCACCATTTATACAGAGGAAAACCCTATCTGGACAATTGCTCCAGCGGTAAACAATTCTGAAATTGGTCAGACGTGGGGAACCATCTCCCATACAGCCAGCATCCCACCCCCCACACAAGGAGCGTCCTCATTGCAAAGCTGGGGGACTGTGCCGAGGCATCTGTGCGTAAACGTGAGCTGAGCCCCAGGCCAGCTGCTGCTGAACTATCCCACCCTTCCCAGGTAAAACACCTGAATATGTACAAGGGCTTGAAAGCCTAGAGGAAGGGCCGTCGAGCCACACCAGCGACAGCACGCAGGCCAACTTGCTGCCTGCAGGCCAGCCAGGGTGGTCCTGGCCCAGGGCGCTCTTCCGGAAGCTTTCCATTGCCCTGCCTGAGATACCCCTCCTGTCCTGGCCCCCACTGCTTTTTTCCTTCCTCACCTCTGTCCGGAGAGAAATTCCAGCGGAAGGTATGGGTGACACATCCTCTTCTTTACAGGTGTCAGCCTGGCAACTCCTGCAGAAAGGCCAGTAGAGCCCCACTCACACCGGGCCACCCACAAAGCTGTGGCCCCTCACTCCCACCCACCAGCAGAGCCCCGAGACTGCTGACGGGTCAGAGAATATGGAGTCAGGCACAGCTTCAGGGGCTATTGCTGCCTGGAGCGCTGTTTATATTGACCTCAACGAGGCACACCTGGGGAGGGCGGGCCGGTAGGGTAAGGCTGCCCAGGTCAGCTAATCCACAACCCTCAGGGAATCACATTGTTGAAAATGGACCTCGCTAAGGCAGAAGAGAAGCCAAGGAAAAAAAGGACAAAATGCCATTTGCAGCACCGTAAATGAGTCTAGAAGTAATCACGTGACTTGTAGTAAGTCAGAAAGTGAAAGACACATACCATATCATATCACTTAGAGGTGTTACCTAAAAATGGATACCAGGGCAGATATTTCCACGGAGAAGGGCAATCACAGATTCATTAAACAAACTTATGGTTCATGAATGGAAAAGTGTGAGGATTGGTTTCATTACGATATAGGGATTAACAGACATATACAAACACAGGTGACATATATAATCACCAAAGACCTACAGAATACCAAGAGAGGACTACTCAACATTCTGTCATAACGTACATGGGAAAAGGATCCCAGGAAGAACAGACATCTGTATATGGGTAAAAGAACCACATCATCCACACCTACAACAAGCCAAACATTGTAATCAAACTTGGTGCAATAAAAAAATAAAAAAATAAATTAAAAACACGAACAAGAAGTAGTGAGACAAACTTGAGGGGCTTTCTCCTGGCACATTCCATTCTAAATTCCAATCTAGAACACCACTTCCACTGAGGCTCTCTTGCCCTAGTAACCAGATTTGGTAAGGGTGAACTGCTGCCACCTTGTGGCCGTTTCACACAACAGCAGCTTTAATCCCAGCGCTAATGGTCAGTTGATATTCAAAATCATTGCAGGCCTGTAAATGACACCTGCCCTGAACACAAATCCTGGGGTCACATATCGACCAAAAAATTCAAAGGACGTCCATATTTCAAAACGACCGTTTCAAAAGGCGTATTTTACGCACATTAGTGTTCTGCTTCTTTTCCTTTCTTTCCTTTTTTGTTAAAAAAAACGGGAATGGAAAAACGCATCCCTCAGAATGGGCGAAAATCGTTGCAAACGAATCAGTGGACAGAGGTTTAATCTCCAATATATATAAACAGCTCATGCAGCTTAATATTAAAAAAACAAACAACCCAATACAAAAATGGGCAGAAGATCTAAAGAGACCTTTCTTCAAAGGAGACACAGAGATGGCCAAGACGCACATGAAAAGCTGCTCAACAGCACTAATTATTAGAGAAATGCAAATCAAAACAACAATGAGGTATCACCTCACACCTGTTAGAATCGGCATCATCAGAAAATCTACAAACAACCAATTCTGGGGAGGGTGTGGACAAAAGGAGCCCTCTTCCACTATTGGTGGGAATGTAAATTGATACAGTCACTATGGAGAACAGTATGGAGTTTCCTTAAAAAAACTAGAAATAGAATTACCATCTGATCCAGCAATCCCACTTCTGGGCATATACCCAGAGAAAACCGTAAATCAAAAAGGCACATTCACCACAATGTTCATTGCAGCACTATTTACAATAGCCAGGTAATGGAAGCAACCTAAATGCCCACAGACAGATGAATGGATAAAGATGTGGTACATATATAAAATGAAATATTACTCGGCCATAAAAAGGAATGAAACTGGGTCATTTGTAGAGATATCGATGGATCAAGAGACTGTCATACAGAATGAAGTCAGAAAGAGGAAACCAAATACTGTATATTAAGGCATATATGGGGAACCTAAAAAATGGTACAGATGAACTGGTTTTCAGCGAAGAAATAGAGACACAGAGGTAGAGAACAAACGTATGGACACCAAGTGTGGGAAGCCATGGGGTGGTGGTGGTGGGATGAGTTGGGAGATTGGGATTGACCTGTATACATTTATATGCATAAAATACATAACTAATAATAACCTGCTGTATAAAAAAATAAATTAATTAATTTCAAAATTCTAAAAAATAAAATTTAAAAATAAAAGAGAAAAAAGTTCTTCCCGTCTCACAGATGTATTTATAGGAATGAATTATTTCCATGCTTATATCTATAAATACATAAAAGAGGAATAAAATCTAACTTGAAACATAAAAGAAAATAAAAACATGAACCCACCATTTATACAGAGGAAAACCCTATCTGGACAATTGCTCCAGCGGTAAACAATTCTGAAATTGGTCAGACGTGGGGAACCATCTCCCATACAGCCAGCATCCCACCCCCCACACAAGGAGCGTCCTCATTGCAAAGCTGGGGGAGTGTGCCGAGGCATCTGTGCGTAAACGTGAGCTGAGCCCCAGGCCAGCTGCTGCTGAACTATCCCACCCTTCCCAGGTAAAACACCTGAATATGTACAAGGGCTTGAAAGCCTAGAGGAAGGGCCGTCGAGCCACACCAGCGACAGCACGCAGGCCAACTTGCTGCCTGCAGGCCAGCCAGGGTGGTCCTGGCCCAGGGCGCTCTTCCGGAAGCTTTCCATTGCCCTGCCTGAGATACCCCTCCTGTCCTGGCCCCCACTGCTTTTTTCCTTCCTCACCTCTGTCCGGAGAGAAATTCCAGCGGAAGGTATGGGTGACACATCCTCTTCTTTACAGGTGTCAGCCTGGCAACTCCTGCAGAAAGGCCAGTAGAGCCCCACTCACACCGGGCCACCCACAAAGCTGTGGCCCCTCACTCCCACCCACCAGCAGAGCCCCGAGACTGCTGACGGGTCAGAGAATATGGAGTCAGGCACAGCTTCAGGGGCTATTGCTGCCTGGAGCGCTGTTTATATTGACCTCAACGAGGCACACCTGGGGAGGGCGGGCCGGTAGGGTAAGGCTGCCCAGGTCAGCTAATCCACAACCCTCAGGGAATCACATTGTTGAAAATGGACCTCGCTAAGGCAGAAGAGAAGCCAAGGAAAAAAAGGACAAAATGCCATTTGCAGCACGGTAAATGAGTCTAGAAGTAATCACGTGACTTGTAGTAAGTCAGAAAGTGAAAGACACATACCATATCATATCACTTAGAGGTGTTACCTAAAAATGGATACCAGGGCAGATATTTCCACGGAGAAGGGCAATCACAGATTCATTAAACAAACTTATGGTTCATGAATGGAAAAGTGTGAGGATTGGTTTCATTACGATATAGGGATTAACAGACATATACAAACACAGGTGACATATATAATCACCAAAGACCTACAGAATACCAAGAGAGGACTACTCAACATTCTGTCATAACGTACATGGGAAAAGGATCCCAGGAAGAACAGACATCTGTATATGGGTAAAAGAACCACATCATCCACACCTACAACAAGCCAAACATTGTAATCAAACTTGGTGCAATAAAAAATAAAAAAAAATAAATTAAAAACACGAACAAGAAGTAGTGAGACAAACTTGAGGGGCTTTCTCCTGGCACATTCCATTCTAAATTCCAATCTAGAACACCACTTCCACTGAGGCTCTCTTGCCCTAGTAACCAGATTTGGTAAGGGTGAACTGCTGCCACCTTGTGGCCGTTTCACACAACAGCAGCTTTAATCCCAGCGCTAATGGTCAGTTGATATTCAAAATCATTGCAGGCCTGTAAATGACACCTGCCCTGAACACAAATCCTGGGGTCACATATCGACCAAAAAATTCAAAGGACGTCCATATTTCAAAACGACCGTTTCAAAAGGCGTATTTTACGCACATTAGTGTTCTGCTTCTTTTCCTTTCTTTCCTTTTTTGTTAAAAAAAACGGGAATGGAAAAACGCATCCCTCAGAATGGGCGAAAATCGTTGCAAACGAATCAGTGGACAGAGGTTTAATCTCCAATATATATAAACAGCTCATGCAGCTTAATATTAAAAAAACAAACAACCCAATACAAAAATGGGCAGAAGATCTAAAGAGACCTTTCTTCAATGGAGACACAGAGATGGCCAAGATGCACATGAAAACCTGCTCAACAGCACTAATTATTAGAGAAATGCAAATCAAAACAACAATGAGGTATCACCTCACACCTGTTAGAATCGGCATCATCAGAAAATCTACAAACAACCAATTCTGGGGAGGGTGTGGACAAAAGGAGCCCTCTTCCACTATTGGTGGGAATGTAAATTGATACAGTCACTATGGAGAACGGTATGGAGTTTCCTTAAAAATACTAGAAATAGAATTACCATCTGATCCAGCAATCCCACTTCTGGGCATATACCCAGAGAAAACCGTAAATCAAAAAGGCACATTCACCACAATGTTCATTGCAGCACTATTTACAATAGCCAGGTAATGGAAGCAACCTAAATGCCCACAGACAGATGAATGGATAAAGATGTGGTACATATATAAAATGAAATATTACTCGGCCATAAAAAGGAATGAAACTGGGTCATTTGTAGAGACATCGATGGATCAAGAGACTGTCATACAGAATGAAGTCAAAAAGAGGAAACCAAATACTGTATATTAAGGCATATATGGGGAACCTAAAAAATGGAACAGATGAACTGGTTTGCAGGGAAGAAATAGAGACACAGAGGTAGAGAACAAACGTATGGACACCAAGTGTGGGAAGCCATGGGGTGGTGGTGGTGGGATGAGTTGGGAGATTGGGATTGACCTGTATACATTTATATGCATAAAATACATAACTAATAATAACCTGCTGTATAAAAAAATAAATTAATTAATTTCAAAATTCTAAACAATAAAATTTAAAAATAAAAGAGAAAAAAGTTCTTCCCGTCTCACAGATGTATTTATAGGAATGAATTATTTCCATGCTTATATCTATAAATACATAAAAGAGGAATAAAATCTAACTTGAAACATAAAAGAAAAAAAAAAACCTGAACCCACCATTTATACAGAGGAAAACCCTATCTGGACACGTGCTCCAGCGGTAAACAATTCTGAAATTGGTCAGAGGTGGGGAACCATCTCCCATGCAGCCAGCACCCCACCCCCCACACAAGGAGCATCCTCATTGCAAAGCTGGGGGAGTGTGCCGAGGCATCTGTGCGTAAACGTGAGCTGAGCCCCAGGCCAGCTGCTGCTGAACTGTTCCCAACCTTTCCAGGTAAAACACCTGAATATGTACAAGGGCTTGAAAGCCTAGAGGAAGGGCCGTCGAGCCACACCAGCGACAGCACGCAGGCCAACTTGGTGCCTGCAGGCCAGCCGGGGTGGTTCTGGCCCCGGGCGCTCCTCCAGAAGATTTCCATTGCCCTGCCTGAGATACCCCTCCTGTCCCGGCTCCCACTGCATTTTTTCCTTCCTCACCTCTGTCCGGAGAGAAATTCCAGCGGAAGGTATGGGTGACACAACCTCTTCTTTACAGGCGGCAGCCTGGCAACTCCTGCAGAAAGGCCAGCAGAACCCCACTCACACCCGGCCACCCACAAAGCTGTGGCCCCTCACTCCCTCCCACCAGCACAGCCCCGAGACTGCTGACAGGGCAGAGAATATGGAGTCAGGCACAGCTTCAAGGGCTATTGCTGCCTGGAGCGCTGTTTATATTGACCTCAACGTGGCACACCTGGGGAGGGCGGGCCGGCAGGGTAAGGCTGCCCAGGTCAGCTAATCCACAACCCTCAGGGAATCACATTGTTGAAAATGGACCCCGCTAAGGCAGAAGAGAAGCCAAGGGAAAAAAGGACACAATGCCATTTGCAGCACCGTAGAAGAGTCTAGAAGTAATCACGTGACTTGTAGTAAGTCAGAAAGTGAAAGACACATATCATATCATATCACTTATAGGTGTTACCTGAAAATGGATACCAGGGCAGATATTTCCACGGAGAAAGGCAATCACAGATTCATTAAACAAACTTATGGTTCACCAAAGGAAAGGTGTGAGGATTGGTTTCATTACGATATCGGGGTTAACAGACATCTACAAACACAGGTGACATATATAATCACCAAAGACCTACAGAATACCAAGAGAGGACTACTCAACATTCTGTCATAACGTACATGGGAAAAGGATCCCAGGAAGAACAGACATGTGTATATGTGTAAAAGAACCACATCTTCCACACCTACAACAAGCCAAACATTGTAATCAAACTTGCTGTAATAAAAAATAAAAAATTAAATTAAAAACACGAACAAGAAGTAGTGAGACAAACGTGAGGGGCTTTCTCCTGGCACATTCCATTCTAAACTCCAATCTAGAACACCACTTCCACTGAGGCTCTCTTGCCCTAGTAACCAGATTTGGTAAGGGTGAACTGCTGCCACCTTGTGGCCGTTTCACACAACAGCAGCTTTAATCCCAACGCTAATGGTCAGTTGATATTCAAAATCATTGCAGGCCTGTAAATGACACCTGCCCTGAAAACAAATCCTGGGGTCACATATCGACCAAAAAATTCAAAGGACGTCCATATTTCAAAACGACCATTTCAAAAGGCATATTTTACGCACATTAGTGTTCTGCTTCTTTTCCTTTCTTTCCTTTTTTGTTAAAAAAAACTGGAATGGAAAAAGGCATCCCTCAGAATGGGTGAAAATCGTGGCAAACGAATCAATGGACAGAGGTTTAATCTCCAATATATATAAACAGCTCATGCAGCTTAATATTAAAAAAAAACAACCCAAAAAAATGGGCAGAAGATCTAAAGAGACGTTTCTTCAAAGGAGACACAGAGATGGCCAAGACGCACATGAAAAGCTGCTCAACAGCACTAATTTTTAGAGAAATGCAAATCAAAACTACAATGAGGTATCACCTCACACCTGTTAGAATCGGCATCATCAGAAAATCTACAAACAACCAATTCTGGGGAGGGTGTGGACAAAAGGAGCCTTTTTCCTCAATTGGTGGGAATGTAAATTGATACAGTCACTATGGAGAACAGTATGGAGTTTCCTTAAAAAATCTAGAAATAGAATTACCATCTGATCCAGCAATCCCACTTCTGGGCATATACCCAGAGAAAACCGTATTTCCAAAAGGCACATTCACCACAATGTTCGTTGCAGCACTATTTACAATAGCCAGGTAATGGAAGCAACCTAAATGCCCACAGACAGATGAATGGATAAAGATGTGGTACATATATAAAATGGAATATTACTCGGCCATAAAAAGGAATGAAACTGGGTCGTTTGTAGAGACATCGATGGATCGAGAGACTGTCATACAGAATGACGTAAGTCAGAAAGAGGAAAACAAATATTGTATATTAACGCATATATGTGGAGCCTAAAAATGGTACAGATGAACTGGTTGGCAGGGAAGAAATAGAGACACAGAGGTAGAGAAAAAACGTATGGACACCAAGTGTGGGAAGCCAGGGGTGGTGGTGGTGGGATGAGTTGGGAGTTTGGGATTGACCTGTATACATGTATATGCATAAAATACATAACTAATAATAACGTGCTGTATAAAAAAATAAATAAAATTAAATTTCAAAATTTTAAAAAATAAAATTTAAAAATAAAACAGAAAAAAGTTCTTCCCGTCACACAGATGTATTTATAGGAATGAATTATTTCCATGCTTCTATCTATAAATACATGAAAGAGGAATAACATCTAACTTGAAACATAAAAGAAAAAAAAAGTGAACCCACGAGTTATACAGAGGAAAACCCTATCACGGCACTTGCTCCAGTGGTAAACATTTCTGAAATTGGTCAGAGGTGGGGAACCATCTCCCATACAGCCAGCAACCCAACCCCCACTCAAGGAGCGTCCTCATTGCAAAGCTGGGGGACCGTGCCGAGGCATCTGTGAGTAAACGTGAGCTGAGCCCCAGGCCAGCTGCTGCTGAACTGTTCCCACCCTTTCCAGGTAAAACACCTGAATATGTACAAGGGCTTGAAAGCCTAGAGGGAGGACCGTGGAGCCACACCAGCGACAGCACGCAGGCCAACTTGGTGCCTGCAGGCCAGCCAGCGTGGTCCTGGACCCTGGCGCTCTTCCAGAAGCTTTCCATTGCCCTGCCTGAGATACCCCTCCTGTCCCGGCCCCCACTGCTTTTTTCCTTCCTCACCTCTGTCCGGAGAGAAATTCCAGCGGAAGGTATGGGTGACACATCCTCTTCTTTACAGGCGGCAGCCTGGCAACTCCTGCAGAAAGGCCAGCAGAACCCCACTCACACCGGGCCACCCACAAAGCTGTGGCCCCTCACTCCCTCCCACCAGCACAGCCCGGAGACTGCTGACGGTTCAGAGAATATGGAGTCAGGCACAGCTTCAGGGGCTATTGCTGCCTGGAGCTCTGTTTATATTGACCTCAACGAGGCACACCTGGGGAGGGCGGGCCGGCAGGGTAAGGCTGCCCAGGTCAGCTAATCCACAACCCTCAGGGAATCACATTGTTGAAAATGGACCCTGCTAAGGCAGAAGAGAAGCCAAGGGAAAAAAGGACACAATGCCATTTGCAGCACCGTAGATGAGTCTAGAAGTAATCACGTGACTTGTGGTAAGTCAGAAAGTGAAAGACACATATCATATCATATCACTTATAGGTGTTACCTAAAAATGGATACCAGGGCAGATATTTCCATGGAGAAGGGCAATCACAGATTCATTAAACAAACTTATGGTTCACCAATGGAAAGGTGTGAGGATTGGTTTCATTACGATATCAGGGTTAACAGACATATACAAACACAGGTGACATATATAATCACCAAAGACCTACAGAATACCAAGAGAGGACTACTCAACATTCTGTCATAACGTACATGGGAAAAGGATCCCAAGAGGAACAGTCATCTGTATATGTGTAAAAGAACCACATCTTCCACACCTACAACAAGCCAAACATTGTAATCAAACTTGCTGTAATAAAAAATAAAAACTTAAATTAAAAACACGAACAAGAAGTAGTGAGACAAACGTGAGGGGCTTTCTCCTGGTACATTCCATTCTAAACTCCAATCTAGAACACCACTTCCACTGAGGCTCTCTTGCCCTAGTAACCAGATTTGGTAAGGGTGAACTGCTGCCACCTTGTGGCCGTTTCACACAACAGCAGCTTTAATCCCAACGCTAATGGTCAGTTGATATTCAAAATCATTGCAGGCCTGTAAATGACACCTGCCCTGAAAACAAATCCTGGGGTCACATATCGACCAGAAATTTCAAAGGACGTCCATATTTCAAAACGACCGTTTCAAAAGGCATATTTTACGCATATTAGTGTTCTGCTTCTTTTCCTTTCTTTCCTTTTTTGTTAAAAAACACGGGAATGGAAAATGGCATCCCTCAGAATGGGCGAAAATCGTTGCAGACGAATCAATGGACAGAGGTTTAATCTCCAATATATATAAACAGCTCATGCAGCTTAATATTAAAAAAACAAACAACCCAAAAAAAATGGGCAGAAGATCTAAAGAGACGTTTCTTCAAAGGAGACACAGAGATGGCCAAGACGCACATGAAAAGCTGCTCAACAGCACTAATTATTAGAGAAATGCAAATCAAAACTACAATGAGGTATCACCTCACACCTGTTAGAATCGGCATCATCAGAAAATCTACAAACAACCAATTCTGGGGAGGGTGTGGACAAAAGGAGCCCTCTTCCACTATTGGTGGGAATGTAAATTGATACAGTCACTATGGAGAACAGTATGGAGTTTCCTTAAAAAAATTAGAAATAGAATTACCATCTGATCCAGCAATCCCACTTCTGGGCATATACCCAGAGAAAACCGTATTTCAAAAAGGCACATTCACCACAATGTTCGTTGCAGCACTATTTACAATAGCCAGGTAATGGAAGCAACCTAAATGCCCACAGACAGATGAATGGATAAAGATGTGGTACATATATAAAATGGAATATTACTCGGCCATAAAAAGGAATGAAACTGGGTCATTTGTAGAGACATCGATGGATCGAGAGACTGTCATACAGAATGAAGTAAGTCAGAAAGAGGAAAACAAATATTGTATATTAATGCATATATGTGGAGCCTAAAAATGGTACAGATGAACTGGTGTGCAGGGAAGAAATAGAGACACAGAGGTAGAGAACAAACGTATGGACATCAAGTGTGGGAAGCCATGGGGTGGTGGTGGTGGGATGAGTTGGGAGTTTGGGATTGACCTGTATACATGTATATGCATAAAATACATAACTAATAATAACGTGCTGTATAAAAAAATAAATAAAATTAAATTTCAAAATTTTAAAAAATAAAATTTAAAAATAAAACAAAAAAAAGTTCTTCCCGTCACACAGATGTATTTATAGGAATGAATTATTTCCATGCTTATATATATAAATACATAAAAGAGGAATAACATCTAACTTGAACCATAAAAGAAAAAAAAAAAAACCTGAACCCACGAGTTATACAGAGGAAAACCCTATCACGGCACTTGCTCCAGCAGTAAACAATTCTGAAATTGGTCAGAGGTGGGGAACCATCTCCCATACAGCCAGCAACCCAACCCCCACGCAAGGAGCGTCCTCATTGCAAAGGTGGGGGACAGTGCCGAGGCATCTGTGAGTAAACGTGAGCTGAGCCCCAGGCCAGCTGCTGCTGAACTGTTCCCACCCTTTCCAGGTAAAACACCTGAATATGTACAAGGGCTTGAAAGCCTAGAGGAAGGACCGTGGAGCCACACCAGCGACAGCACGCAGGCCAACTTGATGCCTGCAGGCCAGCCAGGGTGGTCCTGGCCCCGGGTGCTCCTCCAGAAGATTTCCATTGCACTGCCTGAGATACCCCTCCTGTCCCGGCTCCCACTGCATTTTTTCCTTCCTCACCTCTGTCCGGAGAGAAATTCCAGCGGAAGGTATGGGTGACACAACCTCTTCTTTACAGGCGGCAGCCTGGCAACTCCTGCAGAAAGGCCAGCAGAACCCCACTCACACCGGGCCACCCACAAAGCTGTGGCCCCTCACTCCCTCCCACCAGCACAGCCCCGAGACTGCTGACGGGGCAGAGAATATGGAGGCAGGCACAGCTTCAGGGGCTATTGCTGCCTGGAGCTCTGTTTATATTGACCTCAACGAGGCACACCTGGGGAGGGCGGGCCGGCAGGGTAAGGCTGCCCAGGTCAGCTAATCCACAACCCTCATGGAATCACATTGTTGAAAATGGACCCCGCTAAGGCAGAAGAGAAGCCAAGGGAAAAAAGGACACAATGCCATTTGCAGCACCGTAGATGAGTCTAGAAGTAATCACGTGACTTGTAGTAAGTCAGAAAGTGAAAGACACATATCATATCATATCACTTATAGGTGTTACCTAAAAATGGATACCAGGGCAGATATTTCCACGGAGAAAGGCAATCACAGATTCATTAAACAAACTTATGGTTCACCAATGGAAATGTGTGAGGATTGGTTTCATTACGATATCGGGGTTAACAGACATATACAAACACAGGTGACATATATAATCACCAAAGACCTACAGAATACCAAGAGAGGACTACTCAACATTCTGTCATAACGTACATGGGAAAAGGATCCCAGGAAGAACAGACATCTGTATATGTGTAAAAGAACCACATCTTCCACACCTACAACAAGCCAAACATTGTAATCAAACTTGCTGTAATAAAAAATAAAAAATTAAATTAAAATCACGAACAAGAAGTAGTGAGACAAACGTGAGGGGCTTTCTCCTGGCACATTCCATTCTAAACTCCAATCTAGAACACCACTTCCACTGAGGCTCTCTTGCCCTAGTAACCAGATTTGGTAAGGGTGAACTGCTGCCACCTTGTGGCCGTTTCACACAACAGCAGCTTTAATCGCAACGCTAATGGTCAGTTGATATTCAAAATCATTGCAGGCCTGTAAATGACACCTGCCCTGAAAACAAATCCTGGGGTCACATATCGACCAAAAAATTCAAAGGACGTCCATATTTCAAAACGACCGTTTCAAAAGGCATATTTTACGCACATTAGTGTTCTGCTTCTTTTCCTTTCTTTCCTTTTTTGTTAAAAAAAACTGGAATGGAAAAAGGCATCCCTCAGAATGTGTGAAAATCGTTGCAAACGAATCAATGGACAGAGGTTTAATCTCCAATATATATAAACAGCTCATGCAGCTTAATATTAAAAAAAAACAACCCAAAAAAAATGGGCAGAAGATCTAAAGAGACGTTTCTTCAAAGGAGACACAGAGATGGCCAAGACGCACATGAAAAGCTGCTCAACAGCACTAATTTTTAGAGAAATGCAAATCAAAACTACAATGAGGTATCACCTCACACCTGTTAGAATCGGCATCATCAGAAAATCTACAAACAACCAATTCTGGGGAGGGTGTGGACAAAAGGAGCCCTTTTCCTCAATTGGTGGGAATGTAAATTGATACAGTCACTATGGAGAACAGTATGGAGTTTCCTTAAAAAATCTAGAAATAGAATTACCATCTGATCCAGCAATCCCACTTCTGGGCATATACCCAGAGAAAACCGTATTTCAAAAAGGCACATTCACCACAATGTTCGTTGCAGCACTATTTACAATAGCCAGGTAATGGAATCAACCTAAATGCCCACAGACAGATGAATGGATAAAGATGTGGTACATATATAAAATGGAATATTACTCGGCCATAAAAAGGAATGAAACTGGGTCGTTTGTAGAGACATCGATGGATCGAGAGACTGTCATACAGAATGAAGTAAGTCAGAAAGAGGAAAACAAATATTGTATATTAACGCATATATGTGGAGCCTAAAAATGGTACAGATGAACTGGTGTGCAGGGAAGAAATAGAGACACAGAGGTAGAGAACAAACGTATGGACATCAAGTGTGGGAAGCCATGGTGTGGTGGTGGTGGGATGAGTTGGGAGTTTGGGATTGACCTGTATACATGTATATGCATAAAATACATAACTAATAATAACGTGCTGTATAAAAAAATAAATAAAATTAAATTTCAAAATTTTAAAAAATAAAATTTAAAAATAAAACAAAAAAAAGTTCTTCCCGTCACACAGATGTATTTATAGGAATGAATTATTTCCATGCTTATATATATAAATACATAAAAGAGGAATAACATCTAACTTGAAACATAAAAGAAAAAAAAAGTGAACCCACGAGTTATACAGAGGAAAACCCTATCACGGCACTTGCTCCAGCGGTAAACAATTCTGAAATTGGTCAGAGGTGGGGAACCATCTCCCGTACAGCCAGCAACCCAACCCCCACTCAAGGAGCGTCCTCATTGCAAAGCTGGGGGACCGTGCCGAGGCATCTGTGAGTAAACGTGAGCTGAGCCCCAGGCCAGCTGCTGCTGAACTGTTCCCACCCTTTCCAGGTAAAACACCTGAATATGTACAAGGGCTTGAAAGCCTAGAGGAAGGACCGTGGAGCCACACCAGCGACAGCACGCAGGCCAACTTGGTGCTTGCAGGCCAGCCAGGTTGGTCCTGGCCCCGGGCGCTCCTCCAGAAGATTTCCATTGCCCTGCCTGAGATACCCCTCCTGTCCCGGCTCCCACTGCATTTTTTCCTTCCTCACCTCTGTCCGGAGAGAAATTCCAGCGGAAGGTATGGGTGACACAACCTCTTCTTTACAGGCGGCAGCCTGGCAACTCCTGCAGAAAGGCCAGCAGAACCCCACTCACACCGGGCCACCCACAAAGCTGTGGCCCCTCACTCCCTCCCACCAGCACAGCCCCGAGACTGCTGACAGGGCAGAGAATATGGAGGCAGGCACAGCTTCAGGGGCTATTGCTGCCTGGAGCTCTGTTTATATTGACCTCAACGAGGCACACCTGGGGAGGGCGGGCCGGCAGGGTAAGGCTGCCCAGGTCAGCTAATCCACAACCCTCAGGGAATCACATTGTTGAAAATGGACCCCGCTAAGGCAGAAGAGAAGCCAAGGGAAAAAAGGACACAATGCCATTTGCAGCACCGTAGATGAGTCTAGAAGTAATCACGTGACTTGTAGTAAGTCAGAAAGTGAAAGACACATATCATATCATATCACTTATAGGTGTTACCTAAAAATGGATACCAGGGCAGATATTTCCACGGAGAAAGGCAATCACAGATTCATTAAACAAACTTATGGTTCACCAATGGAAATGTGTGAGGATTGGTTTCATTACGATATCGGGGTTAACAGACATATACAAACACAGGTGACATATATAATCACCAAAGACCTACAGAATACCAAGAGAGGACTACTCAACATTCTGTCATAACGTACATGGGAAAAGGATCCCAGGAAGAACAGACATCTGTATATGTGTAAAAGAACCACATCTTCCACACCTACAACAAGCCAAACATTGTAATCAAACTTGCTGTAATAAAAAATAAAAAATTAAATTAAAATCACGAACAAGAAGTAGTGAGACAAACGTGAGGGGCTTTCTCCTGGCACATTCCATTCTAAACTCCAATCTAGAACACCACTTCCACTGAGGCTCTCTTGCCCTAGTAACCAGATTTGGTAAGGGTGAACTGCTGCCACCTTGTGGCCGTTTCACACAACAGCAGCTTTAATCCCAACGCTAATGGTCAGTTGATATTCAAAATCATTGCAGGCCTGTAAATGACACCTGCCCTGAAAACAAACCCTGGGGTCACATATCGACCAAAAAATTCAAAGGACGTCCATATTTCAAAACGACCGTTTCAAAAGGCATATTTTACGCACATTAGTGTTCTGCTTCTTTTCCTTTCTTTCCTTTTTTGTTAGAAAAAACGGGAATGGAAAAGAGCATCCCTCAGAATGGGCAAAAATCGTTGCAAACGAATCAATGGACAGAGGTTTAATCTCCAATATATATAAACAGCTCATGCAGCTTAATATTAAAAAAACAAACAACCCAATACAAAAATGGGCAGAAGATCTAAAGAGACGTTTCTTCAAAGAAGACACAGAGATGGCCAAGACGCACATGAAAACCTGCTCAACAGCACTAATTATTAGAGAAATGCAAATCAAAACTACAATGAGGTATCACCTCACACCTGTTAGAATCGGCATCATCAGAAAATCTACAAACAACCAATTCTGGGGAGGGTGTGGACAAAAGGAGCCCTCTTCCACTATTGGTGGGAATGTAAATTGATACAGTCACTATGGAGAACAGTATGGAGTTTCCTTAAAAAAACTAGAAATAGAATTACCATCTGATCCAGCAATCCCACTTCTGGGCATATACCCAGAGAAAACCGTATTTCAAAAAGGCACATTCACCACAATGTTCGTTGCAGCACTATTTACAATAGCCAGGTAATGGAAGCAACCTAAATGCCCACAGACAGATGAATGGATAAAGATGTGGTACATATATAAAATGGAATATTACTCGGCCATAAAAAGGAATGAAACTGGGTCATTTGTAGAGACATCGATGGATCGAGAGACTGTCATACAGAATGAAGTAAGTCAGAAAGAGGAAAACAAATATTGTATATTAATGCATATATGTGGAGCCTAAAAATGGTACAGATGAACTGGTGTGCAGGGAAGAAATAGAGACACAGAGGTAGAGAACAAACGTATGGACATCAAGTGTGGGAAGCCATGGTGTGGTGGTGGTGGGATGAGTTGGGAGTTTGGGATTGACCTGTATACATGTATATGCATAAAATACATAACTAATAATAACGTGCTGTATAAAAAAATAAATAAAATTAAATTTCAAAATTTTAAAAAATAAAATTTAAAAATAAAACAAAAAAAAGTTCTTCCCGTCACACAGATGTATTTATAGGAATGAATTATTTCCATGCTTATATATATAAATACATAAAAGAGGAATAACATCTAACTTGAAACATAAAAGAAAAAAAAAGTGAACCCACGAGTTATACAGAGGAAAACCCTATCACGGCACTTGCTCCAGCGGTAAACAATTCTGAAATTGGTCAGAGGTGGGGAACCATCTCCCGTACAGCCAGCAACCCAACCCCCACTCAAGGAGCGTCCTCATTGCAAAGCTGGGGGACCGTGCCGAGGCATCTGTGAGTAAACGTGAGCTGAGCCCCAGGCCAGCTGCTGCTGAACTGTTCCCACCCTTTCCAGGTAAAACACCTGAATATGTACAAGGGCTTGAAAGCCTAGAGGAAGGACCGTGGAGCCACACCAGCGACAGCACGCAGGCCAACTTGGTGCTTGCAGGCCAGCCAGGTTGGTCCTGGCCCCGGGCGCTCCTCCAGAAGATTTCCATTGCCCTGCCTGAGATACCCCTCCTGTCCCGGCTCCCACTGCATTTTTTCCTTCCTCACCTCTGTCCGGAGAGAAATTCCAGCGGAAGGTATGGGTGACACAACCTCTTCTTTACAGGCGGCAGCCTGGCAACTCCTGCAGAAAGGCCAGCAGAACCCCACTCACACCGGGCCACCCACAAAGCTGTGGCCCCTCACTCCCTCCCACCAGCACAGCCCCGAGACTGCTGACAGGGCAGAGAATATGGAGGCAGGCACAGCTTCAGGGGCTATTGCTGCCTGGAGCTCTGTTTATATTGACCTCAACGAGGCACACCTGGGGAGGGCGGGCCGGCAGGGTAAGGCTGCCCAGGTCAGCTAATCCACAACCCTCAGGGAATCACATTGTTGAAAATGGACCCCGCTAAGGCAGAAGAGAAGCCAAGGGAAAAAAGGACACAATGCCATTTGCAGCACCGTAGATGAGTCTAGAAGTAATCACGTGACTTGTAGTAAGTCAGAAAGTGAAAGACACATATCATATCATATCACTTATAGGTGTTACCTAAAAATGGATACCAGGGCAGATATTTCCACGGAGAAAGGCAATCACAGATTCATTAAACAAACTTATGGTTCACCAATGGAAATGTGTGAGGATTGGTTTCATTACGATATCGGGGTTAACAGACATATACAAACACAGGTGACATATATAATCACCAAAGACCTACAGAATACCAAGAGAGGACTACTCAACATTCTGTCATAACGTACATGGGAAAAGGATCCCAGGAAGAACAGACATCTGTATATGTGTAAAAGAACCACATCTTCCACACCTACAACAAGCCAAACATTGTAATCAAACTTGCTGTAATAAAAAATAAAAAATTAAATTAAAATCACGAACAAGAAGTAGTGAGACAAACGTGAGGGGCTTTCTCCTGGCACATTCCATTCTAAACTCCAATCTAGAACACCACTTCCACTGAGGCTCTCTTGCCCTAGTAACCAGATTTGGTAAGGGTGAACTGCTGCCACCTTGTGGCCGTTTCACACAACAGCAGCTTTAATCCCAACGCTAATGGTCAGTTGATATTCAAAATCATTGCAGGCCTGTAAATGACACCTGCCCTGAAAACAAACCCTGGGGTCACATATCGACCAAAAAATTCAAAGGACGTCCATATTTCAAAACGACCGTTTCAAAAGGCATATTTTACGCACATTAGTGTTCTGCTTCTTTTCCTTTCTTTCCTTTTTTGTTAGAAAAAACGGGAATGGAAAAGGGCATCCCTCAGAATGGGCAAAAATCGTTGCAAACGAATCAATGGACAGAGGTTTAATCTCCAATATATATAAACAGCTCATGCAGCTTAATATTAAAAAAACAAACAACCCAATACAAAAATGGGCAGAAGATCTAAAGAGACGTTTCTTCAAAGAAGACACAGAGATGGCCAAGACGCACATGAAAACCTGCTCAACAGCACTAATTATTAGAGAAATGCAAATCAAAACTACAATGAGGTATCACCTCACACCTGTTAGAATCGGCATCATCAGAAAATCTACAAACAACCAATTCTGGGGAGGGTGTGGACAAAAGGAGCCCTCTTCCACTATTGGTGGGAATGCAAATTGATACAGTCACTACGGAGAACAGTATGGAGTTTCCTTAAAAAAACTAGAAATAGAATTACCATCTGATCCAGCAATCCCACTTCTGGGCATATACCCAGAGAAAACCGTATTTCAAAAAGGCACATTCACCACAATGTTCGTTGCAGCACTATTTACAATAGCCAGGTAATGGAAGCAACCTAAATGCCCACAGACAGATGAATGGATAAAGATGTGGTACACATATAAAATGAAATATTACTCGGCCATAAACAGGAATGAAACTGGGTCATTTGTAGAGACATCGATGGATCGAGAGACTGTCATACAGAATGAAGTAAGTCAGAAAGAGGAAAACAAATACTGTATATTAATGCATATAGGTGGAACCTAAAAAATGGTACAGATGAACTGGTTTGCAGGGAAGAAATAGAGACACAGAGGTAGAGAACAAACGTATGGACACCAAGTGTGAGAATCCAAGGGTTGGTGGTGGTGGGATGAGTTGGGAGATTGGGATTGACCTGTATACATGTATATGCATAAAATACATAACTAATAATAACGTGCTGTATAAAAAAAATAAAATTGAATTTCAAAATTTTAAAAAACTAATATTTAAAAATAAACGAGAAAAAAGTTCTTCCCGTCACACAGATGTATTTATAGGAATGAATTATTTCCATGCTTATATCTATAAATATATAAAAGAGGAATAAAATCTAACTTGAACCATAAAAGAAAAAAACACTTGAACCCATGAGTTATACAGAGGAAAACCCTATCAGCGCACTTGCTCCAGCGGTAAACAATTCTGAAATTGGACAGAGGTGGGAAACCATCTCCCATACAGCCAGCAACCCACGCCCCACGCAAGGAGCGTCCTCATTGCAAAGCTGGGGGACCGTGCCGAGGCATCTGTGAGTAAACGTGAGCTGAGCCCCAGGCCAGCTGCTGCTGAACTGTTCCCACCCTTCCCAGGTAAAACACCTGAATATGTACAAGGGCTTGAAAGCCTAGAGGAAGGGCCGTCGAGCCACACCAGGGACAGCACGCAGGCCAACTTGGTGCCAGCAGGCCAGCCAGGGTGGTCTTGGCCCCGGGCGCTCTTCCAGAAGCTTTCCATTGCCCTGCCTGAGATACACCTCCTGTCCCGGCCCCCACTGCGTTTTTCCTTCCTCACCTCTGTCCGGAGAGAAATTCCAGCGGAAGGTATGGGTGACACATCCTCTTCTTTACAGGCGGCAGCCTGGCAAATCCTGCAGAAAGCCAGCAGAGCCCCACTCACACCAGGCCACCCACAAAGCTGTGGCCCCTCACTCCCTCCCACCAGCACAGCCCCGAGACTGCTGACGGGGCAGAGAATATGGAGTCAGGCACAGCTTCAGGGGCTATGGCTGCCTGGAGCGCTGTTTATATTGACCTCAACGAGGCACACCTGGGGAGGGCGGGCCGGCAGGGTAAGGCTGCCCAGGTCAGCTAATCCACAACCCTCAGGGAATCACATTGTTGAAAATGGACCCTGCTAAGGCAGAAGAGAAGCCAAGGGAAAAAAGGACACAATGCCATTTGCAGCACCGTAGATGAGTCTAGAAGTAATCACGTGACTTGTGGTAAGTCAGAAAGTGAAAGACACATATCATATCATATCACTTATAGGTGTTACCTAAAAATGGATACCAGGGCAGATATTTCCATGGAGAAGGGCAATCACAGATTCATTAAACAAACTTATGGTTCACCAATGGAAAGGTGTGAGGATTGGTTTCATTACGATATCAGGGTTAACAGACATATACAAACACAGGTGACATATATAATCACCAAAGACCTACAGAATACCAAGAGAGGACTACTCAACATTCTGTCATAACGTACATGGGAAAAGGATCCCAAGAGGAACAGTCATCTGTATATGTGTAAAAGAACCACATCTTCCACACCTACAACAAGCCAAACATTGTAATCAAACTTGCTGTAATAAAAAATAAAAACTTAAATTAAAAACACGAACAAGAAGTAGTGAGACAAACGTGAGGGGCTTTCTCCTGGTACATTCCATTCTAAACTCCAATCTAGAACACCACTTCCACTGAGGCTCTCTTGCCCTAGTAACCAGATTTGGTAAGGGTGAACTGCTGCCACCTTGTGGCCGTTTCACACAACAGCAGCTTTAATCCCAACGCTAATGGTCAGTTGATATTCAAAATCATTGCAGGCCTGTAAATGACACCTGCCCTGAAAACAAATCCTGGGGTCACATATCGACCAGAAATTTCAAAGGACGTCCATATTTCAAAACGACCGTTTCAAAAGGCATATTTTACGCACATTAGTGTTCTGCTTCTTTTCCTTTCTTTCCTTTTTTGTTAAAAAACACGGGAATGGAAAATGGCATCCCTCAGAATGGGCGAAAATCGTTGCAGACGAATCAATGGACAGAGGTTTAATCTCCAATATATATAAACAGCTCATGCAGCTTAATATTAAAAAAACAAACAACCCAAAAAAAATGGGCAGAAGATCTAAAGAGACGTTTCTTCAAAGGAGACACAGAGATGGCCAAGACGCACATGAAAAGCTGCTCAACAGCACTAATTATTAGAGAAATGCAAATCAAAACTACAATGAGGTATCACCTCACACCTGTTAGAATCGGCATCATCAGAAAATCTACAAACAACCAATTCTGGGGAGGGTGTGGACAAAAGGAGCCCTCTTCCACTATTGGTGGGAATGTAAATTGATACAGTCACTATGGAGAACAGTATGGAGTTTCCTTAAAAAAATTAGAAATAGAATTACCATCTGATCCAGCAATCCCACTTCTGGGCATATACCCAGAGAAAACCGTATTTCAAAAAGGCACATTCACCACAATGTTCGTTGCAGCACTATTTACAATAGCCAGGTAATGGAAGCAACCTAAATGCCCACAGACAGATGAATGGATAAAGATGTGGTACATATATAAAATGGAATATTACTCGGCCATAAAAAGGAATGAAACTGGGTCATTTGTAGAGACATCGATGGATCGAGAGACTGTCATACAGAATGAAGTAAGTCAGAAAGAGGAAAACAAATATTGTATATTAATGCATATATGTGGAGCCTAAAAATGGTACAGATGAACTGGTGTGCAGGGAAGAAATAGAGACACAGAGGTAGAGAACAAACGTATGGACATCAAGTGTGGGAAGCCATGGGGTGGTGGTGGTGGGATGAGTTGGGAGTTTGGGATTGACCTGTATACATGTATATGCATAAAATACATAACTAATAATAACGTGCTGTATAAAAAAATAAATAAAATTAAATTTCAAAATTTTAAAAAATAAAATTTAAAAATAAAACAAAAAAAAGTTCTTCCCGTCACACAGATGTATTTATAGGAATGAATTATTTCCATGCTTATATATATAAATACATAAAAGAGGAATAACATCTAACTTGAAACATAAAAGAAAAAAAAAGTGAACCCACGAGTTATACAGAGGAAAACCCTATCACGGCACTTGCTCCAGCAGTAAACAATTCTGAAATTGGTCAGAGGTGGGGAACCATCTCCCATACAGCCAGCAACCCAACCCCCACGCAAGGAGCGTCCTCATTGCAAAGGTGGGGGACAGTGCCGAGGCATCTGTGAGTAAACGTGAGCTGAGCCCCAGGCCAGCTGCTGCTGAACTGTTCCCACCCTTTCCAGGTAAAACACCTGAATATGTACAAGGGCTTGAAAGCCTAGAGGAAGGACCGTGGAGCCACACCAGCGACAGCACGCAGGCCAACTTGATGCCTGCAGGCCAGCCAGGGTGGTCCTGGCCCCGGGCGCTCCTCCAGAAGATTTCCATTGCACTGCCTGAGATACCCCTCCTGTCCCGGCTCCCACTGCATTTTTTCCTTCCTCACCTCTGTCCGGAGAGAAATTCCAGCGGAAGGTATGGGTGACACAACCTCTTCTTTACAGGCGGCAGCCTGGCAACTCCTGCAGAAAGGCCAGCAGAACCCCACTCACACCGGGCCACCCACAAAGCTGTGGCCCCTCACTCCCTCCCACCAGCACAGCCCCGAGACTGCTGACGGGGCAGAGAATATGGAGGCAGGCACAGCTTCAGGGGCTATTGCTGCCTGGAGCTCTGTTTATATTGACCTCAACGAGGCACACCTGGGGAGGGCGGGCCGGCAGGGTAAGGCTGCCCAGGTCAGCTAATCCACAACCCTCAGGGAATCACATTGTTGAAAATGGACCCCGCTAAGGCAGAAGAGAAGCCAAGGGAAAAAAGGACACAATGCCATTTGCAGCACCGTAGATGAGTCTAGAAGTAATCACGTGACTTGTAGTAAGTCAGAAAGTGAAAGACACATATCATATCATATCACTTATAGGTGTTACCTAAAAATGGATACCAGGGCAGATATTTCCACGGAGAAAGGCAATCACAGATTCATTAAACAAACTTATGGTTCACCAATGGAAATGTGTGAGGATTGGTTTCATTACGATATCGGGGTTAACAGACATATACAAACACAGGTGACATATATAATCACCAAAGACCTACAGAATACCAAGAGAGGACTACTCAACATTCTGTCATAACGTACATGGGAAAAGGATCCCAGGAAGAACAGACATCTGTATATGTGTAAAAGAACCACATCTTCCACACCTACAACAAGCCAAACATTGTAATCAAACTTGCTGTAATAAAAAATAAAAAATTAAATTAAAATCACGAACAAGAAGTAGTGAGACAAACGTGAGGGGCTTTCTCCTGGCACATTCCATTCTAAACTCCAATCTAGAACACCACTTCCACTGAGGCTCTCTTGCCCTAGTAACCAGATTTGGTAAGGGTGAACTGCTGCCACCTTGTGGCCGTTTCACACAACAGCAGCTTTAATCCCAACGCTAATGGTCAGTTGATATTCAAAATCATTGCAGGCCTGTAAATGACACCTGCCCTGAAAACAAATCCTGGGGTCACATATCGACCAAAAAATTCAAAGGACGTCCATATTTCAAAACGACCGTTTCAAAAGGCATATTTTACGCACATTAGTGTTCTGCTTCTTTTCCTTTCTTTCCTTTTTTGTTAAAAAAAACTGGAATGGAAAAAGGCATCCCTCAGAATGTGTGAAAATCGTGGCAAACGAATCAATGGACAGAGGTTTAATCTCCAATATATATAAACAGCTCATGCAGCTTAATATTAAAAAAAACAACCCAAAAAAAATGGGCAGAAGATCTAAAGAGACGTTTCTTCAAAGGAGACACAGAGATGGCCAAGACGCACATGAAAAGCTGCTCAACAGCACTAATTTTTAGAGAAATGCAAATCAAAACTACAATGAGGTATCACCTCACACCTGTTAGAATCGGCATCATCAGAAAATCTACAAACAACCAATTCTGGGGAGGGTGTGGACAAAAGGAGCCCTTTTCCTCAATTGGTGGGAATGTAAATTGATACAGTCACTATGGAGAACAGTATGGAGTTTCCTTAAAAAATCTAGAAATAGAATTACCATCTGATCCAGCAATCCCACTTCTGGGCATATACCCAGAGAAAACCGTATTTCAAAAAGGCACATTCACCACAATGTTCGTTGCAGCACTATTTACAATAGCCAGGTAATGGAATCAACCTAAATGCCCACAGACAGATGAATGGATAAAGATGTGGTACATATATAAAATGGAATATTACTCGGCCATAAAAAGGAATGAAACTGGGTCGTTTGTAGAGACATCGATGGATCGAGAGACTGTCATACAGAATGAAGTAAGTCAGAAAGAGGAAAACAAATATTGTATATTAACGCATATATGTGGAGCCTAAAAATGGTACAGATGAACTGGTTGGCAGGGAAGAAATAGAGACACAGAGGTAGAGAACAAACGTATGGACACCAAGTGTGGGAAGCCAGGGGTGGTAGTGGTGGGATGAGTTGGGAGTTTGGGATTGACCTGTATACATGTATATGCATAAAATACATAACTAATAATAACGTGCTGTATAAAAAATAAATAAAATTAAATTTCAAAATTTTAAAAAATAAAATTTAAAAATAAAACAAAAAAAAGTTCTTCCCGTCACACAGATGTATTTATAGGAATGAATTATTTCCATGCTTATATATATAAATACATAAAAGAGGAATAACATCTAACTTGAAACATAAAAGAAAAAAAAAGTGAACCCACGAGTTATACAGAGGAAAACCCTATCACGGCACTTGCTCCAGCGGTAAACAATTCTGAAATTGGTCAGAGGTGGGGAACCATCTCCCGTACAGCCAGCAACCCAACCCCCACTCAAGGAGCGTCCTCATTGCAAAGCTGGGGGACCGTGCCGAGGCATCTGTGAGTAAACGTGAGCTGAGCCCCAGGCCAGCTGCTGCTGAACTGTTCCCACCCTTTCCAGGTAAAACACCTGAATATGTACAAGGGCTTGAAAGCCTAGAGGAAGGACCGTGGAGCCACACCAGCGACAGCACGCAGGCCAACTTGGTGCTTGCAGGCCAGCCAGGTTGGTCCTGGCCCCGGGCGCTCCTCCAGAAGATTTCCATTGCCCTGCCTGAGATACCCCTCCTGTCCCGGCTCCCACTGCATTTTTTCCTTCCTCACCTCTGTCCGGAGAGAAATTCCAGCGGAAGGTATGGGTGACACAACCTCTTCTTTACAGGCGGCAGCCTGGCAACTCCTGCAGAAAGGCCAGCAGAACCCCACTCACACCGGGCCACCCACAAAGCTGTGGCCCCTCACTCCCTCCCACCAGCACAGCCCCGAGACTGCTGACAGGGCAGAGAATATGGAGGCAGGCACAGCTTCAGGGGCTATTGCTGCCTGGAGCTCTGTTTATATTGACCTCAACGAGGCACACCTGGGGAGGGCGGGCCGGCAGGGTAAGGCTGCCCAGGTCAGCTAATCCACAACCCTCAGGGAATCACATTGTTGAAAATGGACCCCGCTAAGGCAGAAGAGAAGCCAAGGGAAAAAAGGACACAATGCCATTTGCAGCACCGTAGATGAGTCTAGAAGTAATCACGTGACTTGTAGTAAGTCAGAAAGTGAAAGACACATATCATATCATATCACTTATAGGTGTTACCTAAAAATGGATACCAGGGCAGATATTTCCACGGAGAAAGGCAATCACAGATTCATTAAACAAACTTATGGTTCACCAATGGAAATGTGTGAGGATTGGTTTCATTACGATATCGGGGTTAACAGACATATACAAACACAGGTGACATATATAATCACCAAAGACCTACAGAATACCAAGAGAGGACTACTCAACATTCTGTCATAACGTACATGGGAAAAGGATCCCAGGAAGAACAGACATCTGTATATGTGTAAAAGAACCACATCTTCCACACCTACAACAAGCCAAACATTGTAATCAAACTTGCTGTAATAAAAAATAAAAAATTAAATTAAAATCACGAACAAGAAGTAGTGAGACAAACGTGAGGGGCTTTCTCCTGGCACATTCCATTCTAAACTCCAATCTAGAACACCACTTCCACTGAGGCTCTCTTGCCCTAGTAACCAGATTTGGTAAGGGTGAACTGCTGCCACCTTGTGGCCGTTTCACACAACAGCAGCTTTAATCCCAACGCTAATGGTCAGTTGATATTCAAAATCATTGCAGGCCTGTAAATGACACCTGCCCTGAAAACAAACCCTGGGGTCACATATCGACCAAAAAATTCAAAGGACGTCCATATTTCAAAACGACCGTTTCAAAAGGCATATTTTACGCACATTAGTGTTCTGCTTCTTTTCCTTTCTTTCCTTTTTTGTTAGAAAAAACGGGAATGGAAAAGGGCATCCCTCAGAATGGGCAAAAATCGTTGCAAACGAATCAATGGACAGAGGTTTAATCTCCAATATATATAAACAGCTCATGCAGCTTAATATTAAAAAAACAAACAACCCAATACAAAAATGGGCAGAAGATCTAAAGAGACGTTTCTTCAAAGAAGACACAGAGATGGCCAAGACGCACATGAAAACCTGCTCAACAGCACTAATTATTAGAGAAATGCAAATCAAAACTACAATGAGGTATCACCTCACACCTGTTAGAATCGGCATCATCAGAAAATCTACAAACAACCAATTCTGGGGAGGGTGTGGACAAAAGGAGCCCTCTTCCACTATTGGTGGGAATGTAAATTGATACAGTCACTATGGAGAACAGTATGGAGTTTCCTTAAAAAAACTAGAAATAGAATTACCATCTGATCCAGCAATCCCACTTCTGGGCATATACCCAGAGAAAACCGTATTTCAAAAAGGCACATTCACCACAATGTTCGTTGCAGCACTATTTACAATAGCCAGGTAATGGAAGCAACCTAAATGCCCACAGACAGATGAATGGATAAAGATGTGGTACATATATAAAATGGAATATTACTCGGCCATAAAAAGGAATGAAACTGGGTCATTTGTAGAGACATCGATGGATCGAGAGACTGTCATACAGAATGAAGTAAGTCAGAAAGAGGAAAACAAATATTGTATATTAATGCATATATGTGGAGCCTAAAAATGGTACAGATGAACTGGTGTGCAGGGAAGAAATAGAGACACAGAGGTAGAGAACAAACGTATGGACATCAAGTGTGGGAAGCCATGGGGTGGTGGTGGTGGGATGAGTTGGGAGTTTGGGATTGACCTGTATACATGTATATGCATAAAATACATAACTAATAATAACGTGCTGTATAAAAAAATAAATAAAATTAAATTTCAAAATTTTAAAAAATAAAATTTAAAAATAAAACAAAAAAAAGTTCTTCCCGTCACACAGATGTATTTATAGGAATGAATTATTTCCATGCTTATATATATAAATACATAAAAGAGGAATAACATCTAACTTGAAACATAAAAGAAAAAAAAAGTGAACCCACGAGTTATACAGAGGAAAACCCTATCACGGCACTTGCTCCAGCGGTAAACAATTCTGAAATTGGTCAGAGGTGGGGAACCATCTCCCGTACAGCCAGCAACCCAACCCCCACTCAAGGAGCGTCCTCATTGCAAAGCTGGGGGACCGTGCCGAGGCATCTGTGAGTAAACGTGAGCTGAGCCCCAGGCCAGCTGCTGCTGAACTGTTCCCACCCTTTCCAGGTAAAACACCTGAATATGTACAAGGGCTTGAAAGCCTAGAGGAAGGACCGTGGAGCCACACCAGCGACAGCACGCAGGCCAACTTGGTGCTTGCAGGCCAGCCAGGTTGGTCCTGGCCCCGGGCGCTCCTCCAGAAGATTTCCATTGCCCTGCCTGAGATACCCCTCCTGTCCCGGCTCCCACTGCATTTTTTCCTTCCTCACCTCTGTCCGGAGAGAAATTCCAGCGGAAGGTATGGGTGACACAACCTCTTCTTTACAGGCGGCAGCCTGGCAACTCCTGCAGAAAGGCCAGCAGAACCCCACTCACACCGGGCCACCCACAAAGCTGTGGCCCCTCACTCCCTCCCACCAGCACAGCCCCGAGACTGCTGACAGGGCAGAGAATATGGAGGCAGGCACAGCTTCAGGGGCTATTGCTGCCTGGAGCTCTGTTTATATTGACCTCAACGAGGCACACCTGGGGAGGGCGGGCCGGCAGGGTAAGGCTGCCCAGGTCAGCTAATCCACAACCCTCAGGGAATCACATTGTTGAAAATGGACCCCGCTAAGGCAGAAGAGAAGCCAAGGGAAAAAAGGACACAATGCCATTTGCAGCACCGTAGATGAGTCTAGAAGTAATCACGTGACTTGTAGTAAGTCAGAAAGTGAAAGACACATATCATATCATATCACTTATAGGTGTTACCTAAAAATGGATACCAGGGCAGATATTTCCACGGAGAAAGGCAATCACAGATTCATTAAACAAACTTATGGTTCACCAATGGAAATGTGTGAGGATTGGTTTCATTACGATATCGGGGTTAACAGACATATACAAACACAGGTGACATATATAATCACCAAAGACCTACAGAATACCAAGAGAGGACTACTCAACATTCTGTCATAACGTACATGGGAAAAGGATCCCAGGAAGAACAGACATCTGTATATGTGTAAAAGAACCACATCTTCCACACCTACAACAAGCCAAACATTGTAATCAAACTTGCTGTAATAAAAAATAAAAAATTAAATTAAAATCACGAACAAGAAGTAGTGAGACAAACGTGAGGGGCTTTCTCCTGGCACATTCCATTCTAAACTCCAATCTAGAACACCACTTCCACTGAGGCTCTCTTGCCCTAGTAACCAGATTTGGTAAGGGTGAACTGCTGCCACCTTGTGGCCGTTTCACACAACAGCAGCTTTAATCCCAACGCTAATGGTCAGTTGATATTCAAAATCATTGCAGGCCTGTAAATGACACCTGCCCTGAAAACAAACCCTGGGGTCACATATCGACCAAAAAATTCAAAGGACGTCCATATTTCAAAACGACCGTTTCAAAAGGCATATTTTACGCACATTAGTGTTCTGCTTCTTTTCCTTTCTTTCCTTTTTTGTTAGAAAAAACGGGAATGGAAAAGGGCATCCCTCAGAATGGGCAAAAATCGTTGCAAACGAATCAATGGACAGAGGTTTAATCTCCAATATATATAAACAGCTCATGCTGCTTAATATTAAAAAAACAAACAACCCAATACAAAAATGGGCAGAAGATCTAAAGAGACGTTTCTTCAAAGAAGACACAGAGATGGCCAAGACGCACATGAAAAGCTGCTCAACAGCACTAATTATTAGAGAAATGCAAATCAAAACTACAATGAGGTATCACCTCACACCTGTTAGAATCGGCATCATCAGAAAATCTACAAACAACCAATTCTGGGGAGGGTGTGGACAAAAGGAGCCCTCTTCCACTATTGGTGGGAATGCAAATTGATACAGTCACTACGGAGAACAGTATGGAGTTTCCTTAAAAAAACTAGAAATAGAATTACCATCTGATCCAGCAATCCCACTTCTGGGCATATACCCAGAGAAAACCGTATTTCAAAAAGGCACATTCACCACAATGTTCGTTGCAGCACTATTTGCAATAGCCAGGTAATGGAAGCAACCTAAATGCCCACAGACAGATGAATGGATAAAGATGTGGTACACATATAAAATGAAATATTACTCGGCCATAAACAGGAATGAAACTGGGTCATTTGTAGAGACATCGATGGATCGAGAGACTGTCATACAGAATGAAGTAAGTCAGAAAGAGGAAAACAAATACTGTATATTAATGCATATAGGTGGAACCTAAAAAATGGTACAGATGAACTGGTTTGCAGGGAAGAAATAGAGACACAGAGGTAGAGAACAAACGTATGGACACCAAGTGTGAGAATCCAAGGGTTGGTGGTGGTGGGATGAGTTGGGAGATTGGGATTGACCTGTATACATGTATATGCATAAAATACATAACTAATAATAACGTGCTGTATAAAAAAAATAAAATTGAATTTCAAAATTTTAAAAAATAATATTTAAAAATAAAAGAGAAAAAAGTTCTTCCCGTCACACAGATGTATTTATAGGAATGAATTATTTCCATGCTTATATCTATAAATATATAAAAGAGGAATAAAATCTAACTTGAACCATAAAAGAAAAAAACACTTGAACCCATGAGTTATACAGAGGAAAACCCTATCAGCGCACTTGCTCCAGCGGTAAACAATTCTGAAATTGGACAGAGGTGGGAAACCATCTCCCATACAGCCAGCAACCCACGCCCCACGCAAGGAGCGTCCTCATTGCAAAGCTGGGGGACCGTGCCGAGGCATCTGTGAGTAAACGTGAGCTGAGCCCCAGGCCAGCTGCTGCTGAACTGTTCCCACCCTTCCCAGGTAAAACACCTGAATATGTACAAGGGCTTGAAAGCCTAGAGGAAGGGCCGTCGAGCCACACCAGGGACAGCACGCAGGCCAACTTGGTGCCAGCAGGCCAGCCAGGGTGGTCTTGGCCCCGGGCGCTCTTCCAGAAGCTTTCCATTGCCCTGCCTGAGATACACCTCCTGTCCCGGCCCCCACTGCTTTTTTCCTTCCTCACCTCTGTCCAGAGAGAAATTCCAGCGGAAGGTATGGGTGACACATCCTCTTCTTTACAGGCGGCAGCCTGGCAAATCCTGCAGAAAGCCAGCAGAGCCCCACTCACACCAGGCCACCCACAAAGCTGTGGCCCCTCACTCCCTCCCACCAGCACAGCCCCGAGACTGCTGACGGGGCAGAGAATATGGAGTCAGGCACAGCTTCAGGGGCTATGGCTGCCTGGAGCGCTGTTTATATTGACCTCAACGAGGCACACCTGGGGAGGGCGGGCCGGCAGGGTAAGGCTGCCCAGGTCAGCTAATCCACAACCCTCAGGGAATCACATTGGTGAAAATGGACCTCGCTAAGGCAGAAGAGAAGCCAAGGGAAAAAAGGACACAATGCCATTTGCAGCACCGTAAATGAGTCTAGAAGTTATCACGTGACTTGTAGTAAGTCAGAAAGTGAAAGACACATATCATATCATATCACTTATAGGTGTTACCTAAAAATGGATACCAGGGCAGATATTTCCATGGAGAAGGGCAATCACAGATTCATTAAACAAACTTATGGTTCACCAATGGAATGGTGTGAGGATTGGTTTCATTACAATATCGGGGTTAACAGACATATACAAACACAGGTGACATATATAATCACTAAAGACCTACAGAATACCAAGAGAGGACTACTCAACATTCTGTCATAACGTACATGGGAAAAGGATCCCAGGAAGAAAATACATCTGTATATGTGTAAAAGAACCACATTTTCCACACCTATAACAAGCCAAACATTGTAATCAAACTTGCTGTAATAAAAAATAAAAAAATTAAATTAAAAACACGAACAAGAAGTAGTGAGACAAACTTGAGGGGCATAATCCTGGCACATTCCATTCTAAACTCCAATCTAGAACACCACTTCCACTGAGGCTCTCTTGCCCTAGTAACCAGATTTGGTAAGGGTGAACTGCTGCCACCTTGTGGCCGTTTCACACAACAGCAGCTTTAATCGCAACGCTAATGGTCAGTTGATATTCAAAATCATTGCAGGCCTGTAAATGACACCTGCCCTGAAAACAAATCCTGGGGTCACATATCGACCAAAAAATTCAAAGGACGTCCATATTTCAAAACGACCATTTCAAAAGGCATATTTTACGCACATTAGTGTTCTGCTTCTTTTCCTTTCTTTCCTTTTTTGTTAAAAAAAACTGGAATGGAAAAAGGCATCCCTCAGAATGGGTGAAAATCGTGGCAAACGAATCAATGGACAGAGGTTTAATCTCCAATATATATAAACAGCTCATGCAGCTTAATATTAAAAAAAACAACCCAAAAAAATGGGCAGAAGATCTAAAGAGACGTTTCTTCAAAGGAGACAAAGAGATGGCCAAGACGCACATGAAAAGCTGCTCAACAGCACTAATTTTTAGAGAAATGCAAATCAAAACTACAATGAGGTATCACCTCACACCTGTTAGAATCGGCATCATCAGAAAATCTACAAACAACCAATTCTGGGGAGGGTGTGGACAAAAGGAGCCCTTTTCCTCAATTGGTGGGAATGTAAATTGATACAGTCACTATGGAGAACAGTATGGAGTTTCCTTAAAAAATCTAGAAATAGAATTACCATCTGATCCAGCAATCCCACTTCTGGGCATATACCCAGAGAAAACCGTATTTCCAAAAGGCACATTCACCACAATGTTCGTTGCAGCACTATT
Source organism: Mesoplodon mirus (assembly GCF_964341445.2). Lineage (NCBI taxonomy): Eukaryota > Metazoa > Chordata > Mammalia > Artiodactyla > Ziphiidae > Mesoplodon > Mesoplodon mirus. The sequence goes on along the minus strand of NW_028295523.1, from coordinate 33,785 downwards.
TACAATAGCCAGGTAATGGAAGCAACCTAAATGCCCACAGACAGATGAATGGATAAAGATGTGGTACATATATAAAATGGAATATTACTCGGCCATAAAAAGGAATGAAACTGGGTCGTTTGTAGAGACATCGATGGATCGAGAGACTGTCATACAGAATGAAGTAAGTCAGAAAGAGGAAAACAAATATTGTATATTAACGCATATATGTGGAGCCTAAAAATGGTACAGATGAACTGGTTGGCAGGGAAGAAATAGAGACACAGAGGTAGAGAACAAACGTATGGACACCAAGTGTGGGAAGCCAGGGGTGGTGGTGGTGGGATGAGTTGGGAGTTTGGGATTGACCTGTATACATGTATATGCATAAAATACATAACTAATAATAACGTGCTGTATAAAAAAATAAATAAAATTAAATTTCAAAATTTTAAAAAATAAAATTTAAAAATAAAACAGAAAAAAGTTCTTCCCGTCACACAGATGTATTTATAGGAATGAATTATTTCCATGCTTCTATCTATAAATACATGAAAGAGGAATAACATCTAACTTGAAACATAAAAGAAAAAAAAAGTGAACCCACGAGTTATACAGAGGAAAACCCTATCACGGCACTTGCTCCAGTGGTAAACATTTCTGAAATTGGTCAGAGGTGGGGAACCATCTCCCATACAGCCAGCAAACCAACCCCCACTCAAGGAGCGTCCACATTGCAAAGCTGGGGGACCGTGCCGAGGCATCTGTGAGTAAACGTGAGCTGAGCCCCAGGCCAGCTGCTGCTGAACTGTTCCCACCCTTTCCAGGTAAAACACCTGAATATGTACAAGGGCTTGAAAGCCTAGAGGGAGGACCGTGGAGCCACACCAGCGACAGCACGCAGGCCAACTTGGTGCCTGCAGGCTAGCCAGCGTGGTCCTGGACCCTGGCGCTCTTCCAGAAGCTTTCCATTGCCCTGCCTGAGATACCCCTCCTGTCCCGGCCCCCACTGCTTTTTTCCTTCCTCACCTCTGTCCGGAGAGAAAATCCAGCGGAAGGTATGGGTGACACATCCTCTTCTTTACAGGCGGCAGCCTGGCAACTCCTGCAGAAAGGCCAGCAGAACCCCACTCACACCGGGCCACCCACAAAGCTGTGGCCCCTCACTCCCTCCCACCAGCACAGCCCGGAGACTGCTGACGGTTCAGAGAATATGGAGTCAGGCACAGCTTCAGGGGCTATTGCTGCCTGGAGCTCTGTTTATATTGACCTCAACGAGGCACACCTGGGGAGGGCGGGCCGGCAGGGTAAGGCTGCCCAGGTCAGCTAATCCACAACCCTCAGGGAATCACATTGTTGAAAATGGACCCTGCTAAGGCAGAAGAGAAGCCAAGGGAAAAAAGGACACAATGCCATTTGCAGCACCGTAGATGAGTCTAGAAGTAATCACGTGACTTGTGGTAAGTCAGAAAGTGAAAGACACATATCATATCATATCACTTATAGGTGTTACCTAAAAATGGATAGCAGGGCAGATATTTCCATGGAGAAGGGCAATCACAGATTCATTAAACAAACTTATGGTTCACCAATGGAAAGGTGTGAGGATTGGTTTCATTACGATATCAGGGTTAACAGACATATACAAACACAGGTGACATATATAATCACCAAAGACCTACAGAATACCAAGAGAGGACTACTCAACATTCTGTCATAACGTACATGGGAAAAGGATCCCAAGAGGAACAGTCATCTGTATATGTGTAAAAGAACCACATCTTCCACACCTACAACAAGCCAAACATTGTAATCAAACTTGCTGTAATAAAAAATAAAAACTTAAATTAAAAACACGAACAAGAAGTAGTGAGACAAACGTGAGGGGCTTTCTCCTGGTACATTCCATTCTAAACTCCAATCTAGAACACCACTTCCACTGAGGCTCTCTTGCCCTAGTAACCAGATTTGGTAAGGGTGAACTGCTGCCACCTTGTGGCCGTTTCACACAACAGCAGCTTTAATCCCAACGCTAATGGTCAGTTGATATTCAAAATCATTGCAGGCCTGTAAATGACACCTGCCCTGAAAACAAATCCTGGGGTCACATATCGACCAGAAATTTCAAAGGACGTCCATATTTCAAAACGACCGTTTCAAAAGGCATATTTTACGCACATTAGTGTTCTGCTTCTTTTCCTTTCTTTCCTTTTTTGTTAAAAAACACGGGAATGGAAAATGGCATCCCTCAGAATGGGCGAAAATCGTTGCAGACGAATCAATGGACAGAGGTTTAATCTCCAATATATATAAACAGCTCATGCAGCTTAATATTAAAAAAACAAACAACCCAAAAAAAATGGGCAGAAGATCTAAAGAGACGTTTCTTCAAAGGAGACACAGAGATGGCCAAGACGCACATGAAAAGCTGCTCAACAGCACTAATTATTAGAGAAATGCAAATCAAAACTACAATGAGGTATCACCTCACACCTGTTAGAATCGGCATCATCAGAAAATCTACAAACAACCAATTCTGGGGAGGGTGTGGACAAAAGGAGCCCTCTTCCACTATTGGTGGGAATGTAAATTGATACAGTCAGTATGGAGAACAGTATGGAGTTTCCTTAAAAAAATTAGAAATAGAATTACCATCTGATCCAGCAATCCCACTTCTGGGCATATACCCAGAGAAAACCGTATTTCAAAAAGGCACATTCACCACAATGTTCGTTGCAGCACTATTTACAATAGCCAGGTAATGGAAGCAACCTAAATGCCCACAGACAGATGAATGGATAAAGATGTGGTACATATATAAAATGGAATATTACTCGGCCATAAAAAGGAATGAAACTGGGTCGTTTGTAGAGACATCGATGGATCGAGAGACTGTCATACAGAATGAAGTAAGTCAGAAAGAGGAAAACAAATATTGTATATTAACGCATATATGTGGAGCCTAAAAATGGTACAGATGAACTGGTTGGCAGGGAAGAAATAGAGACACAGAGGTAGAGAACAAACGTATGGACACCAAGTGTGGGAAGCCAGGGGTGGTAGTGGTGGGATGAGTTGGGAGTTTGGGATTGACCTGTATACATGTATATGCATAAAATACATAACTAATAATAACGTGCTGTATAAAAAATAAATAAAATTAAATTTCAAAATTTTAAAAAATAAAATTTAAAAATAAAACAAAAAAAAGTTCTTCCCGTCACACAGATGTATTTATAGGAATGAATTATTTCCATGCTTATATATATAAATACATAAAAGAGGAATAACATCTAACTTGAAACATAAAAGAAAAAAAAAGTGAACCCACGAGTTATACAGAGGAAAACCCTATCACGGCACTTGCTCCAGCGGTAAACAATTCTGAAATTGGTCAGAGGTGGGGAACCATCTCCCGTACAGCCAGCAACCCAACCCCCACTCAAGGAGCGTCCTCATTGCAAAGCTGGGGGACCGTGCCGAGGCATCTGTGAGTAAACGTGAGCTGAGCCCCAGGCCAGCTGCTGCTGAACTGTTCCCACCCTTTCCAGGTAAAACACCTGAATATGTACAAGGGCTTGAAAGCCTAGAGGAAGGACCGTGGAGCCACACCAGCGACAGCACGCAGGCCAACTTGGTGCTTGCAGGCCAGCCAGGTTGGTCCTGGCCCCGGGCGCTCCTCCAGAAGATTTCCATTGCCCTGCCTGAGATACCCCTCCTGTCCCGGCTCCCACTGCATTTTTTCCTTCCTCACCTCTGTCCGGAGAGAAATTCCAGCGGAAGGTATGGGTGACACAACCTCTTCTTTACAGGCGGCAGCCTGGCAACTCCTGCAGAAAGGCCAGCAGAACCCCACTCACACCGGGCCACCCACAAAGCTGTGGCCCCTCACTCCCTCCCACCAGCACAGCCCCGAGACTGCTGACAGGGCAGAGAATATGGAGGCAGGCACAGCTTCAGGGGCTATTGCTGCCTGGAGCTCTGTTTATATTGACCTCAACGAGGCACACCTGGGGAGGGCGGGCCGGCAGGGTAAGGCTGCCCAGGTCAGCTAATCCACAACCCTCAGGGAATCACATTGTTGAAAATGGACCCCGCTAAGGCAGAAGAGAAGCCAAGGGAAAAAAGGACACAATGCCATTTGCAGCACCGTAGATGAGTCTAGAAGTAATCACGTGACTTGTAGTAAGTCAGAAAGTGAAAGACACATATCATATCATATCACTTATAGGTGTTACCTAAAAATGGATACCAGGGCAGATATTTCCACGGAGAAAGGCAATCACAGATTCATTAAACAAACTTATGGTTCACCAATGGAAATGTGTGAGGATTGGTTTCATTACGATATCGGGGTTAACAGACATATACAAACACAGGTGACATATATAATCACCAAAGACCTACAGAATACCAAGAGAGGACTACTCAACATTCTGTCATAACGTACATGGGAAAAGGATCCCAGGAAGAACAGACATCTGTATATGTGTAAAAGAACCACATCTTCCACACCTACAACAAGCCAAACATTGTAATCAAACTTGCTGTAATAAAAAATAAAAAATTAAATTAAAATCACGAACAAGAAGTAGTGAGACAAACGTGAGGGGCTTTCTCCTGGCACATTCCATTCTAAACTCCAATCTAGAACACCACTTCCACTGAGGCTCTCTTGCCCTAGTAACCAGATTTGGTAAGGGTGAACTGCTGCCACCTTGTGGCCGTTTCACACAACAGCAGCTTTAATCCCAACGCTAATGGTCAGTTGATATTCAAAATCATTGCAGGCCTGTAAATGACACCTGCCCTGAAAACAAACCCTGGGGTCACATATCGACCAAAAAATTCAAAGGACGTCCATATTTCAAAACGACAGTTTCAAAAGGCATATTTTACGCACATTAGTGTTCTGCTTCTTTTCCTTTCTTTCCTTTTTTGTTAGAAAAAACGGGAATGGAAAAGGGCATCCCTCAGAATGGGCAAAAATCGTTGCAAACGAATCAATGGACAGAGGTTTAATCTCCAATATATATAAACAGCTCATGCAGCTTAATATTAAAAAAACAAACAACCCAATACAAAAATGGGCAGAAGATCTAAAGAGACGTTTCTTCAAAGAAGACACAGAGATGGCCAAGACGCACATGAAAACCTGCTCAACAGCACTAATTATTAGAGAAATGCAAATCAAAACTACAATGAGGTATCACCTCACACCTGTTAGAATCGGCATCATCAGAAAATATACAAACAACCAATTCTGGGGAGGGTGTGGACAAAAGGAGCCCTCTTCCACTATTGGTGGGAATGTAAATTGATACAGTCACTATGGAGAACAGTATGGAGTTTCCTTAAAAAAACTAGAAATAGAATTACCATCTGATCCAGCAATCCCACTTCTGGGCATATACCCAGAGAAAACCGTATTTCAAAAAGGCACATTCACCACAATGTTCGTTGCAGCACTATTTACAATAGCCAGGTAATGGAAGCAACCTAAATGCCCACAGACAGATGAATGGATAAAGATGTGGTACATATATAAAATGGAATATTACTCGGCCATAAAAAGGAATGAAACTGGGTCATTTGTAGAGACATCGATGGATCGAGAGACTGTCATACAGAATGAAGTAAGTCAGAAAGAGGAAAACAAATATTGTATATTAATGCATATATGTGGAGCCTAAAAATGGTACAGATGAACTGGTGTGCAGGGAAGAAATAGAGACACAGAGGTAGAGAACAAACGTATGGACATCAAGTGTGGGAAGCCATGGGGTGGTGGTGGTGGGATGAGTTGGGAGTTTAGGATTGACCTGTATACATGTATATGCATAAAATACATAACTAATAATAACGTGCTGTATAAAAAAATAAATAAAATTAAATTTCAAAATTTTAAAAAATAAAATTTAAAAATAAAACAAAAAAAAGTTCTTCCCGTCACACAGATGTATTTATAGGAATGAATTATTTCCATGCTTCTATCTATAAATACATGAAAGAGGAATAACATCTAACTTGAAACATAAAAGAAAAAAAAAGTGAACCCACGAGTTATACAGAGGAAAACCCTATCACGGCACTTGCTCCAGTGGTAAACATTTCTGAAATTGGTCAGAGGTGGGGAACCATCTCCCATACAGCCAGCAACCCAACCCCCACTCAAGGAGCGTCCACATTGCAAAGCTGGGGGACCGTGCCGAGGCATCTGTGAGTAAACGTGAGCTGAGCCCCAGGCCAGCTGCTGCTGAACTGTTCCCACCCTTTCCAGGTAAAACACCTGAATATGTACAAGGGCTTGAAAGCCTAGAGGGAGGACCGTGGAGCCACACCAGCGACAGCACGCAGGCCAACTTGGTGCCTGCAGGCTAGCCAGCGTGGTCCTGGACCCTGGCGCTCTTCCAGAAGCTTTCCATTGCCCTGCCTGAGATACCCCTCCTGTCCCGGCCCCCACTGCTTTTTTCCTTCCTCACCTCTGTCCGGAGAGAAAATCCAGCGGAAGGTATGGGTGACACATCCTCTTCTTTACAGGCGGCAGCCTGGCAACTCCTGCAGAAAGGCCAGCAGAACCCCACTCACACCGGGCCACCCACAAAGCTGTGGCCCCTCACTCCCTCCCACCAGCACAGCCCGGAGACTGCTGACGGTTCAGAGAATATGGAGTCAGGCACAGCTTCAGGGGCTATTGCTGCCTGGAGCTCTGTTTATATTGACCTCAACGAGGCACACCTGGGGAGGGCGGGCCGGCAGGGTAAGGCTGCCCAGGTCAGCTAATCCACAACCCTCAGGGAATCACATTGTTGAAAATGGACCCTGCTAAGGCAGAAGAGAAGCCAAGGGAAAAAAGGACACAATGCCATTTGCAGCACCGTAGATGAGTCTAGAAGTAATCACGTGACTTGTGGTAAGTCAGAAAGTGAAAGACACATATCATATCATATCACTTATAGGTGTTACCTAAAAATGGATAGCAGGGCAGATATTTCCATGGAGAAGGGCAATCACAGATTCATTAAACAAACTTATGGTTCACCAATGGAAAGGTGTGAGGATTGGTTTCATTACGATATCAGGGTTAACAGACATATACAAACACAGGTGACATATATAATCACCAAAGACCTACAGAATACCAAGAGAGGACTACTCAACATTCTGTCATAACGTACATGGGAAAAGGATCCCAAGAGGAACAGTCATCTGTATATGTGTAAAAGAACCACATCTTCCACACCTACAACAAGCCAAACATTGTAATCAAACTTGCTGTAATAAAAAATAAAAACTTAAATTAAAAACACGAACAAGAAGTAGTGAGACAAACGTGAGGGGCTTTCTCCTGGTACATTCCATTCTAAACTCCAATCTAGAACACCACTTCCACTGAGGCTCTCTTGCCCTAGTAACCAGATTTGGTAAGGGTGAACTGCTGCCACCTTGTGGCCGTTTCACACAACAGCAGCTTTAATCCCAACGCTAATGGTCAGTTGATATTCAAAATCATTGCAGGCCTGTAAATGACACCTGCCCTGAAAACAAATCCTGGGGTCACATATCGACCAGAAATTTCAAAGGACGTCCATATTTCAAAACGACCGTTTCAAAAGGCATATTTTACGCACATTAGTGTTCTGCTTCTTTTCCTTTCTTTCCTTTTTTGTTAAAAAACACGGGAATGGAAAATGGCATCCCTCAGAATGGGCGAAAATCGTTGCAGACGAATCAATGGACAGAGGTTTAATCTCCAATATATATAAACAGCTCATGCAGCTTAATATTAAAAAAACAAACAACCCAAAAAAAATGGGCAGAAGATCTAAAGAGACGTTTCTTCAAAGGAGACACAGAGATGGCCAAGACGCACATGAAAAGCTGCTCAACAGCACTAATTATTAGAGAAATGCAAATCAAAACTACAATGAGGTATCACCTCACACCTGTTAGAATCGGCATCATCAGAAAATCTACAAACAACCAATTCTGGGGAGGGTGTGGACAAAAGGAGCCCTCTTCCACTATTGGTGGGAATGTAAATTGATACAGTCACTATGGAGAACAGTATGGAGTTTCCTTAAAAAAATTAGAAATAGAATTACCATCTGATCCAGCAATCCCACTTCTGGGCATATACCCAGAGAAAACCGTATTTCAAAAAGGCACATTCACCACAATGTTCGTTGCAGCACTATTTACAATAGCCAGGTAATGGAAGCAACCTAAATGCCCACAGACAGATGAATGGATAAAGATGTGGTACATATATAAAATGGAATATTACTCGGCCATAAAAAGGAATGAAACTGGGTCGTTTGTAGAGACATCGATGGATCGAGAGACTGTCATACAGAATGAAGTAAGTCAGAAAGAGGAAAACAAATATTGTATATTAATGCATATATGTGGAGCCTAAAAATGGTACAGATGAACTGGTGTGCAGGGAAGAAATAGAGACACAGAGGTAGAGAACAAACGTATGGACATCAAGTGTGGGAAGCCATGGGGTGGTGGTGGTGGGATGAGTTGGGAGTTTGGGATTGACCTGTATACATGTATATGCATAAAATACATAACTAATAATAACGTGCTGTATAAAAAAATAAATAAAATTAAATTTCAAAATTTTAAAAAATAAAATTTAAAAATAAAACAAAAAAAAGTTCTTCCCGTCACACAGATGTATTTATAGGAATGAATTATTTCCATGCTTATATATATAAATACATAAAAGAGGAATAACATCTAACTTGAAACATATAAGAAAAAAAAAGTGAACCCACGAGTTATACAGAGGAAAACCCTATCACGGCACTTGCTCCAGCAGTAAACAATTCTGAAATTGGTCAGAGGTGGGGAACCATCTCCCATACAGCCAGCAACCCAACCCCCACGCAAGGAGCGTCCTCATTGCAAAGGTGGGGGACAGTGCCGAGGCATCTGTGAGTAAACGTGAGCTGAGCCCCAGGCCAGCTGCTGCTGAACTGTTCCCACCCTTTCCAGGTAAAACACCTGAATATGTACAAGGGCTTGAAAGCCTAGAGGAAGGACCGTGGAGCCACACCAGCGACAGCACGCAGGCCAACTTGATGCCTGCAGGCCAGCCAGGGTGGTCCTGGCCCCGGGCGCTCCTCCAGAAGATTTCCATTGCACTGCCTGAGATACCCCTCCTGTCCCGGCTCCCACTGCATTTTTTCCTTCCTCACCTCTGTCCGGAGAGAAATTCCAGCGGAAGGTATGGGTGACACAACCTCTTCTTTACAGGCGGCAGCCTGGCAACTCCTGCAGAAAGGCCAGCAGAACCCCACTCACACCGGGCCACCCACAAAGCTGTGGCCCCTCACTCCCTCCCACCAGCACAGCCCCGAGACTGCTGACAGGGCAGAGAATATGGAGGCAGGCACAGCTTCAGGGGCTATTGCTGCCTGGAGCTCTGTTTATATTGACCTCAACGAGGCACACCTGGGGAGGGCAGGCCGGCAGGGTAAGGCTGCCCAGGTCAGCTAATCCACAACCCTCAGGGAATCACATTGTTGAAAATGGACCCCGCTAAGGCAGAAGAGAAGCCAAGGGAAAAAAGGACACAATGCCATTTGCAGCACCGTAGATGAGTCTAGAAGTAATCACGTGACTTGTAGTAAGTCAGAAAGTGAAAGACACATATCATATCATATCACTTATAGGTGTTACCTAAAAATGGATACCAGGGCAGATATTTCCACGGAGAAAGGCAATCACAGATTCATTAAACAAACTTATGGTTCACCAATGGAAATGTGTGAGGATTGGTTTCATTACGATATCGGGGTTAACAGACATATACAAACACAGGTGACATATATAATCACCAAAGACCTACAGAATACCAAGAGAGGACTACTCAACATTCTGTCATAACGTACATGGGAAAAGGATCCCAGGAAGAACAGACATCTGTATATGTGTAAAAGAACCACATCTTCCACACCTACAACAAGCCAAACATTGTAATCAAACTTGCTGTAATAAAAAATAAAAAATTAAATTAAAATCACGAACAAGAAGTAGTGAGACAAACGTGAGGGGCTTTCTCCTGGCACATTCCATTCTAAACTCCAATCTAGAACACCACTTCCACTGAGGCTCTCTTGCCCTAGTAACCAGATTTGGTAAGGGTGAACTGCTGCCACCTTGTGGCCGTTTCACACAACAGCAGCTTTAATCGCAACGCTAATGGTCAGTTGATATTCAAAATCATTGCAGGCCTGTAAATGACACCTGCCCTGAAAACAAATCCTGGGGTCACATATCGACCAAAAAATTCAAAGGACGTCCATATTTCAAAACGACCGTTTCAAAAGGCATATTTTACGCACATTAGTGTTCTGCTTCTTTTCCTTTCTTTCCTTTTTTGTTAAAAAAAACTGGAATGGAAAAAGGCATCCCTCAGAATGTGTGAAAATCGTGGCAAACGAATCAATGGACAGAGGTTTAATCTCCAATATATATAAACAGCTCATGCAGCTTAATATTAAAAAAAAACAACCCAAAAAAAATGGGCAGAAGATCTAAAGAGACGTTTCTTCAAAGGAGACACAGAGATGGCCAAGACGCACATGAAAAGCTGCTCAACAGCACTAATTTTTAGAGAAATGCAAATCAAAACTACAATGAGGTATCACCTCACACCTGTTAGAATCGGCATCATCAGAAAATCTACAAACAACCAATTCTGGGGAGGGTGTGGACAAAAGGAGCCCTTTTCCTCAATTGGTGGGAATGTAAATTGATACAGTCACTATGGAGAACAGTATGGAGTTTCCTTAAAAAATCTAGAAATAGAATTACCATCTGATCCAGCAATCCCACTTCTGGGCATATACCCAGAGAAAACCGTATTTCAAAAAGGCACATTCACCACAATGTTCGTTGCAGCACTCTTTACAATAGCCAGGTAATGGAATCAACCTAAATGCCCACAGACAGATGAATGGATAAAGATGTGGTACATATATAAAATGGAATATTACTCGGCCATAAAAAGGAATGAAACTGGGTCGTTTGTAGAGACATCGATGGATCGAGAGACTGTCATACAGAATGAAGTAAGTCAGAAAGAGGAAAACAAATATTGTATATTAACGCATATATGTGGAGCCTAAAAATGGTACAGATGAACTGGTTGGCAGGGAAGAAATAGAGACACAGAGGTAGAGAACAAACGTATGGACACCAAGTGTGGGAAGCCAGGGGTGGTAGTGGTGGGATGAGTTGGGAGTTTGGGATTGACCTGTATACATGTATATGCATAAAATACATAACTAATAATAACGTGCTGTATAAAAAATAAATAAAATTAAATTTCAAAATTTTAAAAAATAAAATTTAAAAATAAAACAAAAAAAAGTTCTTCCCGTCACACAGATGTATTTATAGGAATGAATTATTTCCATGCTTATATATATAAATACATAAAAGAGGAATAACATCTAACTTGAAACATAAAAGAAAAAAAAAGTGAACCCACGAGTTATACAGAGGAAAACCCTATCACGGCACTTGCTCCAGCGGTAAACAATTCTGAAATTGGTCAGAGGTGGGGAACCATCTCCCGTACAGCCAGCAACCCAACCCCCACTCAAGGAGCGTCCTCATTGCAAAGCTGGGGGACCGTGCCGAGGCATCTGTGAGTAAACGTGAGCTGAGCCCCAGGCCAGCTGCTGCTGAACTGTTCCCACCCTTTCCAGGTAAAACACCTGAATATGTACAAGGGCTTGAAAGCCTAGAGGAAGGACCGTGGAGCCACACCAGCGACAGCACGCAGGCCAACTTGGTGCTTGCAGGCCAGCCAGGTTGGTCCTGGCCCCGGGCGCTCCTCCAGAAGATTTCCATTGCCCTGCCTGAGATACCCCTCCTGTCCCGGCTCCCACTGCATTTTTTCCTTCCTCACCTCTGTCCGGAGAGAAATTCCAGCGGAAGGTATGGGTGACACAACCTCTTCTTTACAGGCGGCAGCCTGGCAACTCCTGCAGAAAGGCCAGCAGAACCCCACTCACACCGGGCCACCCACAAAGCTGTGGCCCCTCACTCCCTCCCACCAGCACAGCCCCGAGACTGCTGACAGGGCAGAGAATATGGAGGCAGGCACAGCTTCAGGGGCTATTGCTGCCTGGAGCTCTGTTTATATTGACCTCAACGAGGCACACCTGGGGAGGGCGGGCCGGCAGGGTAAGGCTGCCCAGGTCAGCTAATCCACAACCCTCAGGGAATCACATTGTTGAAAATGGACCCCGCTAAGGCAGAAGAGAAGCCAAGGGAAAAAAGGACACAATGCCATTTGCAGCACCGTAGATGAGTCTAGAAGTAATCACGTGACTTGTAGTAAGTCAGAAAGTGAAAGACACATATCATATCATATCACTTATAGGTGTTACCTAAAAATGGATACCAGGGCAGATATTTCCACGGAGAAAGGCAATCACAGATTCATTAAACAAACTTATGGTTCACCAATGGAAATGTGTGAGGATTGGTTTCATTACGATATCGGGGTTAACAGACATATACAAACACAGGTGACATATATAATCACCAAAGACCTACAGAATACCAAGAGAGGACTACTCAACATTCTGTCATAACGTACATGGGAAAAGGATCCCAGGAAGAACAGACATCTGTATATGTGTAAAAGAACCACATCTTCCACACCTACAACAAGCCAAACATTGTAATCAAACTTGCTGTAATAAAAAATAAAAAATTAAATTAAAATCACGAACAAGAAGTAGTGAGACAAACGTGAGGGGCTTTCTCCTGGCACATTCCATTCTAAACTCCAATCTAGAACACCACTTCCACTGAGGCTCTCTTGCCCTAGTAACCAGATTTGGTAAGGGTGAACTGCTGCCACCTTGTGGCCGTTTCACACAACAGCAGCTTTAATCCCAACGCTAATGGTCAGTTGATATTCAAAATCATTGCAGGCCTGTAAATGACACCTGCCCTGAAAACAAACCCTGGGGTCACATATCGACCAAAAAATTCAAAGGACGTCCATATTTCAAAACGACCGTTTCAAAAGGCATATTTTACGCACATTAGTGTTCTGCTTCTTTTCCTTTCTTTCCTTTTTTGTTAGAAAAAACGGGAATGGAAAAGGGCATCCCTCAGAATGGGCAAAAATCGTTGCAAACGAATCAATGGACAGAGGTTTAATCTCCAATATATATAAACAGCTCATGCAGCTTAATATTAAAAAAACAAACAACCCAATACAAAAATGGGCAGAAGATCTAAAGAGACGTTTCTTCAAAGAAGACACAGAGATGGCCAAGACGCACATGAAAACCTGCTCAACAGCACTAATTATTAGAGAAATGCAAATCAAAACTACAATGAGGTATCACCTCACACCTGTTAGAATCGGCATCATCAGAAAATCTACAAACAACCAATTCTGGGGAGGGTGTGGACAAAAGGAGCCCTCTTCCACTATTGGTGGGAATGTAAATTGATACAGTCACTATGGAGAACAGTATGGAGTTTCCTTAAAAAAACTAGAAATAGAATTACCATCTGATCCAGCAATCCCACTTCTGGGCATATACCCAGAGAAAACCGTATTTCAAAAAGGCACATTCACCACAATGTTCGTTGCAGCACTATTTACAATAGCCAGGTAATGGAAGCAACCTAAATGCCCACAGACAGATGAATGGATAAAGATGTGGTACATATATAAAATGGAATATTACTCGGCCATAAAAAGGAATGAAACTGGGTCATTTGTAGAGACATCGATGGATCGAGAGACTGTCATACAGAATGAAGTAAGTCAGAAAGAGGAAAACAAATATTGTATATTAATGCATATATGTGGAGCCTAAAAATGGTACAGATGAACTGGTGTGCAGGGAAGAAATAGAGACACAGAGGTAGAGAACAAACGTATGGACATCAAGTGTGGGAAGCCATGGGGTGGTGGTGGTGGGATGAGTTGGGAGTTTGGGATTGACCTGTATACATGTATATGCATAAAATACATAACTAATAATAACGTGCTGTATAAAAAAATAAATAAAATTAAATTTCAAAATTTTAAAAAATAAAATTTAAAAATAAAACAAAAAAAAGTTCTTCCCGTCACACAGATGTATTTATAGGAATGAATTATTTCCATGCTTATATATATAAATACATAAAAGAGGAATAACATCTAACTTGAAACATAAAAGAAAAAAAAAGTGAACCCACGAGTTATACAGAGGAAAACCCTATCACGGCACTTGCTCCAGCGGTAAACAATTCTGAAATTGGTCAGAGGTGGGGAACCATCTCCCGTACAGCCAGCAACCCAACCCCCACTCAAGGAGCGTCCTCATTGCAAAGCTGGGGGACCGTGCCGAGGCATCTGTGAGTAAACGTGAGCTGAGCCCCAGGCCAGCTGCTGCTGAACTGTTCCCACCCTTTCCAGGTAAAACACCTGAATATGTACAAGGGCTTGAAAGCCTAGAGGAAGGACCGTGGAGCCACACCAGCGACAGCACGCAGGCCAACTTGGTGCTTGCAGGCCAGCCAGGTTGGTCCTGGCCCCGGGCGCTCCTCCAGAAGATTTCCATTGCCCTGCCTGAGATACCCCTCCTGTCCCGGCTCCCACTGCATTTTTTCCTTCCTCACCTCTGTCCGGAGAGAAATTCCAGCGGAAGGTATGGGTGACACAACCTCTTCTTTACAGGCGGCAGCCTGGCAACTCCTGCAGAAAGGCCAGCAGAACCCCACTCACACCGGGCCACCCACAAAGCTGTGGCCCCTCACTCCCTCCCACCAGCACAGCCCCGAGACTGCTGACAGGGCAGAGAATATGGAGGCAGGCACAGCTTCAGGGGCTATTGCTGCCTGGAGCTCTGTTTATATTGACCTCAACGAGGCACACCTGGGGAGGGCGGGCCGGCAGGGTAAGGCTGCCCAGGTCAGCTAATCCACAACCCTCAGGGAATCACATTGTTGAAAATGGACCCCGCTAAGGCAGAAGAGAAGCCAAGGGAAAAAAGGACACAATGCCATTTGCAGCACCGTAGATGAGTCTAGAAGTAATCACGTGACTTGTAGTAAGTCAGAAAGTGAAAGACACATATCATATCATATCACTTATAGGTGTTACCTAAAAATGGATACCAGGGCAGATATTTCCACGGAGAAAGGCAATCACAGATTCATTAAACAAACTTATGGTTCACCAATGGAAATGTGTGAGGATTGGTTTCATTACGATATCGGGGTTAACAGACATATACAAACACAGGTGACATATATAATCACCAAAGACCTACAGAATACCAAGAGAGGACTACTCAACATTCTGTCATAACGTACATGGGAAAAGGATCCCAGGAAGAACAGACATCTGTATATGTGTAAAAGAACCACATCTTCCACACCTACAACAAGCCAAACATTGTAATCAAACTTGCTGTAATAAAAAATAAAAAATTAAATTAAAATCACGAACAAGAAGTAGTGAGACAAACGTGAGGGGCTTTCTCCTGGCACATTCCATTCTAAACTCCAATCTAGAACACCACTTCCACTGAGGCTCTCTTGCCCTAGTAACCAGATTTGGTAAGGGTGAACTGCTGCCACCTTGTGGCCGTTTCACACAACAGCAGCTTTAATCCCAACGCTAATGGTCAGTTGATATTCAAAATCATTGCAGGCCTGTAAATGACACCTGCCCTGAAAACAAACCCTGGGGTCACATATCGACCAAAAAATTCAAAGGACGTCCATATTTCAAAACGACCGTTTCAAAAGGCATATTTTACGCACATTAGTGTTCTGCTTCTTTTCCTTTCTTTCCTTTTTTGTTAGAAAAAACGGGAATGGAAAAGGGCATCCCTCAGAATGGGCAAAAATCGTTGCAAACGAATCAATGGACAGAGGTTTAATCTCCAATATATATAAACAGCTCATGCAGCTTAATATTAAAAAAACAAACAACCCAATACAAAAATGGGCAGAAGATCTAAAGAGACGTTTCTTCAAAGAAGACACAGAGATGGCCAAGACGCACATGAAAACCTGCTCAACAGCACTAATTATTAGAGAAATGCAAATCAAAACTACAATGAGGTATCACCTCACACCTGTTAGAATCGGCATCATCAGAAAATCTACAAACAACCAATTCTGGGGAGGGTGTGGACAAAAGGAGCCCTCTTCCACTATTGGTGGGAATGTAAATTGATACAGTCACTATGGAGAACAGTATGGAGTTTCCTTAAAAAAACTAGAAATAGAATTACCATCTGATCCAGCAATCCCACTTCTGGGCATATACCCAGAGAAAACCGTATTTCAAAAAGGCACATTCACCACAATGTTCGTTGCAGCACTATTTACAATAGCCAGGTAATGGAAGCAACCTAAATGCCCACAGACAGATGAATGGATAAAGATGTGGTACATATATAAAATGGAATATTACTCGGCCATAAAAAGGAATGAAACTGGGTCATTTGTAGAGACATCGATGGATCGAGAGACTGTCATACAGAATGAAGTAAGTCAGAAAGAGGAAAACAAATATTGTATATTAATGCATATATGTGGAGCCTAAAAATGGTACAGATGAACTGGTGTGCAGGGAAGAAATAGAGACACAGAGGTAGAGAACAAACGTATGGACATCAAGTGTGGGAAGCCATGGGGTGGTGGTGGTGGGATGAGTTGGGAGTTTGGGATTGACCTGTATACATGTATATGCATAAAATACATAACTAATAATAACGTGCTGTATAAAAAAATAAATAAAATTAAATTTCAAAATTTTAAAAAATAAAATTTAAAAATAAAACAAAAAAAAGTTCTTCCCGTCACACAGATGTATTTATAGGAATGAATTATTTCCATGCTTATATATATAAATACATAAAAGAGGAATAACATCTAACTTGAAACATAAAAGAAAAAAAAAGTGAACCCACGAGTTATACAGAGGAAAACCCTATCACGGCACTTGCTCCAGCGGTAAACAATTCTGAAATTGGTCAGAGGTGGGGAACCATCTCCCGTACAGCCAGCAACCCAACCCCCACTCAAGGAGCGTCCTCATTGCAAAGCTGGGGGACCGTGCCGAGGCATCTGTGAGTAAACGTGAGCTGAGCCCCAGGCCAGCTGCTGCTGAACTGTTCCCACCCTTTCCAGGTAAAACACCTGAATATGTACAAGGGCTTGAAAGCCTAGAGGAAGGACCGTGGAGCCACACCAGCGACAGCACGCAGGCCAACTTGGTGCTTGCAGGCCAGCCAGGTTGGTCCTGGCCCCGGGCGCTCCTCCAGAAGATTTCCATTGCCCTGCCTGAGATACCCCTCCTGTCCCGGCTCCCACTGCATTTTTTCCTTCCTCACCTCTGTCCGGAGAGAAATTCCAGCGGAAGGTATGGGTGACACAACCTCTTCTTTACAGGCGGCAGCCTGGCAACTCCTGCAGAAAGGCCAGCAGAACCCCACTCACACCGGGCCACCCACAAAGCTGTGGCCCCTCACTCCCTCCCACCAGCACAGCCCCGAGACTGCTGACAGGGCAGAGAATATGGAGGCAGGCACAGCTTCAGGGGCTATTGCTGCCTGGAGCTCTGTTTATATTGACCTCAACGAGGCACACCTGGGGAGGGCGGGCCGGCAGGGTAAGGCTGCCCAGGTCAGCTAATCCACAACCCTCAGGGAATCACATTGTTGAAAATGGACCCCGCTAAGGCAGAAGAGAAGCCAAGGGAAAAAAGGACACAATGCCATTTGCAGCACCGTAGATGAGTCTAGAAGTAATCACGTGACTTGTAGTAAGTCAGAAAGTGAAAGACACATATCATATCATATCACTTATAGGTGTTACCTAAAAATGGATACCAGGGCAGATATTTCCACGGAGAAAGGCAATCACAGATTCATTAAACAAACTTATGGTTCACCAATGGAAATGTGTGAGGATTGGTTTCATTACGATATCGGGGTTAACAGACATATACAAACACAGGTGACATATATAATCACCAAAGACCTACAGAATACCAAGAGAGGACTACTCAACATTCTGTCATAACGTACATGGGAAAAGGATCCCAGGAAGAACAGACATCTGTATATGTGTAAAAGAACCACATCTTCCACACCTACAACAAGCCAAACATTGTAATCAAACTTGCTGTAATAAAAAATAAAAAATTAAATTAAAATCACGAACAAGAAGTAGTGAGACAAACGTGAGGGGCTTTCTCCTGGCACATTCCATTCTAAACTCCAATCTAGAACACCACTTCCACTGAGGCTCTCTTGCCCTAGTAACCAGATTTGGTAAGGGTGAACTGCTGCCACCTTGTGGCCGTTTCACACAACAGCAGCTTTAATCCCAACGCTAATGGTCAGTTGATATTCAAAATCATTGCAGGCCTGTAAATGACACCTGCCCTGAAAACAAACCCTGGGGTCACATATCGACCAAAAAATTCAAAGGACGTCCATATTTCAAAACGACCGTTTCAAAAGGCATATTTTACGCACATTAGTGTTCTGCTTCTTTTCCTTTCTTTCCTTTTTTGTTAGAAAAAACGGGAATGGAAAAGGGCATCCCTCAGAATGGGCAAAAATCGTTGCAAACGAATCAATGGACAGAGGTTTAATCTCCAATATATATAAACAGCTCATGCAGCTTAATATTAAAAAAACAAACAACCCAATACAAAAATGGGCAGAAGATCTAAAGAGACGTTTCTTCAAAGAAGACACAGAGATGGCCAAGACGCACATGAAAACCTGCTCAACAGCACTAATTATTAGAGAAATGCAAATCAAAACTACAATGAGGTATCACCTCACACCTGTTAGAATCGGCATCATCAGAAAATCTACAAACAACCAATTCTGGGGCGGGTGTGGACAAAAGGAGCCCTCTTCCACTATTGGTGGGAATGCAAATTGATACAGTCACTACGGAGAACAGTATGGAGTTTCCTTAAAAAAACTAGAAATAGAATTACCATCTGATCCAGCAATCCCACTTCTGGGCATATACCCAGAGAAAACCGTATTTCAAAAAGGCACATTCACCACAATGTTCGTTGCAGCACTATTTACAATAGCCAGGTAATGGAAGCAACCTAAATGCCCACAGACAGATGAATGGATAAAGATGTGGTACACATATAAAATGAAATATTACTCGGCCATAAACAGGAATGAAACTGGGTCATTTGTAGAGACATCGATGGATCGAGAGACTGTCATACAGAATGAAGTAAGTCAGAAAGAGGAAAACAAATACTGTATATTAATGCATATAGGTGGAACCTAAAAAATGGTACAGATGAACTGGTTTGCAGGGAAGAAATAGAGACACAGAGGTAGAGAACAAACGTATGGACACCAAGTGTGAGAATCCAAGGGGTGGTGGTGGTGGGATGAGTTGGGAGATTGGGATTGACCTGTATACATGTATATGCATAAAATACATAACTAATAATAACGTGCTGTATAAAAAAAATAAAATTGAATTTCAAAATTTTAAAAAATAATATTTAAAAATAAAAGAGAAAAAAGTTCTTCCCGTCACACAGATGTATTTATAGGAATGAATTATTTCCATGCTTATATCTATAAATATATAAAAGAGGAATAAAATCTAACTTGAACCATAAAAGAAAAAAACACTTGAACCCATGAGTTATACAGAGGAAAACCCTATCAGCGCACTTGCTCCAGCGGTAAACAATTCTGAAATTGGACAGAGGTGGGAAACCATCTCCCATACAGCCAGCAACCCACGCCCCACGCAAGGAGCGTCCTCATTGCAAAGCTGGGGGACCGTGCCGAGGCATCTGTGAGTAAACGTGAGCTGAGCCCCAGGCCAGCTGCTGCTGAACTGTTCCCACCCTTCCCAGGTAAAACACCTGAATATGTACAAGGGCTTGAAAGCCTAGAGGAAGGGCCGTCGAGCCACACCAGGGACAGCACGCAGGCCAACTTGGTGCCAGCAGGCCAGCCAGGGTGGTCTTGGCCCCGGGCGCTCTTCCAGAAGCTTTCCATTGCCCTGCCTGAGATACACCTCCTGTCCCGGCCCCCACTGCTTTTTTCCTTCCTCACCTCTGTCCGGAGAGAAATTCCAGCGGAAGGTATGGGTGACACATCCTCTTCTTTACAGGCGGCAGCCTGGCAAATCCTGCAGAAAGCCAGCAGAGCCCCACTCACACCAGGCCACCCACAAAGCTGTGGCCCCTCACTCCCTCCCACCAGCACAGCCCCGAGACTGCTGACGGGGCAGAGAATATGGAGTCAGGCACAGCTTCAGGGGCTATGGCTGCCTGGAGCGCTGTTTATATTGACCTCAACGAGGCACACCTGGGGAGGGCGGGCCGGCAGGGTAAGGCTGCCCAGGTCAGCTAATCCACAACCCTCAGGGAATCACATTGGTGAAAATGGACCTCGCTAAGGCAGAAGAGAAGCCAAGGGAAAAAAGGACACAATGCCATTTGCAGCACCGTAAATGAGTCTAGAAGTTATCACGTGACTTGTAGTAAGTCAGAAAGTGAAAGACACATATCATATCATATCACTTATAGGTGTTACCTAAAAATGGATACCAGGGCAGATATTTCCATGGAGAAGGGCAATCACAGATTCATTAAACAAACTTATGGTTCACCAATGGAATGGTGTGAGGATTGGTTTCATTACAATATCGGGGTTAACAGACATATACAAACACAGGTGACATATATAATCACTAAAGACCTACAGAATACCAAGAGAGGACTACTCAACATTCTGTCATAACGTACATGGGAAAAGGATCCCAGGAAGAAAATACATCTGTATATGTGTAAAAGAACCACATTTTCCACACCTATAACAAGCCAAACATTGTAATCAAACTTGCTGTAATAAAAAATAAAAAAATTAAATTAAAAACACGAACAAGAAGTAGTGAGACAAACTTGAGGGGCATAATCCTGGCACATTCCATTCTAAACTCCAATCTAGAACACCACTTCCACTGAGGCTCTCTTGCCCTAGTAACCAGATTTGGTAAGGGTGAACTGCTGCCACCTGGTGGCCGTTTCACACAACAGCAGCTTTAATCGCAACGCTAATGGTCAGTTGATATTCAAAATCATTGCAGGCCTGTAAATGACACCTGCCCTGAAAACAAATCCTGGGGTCACATATCGACCAAAAAATTCAAAGGACGTCCATATTTCAAAACGACCGTTTCAAAAGGCATATTTTACGCACATTAGTGTTCTGCTTCTTTTCCTTTCTTTCCTTTTTTGTTAAAAAAAACTGGAATGGAAAAAGGCATCCCTCAGAATGTGTGAAAATCGTGGCAAACGAATCAATGGACAGAGGTTTAATCTCCAATATATATAAACAGCTCATGCAGCTTAATATTAAAAAAAAACAACCCCAAAAAAATGGGCAGAAGATCTAAAGAGACGTTTCTTCAAAGGAGACACAGAGATGGCCAAGACGCACATGAAAAGCTGCTCAACAGCACTAATTTTTAGAGAAATGCAAATCAAAACTACAATGAGGTATCACCTCACACCTGTTAGAATCGGCATCATCAGAAAATCTACAAACAACCAATTCTGGGGAGGGTGTGGACAAAAGGAGCCCTTTTCCTCAATTGGTGGGAATGTAAATTGATACAGTCACTATGGAGAACAGTATGGAGTTTCCTTAAAAAATCTAGAAATAGAATTACCATCTGATCCAGCAATCCCACTTCTGGGCATATACCCAGAGAAAACCGTATTTCAAAAAGGCACATTCACCACAATGTTCGTTGCAGCACTATTTACAATAGCCAGGTAATGGAATCAACCTAAATGCCCACAGACAGATGAATGGATAAAGATGTGGTACATATATAAAATGGAATATTACTCGGCCATAAAAAGGAATGAAACTGGGTCGTTTGTAGAGACATCGATGGATCGAGAGACTGTCATACAGAATGAAGTAAGTCAGAAAGAGGAAAACAAATATTGTATATTAACGCATATATGTGGAGCCTAAAAATGGTACAGATGAACTGGTTGGCAGGGAAGAAATAGAGACACAGAGGTAGAGAACAAACGTATGGACACCAAGTGTGGGAAGCCAGGGGTGGTAGTGGTGGGATGAGTTGGGAGTTTGGGATTGACCTGTATACATGTATATGCATAAAATACATAACTAATAATAACGTGCTGTATAAAAAAATAAATAAAATTAAATTTCAAAATTTTAAAAAATAAAATTTAAAAATAAAACAAAAAAAAGTTCTTCCCGTCACACAGATGTATTTATAGGAATGAATTATTTCCATGCTTATATATATAAATACATAAAAGAGGAATAACATCTAACTTGAAACATAAAAGAAAAAAAAAGTGAACCCACGAGTTATACAGAGGAAAACCCTATCACGGCACTTGCTCCAGCGGTAAACAATTCTGAAATTGGTCAGAGGTGGGGAACCATCTCCCGTACAGCCAGCAACCCAACCCCCACTCAAGGAGCGTCCTCATTGCAAAGCTGGGGGACCGTGCCGAGGCATCTGTGAGTAAACGTGAGCTGAGCCCCAGGCCAGCTGCTGCTGAACTGTTCCCACCCTTTCCAGGTAAAACACCTGAATATGTACAAGGGCTTGAAAGCCTAGAGGAAGGACCGTGGAGCCACACCAGCGACAGCACGCAGGCCAACTTGGTGCTTGCAGGCCAGCCAGGTTGGTCCTGGCCCCGGGCGCTCCTCCAGAAGATTTCCATTGCCCTGCCTGAGATACCCCTCCTGTCCCGGCTCCCACTGCATTTTTTCCTTCCTCACCTCTGTCCGGAGAGAAATTCCAGCGGAAGGTATGGGTGACACAACCTCTTCTTTACAGGCGGCAGCCTGGCAACTCCTGCAGAAAGGCCAGCAGAACCCCACTCACACCGGGCCACCCACAAAGCTGTGGCCCCTCACTCCCTCCCACCAGCACAGCCCCGAGACTGCTGACAGGGCAGAGAATATGGAGGCAGGCACAGCTTCAGGGGCTATTGCTGCCTGGAGCTCTGTTTATATTGACCTCAACGAGGCACACCTGGGGAGGGCGGGCCGGCAGGGTAAGGCTGCCCAGGTCAGCTAATCCACAACCCTCAGGGAATCACATTGTTGAAAATGGACCCCGCTAAGGCAGAAGAGAAGCCAAGGGAAAAAAGGACACAATGCCATTTGCAGCACCGTAGATGAGTCTAGAAGTAATCACGTGACTTGTAGTAAGTCAGAAAGTGAAAGACACATATCATATCATATCACTTATAGGTGTTACCTAAAAATGGATACCAGGGCAGATATTTCCACGGAGAAAGGCAATCACAGATTCATTAAACAAACTTATGGTTCACCAATGGAAATGTGTGAGGATTGGTTTCATTACGATATCGGGGTTAACAGACATATACAAACACAGGTGACATATATAATCACCAAAGACCTACAGAATACCAAGAGAGGACTACTCAACATTCTGTCATAACGTACATGGGAAAAGGATCCCAGGAAGAACAGACATCTGTATATGTGTAAAAGAACCACATCTTCCACACCTACAAAAAGCCAAACATTGTAATCAAACTTGCTGTAATAAAAAATAAAAAATTAAATTAAAATCACGAACAAGAAGTAGTGAGACAAACGTGAGGGGCTTTCTCCTGGCACATTCCATTCTAAACTCCAATCTAGAACACCACTTCCACTGAGGCTCTCTTGCCCTAGTAACCAGATTTGGTAAGGGTGAACTGCTGCCACCTTGTGGCCGTTTCACACAACAGCAGCTTTAATCCCAACGCTAATGGTCAGTTGATATTCAAAATCATTGCAGGCCTGTAAATGACACCTGCCCTGAAAACAAACCCTGGGGTCACATATCGACCAAAAAATTCAAAGGACGTCCATATTTCAAAACGACCGTTTCAAAAGGCATATTTTACGCACATTAGTGTTCTGCTTCTTTTCCTTTCTTTCCTTTTTTGTTAGAAAACACGGGAATGGAAAAGGGCATCCCTCAGAATGGGCAAAAATCGTTGCAAACGAATCAATGGACAGAGGTTTAATCTCCAATATATATAAACAGCTCATGCAGCTTAATATTAAAAAAACAAACAACCCAATACAAAAATGGGCAGAAGATCTAAAGAGACGTTTCTTCAAAGAAGACACAGAGATGGCCAAGACGCACATGAAAACCTGCTCAACAGCACTAATTATTAGAGAAATGCAAATCAAAACTACAATGAGGTATCACCTCACACCTGTTAGAATCGGCATCATCAGAAAATCTACAAACAACCAATTCTGGGGAGGGTGTGGACAAAAGGAGCCCTCTTCCACTATTGGTGGGAATGTAAATTGATACAGTCACTATGGAGAACAGTATGGAGTTTCCTTAAAAAAACTAGAAATAGAATTACCATCTGATCCAGCAATCCCACTTCTGGGCATATACCCAGAGAAAACCGTATTTCAAAAAGGCACATTCACCACAATGTTCGTTGCAGCACTATTTACAATAGCCAGGTAATGGAAGCAACCTAAATGCCCACAGACAGATGAATGGATAAAGATGTGGTACATATATAAAATGGAATATTACTCGGCCATAAAAAGGAATGAAACTGGGTCATTTGTAGAGACATCGATGGATCGAGAGACTGTCATACAGAATGAAGTAAGTCAGAAAGAGGAAAACAAATATTGTATATTAATGCATATATGTGGAGCCTAAAAATGGTACAGATGAACTGGTGTGCAGGGAAGAAATAGAGACACAGAGGTAGAGAACAAACGTATGGACATCAAGTGTGGGAAGCCATGGGGTGGTGGTGGTGGGATGAGTTGGGAGTTTGGGATTGACCTGTATACATGTATATGCATAAAATACATAACTAATAATAACGTGCTGTATAAAAAAATAAATAAAATTAAATTTCAAAATTTTAAAAAATAAAATTTAAAAATAAAACAAAAAAAAGTTCTTCCCGTCACACAGATGTATTTATAGGAATGAATTATTTCCATGCTTATATATATAAATACATAAAAGAGGAATAACATCTAACTTGAAACATAAAAGAAAAAAAAAGTGAACCCACGAGTTATACAGAGGAAAACCCTATCACGGCACTTGCTCCAGCGGTAAACAATTCTG
Source organism: Mesoplodon mirus (assembly GCF_964341445.2). Taxonomy (NCBI): domain Eukaryota; kingdom Metazoa; phylum Chordata; class Mammalia; order Artiodactyla; family Ziphiidae; genus Mesoplodon; species Mesoplodon mirus. The sequence goes on along the minus strand of NW_028295523.1, from coordinate 8,603 downwards.
AAATTGGTCAGAGGTGGGGAACCATCTCCCGTACAGCCAGCAACCCAACCCCCACTCAAGGAGCGTCCTCATTGCAAAGCTGGGGGACCGTGCCGAGGCATCTGTGAGTAAACGTGAGCTGAGCCCCAGGCCAGCTGCTGCTGAACTGTTCCCACCCTTTCCAGGTAAAACACCTGAATATGTACAAGGGCTTGAAAGCCTAGAGGAAGGACCGTGGAGCCACACCAGCGACAGCACGCAGGCCAACTTGGTGCTTGCAGGCCAGCCAGGTTGGTCCTGGCCCCGGGCGCTCCTCCAGAAGATTTCCATTGCCCTGCCTGAGATACCCCTCCTGTCCCGGCTCCCACTGCATTTTTTCCTTCCTCACCTCTGTCCGGAGAGAAATTCCAGCGGAAGGTATGGGTGACACAACCTCTTCTTTACAGGCGGCAGCCTGGCAACTCCTGCAGAAAGGCCAGCAGAACCCCACTCACACCGGGCCACCCACAAAGCTGTGGCCCCTCACTCCCTCCCACCAGCACAGCCCCGAGACTGCTGACAGGGCAGAGAATATGGAGGCAGGCACAGCTTCAGGGGCTATTGCTGCCTGGAGCTCTGTTTATATTGACCTCAACGAGGCACACCTGGGGAGGGCGGGCCGGCAGGGTAAGGCTGCCCAGGTCAGCTAATCCACAACCCTCAGGGAATCACATTGTTGAAAATGGACCCCGCTAAGGCAGAAGAGAAGCCAAGGGAAAAAAGGACACAATGCCATTTGCAGCACCGTAGATGAGTCTAGAAGTAATCACGTGACTTGTAGTAAGTCAGAAAGTGAAAGACACATATCATATCATATCACTTATAGGTGTTACCTAAAAATGGATACCAGGGCAGATATTTCCACGGAGAAAGGCAATCACAGATTCATTAAACAAACTTATGGTTCACCAATGGAAATGTGTGAGGATTGGTTTCATTACGATATCGGGGTTAACAGACATATACAAACACAGGTGACATATATAATCACCAAAGACCTACAGAATACCAAGAGAGGACTACTCAACATTCTGTCATAACGTACATGGGAAAAGGATCCCAGGAAGAACAGACATCTGTATATGTGTAAAAGAACCACATCTTCCACACCTACAACAAGCCAAACATTGTAATCAAACTTGCTGTAATAAAAAATAAAAAATTAAATTAAAATCACGAACAAGAAGTAGTGAGACAAACGTGAGGGGCTTTCTCCTGGCACATTCCATTCTAAACTCCAATCTAGAACACCACTTCCACTGAGGCTCTCTTGCCCTAGTAACCAGATTTGGTAAGGGTGAACTGCTGCCACCTTGTGGCCGTTTCACACAACAGCAGCTTTAATCCCAACGCTAATGGTCAGTTGATATTCAAAATCATTGCAGGCCTGTAAATGACACCTGCCCTGAAAACAAACCCTGGGGTCACATATCGACCAAAAAATTCAAAGGACGTCCATATTTCAAAACGACCGTTTCAAAAGGCATATTTTACGCACATTAGTGTTCTGCTTCTTTTCCTTTCTTTCCTTTTTTGTTAGAAAAAACGGGAATGGAAAAGGGCATCCCTCAGAATGGGCAAAAATCGTTGCAAACGAATCAATGGACAGAGGTTTAATCTCCAATATATATAAACAGCTCATGCAGCTTAATATTAAAAAAACAAACAACCCAATACAAAAATGGGCAGAAGATCTAAAGAGACGTTTCTTCAAAGAAGACACAGAGATGGCCAAGACGCACATGAAAACCTGCTCAACAGCACTAATTATTAGAGAAATGCAAATCAAAACTACAATGAGGTATCACCTCACACCTGTTAGAATCGGCATCATCAGAAAATCTACAAACAACCAATTCTGGGGCGGGTGTGGACAAAAGGAGCCCTCTTCCACTATTGGTGGGAATGCAAATTGATACAGTCACTACGGAGAACAGTATGGAGTTTCCTTAAAAAAACTAGAAATAGAATTACCATCTGATCCAGCAATCCCACTTCTGGGCATATACCCAGAGAAAACCGTATTTCAAAAAGGCACATTCACCACAATGTTCGTTGCAGCACTATTTACAATAGCCAGGTAATGGAAGCAACCTAAATGCCCACAGACAGATGAATGGATAAAGATGTGGTACACATATAAAATGAAATATTACTCGGCCATAAACAGGAATGAAACTGGGTCATTTGTAGAGACATCGATGGATCGAGAGACTGTCATACAGAATGAAGTAAGTCAGAAAGAGGAAAACAAATACTGTATATTAATGCATATAGGTGGAACCTAAAAAATGGTACAGATGAACTGGTTTGCAGGGAAGAAATAGAGACACAGAGGTAGAGAACAAACGTATGGACACCAAGTGTGAGAATCCAAGGGGTGGTGGTGGTGGGATGAGTTGGGAGATTGGGATTGACCTGTATACATGTATATGCATAAAATACATAACTAATAATAACGTGCTGTATAAAAAAAATAAAATTGAATTTCAAAATTTTAAAAAATAATATTTAAAAATAAAAGAGAAAAAAGTTCTTCCCGTCACACAGATGTATTTATAGGAATGAATTATTTCCATGCTTATATCTATAAATATATAAAAGAGGAATAAAATCTAACTTGAACCATAAAAGAAAAAAACACTTGAACCCATGAGTTATACAGAGGAAAACCCTATCAGCGCACTTGCTCCAGCGGTAAACAATTCTGAAATTGGACAGAGGTGGGAAACCATCTCCCATACAGCCAGCAACCCACGCCCCACGCAAGGAGCGTCCTCATTGCAAAGCTGGGGGACCGTGCCGAGGCATCTGTGAGTAAACGTGAGCTGAGCCCCAGGCCAGCTGCTGCTGAACTGTTCCCACCCTTCCCAGGTAAAACACCTGAATATGTACAAGGGCTTGAAAGCCTAGAGGAAGGGCCGTCGAGCCACACCAGGGACAGCACGCAGGCCAACTTGGTGCCAGCAGGCCAGCCAGGGTGGTCTTGGCCCCGGGCGCTCTTCCAGAAGCTTTCCATTGCCCTGCCTGAGATACCCCTCCTGTCCCGGCCCCCACTGCTTTTTTCCTTCCTCACCTCTGTCCGGAGAGAAATTCCAGCGGAAGGTATGGGTGACACATCCTCTTCTTTACAGGCGGCAGCCTGGCAAATCCTGCAGAAAGCCAGCAGAGCCCCACTCACACCAGGCCACCCACAAAGCTGTGGCCCCTCACTCCCTCCCACCAGCACAGCCCCGAGACTGCTGACGGGGCAGAGAATATGGAGTCAGGCACAGCTTCAGGGGCTATGGCTGCCTGGAGCGCTGTTTATATTGACCTCAACGAGGCACACCTGGGGAGGGCGGGCCGGCAGGGTAAGGCTGCCCAGGTCAGCTAATCCACAACCCTCAGGGAATCACATTGGTGAAAATGGACCTCGCTAAGGCAGAAGAGAAGCCAAGGGAAAAAAGGACACAATGCCATTTGCAGCACCGTAAATGAGTCTAGAAGTTATCACGTGACTTGTAGTAAGTCAGAAAGTGAAAGACACATATCATATCATATCACTTATAGGTGTTACCTAAAAATGGATACCAGGGCAGATATTTCCATGGAGAAGGGCAATCACAGATTCATTAAACAAACTTATGGTTCACCAATGGAATGGTGTGAGGATTGGTTTCATTACAATATCGGGGTTAACAGACATATACAAACACAGGTGACATATATAATCACTAAAGACCTACAGAATACCAAGAGAGGACTACTCAACATTCTGTCATAACGTACATGGGAAAAGGATCCCAGGAAGAAAATACATCTGTATATGTGTAAAAGAACCACATTTTCCACACCTATAACAAGCCAAACATTGTAATCAAACTTGCTGTAATAAAAAATAAAAAAATTAAATTAAAAACACGAACAAGAAGTAGTGAGACAAACTTGAGGGGCATAATCCTGGCACATTCCATTCTAAACTCCAATCTAGAACACCACTTCCACTGAGGCTCTCTTGCCCTAGTAACCAGATTTGGTAAGGGTGAACTGCTGCCACCTTGTGGCCGTTTCACACAACAGCAGCTTTAATCGCAACGCTAATGGTCAGTTGATATTCAAAATCATTGCAGGCCTGTAAATGACACCTGCCCTGAAAACAAATCCTGGGGTCACATATCGACCAAAAAATTCAAAGGACGTCCATATTTCAAAACGACCGTTTCAAAAGGCATATTTTACGCACATTAGTGTTCTGCTTCTTTTCCTTTCTTTCCTTTTTTGTTAAAAAAAACTGGAATGGAAAAAGGCATCCCTCAGAATGTGTGAAAATCGTGGCAAACGAATCAATGGACAGAGGTTTAATCTCCAATATATATAAACAGCTCATGCAGCTTAATATTAAAAAAAAACAACCCAAAAAAAATGGGCAGAAGATCTAAAGAGACGTTTCTTCAAAGGAGACACAGAGATGGCCAAGACGCACATGAAAAGCTGCTCAACAGCACTAATTTTTAGAGAAATGCAAATCAAAACTACAATGAGGTATCACCTCACACCTGTTAGAATCGGCATCATCAGAAAATCTACAAACAACCAATTCTGGGGAGGGTGTGGACAAAAGGAGCCCTTTTCCTCAATTGGTGGGAATGTAAATTGATACAGTCACTATGGAGAACAGTATGGAGTTTCCTTAAAAAATCTAGAAATAGAATTACCATCTGATCCAGCAATCCCACTTCTGGGCATATACCCAGAGAAAACCGTATTTCCAAAAGGCACATTCACCACAATGTTCGTTGCAGCACTATTTACAATAGCCAGGTAATGGAAGCAACCTAAATGCCCACAGACAGATGAATGGATAAAGATGTGGTACATATATAAAATGGAATATTACTCGGCCATAAAAAGGAATGAAACTGGGTCGTTTGTAGAGACATCGATGGATCGAGAGACTGTCATACAGAATGAAGTAAGTCAGAAAGAGGAAAACAAATATTGTATATTAACACATATATGTGGAGCCTAAAAATGGTACAGATGAACTGGTTGGCAGGGAAGAAATAGAGACACAGAGGTAGAGAACAAACGTATGGACACCAAGTGTGGGAAGCCAGGGGTGGTAGTGGTGGGATGAGTTGGGAGTTTGGGATTGACCTGTATACATGTATATGCATAAAATACATAACTAATAATAACGTGCTGTATAAAAAAATAAATAAAATTAAATTTCAAAATTTTAAAAAATAAAATTTAAAAATAAAACAAAAAAAAGTTCTTCCCGTCACACAGATGTATTTATAGGAATGAATTATTTCCATGCTTATATATATAAATACATAAAAGAGGAATAACATCTAACTTGAAACATAAAAGAAAAAAAAAGTGAACCCACGAGTTATACAGAGGAAAACCCTATCACGGCACTTGCTCCAGCGGTAAACAATTCTGAAATTGGTCAGAGGTGGGGAACCATCTCCCGTACAGCCAGCAACCCAACCCCCACTCAAGGAGCGTCCTCATTGCAAAGCTGGGGGACCGTGCCGAGGCATCTGTGAGTAAACGTGAGCTGAGCCCCAGGCCAGCTGCTGCTGAACTGTTCCCACCCTTTCCAGGTAAAACACCTGAATATGTACAAGGGCTTGAAAGCCTAGAGGAAGGACCGTGGAGCCACACCAGCGACAGCACGCAGGCCAACTTGGTGCTTGCAGGCCAGCCAGGTTGGTCCTGGCCCCGGGCGCTCCTCCAGAAGATTTCCATTGCCCTGCCTGAGATACCCCTCCTGTCCCGGCTCCCACTGCATTTTTTCCTTCCTCACCTCTGTCCGGAGAGAAATTCCAGCGGAAGGTATGGGTGACACAACCTCTTCTTTACAGGCGGCAGCCTGGCAACTCCTGCAGAAAGGCCAGCAGAACCCCACTCACACCGGGCCACCCACAAAGCTGTGGCCCCTCACTCCCTCCCACCAGCACAGCCCCGAGACTGCTGACAGGGCAGAGAATATGGAGGCAGGCACAGCTTCAGGGGCTATTGCTGCCTGGAGCTCTGTTTATATTGACCTCAACGAGGCACACCTGGGGAGGGCGGGCCGGCAGGGTAAGGCTGCCCAGGTCAGCTAATCCACAACCCTCAGGGAATCACATTGTTGAAAATGGACCCCGCTAAGGCAGAAGAGAAGCCAAGGGAAAAAAGGACACAATGCCATTTGCAGCACCGTAGATGAGTCTAGAAGTAATCACGTGACTTGTAGTAAGTCAGAAAGTGAAAGACACATATCATATCATATCACTTATAGGTGTTACCTAAAAATGGATACCAGGGCAGATATTTCCACGGAGAAAGGCAATCACAGATTCATTAAACAAACTTATGGTTCACCAATGGAAATGTGTGAGGATTGGTTTCATTACGATATCGGGGTTAACAGACATATACAAACACAGGTGACATATATAATCACCAAAGACCTACAGAATACCAAGAGAGGACTACTCAACATTCTGTCATAACGTACATGGGAAAAGGATCCCAGGAAGAACAGACATCTGTATATGTGTAAAAGAACCACATCTTCCACACCTACAACAAGCCAAACATTGTAATCAAACTTGCTGTAATAAAAAATAAAAAATTAAATTAAAATCACGAACAAGAAGTAGTGAGACAAACGTGAGGGGCTTTCTCCTGGCACATTCCATTCTAAACTCCAATCTAGAACACCACTTCCACTGAGGCTCTCTTGCCCTAGTAACCAGATTTGGTAAGGGTGAACTGCTGCCACCTTGTGGCCGTTTCACACAACAGCAGCTTTAATCCCAACGCTAATGGTCAGTTGATATTCAAAATCATTGCAGGCCTGTAAATGACACCTGCCCTGAAAACAAACCCTGGGGTCACATATCGACCAAAAAATTCAAAGGACGTCCATATTTCAAAACGACCGTTTCAAAAGGCATATTTTACGCACATTAGTGTTCTGCTTCTTTTCCTTTCTTTCCTTTTTTGTTAGAAAAAACGGGAATGGAAAAGGGCATCCCTCAGAATGGGCAAAAATCGTTGCAAACGAATCAATGGACAGAGGTTTAATCTCCAATATATATAAACAGCTCATGCAGCTTAATATTAAAAAAACAAACAACCCAATACAAAAATGGGCAGAAGATCTAAAGAGACGTTTCTTCAAAGAAGACACAGAGATGGCCAAGACGCACATGAAAACCTGCTCAACAGCACTAATTATTAGAGAAATGCAAATCAAAACTACAATGAGGTATCACCTCACACCTGTTAGAATCGGCATCATCAGAAAATCTACAAACAACCAATTCTGGGGAGGGTGTGGACAAAAGGAGCCCTCTTCCACTATTGGTGGGAATGTAAATTGATACAGTCACTATGGAGAACAGTATGGAGTTTCCTTAAAAAAACTAGAAATAGAATTACCATCTGATCCAGCAATCCCACTTCTGGGCATATACCCAGAGAAAACCGTATTTCAAAAAGGCACATTCACCACAATGTTCGTTGCAGCACTATTTACAATAGCCAGGTAATGGAAGCAACCTAAATGCCCACAGACAGATGAATGGATAAAGATGTGGTACATATATAAAATGGAATATTACTCGGCCATAAAAAGGAATGAAACTGGGTCATTTGTAGAGACATCGATGGATCGAGAGACTGTCATACAGAATGAAGTAAGTCAGAAAGAGGAAAACAAATATTGTATATTAATGCATATATGTGGAGCCTAAAAATGGTACAGATGAACTGGTGTGCAGGGAAGAAATAGAGACACAGAGGTAGAGAACAAACGTATGGACATCAAGTGTGGGAAGCCATGGGGTGGTGGTGGTGGGATGAGTTGGGAGTTTGGGATTGACCTGTATACATGTATATGCATAAAATACATAACTAATAATAACGTGCTGTATAAAAAAATAAATAAAATTAAATTTCAAAATTTTAAAAAATAAAATTTAAAAATAAAACAAAAAAAAGTTCTTCCCGTCACACAGATGTATTTATAGGAATGAATTATTTCCATGCTTATATATATAAATACATAAAAGAGGAATAACATCTAACTTGAAACATAAAAGAAAAAAAAAGTGAACCCACGAGTTATACAGAGGAAAACCCTATCACGGCACTTGCTCCAGCGGTAAACAATTCTGAAATTGGTCAGAGGTGGGGAACCATCTCCCGTACAGCCAGCAACCCAACCCCCACTCAAGGAGCGTCCTCATTGCAAAGCTGGGGGACCGTGCCGAGGCATCTGTGAGTAAACGTGAGCTGAGCCCCAGGCCAGCTGCTGCTGAACTGTTCCCACCCTTTCCAGGTAAAACACCTGAATATGTACAAGGGCTTGAAAGCCTAGAGGAAGGACCGTGGAGCCACACCAGCGACAGCACGCAGGCCAACTTGGTGCTTGCAGGCCAGCCAGGTTGGTCCTGGCCCCGGGCGCTCCTCCAGAAGATTTCCATTGCCCTGCCTGAGATACCCCTCCTGTCCCGGCTCCCACTGCATTTTTTCCTTCCTCACCTCTGTCCGGAGAGAAATTCCAGCGGAAGGTATGGGTGACACAACCTCTTCTTTAC